>NC_057357.1:2939583-3574375 GCF_016509475.1 Prionailurus bengalensis
GGGAGACACAGGGCCTGACACAGGGTTCGAATTCATGAACCATGAGATCATGTCCTGAACTGAAGTCAGATGCTTAACTGACTGAGCCACCCAGGTGCCCCCAGAGTCAGCGTGTTTTTGGCAAAGAGTTAGCTGTGGAACCCAGGCCTCAAGTGGTGAGGCCCTTCCCTCCTTGAACCCAGGTTCGACTTACTTGACCTCAAGCGTCAGACAGAGGACATTTACGGGAGCCAAGAGTCAGCAATTTTGAGAATCAGGTAAGCACTGCGGACAGAGGAGTGACTGTCTGCCTCAGGTGCTCACCCAAGTTCAATATCACAGGCTGGTACGTGTTATTTCATCTTTGGTAGCACCATACACGGAGACTTGCACATCGCCTCTGAAGATCAGGCTAGGATCTGGGGGTGCCCCTGGGGGACGCCCAAGAAACGGCGAGGAACTTCACAGGAGCTGCCCAAATGCACGATGCAGCAGAAGGACCCACATTCCTTACCCTTGGTTTAGCCTCACGAAATTCCCCTGAACCCAGGATTGATTTATTTCTGACTCTCGTCTCAAGTCCACTAAAGGCTGTGGGGAAGATCTCCTTTATGTCGACTCCTTCCAGGACCCAGGCTGAGCTGGCGGCCACCAGCGTGAAGCCTGCTGGTCACCAAGCAGAAGAAAAGAGTGGACGCTGGAGGGTTTTGCACCGACGATGAAATGCACAGCCTGGAAGTAACATGTCGGCTGCACACAAGCTTATTGGCCAGGATTTGGAATGGTTAGTTTGAGGTGTCAGTTTGGTGAGGCCATCTGTACTCAGCGATTTAATCACACACGGATCCAGGTGGTGCTGTGAAGGTGTCCTGTCCATGTGGTTAACATGTACCATCAGTCGACTTTAAGTAAAGGTTACCCTCGTTCATGTGGGTGGGCCCCAACCAAACAGTTGAAAGGCATTAAGAACAAAAACTGAGGTTTCTCAGAGAAGAAGGAATTCTGACTCCCAAGTGTAGCAGGGAATCCTGCCTGGGTCTCCAGCCTGCCGGCCTGCTCCACAAAGTTCCGATTTACCAGCCCCACAACGGACGTGATCTCAGGTCATGATCTCACAGTTGGTGAGTTCAAGCCCTGCGTCGGGTTCTGTCTGTGCTGACAGCGTGGAGACTGCCTGGAATTCTCTCTCTCTCCCTCTCTCTGCCCCTTCCCCAACTTGCTCTCTCTCTCAAAGTAAATAAATAAGCTTCAAAAAATAAATCTCTTGATGTATATAAATGTAAGCCTCTTGATCTGTTACTACAGTATATACACGATTATTATATATAATATATGCACCATATAGAACATTGTGTGTATATGATCTCCTGTTGGCTGGAGTTCTCTGGGAAAGCCCCAAACTGACGCAAAGCTAGCTATGTCAGCCCTAACAAAGGGACCGGGAAGTACAGTCTTGCCAAGGACTGAAGACGCCCAAACCTGCGGCTAGTAGTAATAGCCGCTGTAGAGTTACTGCAAAGGTGAGAGACACAATAGGGAAAACACTTAGGGTGCAAAGTGCATCGTGGGTCACCGCGCTCTGCTGCTTGCCAGCTGTGCTGACTCTTGGACCAGTTACGTATCTCTCTGTGCCTCAGTTTACTAATCTATACAATAGACATGAAAGATAATCAAGCCTGAAGGGTGGCGAAGGTCAGGTGCCTGAACGGATGGAAGGAATTTAGTCTGGCGCGTGGAAATTTACTTCATTCCCGTTGCGGGGTATCTCCCTCCTTTGCACTTGGCCTTCTCGAGAAGTCCCACTGCAGCCGTCTGGAAATTCTGCCTAACTTACCGCAGATTGCTGTGCCCTCTGGGACCGCCTTCCTGATCCTCCCCCCACCTTCCGCAGACAGGCAAGGGCAGGGTCCCGTGGTGGCCCTCTCCTGCTCGCGGGGTCGTCTGCACATCTGCACCGGCCAAGGCTCTCAGAGCACAGAGGCATAATGGGAGGGGGGCTCAGAGCCTGCTTCCTGGGTTAGGAGAAGGTCCGGGGAGCTGCCTGGGCTCAGAGACACCCAGAAGGTGTATATGGGGAGCAGTGGGTTCCATTCGCTAGCTGTGACTTTGGGAAGCCCGGAGCCGTCCTAGGACTGACTACATAATTTGCAGGGCCCAGTACAAAATGAAAACGAGGGGGTCCCTCGTTCAAAAGGTGCTAGGAATTTCAAGATCGGCCGCGAGCATGGGCACAGGGGCTGCGGGAGTAGGGATGGGAGCGTAGGAGTGGGGGGCATCCAGGGCCAGGACCCTCACGGGGAGCGCTCTGGCGCAGGAACCCCAGGCGGAGAGGACACGCCGTCCCCTTGTGGCGCAGGCTTGGGCGCCAGCCTGCTCCGGGCCCTGGGGAGACACGTAGCTGTTTATGGTCGCTCTGGCCCATGTCGGGAATGCACAGGAAGTGGCTTGGTTTTCCCCACTAGTGATTCACTCCCTCAGCCCTGCTCTTTCCGTTCTCCGCTTCCTGCCCGTTGCTAGGGCTCGGACAGATTCTGTCCTTTCGCCGGCACTTTGGGGCCATAAAAAGGCCGGTTTCGTTGAATCTAAAGCTTCCACCTCAAGTCCAATGTCACGCCCATCTCGTCCCCTCAGCCCGGCCCTGAGAGCCCCAGGGGGGAGGCGGGGAGGGGGATCCAGCTGCCTCTCCCTCCTTCCTCTTCCTCCCTCTCTGCTTAGCCCAAGCCGTGGAGGGAGAGGCGGGGAGGCAGGAGGAGGGAACCAATCCAGCTGTCTTTCTTAGCTTGACCCTGACCCCCCCCCCCCGACTGCTGCCGCCCCAAGTCCTGATTTCTTCCGCCCCCCCCCCCACCTCCTCACTGTCTCCTGCTTATCTGGCTGGCGGTGGAGGGATGGGGAGACGGTGGGGGTGCCTTTGGCTGCTGCTTCTGCCCTGAGAAGACATCTTCCCCTTTCGCTGCTGGCCGGGGGCAGCTTCTAGCTTGGAGCCCCAGACCACAATTCCGGGGCAGCGGGAAAACCTTCTCTTCGTAGGACACGACAGAGACACTCAGAGCTTTGCCGGGGAAGCCAGACAACATGCAGCTGGTCTCTGGCCTGGGCACGCTAATGTCGCAGCAACTGCGGCTCAGACGAACACACCGCGTTCCCTCTGTGCCGGGAGCTGCGCTGAGCGCTTTACTGCCATTAAAGCATTAAACTGTCACAACTAGGAGGTACATGCTATCTTAAGTCCCATTTTTCACTGACGAGGAAACTGAGGCTAAGAAAGGTGAGGAGCCACGCCCATGGCCACGAAACCCTGCCGTGGCAGAGTCAGGGCTGGAGACAATCTCATCCCGACTCCGTGTCCGGCGTTCATAGTCTCTCTACTCTCTGACCTCGTGGAAGGGGCCGCACGAGGTGCATAAATACTATGGGGGGGGGGGGCTGATCCTCCCGGGTGGAAAGGACACCTGAGCCAGAGGGAACGGTGTGTACAAAGGCTCTGAGGCCTGGAGGTACAGCAGTTAAGGGCTTGCAGGAGCTCCGTGAGGTCGGGGTCCGGGGCCTGTGTCAAGGTGAGTGCTGAGACATGAGGCCGAGGTGAGGTCCGCCGAAGGCCCTGAGAAACATTTTGGTCTCTGTTCCTGAACTCTGAGAATTCTCACAGCGGCAGACTCGTTATGAGATTATCTCATCACTTCCACGCTTGTTCTGTGCCTCTGCGTTCGGGTGTAGGCTCCGTGAAGCCAGGCACGTGACCATTTTGTTCCTCTCTACACCCCTAATAGCTGGCATGCAGTGGGCACTCAATACATGCTTGGGGGACTAAATGCCTGAGCTCCACCTGACTGGGAGCTGCGGCCGCCCCGTTTCCAAGGCCCCTGGAATCCTGGGAACACGACTAGAAACTCCCACCTGCAACCACCAGGTGGCGATCACGCCACACAAGGAAACCCAGAGAAGGTTCGGCTGAACGGAGGGCGCGGAGGGGTGGGTGAAGGGGCGATCTCATCTGGGAGCCACAAATGAGTTCTCCAGGCAGCCATTTGTTCTCATTAGCGCCTGGATTCCCTTCCAGACAGGGGTGACGAGCGTCGCGGGCCCAGGGCTCGTGCCCCCCCCTCCCCAGCTCTGGGCAGCTGTAGGTGGGAAAGGGGGTCGCTGGGCCCAGACCCGGGATGCCGGTGACCACCGCTCCCATCCAGCCAGCAGCCCTGCCGCTGCCCACTGCCCCTGCCCGCCGGCCTCGGTTTTGTCGGCTGGGGGCAGCAAGGCCATTCATCAGCCGCACACGGCGTCCCCTCCCAGTCTGCCAGCTCCTATCTGGGCGCTCAGCTGGCCCAGGGCAGCAAAGCCAGCCTCCTGGCACAGATCCAAGTGTTTCGTCCTGTTCCCTTTGCCAGGGTCTCAATTCAAGGTGGGTGCTTTCAGGCCTCGGGGGCAGTCCACGCCTGCCTTCAGCCACACAGCTGCGTTCTAGAAACTTCCGGGGCCACCCTGGGAAGGAAGTGGTCACACTACTCGGGGGGGGGGGGCTTGAGGAGGGGGGCGATGCATTTCTGACTCCATGGACTCAGGTGAAACGAAACCAGAACAGGGGTTTTCTGGAACTCAACCCGATTGCTATTTTGAGCCTCTACTCTGACTCAGGGCAGAAAATGTCATCTTGGCTAATTCCAGATAAACTTGGTTATTTAACCTCAGAGCTCAGAGTGTCCCTTTGCCCCTCTTCTGGCCTAGCGTGGCAGTTATGTTCTAGGGGGTTGTACAGACTTCTGGAATCGGGGGGGTGGTACTTGTCATCGGCTGTGCCTGATATCACAGTCCCCTGGAGGGACACGGTCAGTCTCATCCCCCTGCCCCAGTTATCCCGAGCTGTCCAGGCCTCAGAGAGTGTCCTCCTTGGTAGCCCGCTCACCGTCCCTCCCAACTTCCAGGACTTTTGTCCTCCCTGCCCCTCTGTCAGCCGCTCCCCCGTTAGCAGACGTGCCCTCCACTTACCACGTTCCCCTGGATTCTGTGTGTCCCCAGGTGTCCCCTGAGAGGCAGGCTGCGCGGCCGCTCCTGGAGCCCAGGGCCACCCAGCCCCCATGGTTCTCCTCCGTCTCTCCTCTCTCCTTCCCCAGCTGGAAGGGGCTTCACGGAGTTCGGGAGCGGGGAGAATCCGTTCTCCACATCTCCCTTCTTCCCAAAGCTTTTGGAACCGCATTTTGCCCCTAACATAAGGGTCTAGGTTCAGCCTTCTAAGCTCCACCCCCTGAGGGTGAGGCTGCCCACCCACCCGGGAGGGGCGAGGGGTTGGAAGGGAGCATGTGCGCACGCGTGCTCCTGTTTCGGCTGGGGGTAAGGCCCCCAGGACTCCCACGTGGTCTCTGAAACAAACACTCCCGTTCCACGTGGCAGGGGTGTGGCCTCGCCTCTAAGGTCTGCACGTGGTGAGCGTGGCCCGCCCGGCAGAGGCTGCCGGCCGAACCCCGTGGCGGGCGTGTGCCAGGCAGCGAGCGGATGCTGAGCGTCCTGGGCTTCTGTCGCCGTCGTTAGAGCTGAGCCGCTGACCTTACAAAGAGCACGCAGGCCACGAACACGGGCCACGCGGCTAACCTGAAATGTTCTCGTAACCTCATTAAAAACGGAAAAAAGAGCAGCCAGAATAAATTTTAAGAATGTATTTTATTTAATATGTGCAAAATAACAATGTGTGATCAATATACAAGTTGTTGATGACGTAGGGTAAGGCTCCAAAGTCTGGTGTGTGTTTTACGCGCATCACACATCTCAAGCCTGATGCTACATTTTAAGGAGAAATTCTTGAGCTGTATTTAGATTTCACAAAACCTACCTAGAGTTGGGAGAGTGGATTCGCATACCCCAGTTGTACCAAACGTACCTAAAAGTTGCCCAGTCGGGGCGCCTGGGTGGCTCAGTCGGTTAAATGTTGGATTCTTGATTTCAGCTCAGGTCATCATCTCATGGTTCATGAGATCGAGCCCCACACCGGGCTCTGTACTGATGGCATGAAGTCTGCTTGGGATTCTCTGTCTCCCTCTCTCTGCCCCTTTCCCACTCGAGCTGTCACTGTCTCTCTCAAGATAAATAAATAAACCAAAGAAAAAAATAAATAAAAGTTGCCCGATAGTTGAATTCAGTGTCAGTTTTCAAATTAAAATAAAATATAAGGGGTGCCTAGGTGGCTCAGTAGGTTAAGCGTGTGACTTCAGGTCAGGTCATGATCTCACGGTTCATGGGTTTGAGCCCCGTGTCGGGCTGTGCTGACCGCTCAGGGCCTGGAGCCCGCTTCGGAGTCTGTGGCTCCTTCTCTCTTTGCCCCTCCCCCACTCACATTCTGTGTTTCTCTCAAAAATAAACATTACAAAATTAAAAAAATAAATAAAAAATTAAAAAAATAATAAAGTAAAAAATTTAATTCCTTGGTCTCAAGAGCCAGATGTCAAATGCTCAATAGCCATGTGTGGCCAGTGGCTATGCTGTTGGACAGCCCAGGTCTAGAATGTTCTCTACTTCTCCTCTCAACACACTTCTCCTCTGGCTCACCCCTCCTGGCTGGTCAGCTCTCACTTCTCCCAGCTTCCCAGGACGGCCTGGCCCCTGGCCTCAGACCTCTGACCACAGCACTGAGTGGGTGCTGCTATGGATTTGTTTTACAGATAAATGACTGACTTTGAGGTGCACAGAAACCCACCTTCAGAGTTGGGCCTTGGTGTTAAAAATGAGGCTGCGGTAAAAAAGTATCTGACAAAGGACTTGTATGCAGCATATATAAAGAGATCTCAAGACTCAAGAGCAAAGAAACAACAAACAACCGAATAAAAAATGCACAAAAGATTTGAATGGGCACTTTGCCAAAAATAGTATTCGGAGGGCAGACCAGCACATGAGAAGACACTCGGCCTAAGCCCATGATGCAGGTCTGACGCCTGGAAAGGAGGAGGGAAAAGAAGGAGCGTGGGTAGGGAGAGCTCCGACTGCATGCAGGGCAGCTCCTGACAATCTCGGCCAGGCCAGTGGGGGATCTCAAGGAGTCCTGGGTAGGGCAGGAAAGGAGGCCTCTCTGGGCGTGACCGAGAGCGGAGATGTTAGCCAGGGCAAAGGGGTGTCAGAGAGCAGGGGACCAGAACGTGTCCGAGGGACTGGGCCAAGGGCAACGTCATGGGAGCACATGGAGGGCGGCAACCATATTTGAGGCAAAGCTGGGATGGTGGCAAGGGCCGGTGTTGCAGGGCCTGAGGGCCGCATTTAGGATTTCGACCCTACCGATCCCCTTTGATTCCAGTGGTCAGTCCAGCTCAGACCAAACCTCCCCGCTGGCGTGGCCCAGGCCCAGCATCCGGTTTGGGAAGGCTGCTGAGCTCCCTCTGGCTTTCCAGCCACTCCTGCCTGATCTAGCCGGCCTGATGCCCCCAGGCGACGTTTAGGAAGAATCTCTTCAGCACAGGGTTGGGGATGGGCGGTGGGGCCGGAGTCCAGAACTGCTCTGAGCGGGACCCGTGGGACAAGCAGTAGCAGCATCGGCTGAGAGCTCATGAGAAATGCTGATTCCCAGGCCCTGCCCAGACCCACAGGACGGGACTCCTGGAGGTGGTGTCCAGGAGTCGGCCTTTTGTAAGCTCTGCAAAGCCACTGGTCTAGCGCCATCTGGTTTGGGAACGCCACTGGTCTAGGGCCATCACTGCACTTTACAGGTGTGTGGACTTGTGCCCAGAGGCTTGCTCTGGGTCCTGCACCGTGACCGTGGCTGGACGGGGCCAGAAAGCACGCCAGCCCTTTAGGCTGTGAAGACCTCAGTCAGCACCATCAGGAAAAACATGCATCGGGGACCCAAGTGATGATTTGTTGAAAAATGCCTGAGTGGTTGGCATAAAATAGAATTCATAGGCTCATTGTTCTGGAAAAGAAATCCATCCGTCTGTTTGCATCAGAGGAGGGCGTTTGTACACCAGGTGCGGCCTGGGGGGCCGTCGTACGGCTCTGGTCCGGACGGTCCCGCCTGCATTCGGTTTCGGGAACAGCCAAACCAACAAGCCGCCGTGGAAGTTGCCCACGCTTCAGGCCGTGGTCCTCGCTCGGCCGACACGGTGCCTCTGTTCCCTCCTCTTCGGCCCGTCGGGCTCCCGCTCCCGCTTCGGCACCGAGCCCCGGCGTCCCCTCCCTCCTGCTCCCGCCGGTGTGGAGCGCGCCTTGGAACCGCCCCGCCTCCCCGAGGGTGAGGGGCTGGCGTGGGAATCCAGTGCCCCCCATCCAGGGTGTACGGGAGCCGGACGGGCCGGTGTGGAAGAACCCCGTGTGCGCGCCTTTCCCTAAGTCTGCATTCGGCAGCCGCACGTTGCCAGCTTGACGTTGGCCACGGAGGGGTATGTCCACCCCAGAGCCGGGGAACGTTACTCGTCAGGGCTTTCTTGCCCTTCTGTTGACCGGCACCCCACACCGCCCTGCCCCTCCCTGGTTGGGCCTGCTGACTCCCGGCACCTCGGTCTGCCCTGCAGGTGGCCCGAGCATGCTACCTGGTCGAGGAGGCCCAGGGAGGCATGCATGGGGACTGCCCAAAGGTGGCCTCTGGGCTCGGGGGAGCACGGAGAGCACCGCCACGGGCGGCCGGGCCGGGGAACGCCTCGGTCCAAGTACTGGCTTGCCGGGTTTGTCAACGGGAGCGAGCAGCTGACTGCCGCTTGGCAGAGTCCAAGCCATGCTGACGGGTGGGGTCAAAGGGCGGAGGCGCTATTAGAGAAGAGGGACTGTGACTTATAGCTGCAGCGGCCCCGGGACGGCCAGGCTCGCGGACAGCGGGGAGACGGAAGAGAGCTGGCAGGATGCTAACAGGACGAGGGATGTGCATGTCATTGAGACGGTGTGCCGGAGCCCACGCAGCAGAGATTAACTAGCCCGTCCCCTGCATGCAGAAAGGCGGAAATAAATCAGGCTTTACTGCAAGCAGGGTGGCAGGGAGTTAATTAGGAACAGGAAAAAAATACATTTCGACTCACAGAGAAGCCGAGTGAGCGGCAGAGAACAGCGGGGCCCCACCAGGAGTCATTGCTCTCGGAGAGAGGCTCTGGTCCACCCGTCCCACAGAAGGATGCGCAGGGCCCTGGGAGGGAGTGTCACCTGGGGAGTGCCCGGGGGGGGGGGGGAGAGGGCGGGACTGCTGGCCGCCCCAGGGGCCAAGCCCAGCCTGCACCTGCTGGCCCTGCCCGTGTGATTCGTGGGGTCTTGAACTCGCAGGCTGAGGACCAGGTCTCGGATTCCTCTGGTGGAGGGGCAGGTGCTGGGGGTCACGCTCCGTGAGAGCTCGGTGATGCTCATGGAGGGCGTTTGCTCTGAACCCCCCACGCTACCCTGTCGCTGCCCCGCCAGCCCGCCCTCTCCACTGTCTTCCCGCACCCCCTCCTGTGGGCTGTTTCTGCTTCTGGGCCACGGTCTGTGCAGTGTCCCCCACCTGAATGTGTGCCGGTTAAAGCCCAGCTCATTTCCCATCAGTCGTTAGCTCCTCGGTCTTGTCCTGAACCCCTGCTCTGTGCTGGGCCCCCTCCAGGAGGATCTAGAATCTATAGAGCCGTGTAGCTGTGGGGTGCAGACCAGTGCCCCGGTGGTGCGGACACGGTGTGTGGAGGGTGTCCTGGGGAGAGCTCGTCCCTCGGTGGTGGGAGGGGAGGGATGGGTGATCGGGAAATTCCAGAGGGGAGCCTGGCTTGACGTATGTGATAGTCAGTGTGAGCTACAGTTATACTGCAGTAACAAATACCCCCAAGCCTTGGGCAAACAGGCAGAGGGAGGCTGAGCGGATGGAGCAAGACCCTTGCTGTGTCCAGCGGGAGGCGGGGGTGGCCCGCGCTCGGGGTGAGGGTGACGGTGGAGAGAGGGGCTGGGCATCGCACCGGCCCCACCGCCGCGGACGCCTGGCCTGCAGGCTCTCGGACTGGACCTCTTCCCCTGGCGGACTCTTCACGCAGGACGGTTCTGCTTGTTTTCTGAGCCCGTGAGTCCACGGAGGGCAGGGAGTGTGTCCGGAAACTGTAGCCCCTGGGGATGGAAAAGAAGCTTTAATAAATACCGGTTCTCTAAAGAGAAAAATGTGAAATGGGGAGAGGGCCACTCTTCACGGCCCCCACAGTGGGGCAAACGTTGCCCCGTGATCCGGGGAGCTTCCTGACACGGTAGGCGTTACCAGGGCAGAAATGCCGACTCAGACCCGCAGCATCTTTTTTTTTTTTTTTAATTTTTTTTTTTTCAACGTTTATTTATTTTTGGGACAGAGAGAGACAGAGCATGAACGGGGGAGGGGCAGAGAGAGAGGGAGACACAGAATCGGAAACAGGCTCCAGGCTCCAAGCCATCAGCCCAGAGCCTGACGTGGGGCTCGAACTCACGGACTGCGAGATCGTGACCTGGCTGAAGTCGGACGCTTAACCGACTGCGCCACCCAGGCGCCCCCCGCAGCATCTTTGAAAGAGGTCAGGGGACACCGCCTCAGGGCTGCACTGGGGTAAGTCCCCTGCTTTTCTGGGCCTCACCCTCTCTCCTCCCTGCCTTCCGCGTCCAGCTCTGGGCACTCCTCACGTCCTGTGGGGGTGCCCAGCGTCCCAGCAAGGTGGACGTGGGGTGCACGGGTGGCTGAACCCCCCTCCCATGCACTGGTGCGAACATCTGATGTCCAGATGGGGGTGCATGGAAACTTCTAGGTGCGGCCAGATGCTCTGCGGGGGAGCGTACAGGTCTTGGAAAAATCTTTATGGTTTTTATCATCACAGAAGTATTATGTGCTCATTGCGACATTCAGATCTACACGAGGCGGGATGCGGCCACTCCCCTCCTCCCTCCGGTTGTGCGGCCCAGAGGCGAGCCCTGCTGACTCGTGGGGTCTCTGTCTCCGTTTTCTGTGTGCGCGTGTATACACAAGTACGTGTACGTGGGCTTTATGCACGTCCCACGCGTGTGCGTTTTACCCTTCTCGCACAGGCCAGAACCCCTCGGACATCTTGGATGTCGGGACACACAGCGCGGCCTCGCTCCTTTTCACGAGCCCAGAGTTCCACGGACGCATGATTTGTTTGCTCTGTGGACTACAGAATTTGTTTTTCTCGCGGACTTTGGGCGGTTCCACGCAATGCTGCGGTGGGCACCCGCGGACTCAATCGGTGTGCGCTTGGGGCAGGACTCCAATGGTGCGGAGGTGAAGCGGCGAGCTCTGCCGTCGGCCGGCCTGGGGCTGAGGCCTGGAACTCCCAAGCGGGGCACTTAACTCTGTGCCTCAGTTTGCTGATCTGTGGAATGGGATTCCAGCCCTCCCGCCTTTACAGGATTAAACGGGTGAGTGTTCAGCAGGGCACTGGCGCCCCCCTGGGCCGGGCTCTCTGACCGCGGGTCTCTCTGCCTGGGGCTGGGGCCCGGGGCACAGGATCCCGGGCTCCGGTGGGGCCCGGCTGACAGGAGAACAATGCTCACTCGGGGAGAGCAGACCCTTCCCTGCCTGTCAGGGCGTGAGGATTAGATGCAGAATGATGCAGTCCCCGATCAAACCTGCAGCTGTAACTCAGGCCCCAGACGCTGCCAGCACCATAAATTCGGGCGGGAAGTGCTGCTCCAGCAGTTTGCGAACAAAAGCGGGGGAGGCCGAGTGAATTACAGCCGTGGAGGAAGCGGAGGCCCCCTGCCCGGCATTGTTAGCCCGAGCCAGGGATTGATTGCTCGCCGGCTTAATGAAATTGAATTTTAATTTATATCCCAGCCCACGATGGGGCACGGGGGGAGGGGGGGGAGGGTGTGCCCGGGCAGAGGTGGGCTCGGCCCCGGGGTGGGGGCTGCTTCTGCGGGGGGGCGGGGGCTGGCCGTGCCGCGGCCCAATCCCACAGGCACCCCGGAGTAGCACGTGCTCCCCAAAGTTTCAAGGTTCCGCCGGTCAGGGGGGCTTCGAGGATGTCGCGTCACCTGCCGAAGCCTCATCCCCCATCCGGGCGTACCTGGCTCAGGTGTAAACCTCGGACAGGCTCGGGGGAGGGAGGGTCGCCATCCTGTCCCTGCGTGGGGGCTGGGGCCCCCGCCAGGTGTGCAGGAGACGTCGGGAGGGAGGTTGGTGATATCGGGGGGCTCTTGGGGAGTCCCCCGCTCACCCCTCCCCGCTGCCACTTGGCGCCAACTTAAGGGCGATTCTGCAGGCCTGCTACACCCGGGCTCTCCGCGTGGACCTCTGTTTGGTCCTCACCTCCCACCAGTGCGCCCGCGTCTCCACGTGTGCTAGAGGGGGGCCACATCACAGAGGCAACGTTTCGGGGGGACACCGGCCTGGCGCTGGAGCGCAGCCCACGGTTCCTGGCCTCAGAAAGCCGCGGCCCCTCTCTGCGCCTGTCTGCTCCTCCCGAGCGGGGGGGGGGGGGGCGAAGGGGGCCCCGACCTCCCGACTGTCGTGGGGCTTCGAGAGGTGGTGTTTCTGCGACTGCCCCCCCCCCCAGGGGGTGAGGTGTATGCGGGAGCAGCCGATCCCCCAGGGGGTTCCGCAGACGTGGCTCAGATCTCACGGGCGGTGCGACCCACCCCCGTGGCCAGGGGAGAACGAGAGTCTCCTCTGGGCCCAGGGAGGAGGGGGTTTCACGGAGCGCCTGGGACGTGCAGGTGTCCCAGGAGCAGGGGTTGTGCCTGCCCGGGGTTGGGGTGGGGGCCCGAAGGACTGGGTGCAGGGCCAAGCTGAGGGGCCGGAGGGGTGAGCCTGACCTGAGCTGCCTGGGGCGCCGGGGGCAACAGCAGATGTTTTTTCTGCCTCTCCCGCTCGGGGGCCCCGTGAGGGCACCTGGATGTTCACGAGGGCGCTGCTAGGGGCCTCCCGTTGGGCTGGACAGGCCGCCTTAGATGCAATCCTGCCCTTAGTAAGGCGGGGGTGTGGCCTGGCTCCTGGGGGTCTGGCCCCTGCCCCTCATGGCCTGCCCGCCACCCACCAGGGCACCTGGAGGACCTCCGGGCCAGTCCTGTGTACAGCCTGCACACACCAGGGAGCTGGCGAAGGGCCTGGAAGGCCGTGCTGCCTCCGTCTGTAAGCTGGGAGCTGCCGATCAGGCTGTGGCCGGTGAGCGAAGGAAACACCCAACAGCTGTGGGCGGAATGTTCCCCCGCTGGCTGAATCTGGCAAGAAAAGCCAGCGGTTTAGGTGCAGGGTGTGTGCATGGCAGACGAGTCAGGGGGAGAGGGGACCCCAGACTGACTGTGCTGGGATCATTAGGAGTCAGCTCCCAGCTTTGATTCTACAAAGGGAGAATCAGGCCCAGAGAGGGACAGGCACATGCCTGAGGTCACACAGCAAGTAAGCAGGAGACTCGGGGCCACAGTGGGTCACCCTGGCAGGGGCCTAGGCGTGGTGGCACGAGGGGACGGACACATGTGGCTTGTTCCTGTGTGCTCAGACAGAAAGGAGGCCAAGGGTGGTACCGCCCCTTTTTGAGACCACAGCATTCATCCCTTCAGGGGCGCTTGGGCGCCTCAGTTGGTTAAGCTCTAGTTTTCGGCTCAGGTCACGACCTCACAGTTTGTGAGTTCCAGCCCTGCGTCGGGCTCTGGGCTGACAGCACAGAGCCTGCTGGGGATTGTCTCTTCCTCTGCCCCTCCCCTGATCCCATGCGCTGTCTCTCTCTCTCTCTCTCTCTCTCTCTCTCTCTCTCTCTCGTGTGGGACCTCAGCCCCACTTAGGCCCCCTGCCTGGCACAAAGGGCCTTGAATGGCACGGACGTACCCCCTGTCCCCGGCTTCATCTTTCTGTAAGTGAGGTCACTTTTCTTAACGTAAACAAATGGATTATAGAAGTTTATGGGAAGCCAGCATTGCTCACCCAAACCAGACAACACAAAAGCAAATGTCTCCAACGTACCTTATATCCTCACGTTTCAATGTATATCATATGTATGTGTGCCTATATGTATTATTTGATATGTTATACACACGTTACTTACGCATATCACATACCTTTCATTATATATTACAGTGTGTTTTAAAAGTCTGCGTGGTTCCGAACGTCACTCACGTATCGCATGCTGGGAAAAGCTCCCAGGGCGTGAGCCCGTGACGCTGCTCTTTTGGGTGAAGGTCTGTTGCCAAACCACGCACACGGCAAGCGAAAGCAAACCCACCCCCAAGGATGAGCCGGGAGGGACTCCCAGGGGCAGGGAGGGACAGAGGACAGCTGAGGGGGACAGTGCGGCCCCAGGTCGGGCCTGGTGGGTGCCGGGCCGCGGGTGGGGCGGACGGGGCGTGAGCACCAACTCTGGGCCCGGCGCTTTGCACCCACTCGCCTGCAGTCCTCTGGGGATTCGGATATTGCTGCTTCCGCTTCTCATGAAACGGTTCACACGGAGCAGACTGGAGAACAGCGGAGTAGAACCGCCCTGGCCCTGTCCTCCCGCTGCCCTGAATTCTATTCCTTCCCACGCGGGTGCTCTTTTGGATTTTGCGCAAGAAAGAGACCACGACAGGTGTCGCTGAGGTCCCTCTCTCTCCCCCCAGTGGCTGCCCCAATCCTGTTCCTTGTCTCCCACCTGGGAAGGGGCCACACGTGCCACCGACTCTCCCTCTTCCCATGACACGAGCTTACGACGTGACGGGGCGCGTGGGTCACCCCCGACCGTAGCGTGGTCCCGTCTCCCAACGCCACACGGACCCGTGCCTGCTCTACAGCTGGAAACCCTGGCGCGAGTTCACGCGGTCGTGAGCGACACAGGCAGGGTCACACCCTGTTGCCGGGGCTCCAGTAACCACGGAGGGAAGTTTCTCCTCCGCCCCGGGGCCGCCCGGGGGCCGGCGTGAGGGTGCTGGGTTTATCGACGTGACTTTGGGGGGCCTGGGGGGCTTCCGGGCAGCGCCAGGCCTCGGGCGGCCCGGGCTCCGTGGGAGAAGGTAGAGGGCAAAAAGAGCCTGCCCTTTCGGCCCCGTGTTTTCTACAGAAGAGAAATCAATAGCTCCTCGCAGGCGGGCCGCTGCTGGCAGAGTCTGCGGCCCTGGAGGTGACGGGGGAGGCCGCGTCTCCACAGAACCCGGGCAGACTCCATCCCGGGAGATTTATGTCACCAACGCTTGCGGAACTCTGGGTCGGGGGGGGGGGACGGGTCTCAGTCACGCACCCCCGTCTCTCTGGCTGAGACGTGGGTCAGAGGGCCCGAGGGTGGCGATGTACGGGGACGGGGGAGGGGGGGGGGCGGGCTGGGTTTGCCGAGCTGGTGGCAGCCTACCCGGGAGACTATGAGGAGGGAGGGTGCGCCGGAGGGCAGACGGCAGCCGCAGCCTGGAGGGGACAAGGCCACCAACGGGGCTGGTGGTGATGGAGGAAAGTCTGCGGGACCTCCACGCACGTGCATGCGACCGAGGGCCCCACCACGGACCTGACCGTCCACGCTCCACTGTGAGTAGACATGTGTGTGCACACTCACCCCCGAGCACACACGCACTCCCCCCCCCCCCCACCCCACACGCACAGGTAGCGGGGCCTCTCCCGCCCCTGGAGTGCACGCACACACGCACACACACATGCTGTGTGTCACAAAGAAAAGGAAAGGGGGAGAGAAAGAGCGAAGAAAGTCCCTTGAAAAAACAGCAGTGATGGTAATTCGAGTGGACGATGGCCGTAAATCTTGGGGGCCGCTAACAATAATGAAGTATGAAGGCAGTGCGGCCAGATTCACAGAGATGTTTCATGCTCTCCCTCCCAGATCAATAGGCTGCGCTGAGATTTTCCCGACACGCACGCCCCGCCCAGCTGGCCAGGTTTTGGGCAGCGGGGACCCCTCCGTCCCTGCAACCCCGCCTCCCTCCTCTCTGCACCGCTAAGAGCTGAATGGGGGCGTGGGGGCGAGAAATCCCATTTCCCACGGCCACATCCCCGAGCCTGGGCTGGCCAGCCGTGACCCGGAACGCAGCAGGAACTTGCTCTTGCCGATGTCGCTGAGCGGCCGGCCACCCCCCTGCCTGCCGGGCCTGGGGCCCTGTTGGATTTGCAGCTCTTTGCCACGGGCCTGGCGTTCCTATCCAGCCCTGGGAGGGGCCGAGCGGCCCGGGGCCCCTGGCCTTGGGGCGCGGAGAACGAGGCCTTGCCCGAGCTGCCCCCCTTGCTGCAACGTGACTTTCCTCCCTCTCCCCTGGTGCAGAGGGTGGCTGAGGGTGGCGGGGTAGGTGTTTATTTTAAGGCGTCAGGGCCTCCCGGGTGAGTTCTGGGCCGGGCCTCCCGGGCGGAAGCTTCAGTTGAAGGTCTGCATTCCTGACTGCGTAGGGGTCACTGACAGCAGGCCCCCAGCCACGCTCAAGGTCAGATGCACCCTCAGGGCTACTTGTAAGGAGGCTCTGGGTTGGTGACTTGGGAGCCTCAGCCCTCGCCAGCACCCGCCCCCCAAGGCCAGAGCAAGCACACGGCAGACCCTGGTTCTGTGCTCAGTACTCCCAACACCAGACATCCTTGTCTGTCCTTCCTGTACGGCAGGGGCGGGGCCCGGCTCCCTGGCCACCCTCCCCCCCACAGGTGACACTTTGGGGATGCTCCAGGCTGTGCTAGGTTTGGGAACAGAAGGCTGAACAACACGCAGTTTGTGCTCCAGACAGATCCCTGCCTGCCCTGGGCTTCTTGGCTTGGGTCTGCGAACAGAATCAGGAGCGTCTGTGAGTGTTGACGGCCAAAAGCGACAGCCTCATTTGCTCGAACTCCTCATCGGGGTTAGGGTTCCTGCCCATTACCAAGGGGGGCTGTGAGCCCGGGGGTGTGGACTTGTTCACCAACGGGAACACGGCGTTGGGCATCTCACCGCGGCTGCCGCAGGTGACTGGAGAGACCGTTCAAGCTCTTCAGACAATGGCAGTAACGTCCCCAGCTCTCGACCTTGCTGTAGAATCTTGTTATGTCCCCGCATTCATGAAAAAGCACATCAGTGACCAGATTACGAGTTTGCTCTTACATATTTTGATAACTGGGGGCGCCCGGGGGGCTCAGTCGTCCAGCATCCGTTAAGTATCCGACTCCGGCTCAGGTCATGATCTCACTGTTGGTGGGTTCGAGCCCCAAGTCGGGCTCTGTGCTGACAGCTGGGGGCCAGGAGCCTGCTTCGCGTTCTGTGTCTCCCTCTCTCTCTGCGCCCCTCTCCCACTCGCTCTGTCTCTCTCTCTCAAAAATAAATAAAAACGTTAAAAAAATATTTTGATAACTGTATTTCAACAAAGAAATACAATCCTAGGGGTTTTGTTGAATGTGTCACAAAATGCTCCTTTGAGACGACGGCGTCTCTGGGCTCTCGGATGCTCGAGGGGTTCATGGTGCACAGACCGGTGAAAGCCGCTGCTGGCCAGTCGGAGCCGGTGGGATGGGGGCCGGACGACCAGTTGGGGGGGGGGTGGTCCGGCCAGTGGGTTCCGCAGGCGGGGGGAGAGGATTTGAGGGGCACAGCGGGTTAGTGCAGGAACTGAGGCCGTGTTAGGCTTCTATCGTGATGACCGACGGGGGTGCACAGATGGAGGGAGATGAGGAATCCATCTGCGGGGGAAACGGCACCCCTGTTTGGTTTTGAACCTGAGAAGCCAAGGGCCCCCGGCCTCACGAGACCGGCCAATTCGGGGGGTCCCTCTCCCTGGCACAAGCTCGCTCGTCCTCACGGCCACCCCATGCGGCACATGGCTTGGGGTATGTGGCCTCACTTCACAGAGGATGACCTTCGGGGACTTGCCTTAGAACTCAGATGTCCCCATCCGTCCCTGGGATCCTGCACCTCCCGGCCCACGGGCGCCCGAGGACCCTTCACTGCGCAGGGACGCTGTCACCAAGCCGCCCGGGTTCCGCCCCGTGCTGGGCCTCGGGCCAGGGACCCGGAGGTCAGGACCAGTCTGTTCTGGAGGAACTAACGGTCCTCCAGCCTCGTGTGTGTCTGTTTCTCTCTGACACGCACGCACAGCCCACGGCCTCATACCCACATTCGAGTCCAGTCAGACCAGCGCCGGGGGGGGGGGGGGGGGGGGGCGAAACTCACGGTATCGGTCAAAACAAGGTCAGAGCCGAACACGACACGTGATAGGAAAAAAGGAAATTCCTGTAGCAGACATTCTTTCCAGTCAGCCCAACCGGCTCGGAAACTTTCGATACAATTTTTAGACGAGCACCTGGGGTTTCGAAGCAGCCAGTGCTGAGAGCGTGAGCCCGCGGCCCCGACACTCACAAGCGGCTAATTTTAGCATCCATACAAACCGGCAAGCCAAACGCTTCTCCTCTGGTCCACACCCCCTCCTCACCCACCCCCTTCCTGCGAGCCCGCGCTTCCTGCCGCTCGCTGGCTGGCCGTGCAGCTCGTGTGGCCCACAGGGGAGGGCGGGACTGGGGACCCAGGGACCCAAGGACCCAGGCGGGCGCTCCCGCGGGCAGTGCAGGCAGGGAGGGGTGGAGGGGACAGGGAGAGGCGAGGCCCCCGTGGCCTCTCCCACGGGCCGCCTCTGCAGGCGCTGGGGGGATCCCTCTTCCTCTGCAGACCCAGGGGCTCCAGGCTGAGCTGGACCCCAGGGACGCCCCAGGGAGCTGTGGGCAGCGCTCCGAGGTCCCCGCTTCAAATCCCAGCTCTGTCCCTTCCCCGCAACTGAACCTCAGTCTCCCCATCTATTAAATGGGGGTGGCGTTCGCCCCCGGGACAGATCGGGGGGGGGGGGCCAGGCTGGACACGACGGGCCGACCGCCCCGCACACGGCAGCGGCACTCCTCAGCCGGGGTGAGGGTCTCCTCCGGGTCACGGGAGCCTCCAATCCACGTGAGCACGGGCTGCCCCCCGCCCCACGGGGCCCGGCTGCGCTAGAGCTTCGTGGCCGCAGATATTTTCAGCTCCCCTGGCGATGTGACCCGAGGGCAGCCTCTCAAAAGTGGCCGAGGCCAAGAAACACAGTCCAGCCACCAAAAAAGGGATCCCGAGGCTTGAGTTCCTTAAATGTTCTGAAGCCAACACGTTGTTCGTGCTAACCCCGTAAGACCTGTTCTCTCTTCTGTCGACTTCCCGCACTGCGGCGGCCTGCTCCCCCCGTGGAGTCTCCCCCGAGCCCCTTCCCTAGTTCTTGCCCAGGTGCCTCTCTTGTCCTCCTGCTGACACCAAAGCTCCAACTGGGAGTGACAGAGCTGTCCTCAGGGGGAGAGGGAGGGAAGGAAGCTGAGTAGGCAGTCAGGACTTCAGTGGTGGAGGGGACAGGGTATCCGGCCACACGACAGCCCCTCCTTCCTTTGCACTAGAGTTAGCTTGGACAGGCTTCTGTGTCTGCCCCAGGACCTTTGCATCCACTGTGCTCACTGCTTGAATGCTCTTGCCCCATATTTTTTTCATGGCTTTTTGCCATTCCCTTAAGGCCCCTCCTCAAACGTCACCTTCTCAAAGAAGCCATACCACCTAAACAAGCTCCCCTGTGACAAATGCTGTTGTCCCTCTCACGAAGACCGGTCCTGTTTTCTGCGTTTGAGCAACAATGTATGTAGCCCCAGGGTGGGTAGAGGATATCCAGTACTAGGGCAAACGAGGCATCAGGGAATGATTACTGGGGGGTTCTGGGAGAGATGTCCCTCCACAATAAAGGAGAGCTGCTTCCTTCTTGTTCTGGGCACCAGATGTGAGGATGTGATGTCTGGAGCTGTGGCAGCCATCTTGCGGTGATGAGGCGACCACCCTGGAGAGGAAAGCCAGCTGTTCTCTCAAACAGCGAGAAGGTCTGGTGATTTCTTCCTACAGGGCACTAAGCAGTTGGGGCTGAGTCCCAACCACTTCTTTGAGACAGGCCACATGCCTGCCAGCTCGCCAAGGTCCCTATTGTCCGCCTCACTCGTTTCCATCCTTGCTGGACCCTGGGCAACTCCAGGGGCAGTGTGGTGACTTGTGGTTTAAGTGTGTCCGTTCCAGCCGCCGGTGCCCAGTTACTGGGGTGAGGGGTAAGTAAGACAGACATGTTCTCTACCGTTGCGAATCTCATAGGCAAATGCCAGAGATAATGAAGGGAGTCACTCCGACATGGGCTGGCAAGGGCTGTGACAAAGGTGTGCAACTCAGCCCAGGTCAGGGGAGGCCATCCTCCCCTAGAGCTGGTAGTTCAGCTGCCGCCTGATGCACGAGGCGGACTTAAGCAGAGTGAAGGGAACAGCATATCACAGAAAAGGAACGGCCTGTGTGAAGCCCCAGAAGCCAGAGGAAAGGAAAGAGGGGTTGATGTGGTCGGGAGTGATACGGGTGTGGGTGGGGGGAGTCCTGGCCATCGGTGAGAGGCAAGGCGTGGTGGACCGGTGTGGCGGCTGTGGGATGGGTAGGGGTGAATGGATTCAGTAGGGAGTTAAGAATTTAATCAACAGGATGAGTGAGGCAGTGTGCATGCGTGTGTGTGCGTGAGAGAGACAGAGACAGAGAGATGTAGAGATATACAGAGACACAGGTGAGAGGGTGCTGGTGCCGCCCGGCTTTCTGGCTGAGTCACTGAGTCAGGGGTGGGTGGGGAGGGACAGGTCTGGGGGGTGAGGGGGTGAGTTAGGCTTCAGGCCTGTGCGGACTGGTATCCCCTCGAGGTCAGGAGGAGGGGGAGAGGCCCCCCCCCCCCCACCTCCCACCTTGTGGCTAGAGCAGCTCTGGGTGTGGGGTCTCAGGACTTCAAGCTGAACCGAGGCCAGAGTGGACAGCCACACGCCAACAGGCCTGTCTGACCCAAACAGGGCCCTGGGAAGGGCCCTGGGTCAGACAGGCCCCCGGGAAGAGTCCCGGCCCACAGGGCCAGGCCTGCTCGGGTCACCAGCCCCGAAAGTCCCGGCCGCGAACGGGTGCCGCCCGGGAGGGCCTGTGGGCCGCGCAATGGAGCCGGACGGGCCCCCGTTAAGGGGAGGGCGTCCTGCAGAGAGGCCGGGTAAATGACGCGGGACCACGGCCTAGATGCTTGTGGAGGACACGATGGGGTGACCAGACGGGAACGCGGGACGGCTGTGAGAAGCGACAGAGAGAGAGGCCCGGCTATAAAGTGCAGGGCACGGTGGGTTGTGCCCTCTGTCGAACGACACGGTGGGAATGAGAATACACATGGCTTGTCTGCGCACAAAGACTCTGGAAGGGCACACGGGAGTCTAAAAAAGTGGTTTTCTGTGAGGAGGACGGGGGTGGGATGGGGCAGAGGTGAGGAGGACGGGGATGGGGACAGGGCAGAGGTGAGGATTTGCACGGACAGCCTTCTGTGACGCACTTCCGAAGGCTGTGAACGTTTCGCCTCTCGGACGTGGGTGCAGAATTCCAGATTAAAAGCCAAGGGGGACCGTCACATCTCACCGTGCAGCCCGGGTCCTTACAGCCGGCCTCCAGGTGGCGGTGGGGCGGGGCCGGGCAGGTGATTTACACGTGCAGCTTCTTTCAACCCAGTGACGGCCCACAAGGTCTCAATTGTTCTTGGGGTCTCTTTTCCCCATGTCCCCAGAGCCCCACAGCCTGGGGACGGCAGAAGGAACATGTGGCCCGAGGGCAGCAGGCTGGCCTGGGTGGGTGGGGGATGGGCACCAGGACAGCAAGCAGGGGTGGGGGGGTGGGGGGGTGGGGTGTGACAATCCCTGTTGCTTTTAGTTTGGTTTCCTGGGGCTTGGAAGTACAACAGAAAACCAAGGTCCAGCCTCATTTGGAACCCCCCACCCCCAGGCCCCCTGCACCTGCCCCTGGAGACTTCTCTGGCCTCGGTCGTCAGAGACTTTCCGGAGGTTGTTGCAACCCCCGCAGAGCACTCTGGGTCACACAGGGGCTGGAGCAGGTGCTCGGAGCCACGTTTCCCAACCAAGCAGCCTCAACATCCCGGTTGAGCTAGGCAGGACTGAGCATCCCGCGACCCGGCCCCACACCAGCCACTGCCCCCAGTCCCTGGCACGCTGCCAGCCACCAGGGCCCCACCTCCGAATCGGGAGTCGGCAGATCAGCTGGGCCTGGGTTGACTTCCAGCGTACCCGCTGTGTGACCCTGGTGAAGTTACTTGGCCTCTCTGAGCCCATTTTCTCCCGTATGAAATGGAGAAAAGTTTCGGGATCGCTAAGTAAGAGAACATTTAGAAAGCGCTTGAAAAACAAAAAAAAAAAAAAAAAAGAAAAAGAAAGCGCTTGGACAGAGGGGGAGGAGCTCAGAAAATGGTTGTTAAGAGTTGCCTAACCGGAAAGCATCGGCCATTCATCTTTTGGGGAATCCGTAGGGTCCCTTGGGAGCCTGAGAAAGCCTGGACTTTCTCCCCAGAAAACCGTAGATCTGCACATACGGCACGATTTCCAGGGCTCCAAGCTGTGGGACTGGTGTCCTTGGAGGGAGACCAAGCATCCATCACTGGTGTTATCAGCCTGGCACAGGCTCCCTTCTGGAGCCTGGGGCCCCGGGCTCGACAGGCACGCGGCAAAGCCCCTCTGTGCACCTCGGGGGCCTCCCTGAGCCCCGGGCTGGCTCCAAAGGAAAAACACAGCCTGCGGACCCTGGAGTGATAATTCGGGCTGCAGCCGGGCTTTGCGGACAGCTCTGGCAGTCTCCCCACCTGCCGGCCCCACGCGGGCCCCGCTCTCCTTCCCGGGCTGCTGATGCGGTGCTGTGGGCAGCTGAAAAATCGGGGCCCGGAGCCAGAGCAGATGATGTCAGGGGTCTCCTTTGAAATCCTCGCGTGGAGTGATTCCGCGCGGTGCCAAACCCCAGCCTCCTGCTGACCTCACGGTTTCACGCAGGGACTGACCCAGAACGCACAAACTCATTCCTGACCTACTCTCCGGCGTCCCCATCTTATTCACACACACACACGGCCCCACGGCCCTGCCTTCTGGAGCCTCCCGAAGACTCCCCGGGGGCCAAAAAGAATCCATCACCATTTCTTTTTCCAGGTATCTCTCCCCACGAGTGGCCTCTCTTCACCCCTCCTTGTCTCCCCCCACCCCTCAAAATTACACGCAAGCCACGGGTTGGGCTCTTTCTGCACAAGCCTGAGAATCTGAGGTTAAATAAATAAATATAAATAAATCAGCAGACCTTTTACTCCGGGTCCCCTTTCCAGTCACGTCTGTCCCCTCGGCTCTAAGTACTTTACGAGGAAGCGCGGTGTCGGGGTGAACGCGGTTGCCTCGGCTTGGGGAAAATTTACTGTTGAGCGTAAAACTCTAGCCAGATGAAAGCGGACCTTCGAGCTCCTCGCGAGGCGGGCGGCTTCTCTGGCCCTAAACAACCACAGCCGGGTCTCCGGAAAGCAGGGTTTCTCCGGATCCGGCACATCCAGCTTGATTCTGGGCGCTGTTGCGTTAAGAAGTGGCGTCAGTAACTGTTTTCAGAGGCGTCGCTCTGCCTGGCAACGTCCGGTCTCAGTGGCGTAGGGCCAAATCATCATCACGGAGGGACGAGGAGAACAGGCTCCCCCCACCCCCGGGAACCTCCCATCCCCGGTAGCACCTCCCCAGGCTTTGTGGTGCTCATTTGACTTCAAAGAGTCAAAATGCTAAAAACAAAACAAAACAAACAAACAAACAAAAATGCAGGACGTACAGCACTGTTTTCTAGGGTGAGGTATTTACCAGAAGCTCTTTTATTCATAATTTGTACCTTGAACATGTGGCAAAAACCTAGCATATCAACTCACACCCATGGTATCTAAGAGCAAGGGTTGCTCCTGTATTTGTTAGGAATTGCTTTAGGCTGCAAGTAACCAAGGACGGAAATGACCGCCATGTAACATAAATTTATTTCTGTCCCATGTAAACAAAACCCAAGCAGTCGTCCCCGGGCTCCAAAGTGCCATCAGCCATGCTGACTCCTTTTCTCTTTCTGTTCCACCATCCTTTGCGTACGGTTTCCGTTCTCAAGGTGGCCTCAAGGTCCAAGGTGACGGCAGGAGCTCCAGCCATCACAGCTGTATTCCGGGCAGGAAACTAGGGAAAGGGCTGCCGGTCTGCTCTGTCCTTCCCCCCAAATCTTGTCGCCTTACATTTTCTTGATTACCCTAGCTGCAAGGGAAGCTGGGGAATATGGTCTTTGAGCTGCATGTAGTTTCCCAGAATAAAAACAGGATTCTGTTAGTAAGGGAGGGAATGCGGGTGCTGGTTTGTCAAGCGGCGGTTGCTCCCAGTTCCCATGAACACACAGAGCTGGGAGGGAACCCCAGCCTGCCACCTGCCACCTGCCACCTGCCACCTGCCGAATACTCAGCACGGAGCCGGGCCGGACGAGGCCTGGCTTGGCCACACCCTGCCGGGTCCATACTGGGAAAGTCTGCGTCCAGGGGGTCAGGGAGAAGAGTGGCTCTAGAACCCACGGGGCCTTTGCTCTCTGCCGCGGAGGGAGGCACGAGCTTCCGGCAGACGCGCACCCGCGCACACACCCCAGCGCCTGGGCAGCGGAAACAAACCCAACAGAGACACTTACTCCACGCGCCCAAGCGCAGGGCGACGTGGGGCTGCGCGTATGGACGCCACGTGCAGAGGATCAGAGAGCCGAGTGAGGGGCCCTGGCCTCAGGGCTGGGGTCTGGGGGGGGGGGGGCAGGGTGACCTTCCAGGGAGGGGCCTTCCTAGAGTGACTCTACAACTTTTCACCCAAATCGGGACGTGCCTTCGTTATTAGTAACCACGCCCGAGGCCCAGGCCCAAATCAGGTCTGTCCCGGGGGCGCCGCGGACGATGGTGGCCCCGCCCGCTCCCCGCGCCTCACGTGGCCCCCGCCCCAAGCTCCCCCGGAAGTGGTCTGCGCGCTCAGCAAGGGCTCCGCCCCTCTGCAAATTACTACCTACTAACAGCTCTCGGAAAGGTGGAGGACGAGGAAACGGAGACGTTTTAATGCGAGAAAAGAGAAAAGTCGCCGCGCGGAGGGCTTCCCCTTCCGCCGCGGCCATCCTGCCCGGGAACGTGTACGTGCTGTGTCCCGACGGCCGGCGGGCGCGCCCCCGCGCTCAGGGTCGCCGCCCCGCGGCTGGCACACCTGTTCGTGCGTTACATTCATCGGCTGTTCGGCTCCCGAGGGGCCGCTGGCCTCCGGCCTGGCGTCGCGACGACGCGGGCGGCCGGGGCGGCCCGTTCCCAGCTGACGGGTCCGGGTCCGGGTCCGTCCCCTCAGCTCCCCGGGGCCCGCGTGACCGGGTGGACGGGGGCCCCCTCGCGCCCACGGCACCGCCCGCCGGGGTCCGCAAGCCCCTCCGGGGTTCGGGCCCCGCCTCACAGCTGGTCCTCGTCCACCCAGACGGTCTTGCGCTGCTCTTCGCTGATCTTGTCCTTGAGGACGCGGAGCAGCTCCTCCACGCTGCCCCACATGTCGGCCTCCACCGTGGCGTACAGGCAGGGCAAGGCCTCCACCTCCTTCTCCTTCAGCCGGCACAACCGCAGGAACTCGTCCTCCGTCTCGGGTCGGGACAGCATCTTCCTGTGGGCGGGGCGGGGGGGGGGTACACGAACCGCTGTGGGGGCCGCCACCTGCCACGCCGGGTCCCCGCGGCGCGCGGCGCCTTCCAGCACACGGCCCGGCCCGAGAGGCGGGGCTTAAAAAAATATCTGTAGTTTTTCTTTCCTTTGCGTTTACTTAAAAAACAAACAAACAAACAAATTTCTTCCAAAGGCGCCTGGGCGGCTCAGTCGGTCGAGCATCCAGCTTTGGCTCAGGTCACGATCTCGCGGTTCGCGGGCACGAGCCCTGCACGCGGCTCCGCGCTGACGGTGCGAGCCTGCTTGGGATTCTCTCTCTGCCCCTCCCCGGCTCTCTCTTTGTCTCAAAAATAAATAAACTTTAAAAAGAATACCTCCATTTTCAGGGCTGGTTGATGTGCCAAGGGAGTTGGGAAACCCTGTCGTTTTTAAGTGCGCAGTTCACTTAGTGTCATGTTTATTCACGCTGTTGTGCCATCAGCCTCCAGAACTTTTTCATCCCGCAAAACCGAAACTCATACCCATTAGCACACTGATTCCCTCTCCCCCCCGCCCCTCCCCCAGCCCCGCACCACTGAGTACTTTCTGTCTCTGTGAACCAGACTCCTCCAGGGACCTCACCCTAACCCTTTGTGCGTCTGGCTGCTGGCACCGAGCGTCATGTCTCCAAGGTTCATCCGTGCTGGAGCAGGTGCCAGAATGGTTTTTTTTTTTTTTTACTGTTTATTTTTGAGAAAGAGAGAACGAGAACCCGGGTGGGGGAGGGGCAGAGAGGAAGACAGAGCATGAGTGGGGAAGGGGCAGAGAGAGAGAGGGAGACACAGAATCCAAAGCAGGCTCCAGGCTCTGAGCTGTCAGCATAGAGCCCAACGTGGGGCTCGAACTCACAAACTGCGAGATCATGACCTGAGCTGAAGTCGGACGCTTAACGACTGGTGCCCCTAGACTGTTCTTCCTTTTTAAGGCTGAATCATATTCCAGCGTGTGGATGAACGACATTGTGTTTATCCATCGTCCACCCGTGGACGCCGGGTTGCTTCCACCTCCTGGCTCTTGTGAACAGCGCTGCCGTGAACACGGGTGAGCACCTATCTTTTTGAGACTGTTTTTGATCCTTTTGGGCAGGTCATTCGAGGAGGAACCTCCGTAACCCCGTCTTCCTCGGCCGCTGTAGCATTTCATGCTCCCACCAGCAGTACCCCAGGGCACCAGCCCCACCCCCCACCGCCTCCCCCAACACGCGTTCCCTTCTGGGCTGTGCACGGCAGCGATCAGAACGTGTGCACAGTGGTGAGGTGGGGGCCTCTGTCTCATTTGCTCGCTCGTGGGATCCCCGGTGCCGGGCCCTGAACAGGTGCTCAGTAAAGATTTGGAGCTACAGGGGAGTGGACCAACCTCTCTTCGCCTCAGCCGGGGCCTCGCGGGGCAGAGGTCAGGGACAATGCCACGTGACGGCCAGGCCCCAAACCCCACAGCCAACCCTCCAGCAAAACGCACAGGCTTGACCTGGAACGTGGATTCAGAATTGGACCTTTCCGCACCACCCGCGAGACAGGATCCGGGTCCCAGCACTTGCCCCGGCTGTCCTGACCCCTGTGTCCACACAGCAGGCAGAGGGAGCCCTTTACACCCCGTGTTAGATCGTATCACTCGGCATGGCTGGGGCCCCCGCGGCTGCAAGGTCCCCATCACCGCCTGCCACTGTCCCCACCTGAGGTCTGGGGGCCTCTCCTCTGCACCTGCCCGACCCACCCTCACCGCACTGGGGCTGGTCCAACATCAGCTTCGCTTCCCCAGCCACCTGGGTCCTGCGAGGTGGGTCCACCACCCACCTCGGCACTTGTCCCCCTGGGTCCCCGGGGACGTGTTGCCTGTGTGGTATGGTCTCCGCTGCTGGAGGAAGGGGGCCATGTCTGGCACTCGACGAGGACCCGCTGAAGGGGTGAGCGGGGACACCAAGCAGCCGGCTGTTCTTGGGGGGACCCCGGAGGTGTGGCGGTGGGAGCAGGGGGGGTCTCGGGGGCCCTACCTGAACCTCTTGATGTTCTTCTCCGACACCCGGATGAAGAGCACGATGGGGTAGATCCTGGACTTGATCAAGTCTCTGGTGCAGCTGATCCCGGCCTCCAGCAGGCAGTGCTTGTCCTGTGGTACGGGGGCCAGCGTTCAGCAGCTCCCCAGCCCCTCCGGGCAGCCGGGCGGCTGGGGCAGGGGCAGGGGCGAGAGCCCCGAGTGTCCCCACGTCCCCAGCTGCCCCAGGGAGCGACCCGAGGTGAAGCCCGACCTCTGCGGGACAAGCCCCCGCCTGCCTGGACACCGGGCTGCAGGTGCCATGTGCCAGCAGGGCCCGGCCCGAGGTGCATCGGGGGTGGGGGTGGGGGTGGGGGTGGGGGTGGGGGGTGAACGACTTTCAGTGCAAAAATCAGAGTCAGCTTCAAGACCACCTGCTACTCCCCTCGGCTCACGGAGGCATTCTCGGTACGAAGCAAGGGCAGAAAACACCGGAAAGGCGAGCTGGGGCTGGACGACCTTGGGAGTACTGCCGAGGGTTCTTGGGCAGGGTTCCCTGGCACCCATGGGCTCCCCGCTTCTGGAGGACAAATCTCTGTTTTGCTGAGAGTGTCACGTCAGAAGCAAACAAACCCCCGGATGCCCGAGCCCTTTGCGTTGAACTAGAACGTGGATCTAGAAAACAGCGCACGTGTCCCTAAGCGTGCCGCTCAGCACGTCTTCACAACCTGCCCCTGTGCTCCTTCCGGTCACTGCCCTCGCTCCCCACCAGCACGGCCACCATCCACACGGCGCGGTTTCACCTTTCCAGCGGCCACCCTGCCCACTCCTGTGCTCTCTACTCCAACGTCACCATCCCCTAAATGCTGTGGCCCAGACTTAAACACCGAATGAGCGATTCCAGGCTGGCTGAGAGCTCTGCCCGTACGTTCTTCTGCCTGAGTGACCACGTGGGGATGTGTTGGGGGGGGCAGACGCAGGGCTCCGGTGGGCACCTGCTCCTGGCTCCTCGTCCAGGGTCACCGCCCACTGCAGAGGTGACCCCCAGATGCTGGGGTGGCACTCAACTGATGGCTTTGCTCTCCAAAGGTCCCAGAATGAGAAAGAAATCGATGCCTGGGGCTGATAAGGATCACATCGCCCGGCTCCAGAAAACTCTAAATCGTGTGCAGACACCTCTCCTGCGTTGCCACCAATAACCCTTCTGCTGCTCCATTTTCCCTCCTGAGGTGAACACGACTCCTGTCGCCCGCTCGCTCTCCCTGTCTCTTGCTCTGACACACGCTCCCTCTGGCTCCGGCCCTTGTTGTCACGGCCAGGCGCACGCACAGCCCGAGACAACGCGAACCAGAACACCAGTGCCAGGGAGCCGTCGGAGGCACGGAGTGGTTCTAAAACATAAACGTGCACGTCGGAGCCTGGAGGACGAGGGTGTGTGGCGAGGTAACACCGGGCAGGTGAGAAAAGGAGAAGGGGTTTGCCCGCAGGGAGGGGAGGGGGACTCTGCACCCCTCCCTTCTGCATGGCCGAGGCGCCCTCACAAAGATAACCGGTGCCTTCACCCCACCTCACCTTGGCGGCCACAGCTTCAATGTTGGCGGGAACGATGCATTCGAAAGTGTTGGGGTTCTTCTCTCGCGAGTAGATGATGGTCTCCGTCTTCTGCTTCCTGAGGAACTCGTCTCTGGTGACAACATCTGTGGACAGAAGGCCAGTCCTGAGGGCAGCACAAACCTCCCCTTTCTGGACTGGACAGAACTGCACGCTGATCCCCTTCTGGCCACTTAAATCAACTGTGGCTCCTCTACCAGACTGGGAGGCTTCTCAAGGGCAGGGTCAAGGTCATAGTTCCTTACACTTCCCACAGCAGCACCCAGAAGAGCTGCTTCATGAATTCTCAGCATTTTCATTGGACAAAGTAACTCATGCACTGAGGTACGATACTAGTGAACTGCCTATCATGAAGGATTTCCGGCTTTACTCATCCACCCACCCATCCATCCAGTCATCTACCCACCCACCCATCCATTCACCCACGCACCCAACAATCTATCCGTCTAGTCTTATAACCATCCATCCATCCATTCACCCACACACCCAACCATCCATCCATCCATCATCCATGTGCCACCCATCCAACCAGCCATCCAACAACTCACCCATCCATCCATCCATCCATCCATCCATCCATCCATCCATCCAACCAACCACTCATCCATCCATCCATCCATCCCCCCTCCCATCCATCTGCCCATCTACCCGTTCACCCATCCATTTACTTATCCATCCATCTACCTATCCACCCACCCATCCATCCACCCACCTACCCATTCACCCATGCCCCCAACCCTCCATCCATCTAGTCTTATAACCATCCACCATCCATCCATCCACCCACCCACCCATCCATCCAGTCATCTAGCCAGCCAGCCATCTACCCACCCACCCACCCACCCACCCACCCATCCATCCAGTCATATAACCAACCATCCATCCATCCATCCATCCATCCACCCACCCATCCATTCACCCACGCATCCATCCATCCATCATCCATGTGCCACCCATCCAACCAGCCATCCAACAACTCATCCATCCATCCATCCATCCCCCCTCCCATTAATCTACCTATCTATCCATTCACCCATCCATCTACTTATCCATCCCTCTACCTATCCACCCACCCACCCATCCAACCAATCATCCATCCATTCATCCACCCATCCATCCATCCATTCACCCATGCACCCAACCATCTATCCATCCAGTCATATATCCAACCATCCATCCGTCCCTCCACCCAACCATCCATCCATCATCCATGTGCCACCCATCCAACCAGCCATCCAACAACTCACCCATCCATCCATCTACCCACCCAACCAACCACTCATCCCTCCATCCATCCATCCCCCCTCCCATTCATCTACCCATCTACCCATTCACCCATCCATCTACTTATCCATCCATCTACCTATCCACCCACCTACCCACCCACTCATCCAACCATCCATCCATCCATCCATCCATCCATCCATCCATCCATCCACCCACCCACCTACCCACCCACCCATTCACCCATGCACCCAACCATCCATCCATCTAGTCTTATAACCATCCACCATCCATCCATCCAGTCATCTAGCCAGCCAGCCAGCCATCTACCCACCCACCCACCCATCCATTCACCCATGCACCCAACCATCCATCCATCCAGTCATATAACCAACCAACCAACCAACCAACCAACCAACCAACCAACCATCCATCCACCCACCCACCCATCCATCCATCCATCCATCCACCCACCCACCCATCCATTCACCCACACACCCAACCATCCATCCATCCAGTCATATAACCACCCAACCATCCATCCATCCATCCATCCATCCATCCATCCATCCATCCCCCCTCCCATTCATCTACCCATCTATCCATTCACCCATCCATCTACTTATCCATCCATCTACCTATCCACCCACCCACCCATCCAACCATCCATCCATCCATCCACCCACCCATTCATTCATTCACCCACGCACCCAACCATCTATCCATCCAGTCATATAACCAACCATCCATCCATCCATCCATCCATCCATCCATCCATCCATCCAACATCCACGTGCCACCCATCCAACCAGCCATCCATCCATCTACCCATCCAACCAACCACTCATCCAGCCATCCATCCATCCCTCCACCCATTCACCCATCCATCTACTTATCCATCCACCTACCCATCCATCCATCCATCCATCCATCCATCCATCCATCCATCCATCATCCATGTGCCACCCATCCAACCAGCCATCCAACAACTCACCCATACATCCATCTACCCGTCCAACCAACCACTCATCCATCCATCCATCCATCCATCCATCCATCCATCCATCTCCCCTCCCATTCATCTACCCCTTCACCCATCCATCTACTTATCCATCCATCTACCTACCCACCCACCCACCCATCCAACCAACCATCCATCCACCCACCCACCCACCCACCCACCCATTCACCGATGCACCCAACCATCCATCCATCTAGTCTTATAACCATCCACCATCCATCCATCCACCCATCCATCCATCCAGTCATCTAGCCAGCCAGCCATCTACCCACCCATCCATCCATCCACCCACCCACCCACCCATCCATTCACCCATGCATCCAACCATCCATCCATCCAGTCATATAACCAACCATCCATCCACCCACCCATTCACCCATGCACCTAACCATCCATCCATCCAGTCATATAACCAACCAACCATCAATCCACCCACCCATCCATCCAGCCACCCACCCATCCATTCACCCACGCATCCATCCATCCATCCATCCATCCATCCATCCATCCCCCCTCCCATTCATCTACCCATCTATCCACTCACCCATCCATCTACTTATCCATCCATCTACCTATCCACCCAACCATCCGTCCACCCATTCAACCAACCATCTACTTATCCATCCATCACCTATCTATCCACCCAACCATCTATTCATCTACCTGTCCATCCCTCCACCTACCCATCTGTTCATTCATCCATTCCTCCACCCCCATCCCTCCATCTGTCCACCCATCCATTAAGTTAATTTTTATTGAAATTTAGCATTTACTGAAAATCTACTAAGGGTCAGACTTTAGAATAAAAATATGACAAAAACATAGCTGTCGTCGTACTTGAGAATGTGTGACCTATGTAGTAAGAAGAATGTGGGATACAGAAATTATGCAACAATTTAGCGGGTGCAGTGATGGGTACTTGTTGTGGCAGCAGTGAGGAGGAATGGAGGGAAGAGGAGAGCAGGCGGGCTCCCTGGAGGAGGAGGTATGTACTAGAGACCTCATTCACTTGCTGGGTGACCCTGAACATATCTTCAATCTCTTGACCTCAGGTTCTCCATTTACGAAAGGAGAGTGGGGTCAGCCCAGGCCTAGAATTCCCCGCGTAAGCCCAGGCTGGCCGGGGAGCCCACGCTAGGCCAGGTTTAGCATGTACACTCCAGGATGTACCGCAAGGGAGTTGGAAGGGATCCGGGGAAGAGCCAGCAGGGGAGGTGCTACAGGTCTGTGGGTGATTTTGGGGGACGGAGGCAGCCTAGAACCCCCGCCCTACAGCACCTGCAGCGCCCTGGCTGTGAAAGCACCAAGGGGAACACGGGGCATGCCTGCCGAGTTCAGAGCGGCTGAGTGGGATTTGCAAACGAGGCTCTGCCTACCCTCAGACCGTTCTGAGAAAGGAGGGGGGTACCGCGGTGGCTGAAGGAGCTGGCGCTCAGAGAGGCGAGGGACCCACGTCCGTGTCCTGCCTGCTCCACATGGGGGGCTGAGAACCCGGGGCCCATGCTGGGCTTGGCCTCTGCCCATCTGCGAGCCCCTTGCTTCCACCAGAAGTGGCCGCCATTATGCTGGTTTTGCAGGTGAGGGACAGAGAGGTGGGTGACCTGTCCCAGATCAGTAGCGGTGGGGGGGTGGGGCACAACCTCAGCGGAGACCACTCGCCTCCAAGAACACCACCTCTCCCACCAGGCACACTGTGCGCGGAGGCCCTCCTGGCCGGGGCTGTAGAGGGTCTGCACCACGGGAGGCCGGACACTGGGGGTGCCGTCTCCCACTTCCCACAGGGCCAGGCATCCCGGGAGACCTGGGGGGGCATTGCTGCCAACATCCAGTGAAAGACTGCGTGCAGAACTGCCCCCCCAGGAATGAGGGGCGTCCTGCTCCTGCTCAGGTGCGTCCCACCCCGACACTGACGCTGACTGATGCTTACAAAGTCCGCACCCCTACCCGGGGCTGTTCTGAGCACTCAGTACCACGTGTTCCCAGCCCCGGGGCCCATGTGAGAACCTCCGGGTGGGGGAGGGGCTCTGCACCACGGACTCCCGACGGGTAAGGCTGCTCTGCCCGCAGGACCGCGGCTCGGCAGCGGGAACAACACCACGATGAGTTCTAGAACACGACGTGGGGTGAAGGGAGCCAGATGCAAATGGTTCCACATGGCATGGTTCCATTTACAGAAAAGTCTAGAAAATGAAAACCAACGTGTAACAAGAAGGAGATGAACAGTGCCTGGGGCAGGGGGTGGAGGGGGGCCCGAGGGAGCCTGTTGAGGGGACGCAACGTTCCGTCTCCTGGCTGTGGCTGGGGTCACGGGGTGCAGGCATTTGAAACACTGCACGCTTAAAACGGGGGCATGTTGTTATGTGTATACTGATCCTCGGAGGACTGACTTCTGGTCTCGACGTCCCTCCCTCACCTCCCCTAGGCTGACAGTAAAGAAAGCAAGCATTGGTGAGGTGGGGGAGAGGCTGGGACCCTGGCATGTGCTCGTGGGAACGTGAGGTGACAGCTGCTGGCCACACGAGGGTGGCAGCTTCAAGTTCAAACGGAACGGAACAAAAAATGTGGAATCGCCACGGGAGCCAGCCACCCTGCTTCCGGGTCCAGCCCCCCAAGAGCCGGAGGCGGGGGCCTGAAGAGATGCTCACTCGCCCACGTTCACAAACAGGATTCACAATAGCTGAGAGGCAGGAGCGACCCACGTGTCCACGGATGGGTGACGGAGAAACACGATGTGGCACATCCACACCGTGGGATAGCATGGGCCGTAACTGGGCTGGCACCTGCTACCACACGCGTGGACCTCGAGGACGTGATGCTGAGTGACACGAGCCGGGGGCAAAAGGACAGATACTATACGACTCCCCGGAGGAGACAGACTCACAGAGAGAGACAGACAGCGGTGGGCCCTGGGGTGGGGGCGGAGCTTCGGCTCGGGAAGAAGAGAAAGTTCTGGAGATAAACGTACCTACTACCCCTGAACCGGACACTTAACACGGTCCGCGTGGCACATTCCTTGTTACGTGTATCTCGGCATAACTAAACCCCGCCGGGCACCTGACAGCCGGCTGGTGCGGGGTGGCCCCAGACGTCTATGGTTTAAACACGGACGGTGCTGAGGACAATTCCAGCTCGCAGCCAGGACTGGGGCTCAGCGCCGTGTGCAGGGCGTCTGACCGTGGTCCCCCAGCCACACCCAGGACACGGAAGCCCTAGCGATGGGTGGCCTGCCTCTTAACCTCAGGGCTCAGAGCGGAGACCCCAAGTCACGTCTCCTGACACGCTCTGTGACCTCCGCCCTGAACCCTCAGCGTGAACGGGGAAGCCAAGGCCTGCTTCCCCTGCTTCCCCTGCTCCGGGGCCACAGGGCGCTCCGAGAGGGCCGGCGTGGCCCCCGGGCCCGAGACCCGCCCTGCCGCGCACAGCAGGTCTGCAGGCTCTCCTGACGCGCCTGGCGGGACGCAGGAGGGGGGACACGAGGACGGTCCCGGACCGCACTCACCCGGCTTGCACATGGTGAGCTCCATGGCGCCTCCGGAGTTGAGCAGCTTCTGCACCAGCGCCTTGGCCAGCACGGTGGGCGTGAAGAGGACGGGCCGGCGGCGCTCGCAGTAGAAGGCGCGCACCAGGCTGTAGGGGATCAGGCTGAGGTTCTTGCCGAGCTCGCTCTCGGGGTCCGGCTCTGGGAGGGGACAGGAAAGGGCCGGCTGGGACGCCCTGCCCGCCCACCGTCCCGGGAGGCTTCCCGGCCCCACGGAGCCCGCTGGCCGGCAGGAAGGTCTATGTGACCCACGGGCCAGGCCCTGTTCTGGGAGCTGAGGCGACGGCCCTGCAGCCTGGTGCTTGCATTCGGCAGGAAGGGGGGGGGGGGGGGCGCGTGGCAGGCGGCAGGTAAGCCCGTGATGAGCCATACTGTTCATCACTGCGGGCAGCGGCGGGAGCTCTCCGGGAGGGGGCGGCAGCCGGACGGGCACGGATGGCTTCACTGAGGACAGTCGGGGACTGGGGCCAGCACTTAGACACGAGGAGGCAGGGGAGGACAGCGGCAGAAGGGCGTTCGGGGCAGGGGTGGGCAGGGCCGGCTGAAAGGGGCTTGGGGCTTATGTCAGGAGCTCTGGGACGCCAGCAGCGTCGGAGGCAGGGGGAGACACGGCCTCCTTTCCACCTTTTCAAGCCTCTCTGGCTGGTGTGTGGGGAGCAGAGCGGAGCCAGCCCCGGGCAGCTCGAGCAACCGCCTCCCCAGAAACCGGCATCTTGTGGTTCACTTGGTGCCCTGCCCCGGCCTTCCGAAGGGCCGGTCTGGAGGGGAGCCCAGACCCTCTGATCATCGGCGCCCGGGCCAGCCCGGCCCCCGAGGACAGCAGGAGGCCTGGCCGGCCATCGGCACACCCTTCCGCAGGGCGCTGTGCGGCCGGTGACCCCTGGCCGGCTTGATAAATGGCAAGAAACAGGCAGCGGGGAAAGAAATCAATAGGCGAACGCTTCCCAGCAAACAGCTCCAATTAACACGGGCATCTGGGCTCAGACCGACTGCAGCGAGCGTGCATCAGGGGTGAGCCTGGCGGGACGCCGCTCTGGGAGGCCGTGCGCTCCTCCCGCCAAGGCCACACAGGTCCCCTGGAGGCTCCCCCCATGGGGGAACCCCCTCTTTGGAGGGAGCAGGTGTCCCAGCGCCCCTTGTGGGGACCCAAGGGCCCTGTTGGGACTCCCGCAGCCGCCAGGCCAGCAGGAGGTGGGAGGGGCGAGGCGGTCAGCACCGTACCTTCCTGCTTCTCGGTCGAGGGCCTGCTGGCGTCCAGTGACGACCGGGCCAGGCTCCCCAGCGGGCTCCCCGAGACGATGCGGACCCGCTCGTTGCTGTTCATCCTTTTGTACTTGTTCTCGGACCTGCTGACGAACTGGAGGACAGAGGGCGGGTCCTTTGCTTCTAACCAGACCAAGCTGCCTCAACCCGGGCACGGGCAGACCTCTGCTTGGACCCCAGCTCTGCTCCTGGGGGCCAGGGTCAGTCACCTCCCCCTGTAAAAATGGGAAATGTCCAGCAGGCCGAGAGGGGACGTCATTGTAGGTGAGCCAACAAACAGATGCCCACTCCCTCCTCCCTAACCAGGCACGAAGCCTGCCGAGGGCTGGGGTGCGAGAGGCCCTCTGGCAATCCCCAGTGCCTTTTGGGGAGCCGCGGGGGGGGAGGTCCTTGGCAAGGAGCCCCGCCGGCAGGATGGCCCACGGACCACCCGCCTGGGGGCCCTGTGCAGGATGGCTCCACCTCCCGCGACACGGCTCTCTACAACCCCTCCCTTGGTATCCCCCAGTCCGCCCAGTACAACTCAGAGTTGAGCCCTGGAGGGTGGAAAGGGATGCCCCAGTGGTGGACACAGAATCCGAGTTCCCACCACATTCCCTGGGCTACTCTGAGTCTCTCCACACCCTCCTTCTGTAGGGAGGAAAATCCAGGGAGCTGAGGTCTTGGCCTGGCTCTGTGGTCAACTGGTCCTTGGGTGAGCCACCCGGAGACGCTCAAGGTTGCCAAGTCTCGCGCGACACGAAGACAGTAACGTGTTCCCGCGTGGCCCTGCCTTCAGGAGGAGCTCAGATTCGCTAGGGTTCCCTTCCACCTCCGTATCTTTCTGGCACCTGTCTGCGTCTACATGGTCTCTGGGCCATGCCGTGAACCACTCCTCTGGGTTTCCTATGTCCCAACAGCAGGATGGCTCAGTGGAGTGTGGCACACCAACTCCACGGGGGCCCGATTAGCAAAGTACCAACACAGAAACGTCCTCGAGGGACCGCACCTTAACGTGACTCACTTAGCTCTGCACAGAATGCTTACTGCATTTATGTGAAATTTCTTCCGAAGACAGCACCTACTAGGCTAATCAGTGTTCCTTATATAACGGTTCATGCAAAATAAAAAAAAACTCATTATAGAATTAAGTACAAGCGATAAGTTTTTTCTGGTCCCACAGAGCTACGATGTGTCCGTGGTCAGATAAGATTTAAAGAATCTGTACACTTTCTCTTCTCTCCTCGGCTGCCAGGATGCTCAGAGATACGTTTAACGCTCAGTCTGAGGGACTACACTGACCCGGATACTTGCGACGTTTGTTTTCTTCTCCTGATACACCATCTCTGATTTTTTTCTAATAGCTAACTTGTTTAAATTCTTTTAGCCATAGGTCTTCAAATCTTTTACGAAAGTGGGACTGCTTCCAACAGGTGTAGAGACTGTCTCCCGACATGTCACCGTGAGGATCAAACGGGACGGGAGGTGGGAGGTGCTGTGAAAAGTTGCAGGTGGTGCACAAACACCAAGCACCGATATTCTGAAAGAGTCTTCTCTTCCCAGCAGCGGCAGGGGGGAACCCCGGCAAAACGTGACCGCAAAGTCAGTCGGCGCTCTGGACAACTTTACCTGGAGGAGTTGGCCGAAAAGGAAACTTGCCCGAGAGAGGCGGGGACTGACCCGGGGGTCACTGGTGGAAACCGGCTCTTCAGGCTGCAGGGTGTTCTGAAATCAGGTATCAATCGGTCAGATGCGCTGGGCTCGGCAGGACGCGTGAGCCCAGGAAGGCTGCCGAGAACCAGAGACACGTCCTCAAGCCCCCTCTGTGCCAGACGTGGAATCGAAGCATTCCAGACGGGGAATGAACTCGGAGGGTAAGAGGAGCCCCGAGACTCGTTCTGGCAGAGGCCAGAGACACAGAGGAAACGCTGTCCTGCCACCCAGCTTGGGGGGGGTCCCTGAGGGCGGGGCCCCTTCTGGGGGGACCGTCCCATTCCCGAGGAACCAAGTCCCTGATGACGTCAGCGGTTCCCATTCGTGAGCCGTCCGGAAACGAGCCTGGGGGCTGGTGCGAGGCTGGCAGGGCTGTGGGGTGACCTACCCGGAGCGCCCTCAGGGTGTGGTGCGTGGGGTCCGCCTCCTCTCGGCTGCCCCTGTGCATCAGGCGCTGCAGCTTGACCAGGAGGAGCTGCTGGGCTCTGGGGAGACGGGAGGGGAGGGCAGACCCTCAGGGCAGGGCCTGGGGAAGCCGGCGCCAGCCTGCCCCTGTGCCTCCCAGCAGGGTCCGGGGCCGGGGCCCGGGGGGTGCTCCCCCAGGGAGGACATGAAACCCGGCCGCTGGTCTCGAATCCTGCAGCCAGTGCTGGCTGTGGCAAAGTCACTCCCCTGAGCCTCGGTTTCCTTATCTGTAGACCCGGGCTGCTGATGCTGACCTCACGGGGCCGGCCTGAGGGGAATGTGCTTCCCGGGAGCCTGTGCGCCTAACCAGAGGAAGGCTGACGCCCCACTGCTACGTGATTACGGAAGGATGTCAGGGAGGTGACCCGCGGACAAGCAGTGAGCAGCAAAGGGGCGTAAAACCGAGAGACCACTTTTCTACAGATGACCGGGAGAGGTGCCCTGGGCATTAGGGAAGCAACAGGGTTTAAGGGAGCAACATCCCTGGGGAGGCAGGGGAGGCTTCCAGGAGGAGGAGGAAACAGGCGGGCCTCAGTGGCCACAGGCGGAGTCCCCCTGGGGCCCCCTCTGCTGGGCAGTAGCCCCCCCGCCCTGGCGCCGGCCCGGGCCTCACCGGCTGTAGCTGGGTATGGTGCCCACGTCGAGGTCATGGTCCGTGAAAGGGTCGACCCTCGCGCACAGCCACTCGTGCCTGTCCTGGTACATAGTGTCCCGGACGTGCACGATGTCGTCGCACTTGAGCGACATGGTGCAGGCGTCCAGCTGGCTGGAGATGTTCAGGTTCAGCCGGACATAGAACGAGTCCCCGGACGTGACCAGGCCCTCCTCCATGTCCTTCAGCAGCTTCCGGTACCCTGTGGGGGCACACAAGGCGGAGGGCATGCGGCCGGCGGTCGCGGGGGCCTCCCGCTGACAAGCGCCTGGGGGCGCAAATCCACCCGTCCCCACCCACAGAGGACACGCCCCTATGGTGCGTCCCCCTCAGAGCTGCGGGGACTCCCCACGATGAGCGAGGTGTCCTTCGTGGCTTTCTCTCTTTGCCTTGGTTGTCAGGGAGCTCAGAGCTAGGTTTTGTGCTAGGGTGCAAACAACCCGGGGTCTCCGCTACCACGAGCGAATCCGCTACCGCGAACGGATCCGGGATCTCCGCTACAGAGAACAAATCTGGGTTCTCTGCTACAGCTAACGAATCCGGGGTCTCCACTACCGCGCACGGATCCGGGGTCTCCTATAGAGTGAACTAGTCAAGGTTTCTGCTACAACGAACGGATCTGCAATCTCCACTACAGCGAACAGATCTAGGGTCTCTGCTACAACAAAGCAATCGGGGGGGGGGGGGGGGGGGGCGGGGGGCGCGTCTACTAGAGTGAACGAATCCGGGGTCTCCGTTATAGCAAATGGATGCGAGATCTCTGCTACAGCAAACGGATCCGGGGTCTCCGCTACTGCGAACGGATCCGGGGTCTCCGCTACTGCGAACGGATCCGGGATCTCTGCTACATTGAACAAATCCAGGGTCTCCTATAGAGTGAACTAATCGGAGGTTTCTGCTACAACGAACGGATCTGCCATCTCCACTACAGCGAACAGATCTAGAGTCTCGCTACAACGAAGCCATCGGGTGGTGGGGGGGGGGTTCTTCTAGAGAGAACGAATCCGGGGTCTCCACCAGCGTGAACGAGTCCGGGGTCTCGGCTACAACTGCTACCCCTGCCCCACCACCGTGGTGGCTTTTTGCTTTGACTCTGGCAGGACTGCACGCAGCAGACCTCATCCTTCTTAAGCGCTGTGCCTGATGAGCTCTCACGGCCCCTTGGTCAACACCGGTCTCCGGGGACCGCCGTCCCGCCTGCCGTCACCGGGGCCGAGCTGTGCCTGGCTCACGGAAACGGAGGCACAGGCCCTGACTTCCGCGTCTGGCTTCCGCAGCTCGGCCTCGTGTCTGTGACCCTCGTCGTGACGCTGCCACGTGGCGCCTCCGCCCGGTGTCCCTTCTCTGGCGGGAGCATCTGTGCCGTTGGAAGGTTTCGGCTCTGAGGGCTCGCTCTGCCGCGAACGCTCTCCCACGGACCTCTGGTGGCCCGTGCCCTCGTCTCCCCTGGCTCTACTCCCAGAGCTGGGACTACTGGGTCCTTGGTCATCCACACATTTAACTTTCGTGGACACTGCCCAGAGGTGTTAGCACATGGCTGGGCCATGGCACCTTGTTGTCTTAACCTTATTTGACGTCAGGGTCCTTCAGCGTAAGCTTTTACAAATCCCGTTGGAGGACGCAGGGCATACGCTACAAACACAATAAATGCAGCAGACCGAACGCCTGTAACATAAATCCCGAACCTAAACCGCCAATCAGCCCCACACGCACCGAGCCGCACGACACAGTGGAAGCTAAAACCGCCCTAACAGTCAGGCCCGGGACGTCCACGCCACACGCACCAGGGAGGCCTGAACCAACGGGCTGTCTGATCAACGTTCAGGGAGAAACAGGGGATCCCTGGTCGGGTCCTTCCCACGCCCCTGGGGGGGGGGTTAAGGCCCATCGCTGGCTGAGCTCTCTGCCCCCTCGAAGAAAGGCCCTACAAATGGGACCCTGAGAGGCGGGACCTTCCCTGCACTGAATTCGGACCACAGGACTACACCTCTGGGGGGCACTGCTGGCCAGCGTGCTGCCTGGAGACTTTCTGCTGGGCTAGGAAACCAGGCTGGGAAGAGGGGAGGAGCCTGCTCCTGTGAGGATGACGAGGAGGAGGACGAGGGGGAGGAGTAGAGAGAAGAAGAGGAGGAGGAGGAAGAGGAGGGAGGAGGGAGAGGAGGAAGGGGAGGGAGGAGGGGGAGGAGGAAGGGGAGGGAGGAGGGGGAGGAGGAAGGGGAGGGAGGAGGGGGAGGAGGAAGGGGAGGAGGGGGAGGAGGAAGGGGAGGGAGGAGGGGGAGGAGGAAGGGGAGGGAGGAGGGGGAGGAGGAAGGGGAGGGAGGAGGGGGAGGAGGAAGGGGAGGGAGGAGGGGGAGGAGGAAGGGGAGGAGGGGGAGGAGGAAGGGGAGGAGGGGGATGAGGGAGAGGAGGAAAGGGAGGAGGAAAGGGAGGAAGGGGGGAGGAGGAAGGGGAGGAGGGGGATGAGGAAGAGGAGGAAAGGGAGGAGGAAAGGGAGGAAGGGGGAGGAGTAGAGAGAAGAAGAGGAGGAGGAGGAAGAGGAGGGAGGAGGGAGAGGAGGAAGGGGAGGGAGGAGGGGGAGGAGGAAGGGGAAGGAGGAGGAGGAGGAGGAAGGGGAGGGAGGAGGGGGAGGAGGAAGGGGAGGGAGGAGGGGGAGGAGGAAGGGGAGGGAGGAGGGGGAGGAGGGAGGGGAGGAGGAAGGGGAGGGAGGAGGGGAGGAGGAAGGGGAGGAGGGGGATGAGGGAGAGGAGGAAAGGGAGGAGGAAAGGGAGGAAGGGGGGAGGAGGAAGGGGAGGAGGGGGAGGAGGAAGGGAGGAGGGGGAGAAGGAAGGGAGGAGGGGGAGGAGGAAGGGGAGGAGGAAAGGGAGGAAGGGGGGAGGAGGAAGGGGAGGAGGGGGAGGAGGAAGGGAGGAGGGGGAGAAGGAAGGGAGGAGGGGGAGGAGGAAGGGGAGGAGGGGGAGGAGGAGGAGGGGAGAAGAGGGAGGGAGGGGGAGGCTGGGCCCCATGTGTGGGGACAGAGCATCATTACCTTCCGCTGCCCGGCGGACTGGGCATGCTGGGAAGGAGAGCGGGCTAGCAGGCGGCAGTGGGGAGCGGCTAGAAAGTGGCTATTTACGCTCTGTTGAAACATTCATGAGCCCCAGTGCTTGAAAATAAGATCCAGCTGCAGAGATCATGATGCGAGGAGAAACCCGGAGGTGGAGCAGGCGACTCAGACTTTGGGGAAACAGAAAAGCCTAGCGCTCACTGCCCAGGAGTCGAGGCCGCGAAAGAGGAGCCTCAACGAAAGCGCCGCTGGGTCCAGAAGCGGGGGAGGCCTTCTGGAGGCGTCCCGGAGCCACGACCACGGGGCCGAAGGCGTGGTCCAAGCTGTGGCTCCGTGGACCTGCTGGTGCCAGAGCGGCCGGCCCGGAGTCCCTGCCCGTGTCGGGGGCCGGGACGTGAGCAGGGAGAGGGGTGAGCCAGGCCGGGCAGGGAGGGCCGCCCCCCCTGCCCCACCTCTCCCGCCCAGCCCGGCAGTGTGCGTGCGAGCGGCCCGGCTCACCACCTGCAGCCAGGTGTGGCGGGACAGGTGTGTGCTCACCGGCGCTCACATCCGTCGCCCTTCCCTGCCTGCTGCCCCTGATGGGGCCGGGACGGCGGGCTCCTCCCACCGAAAAGGTGAGCAAGTGGAGGGCGCCCCTCCGGGACCCACCGCATCTGGCGTTCCGCCGGCGTGGCCGAGCGCAGGTGAGTCCCGCGGCCTTACCTTCCTGGTTGACTTTGTAGTGCAGTGTGACGGGGCCACTGCACCTCTGGATGGTCCAGTGCACCTCCTCCTTCGTGCACGTTTCCAAGGGGACGCTCTGCCTCTCCCCTTTGATGTAGCCTTCCAGCTAGACGTCAAAGACACGCTGTTCTCCTCGGCTCCGTGGGCGGGCAGAGCTGCAGGGGGGAGGCTGCCCCACAGGGAGGCCGAAGCACCCCTCCCAAACAGCGACCGGCCCGGCGTCGCTCGGAGCAAAGGCAGCACCCCGCTTAAGCTCGTGTGCCTCCCCGCGTGCAGGCGTGTGTGTGCAAGCGTGTGAGCACGGGCTCCACAGACACGAGTGAGGGCCTTCCGACGGGAGGGGCCCGGGCCGACACCGGACGAGGGGCCCCGACCCTGCCGCCCTCCAGATCCCCCCGCCCAGCTTGGGCGTGGGGGTGCTCTCGGTCAGCACCCGTGCAGCAGAAGCGGGGAAGGTCACGGGCACCCCGGCTGTGCGGCCACTGCCCCCTGGTCCCTCACCCCCAGCAGCTGGTGGCCCTCGTGGAGGCCCGCCTTCTCGGCCGGGGAGCCCGGCTTGACCGCGTGGATGAAGCTCCCCCGGGCGTTGCCCCCGAGCAGGGTGAGCTGTGAGGCGAGGCTGTCGCCGTTCAGCATGGCGTGCTGCGTGGAGGGCCCGGAGCCCCGCACGTGCCCCACCGATGTGACAGACGGCCGGAAGGGTCTGCGACAGGGAAAGAAACTGGTGAGAGCGTGGTGGTCGGGACACGTGTACTTGGCCTAGCCAGAGGGCAGGCTCCCGTGGCAGGTGGCAGGGAGCTGAGGTGAGGGAGTGCAGCCAGCTCCTGCTGGGAGGGCACGCGGGGAGCGGAGCTGACCCCCGACCGGCCGGCTGCAGTGGCCACATAGAGCTTACTGAGCCACCTGAGGTCGCGGGCACACGGGGCCACCTGCAGGGAGGGGCCCGGCTGATGAGGGCAGTGGCCCGCTCTTCTCCTTCTGGAACACCAGCCCAGCGGGCTGCCTGTGTCTCAGGTGGGGTGGGGACCTGGGGGGCTCAGAGTGTTGCTCCCTGGCCTCTCCCACACCGTGTGGCCCCGGGCAAGCCCCTTCGTCGCTGGGCCTGATGGGGGGGGGGGGGCGGCTCGGGGGGAGTGGTTTCTGGCTCTAGGACACTAGGGTTCCTGGACTCTGGTTCTAGAACACAGGTGAAGTGGATGAGACCTTTCTGGGGACTCGAGCGGGTGAGTGGCCTTTACCCGCCGCCTCTACTGCCAACTCCCACTCCCCCTCCCCCATGACCTTCCCGGTACCTTTCTAGAGAGAACTTCCTAAACATGAGGTTGACTTGCTCTAGGTCGTAGGCGTCCAGGCCCTCGGACTGGTGGGAGGAGGAAGAGGAGTGGACGGACGAGGGGCCGTAGGAGCAGTGCTCGTGACTGTCGTCTGCAAAGGAGCCAGCGCACGTGAGGACGCTCCTCCCGGCCTCCCTCCCAGAAATTCTCCAGCTGGGCCAGGACGCCTGCACAAGGCGCTGCATGGAACGTTCTTCCACAGAGCAATCCCCCTGCCTCCGGCTTGTGACCCGGTCTCCGTATTCTCATGTTGGGGCCACCCCGGGTCTTACCATCCCATCTACCCCTTGGAGGCCTGTGGGCCGGGGATGGGGCCCGAAGGGCAGAGTCTGGACCCAGTGTGGAAACCCCTCTTCCCAACTCACTGGGGCTGGGGCTGGAGAACTGGCCGGGGCGGGGGGGGGGGGGTGGGGGAAGACGCCCAGCCCCACTGGGCCGCGGCACTGGGAGGGGGAGGGGGGAAGGCGCAAAGCCGGCTCCGGGCTGATAACAAAGGCCTCTCTGCAAAGAGAAATTTGTGTTGACGCTGCAGAATGCCTTGGACGGCTGCCCAGAATTCCAGCTCCCCCCTTCCCAAACTCCTTCACTTCTTCTCATCACCCAGCCTCTGTTAGGTGCTAACCTCCCTTTAACACTTGATGGCTCCTGATGGTCTCCAGTCAGGGAGAGGGGCTAATCCTTCACTGTATCTGCTGGCAGCCTGAGCTGCTGACGGGTGGAGGCAGGGTGGGGGGACCCGGGGCACGAGGGGGGGCTGGCAGGCCACCCCCGGAGGAGTCTGGGCCAGACTCAGGAGGAGCGGGGGGACTGCCGTCTCCGGGAGGCTCCTCTCCTGCTCCTGTCTTCTGCCCGCACGGTCCACTGGCTTGCAGCTGTTCCACTTGGGTGTCGGCCAGGGCAGGGACCCAGGGGCAGGAGTCTCTGCGTCCCGTGCACCAGGCGTGGTGAGGCACAGGGGCTCAGCGTGGGCTCAGCTGAACCAGACACCCTGGTTGTAAGGGGCCGTGCTCCCGGGGGACCCAACCCTCCTTCCCGGCTGTCTGCGTGGTCTAGGCCAAAGGAACAACCCCTCCACCACACCGCCTCTGCGGGGGGCCGTTTCAGGGTCGTCACGGACCCTCAGTCTCCCCGCGGCTCGGCTGCCCCCCGCCTCTGGTGTCAGGGGAGGACAAATGACTCCAACTGCTGCCCCACCTCACTTCCCGCCCCCTCCCCACTGCCGCCCCTCGTCTCGTTGGGGTCGGTTGGCAGCTTCACACGGATTTCTGAGGCCGTCTCCCTGCCTCCCGCCCACCCCCCTTCCGCGTTCCTCGAGCTCTCCACGGCTCCGTTCCTTCATCTGCAAGACGAGGGGGAACAGTAGCCTTTCTGCAAATGGGCGTTGCTGGTTCGAGTCTCTTGAAGCACCCACAACTGACGGACTCTGGGCTCAGCAGCTGTGCGGCCCCGCTGCCTCCGGAGCAAGTTCAGGCGCGGCAGGCCGCCCCACCCCCCACCCCCGGCCCGGAAGCTCCCCAGGGACGGAGGCCTGGCCCCCTGGGCACAGACAGGACGCACCGCCCTCTTGGAAGCCACGTCACGCGCGTTTCTGAGGACCTATGAGGTGCAGGGCCCCAGCCGGAGCTGGAGGGTCGGGGGCATGGGCAACATGGCCCTGCTCCGGCCAGACGGCAGGTAGCCGCCACGCCTCTGTGCCTCTAAGGTCTGTCAGGTACCTACCATCAAAGTCCAAGGCGTCGAACCCGCCACTCTCGTTGTCGTCTTCCACGGTGCTGCAAGACACAAGGGAGGGATGGGGGGCGTGTGTGTGGAAGCTCTCCAGTGGTCGAGGGGGAAGGTTCTGGAATGTTCTGGAAGGTTCTGGTTTTGAGAGGGCAGTGTGGGCAGGAGGGGAAGGTCAGCAGGTGCGCGGAGGGCTGGACGCTCTGCTGGAGGCCAGGGTGTCCCAGGCAGCCACCGGAGGCCACAGCAGGTGAACCCGTGAAGGAGGAGGCCCGTGAAGGGCAGGTGAACAGTCTCCAACAGCCCCACCTGCTGCTTCCCAGTCACGCTCTCGTTCCTCACACAGAAGGCTGAACATCTGCTCGCGCGATAGGCCTCGTGCAATGGGCCTCGAGAGCCGACCGTGCCTTTGACACGATGGGCTAGGACAGGAGCGAGGGCGATCCGGGAGGTCCGAGCTCCCCCGCGTGTGGTCCCCGCCACAGGGTAACGAGGCCCAGACCAGGCCGCTGGCAGGGCCGCGGATGTGGATCCCAGCCCGCAGGCCGCTCTGTGCTGTCAGCCCTTCTGGAACCACCCCCCCACCCACCCTGCCCAGCGATCTCTGACTCAGAGCCCACGATGTCAAACATCCAGTGCCTGGGAGCATCTGAGTGCCCAGGCAGGCCTCCAGGGTGGTCTTCTCAGCTGGGGACAGGAGCGGTGGGGAAAGGGGAGGGGAGGTGGGAAAGGGGAGGCTGTTTGTGGGGTCTACCGCTCTTGGGCAGAAAGAGTACCCCCCCACCCCCTTCGCTGTGGGGCCACGGCACAGGTGACCCTGGGAAAGCCACAGGCCTCCTCGGAGCCTCAGCCTTCTCATCTGTAAAGCGGGTGGCATCCTGTCTGCCTTCCCAGGTTGGGTCAAGGGCCGCTGAGTGAAAGACTGGGAGGGGGGACGTCTCCCCTCCTCCCTCCCAGCACCCACCTCCGGTGAGGTGCGTCTTCCTTATAGCGCCTGACAATAGAGTCGTTTCCGGGGGGCTCAGCAGTGATTGACATGATGCTGGAGCGGCTCCGGTGGGGCTGCTGCAAAACACGCGGGTGCGCTCTGGGGAGCCGGGCGCTTACACGCCCCTGCCTCCGCGCGACAATATCACATACGTGGGGACTAAACCTAACGACTGCGTCCCCGCCCCCGATGTGGGCAGGCAGGCCGGCGAGGCTGGTTCTCAGCAGTGACCTTGGCCAGAGAAGGCTTGTGCCCAGCCCCAGGGTGGCCGCAGCCCAAGCTCGGTGCACAGCTGCTCGCACATCTGCTCGCCTCAGGAGGGGGCAGGGAGGGCGCAGGCGGGAGTCCGCCGTGGCTGGGTGGGGGGAACAGGCTGAGCTCCACGGCCCCCCAGGCTGCACCGGCCTTGGGCACCGACTCTGGAGAGGCAGACCCTCTGGGGGGGGTCTCGCTGGTGGCAGCAACAGATGTCCCCGGGCGGCATGGCCGCTGGAGGGTGACCCTTTGAAACAGGCCTGCTGGCTCCTGGCAAGGGCTGCCTCCGATAAGAGCCTCGGATTTGGCCCCCCAGAGTTGCAGCGAGACAGGAGCCATTCGTTATCAAACCCCTGCATCCCCCAGGGCCTGATTCTGGAAGCTGAGCTGACAAGCTTCCCGGGGCTTCCCCTCCAGGGCTAGAATTTCTAATCCCACGCCTTCTGCTGCCTGCCTGCGGGGAGTGACACCGGATGCAGGGCGGGGGACCCTGCCAGGCAGGCGGGGGCGGGGGTGGGGTGAGGGGGAGCCTGCGGTCCCAGCTGCTGGGCTGCCCGAGGTGCCAGGGGCCCAGGACCTGCAGGAGAATTTTCTGCCTCTGCCTGTGCAATCCTAGGGCTCCTCAGAGGCCCATCCCTTCCTCCCGCCAAGTGTTAAATTGGGAAAGCAGGCGGCAAGAAGGTGTAAATACATCCTGAGGCTGTGGAAGCATCCTTAAATAAACAAAAGGAGGGCTGGGGCTGCAGCCCCAGAATGACTCCACTTGCTGGCTTTAGGAGGGTGCAGAGAGGAAGGGGGGGCCAGGCTTGCTGGGGCAGACGAAGGGGGGGGCCCGAGTTCTGAGCCAGAAGGGGGTGTGCTGGGGACCCCGCTTACCATCTTGGAGAACGAGGTGGTGATGGGCAGGGATCTGGAGGAGCTGGGGCTCGCGTCAGTGCCTTCTTCCTCATGGCCTCGCCCTGTCCTCGCAGCAGCAGGAGGCAAAGGGGCAGGGAAGAGGGGCTGAGATCCCCACGGGCACCGAGCACCCGGGGGCTGTCCCGGCTGGGCGGCCTGTCCTCTGAGGGATGGTGTGTGGCCGCCTCCTCCCTCCTGTGGTCCCCCCCAGCTGCAGGCTCCTGGAAGGGAATCTGGTCTTGCCGACCAGTGTGTCCAGCCCCAGCCGGGCCCAGGGTGGCCTCGCTCCAGGCTGGGCCATGTCCTCTGTCTCTGAGGACTCGGGCTGGGGCCCCAGCTGGCACCCTGTGGATCAGCGGACCACGTGTCTCTCGTAGAGCGCGAATGTCCCCGCCCCAGGACCTTGTCCTCGAAGCAGATCCCACCATCCCTACTAGACAGGCCGACTGGAGACTGGGGCCCATGGGGACTGAGTACGTCCCCTCCCCAGGAAGCCCCTGCCGCCCCTCCTGCACCTTCGGGGGCTCCCTGGGGCTCTGTGCACACTTGTCTCAGCCACTGCCTTGCTGCACAGCCTGTCAGTCACCCCACGTGCACGCACAGACATGTGTGCGCGCCTCCGTGTGGGAGCACCTTGGGACGAACCCACACCTCACGCTAAGCAGGGGCAAAGGCTTGGGAAGAGTCCAGAAGCTCCGTCACCCTGCCGCCTCCTTTCCCTTTTCTTGGGGCAAACACTTCTCTGTTCCTCCACAAGCCCCAGGCCCTTTACGCCTCCCTTCTGATAAAGGAGGTTCTAAAGATACTTGGGTTGGCGATGACAGGAGTGGATGGGCCTCCCCTGCCCCCCCGCAGATCCCGGAGGGCTTGTTGCTCCTGCCCTGTCACCTTCTGCAGCCTTGTTCCCGGCACCCCCTGCTCTGAGCTCTAGAAGGGCAGCACGCCGGGCTCAACCCCGCCCCCGCTCCCCACTCTGTCCTGGGCGTCCTTCCAGAGGTTGTCTCTCTTCCTGACGCTCTTTCTCCAGCCCTCCTCTGTCCCCCCTTTCTTGAGTGTCCGGAGCCCCTCTCCCCCTCCTCACTGGTGGCCCTGCCTCAGAGCCCAGGCTCACAGATGGACCCACAATGCCTGGCAGGGAGCCTGAAGCTGTGAGCAGAGCTATGAATTCCAGCTGAGGGATCAGGGGCTCCGGGCTGACCTCAGTGCATGTGCGTGTGTGTGTGTGACAGACGTGACCTTTATGGGTCTCAGCGCCCGCCCTCTCCCGTGACGATGGACGTGAGATACTGCCGGACCCCCTCTCCCCGGGGTCCCCAGGCCTGTCCAGGCTGACTGCACACGACTGATGGCCACAATGGGGAAGACGGACCGGGAGAGGCAGAGGGACGGACAGACAGGAGAGGGGTCCGGGTGTGCACCAACCTTGGAAATCTGAGGCTCGCTTCAGGCTGATGGGGGATTTAGCTCTCTGCAGCTGCGACACGGAGGGGACAGAGGAGGACAGAGGGCACAAATCAAACAAGGTCCGGGACACGGGTCAGCGGACGGAGGGGCCAGAACGAATGGAGGAAGGCATGTGACGCCTGCCCCCCGGGGACGCGGCTGGTTCCAGGGCTGACGGTGGCGGCGGGGGAGGCCCCGCACAACCAGGTACACGACGCAGGGGAATTTCAGGAAAGGACGAGGCTTTTGTCCCCGCCGGGCCCGTGGAGCTGGCGCCTTCCGGGGGGCCTGGCCTGTGCTGCTGGGCCCCTCCCGTGTGACACTATCTGGTCCCCACGCATCCTGCAAGGAGCGCTGAGTGGATGGCTTTGCCGGCGTGGTAATCTCCACGTAACGCTTACTTTGTTCCCTCTCCCTCTCTGACTTCTGCTACACTCGTGGGAGACGGGAGGGCTCGTGGGAGACGGGAGGGCTCGTGGGAGACGGGAGGGCTCGTAAAAACAGGATTCCCACCCACAGGGCTAGAACACGTGGAGTCCCATCCAGTCTGGGTCTACCAGACCTGCGTCCCCACCGGCCTGTGGGACCCCCACCCCCCACCACACGGCCCCCACCCCATGGCCCCCAGCCCAAGGCCCCCGCCCCTCAGCCCCCACCCCCATGGCCCCACGGTCCCCACCCCACCAGTCTGTGGGACCCCCACCCCGTAGCTCCCACCCCCACCCCACAGCCCCCAACCCCCAAGTCAGGGCCCTCACGCCACAGCCCTCAGCCCCCACCCCACAGCCCCCAGTCCCCCCCCCTTGGCCCCCAGCACTCAATGTCCAAGCCCCACCCCGTGCTCCCACCCTGTAGCCCCCAACCCCATGTCCCCATCCCGCGGGCCCCACCCCATGCCCCCACTACTCCATGCCCCCCCCCCACCCCGTGACCCCGTGCCCTTCCATGTGCCGGTACCTGGATGCCCTTCAGATTCATCCTGCGCTTGGGGGGGTGACAGGGCAGGAAGTATCTGCTGTCTTCTGGTGACTCCTCTGAGGTTGACGAGTCGTCGGCTTCCTGACCGTTGGTCCTGGGGCTGGCGTCCCCGAAGTTCTGAGAGATGATGGCCACTGGCAGGTTCCTGGGCAGACTCTGGGGCCGGGGGAAGCCAGTGAGGCCCCCAGCTTCAAACTCAGGACGGCCCGCTCTTCTCCCTGGCCCCCACGGCCCCTCGGTGCCCAGGCTCGGGGTTCTAGCCCCACCCGCTCCTCCTCACCAGCCTCCTGTCCCCATCTCCCCATGGGGACGTCCCCCTAGCGGGTCTCTGCCCCTGGGGCCTGTGTGGCCTCCATACGTCCAGGTGCAGCCCCGGGCCTGAGCTGCGAACACAGAACCCGCCGCCGACCGACGGAACGAGCCCAGAAGCAGCGCAGGCCCCGTCCTCGTGCCTCGGGCCGAGCCGCGGGGGCAGCGACTCTCTCCCAGGTGCCCCCCAGATCCGCACCACCTTCGTGCTGCTGCCTCCAGACCCACAGCTCCTTGCCTTCTCCGCACAAAATCCATCCAGGTCCCCGAATAACTGGGCCTGGGCGCACGACTCGGCTAGCTCCTGCTGCCGGTCCCCGCCTCCCCCTCCCATCACGACCTGCCGCTAGCATGCTGAGTGTGGCACCGCGGGCCTCGCTCAGGCCGTCCGGGGCTTGGAACCAGGCCCCGTCCTTCCTCACCCAGCCGGGCGCCCCCACAGCTTTCGCCTGTCCACTGAGCAGACGCTCCCGGCCCTGCCCGATGTCGGGCGCCGGGTTATGGGCTTCACGGAGAAAAACTACAACTGCCCAGAGGGTCGACAGGGTAACAGAGGCTCCTGTCTCCATCACGGGGGCCGGCGGAGGCCTGACTGAGAGAGCCACGCCTGGGCCCAGACCACAAGGGGCAGACCTTGGGCAGGGGGAGCCGGGGCAGCGCTGCGAGCGGGGGGGCCCGAGGCCACCCCCAGCTTGTCTGAAGGGGGTCTTGCCCGAAACCCTGGCGGAGCGGAGGCCTCCTCCCCCGGGGAGCCCACGGCCCAAACCCAACACGTGATTTACAATTTGTGTTGAAGTGTCATGTTCCCGGATCTGCCTCCGGTGCTAGACTTGAGTCCTCGGAGGGTCTCACCCCCATTTCCCCGGGGCCACCGACCGGTGGTGCCCTCAGCTGCTGGGGTCTGGGTTCCTTCCTCGGTCAATGAGGACAGTGATCACACCTTCCTGGCAGGACAGGTCTGTGGGCTACGGGGGCTCGCAGGCAGATGGCACTTAGCACAGCACCTGTGTGTGACCGCGCGTGAACCCCGCTGCTATGACGAGGACGAGGTCCTCTGCTCTGATGGCAGTGCTCATTCATTCCTGGGGCCCTGGGACACTGTGGGGACTGGTGCTCGGAGCTTTGTGCCATCCGGGAAGGACAGCGTCCTCACAGGCACTAGGGACTTCAGGGGGGCACAGGGCATCTGAAACCCAGTGACAGTCCACATGTCAGTGGCTCTGCCGGGAGCCTGATGGTCACTATGGTCAAACGAGGAGGAGCTGAGGCTACTGGGTGAAGTGACTTGTCTAAACTCGGAGAGCAAGCAGCCCGGACGGGGTTTTACCCTGCACTTTCCAAGTTCAAAATTCGTAATTTGTACTCTGTGGTGTGCACGTGCAGGAGGGTTAAGGCCATGGGGTATCTTGGGTGCGGCAGGGAAGGGCCGCTGCACGGGGATGTGGGAGGCCCTGGGGGCAGGTGCGGGGGACACGCCCAGCCTGGTGAAGCCCCACCTGGTCGAGGCTGCCGCTGTCCTTGGACAGGCGCCGAAGCTTGCTCTCCAGGTTGACGATGCAGGCCTCCCGCCGGACCATCTCGATTCTCATCTCGTCATTCCTCTCCTCCAGCTCTCGGATTTGCTTCCTGTACTTGTCCTTCTCGATCAAGCACTGCGAGTACTGGGTCTGCGCTTCGTCCCGGGAATGGAAGGCCTGTGGGGGGCGGGAGGGGAGGGGGCAGGGGGGTGGGGAGGACAAGGCCGCTGTGGTTCTTTACCCCGCCTGCACCACCCAAATCAGAAGCGGGACACCCATTTCCCAGCCCAGGGGTCGGCCGCGTCGGCTCCCACTCTTTTCTCGACCCCAACTCTTGGGCGTTTAAATCGCTACTTTCCTCAACAGGATCGGGGCGCCTGGGTGGCTCAGTCGGTTGAGCGTCCGACTCCGGCTCAGGGCATGATCTGGTGGCTTGCGGGTTCGAGCCCCGCGTTGGGCTTTCTGCAGTCCGTGCAGAGCCCGCTTCGGATCCTCTGCCCCCCTGTCTGCCCCTCCCCTACTTCCCGCTCTGTCTCAAAAATAAATAAACGCTTCTTTTTTTTTTTTTTTAAATTTTTTTTTTTCCAACGTTTATTTATTTTTGGGACAGAGAGAGACAGAGAGCATGAACGGGGGAGGGGCAGAGAGAGGGAGACACAGAATCGGAAACAGGCTCCAGGCTCTGAGCCATCAGCCCAGAGCCCGACGCGGGGCTCGAACTCACGGACCGCGAGATCGTGACCTGGCTGAAGTCGGACGCTCAACCGACTGCGCCACCCAGGCGCCCCTAAATAAACGCTTCTTAAAAAAGAAAAAAAAAAAAAAAACCAGTGCAGGTGATGGCCGCTATGCGTCCCGCGGCTTCCAGGAGCCCGGGGCGGCCCTGAGGGACGGGGTGGTGGTGCCCTCAGCGCCCCCAGGTGGGGGCACGGAGGGGCGGGGCTTCCCCGGAGCCACACGTCTGATGGGCCGGGGCCGAACGCGGCTGTCTGACCCAGACACCGGCTCTTGCCCGGCTCCGGCCCTGCCCGCACCTGGTCCCGCTCGCGCTCCACCTCCTCCAGCTGCAGCATGACGGTGCTCATGCGGTGCTTGTACATCTCGCAGTCCTTGCTCAGCGTCGAGCACTTCAGCTCCAGGTCCTCCTTTTCCTCCAGGTACTGCACACCACGGGGAGAGGCCGGTGCTCGCACCCAGCGCTCGGCCGCTCCGTGGCAGCCGTCTCCCGCTGGCGCCGCCCGGCCGGCCCGTCCCGCCCCGCATCGCACGTCCTTCTGACGCCCGTCTGGGTGGCGGGGGCCACGGGAGCCGGCCAAGTGACCGAGACGTGCCTCACACCCACCGTGCGCCAGGGACTGCCGGGCCGGGGCGGGAGGGACAGGGCAGACGCCGTGCGCCCTCCCCGCCCCGACCGCAGGCCACGGAAGGCAGAGGCCAGGGGGACGCTTGCCACGAGTCACAGATAACTGCAAGGTGCCAAGGCCGGCACGCGTGGGGAATCTGTCCCGGGGTCAGACCTGGTCTCCAGAGGAGAGCCGGAGGGCCGGGGAGGTCTCGCAAGCACGCAGGAGCGCACAGGGGCTCCCTGGTGAGAAGGCCGGCCGAGGGCACTGGCCGGGGGGGGGGGGGGGCGCCCCTCCACCCTGGGGCTCCCACCTTGTCCCGCAGCTCCTCTGCCTGGCGGACCTCCTCCTGCAGGTTGTAGATCTTGTTGACGAGCTCCTGCCGGTCCTCCAGAGCCTCCTTGCGGTCGTGCTCCAAGATGTCCAGGATGGCCTTGTCCGAGTCGGGCAGGCTGCGCTTCCCGGCCTGGGGGGGTGGTTAACCATGCTGGGTGGGGTGCGGCGGGGGGCCCGGGGGACCGGGAAGGCAGGGCACAGCAGAGCCCGCCACGGGCACCGTGAGGGCAGGAGACTCTGTGCCAGGGAAGCAGGGAAAGAGTCGCTGTCTCTTGGGATCCTTAAGCAGCTTATTATTTAAGAATTTTATCACCTGGAAAGAAGCATAAACCCCACTCCTGCTCAGGAACATCCCGGTGCCTATTGTTCTGTCTCGCTCTTATCAGAGCCGAGAGGAGCAGTGCCGTCTGTCCAGACATTTCACAGGTGAAATGTGAAGCAAAGACAGGGCTGATCCCCCGTCCCGATGCTTCCCCTGAAATATCAATTAATCTGCTTCGATTAACCCAGATTCATTCTCTGCTGCAAATCCTCACCTCCAACACCAGGCAGCCGATCCCGGGGGAGTAACTGAGGGGGGAGCGGCGAGAGAGCCTTTCTTCCTCTCCTTGCAGATGTGTTCGGGGCTGCTACCCCTCCCCTGCCTCCTCTTTCACCCCTGTAAACCGTTCCACGGTGGGAAACGCACGGAGACCCCTGACGTTTTAACGAATCCCAGGGAGCTGAGAGTTGAATTGCTCGGGATCTTTAAGGGCAGCTGGTTTGTCACAGAGCCCAGGTGGCGGCCTCCGTGGGAACGGACACGAATTACGGACACCCTGTCCCAAGTATCACCTCACGTAACGTCACGCTCCCGAGAAGCGGGCGGTGTGGCCACCTTGCTGTACGGAGGGGGAAACTGAGGCACCCAGGGATGACGCGAGTGGCCGAGGGGCCCTGAGGTCGGCAAGAGGGGCTGACGCCCAGACCGGGCTCGGCCCCTTCCGTACGCAGCCCTGCCCCGGCCCTCACCTGGATGATGGACTGCAGCTCTTGGATTTTGGTCTTCAGCATCTCGTTCTCCCGCTCTAGTTCCAGGACCTGCTCCCTCTTGGGCCGATTCTCAATGTCGTTCTTCAGTTTCAGCGACTGGTTCCTCTCCAGCTTACACTCCTCCTCCATCTTATTCAACCGGTGTTTGAGCTGGTCGATCTGAAACGCCCAAGGTGCCCCGGGGAGAATGAGGGAGAGGCAGCACGCCCCCAGGCCCCGGGTGGACTTTCCGCACAACCTGAGTGATGCCCGCCCCACCCCCCTTCTTCCAGGCAGCGACGGGGAAGGGCTCAAAGAAACCTTTCCCGGCAAAACATAGCACCACTCCCTTGTCGATGAGACCTCCTGACCTGCTAATTTAAGAGAGCTCCAAAAAGCACCGTATGTCCCTTAGCAACTTCCCCGGGGTAACTTTTATGGGGTGGACCAGACTGCAGAATGGGGGAAGGTGTCTCCCCCCAGGTATGGAATCCACTCCAGTGCCTTTCTCGGTGGCCCTGAGTCTGATTCTCAGACTCGGGGTCTCCCCTCAAGAACCCATGTTATCTACAGGGAGCGAGGTGGCCAAGAGCTCAGGGTTCTGGGCTCTGCCGCCCTGACTTGACCCCAGAGCAGCCGGTACAGGTTTGTCCCCGCGGGTTTCCCACAAAATTCTATCTGGACAAGCTTCGCACTGATGCGAAAAGAACAGCGTGAGGCTCTCTGGATTCGCAGCATCTCTGACCTAAAGGACCAACCCGCAGGGCTGAAAGAGTGGCTTCGTAGACGAGGTCGTGACTATGTCTGGAAATGGGGCAAGTGGCGACGTGCTGAGCTTTACCCCTCGAGAGGGGAGTGTCAGGGAGCGGGACCAGGAGAAGACTTCTCAGACCTTTGTCACTAAGCGTGTCTGCCTCCCTAAACTGATCGACCACATAAAACATCCGAATCAAGACTGCTTTCAAGGGCTGCAGGGAAGTGGGGGACCAAAGGGGTGAGCACCCTTTCTCAATACAGGCTTGGCGATAGGTGAGAAGGATCGCAAGATGCCTCGCAGGCAGGGGGTGGCGGCTTTAGCAAGGAACTACTGTGGCGCCCCCGAGGAAGGGAAGCAAGGAAGAGAGAGGCACGCAAGGAAGCGGTCTGGGGCTCGGGAATGACCTAGGGACTCTGCCGGCCAGATGTTCTTTCACGTTCTAGGCACGTGTCTCACTATTACCACATCTCCAAGGAAATACAACGCAGGACAAAGTCATAGAAGGGAAACTCGTAAGTCGCTGCCACAGGTTCAGGTCTCCGAGCCCTAGCTATGACAGCACAGACGCCTCTCCTCCTGGTCACGCAAAAAAAAAAAAAAAAAAAAATCCTCCTCGGCATCTTGGAAGGTCAGTCCCAGGGCCCGGTGCTGGGTCCAGATCCCCAGTCCCATCCAAGTGGCCATGGAGGGCTAGCACGGCAGGGTGCTTCCTGGGCCAGCCGCTTTGCCAAAGACTTATAGTGCTGGGTTTCAGCAATCCTAGGGCACAGGGGTCGTTTTCATTATTGCCGTTGACAAATGAGGAAACCGAGGCCAAAAGCCAACTCAGGGACAAAGCCAGAGGCTAGGAGTCAGATTCAAACTCAAACGTACAGGACGTCAAGGCTCATGGCCTTTGACAGAAATGGTCTACTGCCTGCTACGTCACTGACTTAATTCACCTGAATCCTAGTGCATTGTTTACTGATCTGTCTGCTTCAACTAAATTGTAAGTGACCCGAGCAGAAGTCGGGTTATTTATCCCCGTGTCCCCCCAGTGCTCAGCACTGTGCCTTACACATGGCAGGTGCTTCATAAATATTCCGAGTCTATTTTCCACCCAGCAGCCAGAGTAATCCTTCTAGATATAAATCAGTTGTCACTCTCCAGCTCTCAATCCTTCAGTGGCTTCCCATCACGAATAGAGTAAGTTCCAAAGGTCTTACCATGCCCTTACGAGCCGGACCTTGGCCATCTCTCTGTGCCCCTTGCTCACGTGGCTCCGGCCCCTATCGGCACTCTCGCTGGTTCTCCAGCGAGCACGCCCCCTACTTGGGGCCTTTTATTTGTTCTTTGCTCTTCCCCAGGGCCTCACGTGGCTGGCTCCCTCTCTGTCCTCAGACCTCTACTCATGTGTTCCCTTCTCAGAGACCCTTCCTGACCATCCTTGTTAAAAGAGCCAGCCCCACACCCTATCCTCACTCTTTCCTTCCTTCTTCTTAATAGCACTTATTACTACCAGCTCTTTATGTATTTGTTTTCTGATTAGCATGTGAGCTCCGTGACAGCCGGGCCTTGGTCTTGAGTTATGCATCCCTGGAAAAGAGCCTGGTGCACGGCGGCACTCAGTAAATTAAAGGGATGAATGAGTTAAGCAAATGCTCCTTCCCCTTCTCCATTTTGGAGGTAAACTCGTTAATGACATCAATCATTTGGCTGGTGGATTGTTCACCGATAAGCGTAATGACCACCCCACGGTGTCACGCTGAGCTCTGCGGATACAGCTGAGCAGAGTCTTGGTCTAAAAAGACGAGGGCTCCGTCCGTCTCCTCGCTGGTTTTCCCGGGAGCCACTCACTCACAGTCTAGGCCCCTGGGGTCTCCACCTCTCCACCTCACCCGGCTTTGCACAGGACTGCGAGCACAGGTCTGCACGTGCGCACGGTGGCTCTGGGCCCCAGCAGGTGGCAGGGAGCCCCAGTGGGTCCGTGTGCGCATGTCTGCACCTTCGTATGGAGGGTTCATTGGGGAGGGGCGAGGCGGAGGCAGCCCGAGCAGGGGCGGGAAGCCCCCACCGGGTCCGTGTGCGCATGTCTGCACATGCGCGGGGGTGGCTCCGGGCCCTGCACCGGCGCCAAGCCGCGCTGGGTAGGCCTGCGCAGGCGCACGGCGGGTGCAGGCACCCCGCCCGCGAAGAACACCGTGCCCTCCCGTCCCCCTCGCCCGGCGGACCGAGCGGCGCCGGCGGCCCGTGTGCGCCGGCCCGCACCCGCCCGCGTGGCGGCCTCGAGCCCGCGGGCCCCCGCGCCTGCCGCTCACCTCGAGTTGGAGGTCTCGGCTCCTCATGACCGCCATGTTCTTCTCCTCGCTGAGCTGGGCGTAGCGCATGGCCAGGTTGTAGTTGTCGTCCTTCACCTTGACCAGCTCGTCGTTGTAGCTGTCGCGCTCCTCCTTCATCTTGTAGTACCGCTCCTGGAAGGTCAGCAGCTCCACCCGCGTCAGCGTCAGCTGCTTCTTCTCGTCCTCCAGCTGGCGCGACTTGGCCAGCAGCTCGCACCGCTGCAGGTCCTTGGCCTTCATCTGCTGCTGCAGCTTGATGACCTCGTTCATCAGGAAGTGCGTGAGGCCCTCGTGGCCCTCCTCCACTGCGGAGAGGTGGGGGGGGAGCGGAGGGGGGTCCCGTTGGCTCCCGCACGCGCCGACGCGTCAGCGAGCTCCCACTGCCCCCCAGGCCCCGGGCTCTCGGGGCGAGCCGGAAGGCCTCGGCCGGGCTTCCGGCGGGAAGCAGACGGACACCGACCCGGCAGACGACCCCGCACTGACAGAACCCCAGACGGAGAGGCTTTCGCAAAGAAGAGGCGCGGGGGCTATGAACGCGGGCAGCAGGGGGCCAGATCCAGCCTGGCGGGCAGAGGGCTCGGAAGGCTCCCCGGTGGTGGAGCTGAAAGGCCGAGGGAGTTAAACACGTTCCAGAAAGGTGGAAGAACACTGCCAAAGCCCTACGGGGAGGACGGGGGCACTTGGCACGTTTAGGAAACCGAAGGCAGACCGAAGTGGCTGGAGTCCGGAGAGAGGGAGAGGCAGAGCGAGGCCGGGAGTGTCAGCCGGGGCGGGAGCGCGTGGGCTTGGTGGGCCCCAACGAAGGCCTGGGCCTTTAGTTGGATGCCGTGGAAAACCGCGAAAGGTTGCCGGAGGGGAGGGCAACACGAGGAGTGGAGAAAGCAGGGAGCAGAGGGGGATGGATGCAGAGAGCGGATGGGGCTGGAGGAGCGTGGACTGGGGTAGTGGGGGAGATGGGCGGAAGGCCGTTCCGAGGACACTTAGGGAGGGAAGCTAACGCGATTACCAAGGGCTCTGGCCCAGGGATGCTGGCAAGACAGTGCGCAAGGCAAGGACCGGATCCAGGGGGTAGAGCGCACTTCTGTTCCACCCCACCAGCATTCCCCGGGGATGTTCCGTGAACACCCACTTCTCTTGGCTCCTGCTGTGGTTTCCCTGTCGTCTGTTCTTGATCGTCAGGCAGAAATGAGTGCTTGACAGCCCACAAGTGCCACAGGGACACTGTCACAACGTCATGGATTCGTAGCTTTAGAAGTGTCCTACCACTGGACACACACACACACACACACACACGCATATGCGCACGCACTTCCGCCAGAGTTCAAATACTCCTGATGGCAAAGCCTCTTACCCACAATGGTAGAGAATCTCCGGGTGGGCTCCTTTCCAGTCACCAGCTTGTACAGTTCTGGGTAGTAGAATTCGAGGCTCTCCAAGAAGACCACATAGCCCCTCTGGCCCTTTGTGTGTAGAATATCCAACAGTCGGCCTAGGGGGACGGAAGTGGGCCCGGTGAGAAGACAAGTACGGTCCCGACTGGGCGCACGTCTCCGTAGCCAGTCTTCTCCTGGGCTCCCATCCCTCAGTGACCTCTAAGAAGACGGCCTCGCCACCTCCTGTCCCTCTCGGGCTGTATCTGGGAGTCCAGATACCATCAATCAAAGTGCCAGGCCCTCAACAGGGATTCAGTGGCTGTTAGTTTTCCTTTCTCTAAGAAACTGGTGGGACGAGGGTAAATGGAATTGCAGTTACGGGAAACCCACGGTTTCAAGGAGCTTGCCGGTTGACCGGCGCTAAAATTCACCATACAGGCCCCCGGTCCTTCTGTGATTGAAGGAGGTTGGAAGTACAATAGCAATTATAGAAAACGTATGGTTTTCTGCGATTCAGAGCAGGAAGACGGGTCTGTGGGCGGAGAGCTGGGAAGTCCCAGGAGGCAGGCCCAGCTCCACGATTTGCGGGATTATCTCCTAGTCCGGAAACCTCTCGAACCTTAATGGGATGTGCTCAGCGTTTCCGTTTCTCTCCTGATTCCACTCGTCACTTAACGTTTCTTGGCCCTTCCTCAAACGTTTTATTTTCAGATAGTCCTTCCTGGGAGCTCCCCAAACTCCCTGCCTTTCCCCCAGGATAGACGTGATAAGTTAAGTTCCATCTCGTGTTAACTGATTGTTCGGTGAAGCTGCCTGGAGCATGTGTTGAGAGGGATTCTGAAGTGACACGGGAGCCCAGGAGGAAAGCACGCTGGGGTTAGTGACGTCTGTCATGTATGCAAAAGAGAGTCACAGCGTTTGAGCTACTTATCACCAGGCGTACTGTGGGGAAGTGATTTTCAAACCTTTTCAACTGTGAGCCACAGAAAGAAATGTGTGTTACATCGTGGCCTTGTGCATACAGGTGTTTATGCACATGCGTGTGTGTGTGTGTGTGTGTGTGTGTGTGTGTGTGTGTGTGTATGAAACCAAAACAACTTTACAAACCTTACCCATACCTTTGAAGAATGTGATAAAGTGTCACGGACCCCTGGACAGTCTGGAAAAAGTCTCAGGATGGTATTTTTAAACAGATATAAAGGAACTGGATGATAAAGGGAATCCATTCTAATAAGACACCGTTATCAAATATTACATTTGCGATTCAGTAATAAAAGTGCTCCTTTGCCAATGCATTAACACCATCTCTTGGCTGGTGTGAGAACCACTATAACTTTGAGGGTGAGAGGAGTGTGAATGGTGTTTGGGAAGAGCTGTAACAGCTGCAGTGAGGCATGAAGATGTCTGTAATTCCTATTGTTGCCATACAGCGTCACACGCACTGCTAATCACTACCGTGATTTACTGCCTGCCTACATTCATAATTGATGGAGACGCTAAATCTCACTTTAGGCTAGTAATATAAAGATGCACCCCCCCCCCCATCCAAGTTCACGGACCCTCTCAATTCTGCATAGAGAGTTTGGCTGGGGGGACGGGGTGGGCAGAAGTCTGTTGACGCCTGTTTAAGAATCCCTGACCTGGAGACATTGGGCTTTGGTACAGCCCACTAGAGCGCATTTCCTGAAGCTGTCACAAGAGGTCGCCCCCCTCTCCCCCGGGGGGCGGTTCCTAAGGTCACCTGCCCGGTTGATCTTGGACGGCAGCATGGGTGCACTGAGCACTTCGTCCTCATCCTGCTCATCGATGACCTTGCACTGGCGCAGGTAGGGGGTGAGCTTGGCTGGGTTGATGTAGCGACTCAACATGTGCCGGTTGCACTCCACGTTCTCCCACAAGGCGTCCTCCTCATCCCTCAGTGTCTCCATATAGTCGTCCGTCTCTGGCCCTCCTCCTTTTTTGGACGTAAGCCCCGACAAGGTTAATAAAGGAGCCTCCCTGGAATAGCTCCGTGAACTCTTTTAGCGTGAGCTCTAGAATATGTTGTTGAGTTAAAAAAAAGTAGACCCAAGTACATACGGCATTTTACCTCTTATTTCGGAATGGAAAGGACACGAACGCAGATATATTTTTCTTACATGCTACACATAAACAATGGACAAATAAGCCATAAAATTAAAAAAAAATTATTTATGAAGAGAGGGCGGAAGTTTTGCAGTTGGAGTATATCCTTTCCATCCAAGTTTTTATATCTTAGTAGGAATTTATCTTCCCCCAAACAATATATAGTATTGTTTTTTGTTTTACAATTTCACGTAAAAGACATCATATTGTATGCTTCCTTGTTTCCTTCTTGAACTTGCTTTTTTCTCTCTACATCTTTTGAGATTTATCTACCTTGATACATACAGGTCTAATTCATTTTTTTTTAAAGAAACAGTTTTATTGAGATACAATTCATGTGCCATACGATTCACCTTTTAAAATCCAATGGGTTCGATCCAGTAGTTTTTAGTATATTCACAGAGTTGTGCAACCATTACAATTAATTTTAGAACATTTTCATCATCAACCCCAAAAGAAACGCCATCACCCCATTAGCTGTCTCCTCTCCTTCTCCCTCCAGCACCTGCCCCCCAGTGGGAGGCACCCACTTATCTACTTTCTGTCTCTACAGATTTATCTATTCGGGATGTTTCATAGGAGTGGAATCACACGACAGATGGTCTTCTGTGACCGGCTCCTTTCACTGAGCAGAACGTTTTTTTAAAAAATTAAAAAAAAAATTTCATGTTTATTTTTGAGAGAGCGAGACAGAGCGAGAGAGAGACATAGTGTCAGCAGGGGAGGGGCAGAGGGAGAGGGAGACACAGAATCTGAAGCAGCTCCAGGCTCTGAGCTGTCAGCACGGAGCCCCACGCGGGACTCGAAGCCACGAACCGTGAGACCAACCGTGAGACCACGAACTGAGCTGAAGTCGGACGCTTGACCGACTGACCCTCCCAGCCGCCTCGAGTAGAACATTTCGACGGCTCATCCATGCTGTAGCATATTTCAACACTTCATTTCTTCCTACTGATGATTAATTTTTCACTGTATGGCCACATGACATCGTTTATCCAACCACTGGTGAACGTTTGGGTGGCTTCTATTTATTGGCTATTATAAATTAGGTTGTTATGAAGAGACATGTATGGGTTTTTGTGTAGACCTATGTTTTTATATGCCGTGGGCAGATACGGAGATGGGGAAAAGCTGAGCCACACGGAAAGCCCACGGTTTACATTCTGAGGAACTGGCAGAGTGCCTGCACCAATTTACATTCCTGCTAGCAACGTCCGAGGGCTCTGTTACCCACATCCTTGCCAACACTTGTGGTTGTCTGTCTTTTCACTCTGGCCATCTGCGTGGGTGGGAAGTGGTAGGTCAGAGTGGTTTTCATTCGCATTTCTCTAATGACTAATGACTTGAGCATCCTTTCATGTGCATATTGACCATCTGTGTTCAAACCCTTTGTCCATTTTTAAATTGGGTTGTTTGTCCTTATTATTAAGTGGTAGGAATTCTTTATGTGATCTGCATTAAGTGCCTCCTCAGATACGTGATTTGTAAGCATTTCTTCCCGTTCTGTTGGTTATATTTTCACTTTCTTAAAGGGTTTATTTGCAGCACAAAAGCTTTTAGTTTTTTTTTTTTTAATTTTTAAATGTTTTTATTTATTTTTGAGAGACAGAGGGAGACAAAGTGTGAGCAGGGGAGGGGCAGAGAGAGAAAGACACAGAATCTGAAGAGGCTCCAGGCTCTGAGCTGTCAGCACAGAGCCTGACACGGGGCTCGAACTCACAAGCCATGAGATCATGACCTGAGCTGAAGTCAGACGCTTAACCGACTGAACCACTCAGGTGCCCCCAAAAGATTTTAGTTTTGATGTACTCCAGTTTATTTGGTGTATATCTAAAAGACCATTGCCTAACTCAAGGCTATGAAGAATTGCTTCTATTTTTTTCTAAGAGTTTTATCCTTTTAGCCCTTACATTTATGCCCATGATGCATTTTGAATTAATATTTGTCTATGGTGTGAGGTAAAGGTTCAAATGTTTCTTTCTTGTTTTTTAAAGTTTATTCACTTATTTTGAGAGAGAGAGAGAAAGCGTGAGTCAGGGAGGGGCAGAGAGAGAGGGACTCAGAGAATCCCAAACAGGCTCTGAGCTGTCAGCATGGAGCCTGACGCGGGGCTCAAACTCATGAACCGTGAGATCATGACCGGAGCTGAACCTGGACACCTAACTGACTGAGCTGCCTAGGCACCCCTCAACTGTGTTCTTTTCAGGTGGATACTTAGTTGTCCCAACATAATTCATTGAAAAGATTATTCTTTCCCCATTGAATGGCCTTGGCACCTTTGTCAAAAATCAACTTGTGTTTATTTCTGGGCTCTCACATCTATTGCATCAGCCTATATGTCTATTTATGCTAGCATCACACTGTCTTTGTTACCGTAGCTGTGTAGTGAGTTTTGAAAAGTATGAGTCCTCTGACCTCGTTCCTTCTTTTTAACATTGTTTTGGTTGGTCACAGCCCCTTGCAATTCCATATGAATTTAAGGATCAATCTGCGAGAAAAAGTACTGGGGTTTTTGCTAATGAACCCACTGAATATGTAGATACACTTGGAGAGTATTATTATCTAACTGTAGTGTCTTATGATCTATGAAGACGTGGTGTCTTTTCATTTATTTAGATCTTTCATTTCTTCCAGCAATGTTTTGTAGTTTTCAGGGTACAAGTCTTGAACTTCTTTTGCTAAATGTGTTGCGAAGTATTTTATTCTTTTGATGACACCGTAGACGTGACTCTTTTCTTCATTTCATTTGTGGGATGTTCACTGCTAGCGTATAAACACACAATTGATTCTTCTCTATTGATCTCTTATCCTGCAATGTGACCAAAATGATTTCTTAGTGCTAATAGTTTGCTAGTGGAATCCCTACGATTTTTCTCTGTACGAGATAATGTCATCTACAGTTGGAGATAGTTTTACTTCCTTCTTTTCAATCTGGATGCCTTTTAATTCTTTTTCTTGTCTAATTGCCCTGGCTAGCACCTCCAGCACAATGCTAAATAGGAGTGGCAAGAATAGATAAACTTGTCTTGTTCTTAATCTTAGGGGAAAAGCATCAATTCTTTTGTCATTAAGTATAATGCTGTTTGGTTGCGGGGGGGTGTAAGTGTGGGGGGAGTTTAGATACCCTTTATCAGGTTGGGAGATATCCCTTACATTCCTGGTTTGTTGAGCGCTTTTGTCATGAAAGGGCATTTGATGTTAGTGCTTTTTCTGCATCCATTAGGATTGCCATGTGGCTTTTGGTTTTGATTCTGTTAATACGGTGTATTACATTAATTGATTTTCAGGCACTAGAAAAACCTTGCATTCTTCATATAAAGCCCACTTAGTCATGGTGTGTAATTATTTTTATATGCTGTTGGATTCAATTTGGTAGCATATTTTTGAGGATTTTTGCATCTTTGTTCATAAGAGATATTAATCAGTAATTTTTTTTTTTACTTGTGATGGTTTTGATATCGGGGTAATACTGGCCTCATAGAATAGTTGGGAAATGTTCCCTGTTTTTCTATTCTTTGGAAGAGTGTGTGTGAAGAGTTTTCTCCTTTGGCAGAATTCACCAGGGAGGACATCTGGGCCCAGGCTCTTCTTTGCAGGCAGGGTTTTGGTTACTAATTCTTTACTTGTTACAGGTCTGCTCAGATTTCCTGTGTTCCTTGAGTCAGTTTCAGTAGTTTGTGTCTTTGTAGGTATTTGTCCATTTCATCTGTTGTCTAATTTATTGGAAACAGTTGCCCATATTACTCCTTTATAGCGTTTTTATTTATGTAAGGTTGGTAGTAATGTTCTCTCTTTTATCTCTGATTCTGCTACTCAGAATCATGTTCTCCTGGAGCTACGTGCCCTTGAAACTCTAATGAGGGATGTTTTGCCTTAATTAGGGGGAACAAAGTATTTTAACTTCTCACTGTCCCTGCCATCATATTTTGAAACCAGGGCTTCTCTCTTCTCAGTTCCTGGCCTGTCATTCTTATGAGAGAGAGAGACAGAGAAAGAGAGAGAGAGAGAGAAGGGGGGAGGGAGTGAGAAGCAGAGGGGAGGAGGGAGAGGAAGGATACAAGGGGAGGGGGAGGGAAAAGGGGAGGGGGAGGGGGAGAGAAGGGGGAGACCTCTTTCGTTTTCCCTTGGTCGGTCTAGCTAAAGTTTGTCAGTTTTGTTCTTTCAAAGAACCATCTTTTTACCTGAAACTAGTGTAACATTGTGTGTCAAATATTCTCACATAAAAAAAATAATAAAAAAAAACAAGAAGAACCAACTTTTGGTTTCACTGCCTTCTCTCTATTGCCCTCCTCTAAGTCACTTGTTTCTGTACTAATCTTTATTATTTCCGTCCTCCTGCTTACTTTGGGTTTAGTTTGCTCTTCTTTTTCTAGTTTCATAAGGTGAAAAGCTAGGCTACTGACATCTTTTTAAATCAAAACACTGGGCTACGAATTTCCCTTCAAGCACCACTTCAGCTGCATCCCTTACGCTTGGGGACGGTGCGTTTTTCTTTTCATTCACCTCAAAGTTGTCTAATTTCTTTTCTGATTCCATCTTTGACCCACTAGTTACTTAGGAATGTGATGTTGACGTCCCCCCGTGTTTGTGAATTCCCCAAATCTCTTTGTTATTTATTTCCAATTTAATGCTGTTGCGGTTGGAAAACGTACTCTGTATCATTTCAATCCTTTTAAGCTCGTTGACACTTGTCGTGTGGACCAGTGTGTGATCTACCTGGGACTGTGTTCCAGGTGCGTGCTTAAGAAGCAGGTGTCTATGGGGCGCCTGGGTGGCGCAGTCGGTGAAGCGTCCGACTTCAGCCAGGTCACGATCTCGCGGTCCGTGAGTTCGAGCCCCGCGTCGGGCTCTGGGCTGATGGCTCAGAGCCTGGAGCCTGCTTCTGATTCTGTGTCTCCCTCTCTCTCTGCCCCTCCCCCGTTCATGCTCTGTCTCTCTCTGTCCCAAAAATAAATAAACGTTGAAAAAAAATTTTTTTAAAAAAGAAGCAGGTGTCCTGCCGCCATTGGGTGGAGTGCACTATGGATGTCAGTTACGTCTAGTCTGTGCACATGGTTGTTCGAGTCCTCTGTTTCCTTGTTGGTCTTCTAGCCAGTGGTTCCATCCGTTATTAAAAGTAGGGCATGAAAGCCTGCGACCATTCAGTTAATTGTTCAGTTTGACTGTTTTATGTATTATTCCATTGCAAAAATCTGCTATAATTTATTTACCCGTTTCTCTTCTGATAAATGTTTAATTTTTCCCAATGTTTTACGTGGACGCTTGGCACTGTTTGTAGGAAGAAACAATGGAAGCATCTGAGACACTTACCGGTAGGTACTCCACAATCCTTTTGTACTATTGAGTAACATCTTTAAACAAATTTTTTTTTAACGTTTATTTTTGGGAGAGAGAGAGAGAGAGCGAGCACGAGCAGGGGAGGGGCAGAGAGAGAGCGAGACACAGAATCCGAAGCAGGCTCCAGGCTCTGAGCTGTCAGTACGGACCCGACGCAGGGCTCAAACCCGCGAGCTGAGACATCATGACCTGAGCCAAAATCGGATGCTTACCCGACTGAGCCACCCAGGCGCCCCCCAATGGAATAACATCTTAAAGGGATGTGGTGACATAAAAACATTCTAAGACATACTGGGTTTTAAAAAGGCAAGTTTCAGGGGCACCTGGGCGGCTCAGTCAGTTAAGTGTCCGACTCTTGGTTTTGGCTCAGGTCATGATCTCGTGGTTCGTGGGTTCGAGCCCCACGTCGGGCTCCTTGCTGATGGTGTGGAGCCTGCGTGGGATTCTCTCTCTCTTCCTCTTTCTGTCCCTCCCCCAACCCCTCTCAAAATAAAGAAATAAAACTTTAAAAAAAAAAAAACAAGGCAGGTTTCAGAATACATACATGTGGCATAATAATAATAATTAAAAAAAATTGGTCTTCGCCCTGGCTCCTGTCGCAGGCTCCCAGGACTTGTGGAACCCTCTGAGTGATGAGTGTCCTCTGATGGTAATGAGGTGACTCCTGGCTAAGGGGCCCCGAGATACCTTCCAGTGGCGGCTGGAGGCCAGGAAAACCATGTGCTCAGAGGGCTGTGACTTTCAGCCCCACATCCCTACCTCCAGGGAGGGGAGAGAGGCTGGAAAATGAGTTCAGTCATCGGGAGTGAAGGATTTAATCAATCATGGCTATGTTAATGAAACCCTGTGAAAAATCCTTCAACGGTGGGGTTCAAGGAGCTTCTGAGTCGGCGAATAAATGTGCCATCTGGGGGCGTGGCACACCTCAACCCCGTGGGGCAGAGGCTCCCACACTCGGGCCCCTTCTGGACTGCACCCTCTCTCGCCTTCTCGTGCTGTTCTCTGCACCCCTTAAACTGTAACAGGAAGTACACTGTCTTTCTGGGGTGTGTGAGTCATTTCAGCAAAGTGCTGAAGCCGACAAGGGGCCATGGGAAGCCCGGATTTGTGTAGAGCCACGTAGGTAAGCCTCCACCAAGCAAGACTGTGATCCTACGGGTGTGCGCGCGTGCACGCAGAGAGAGGGAAGGGAGGGAGGAAGGGAGAGAAGAGGTCCCAGAGAATCCGATGATACCAACTGCATCCCGGAAGAGGGATGCAAGTTCCGAAGTTAGGGCTCACGGAGGGTTCGCACATCATATCGTCTTAGTATTTACAACAGAGCACGTATCAGTGCGTTACTTGTACGGTCTGGGTGAAAAAAAAAACGAACAGAGACAACGGCCACATGAGGCGCGGCAGACACATCAATGTCCTCTGTTTGCCCCCCACTCACGTCTCAGAGGACCACGGCGCTGACTGCTTGTTTGCATCAAGTAAGCCCTCTGGCCCGCGGACTGACCTGCCTCACCAAGGACCGGTCCGCGGGCTGGGGGTGTCATGTGGGGCCAAGGAGACAGTGGGGGGGATCAGGGCAGAAGGCGGCGCGGGCGTGAGCAGAGCTGGCTCGCCGTGGGGCCGAGGCGCGGGCAGCTGGAGGCCACGGAGGCAGAGAAGGTGAGGCGGGCAGAGGGGGCCGGCCCGCGGAGCGAGGCCTTGGGGAGACGCCCCCCGGGCCCAGGAGACGCGGCAGGAGCGGTCTCTCTCCTTCTGGCCCCATCGGCCTTGGCCGCGTGTGCTGCCCGGTCCCTGCCGTAGGCCCCCGAGAGTCTCCCCGTGGATCGGAGCTGCTGGAAGTGGGGGTTGGGTATACACAACCCGAAGAACGCAAGGGACCGTACCTATCTGACGTCACAAGCAACCGCTTTAAGCTAATTAAAAGCGAGGACCCAGGGGCACCTGGGGGGCTCAGCCGGTTAAGCGTGCGGCTTCGGCTCAGGTCGTGGCCTCATGGTTTATGAGTTCGAGCCCCACGTCGGGCTCTGTGCTGACCTTGTGGAGGCTGCTTGGGATTCTCTCTCTCTCTCTCTCTCTCTCTGTCCCTCCCCCACTTGTGCTCTTTCTCTCTCTCAAAGTAAATAAACTTTATTAAAAAAAGCGAGGACCCAGTCCCCACTCGGTCCAGGGAACTTTCCACAGACAACAACCCTGGCTTTTAGGCTTAAGTCCCGACCGCTATGAGCCCTCTGGCCGATACGACGCACGGCCAGCCGGGCCACGTGGTGGCCTTGGGGTTCGGTGCCACGTGACCGGGCCCACCGCAGCTGCTCACCCTGACCCACAGTCATACGATCATCTCTATTGACAAAGCAGAACGTACTTACCTAGCCTATTTCTAAAGACTCAATATCCTAAGCACGCGATTCAACACATTTAGCGAGCATGTGGCAGCCACTGATGTTGTCCACCCGTGTCCCCCCACCCCTCCTGCTTAGAGAATCCTCAGGTCTTTCAGGAATCAGCTGCCTCGTGCTTCAGGGAGGCCAGGCATCTTCTGAGCTGCAGGGAGCAGACCTCGTTTGGTCTGTACCCTTGGTTTAAGAAGCACGTGAAGGGCCTTGTGCCACACACAAGCTGGGGCAGGGAGGGGTGGGGAACGTGTGCCGGGCGCAGTTGCTGTGCCTTTCCTGGATCTTCGACAGGGACGCAAGGAAGGAACACTGTCATCCAGCTTTTGGATGTTAGCAGGTGAAGGTGTGTGTGATGCTGGGGGTTGTGCAGCCACCCTGTGACCTGAGGACTCAACCTGAGAACCAAAGCTAACACCCCCAGCATGGCAGAGGAAAAAGACGCAGAGAACCTGGGTCCTCGATGTCACCTCCTGGGCACTGAATCCACCCCCAGACCTCTCCCACCACTGGGCTCACACACAATACAATCGAATGCTAAGTCATTGAAAACTGGATTAACTATTAACGCACTCCAAAGCCTCCTGACTAGTGAATGGTATCCACTTAATACAGAGACTAGCTAAGCACAGTGCACTGAGAACCCGGTGCTCAGAGGCTTACGCTTGTTAAGAGAATCAAAGGCATGTGCCTGGAAATTAAAGGGCAGCTCCAGACAGGGAGACAAGCAGGTCTGGCCGAGAAGCATTTCCGGCCGCCCTTCATGGGCACAGGGGGCTGTGCGGGCACTTGTAGAGCTCGTGACCAGCGCGCCCAGCGCGACAGAAACCCCTCCTCCCGGGGCCAGGGGGTGGGGGGGGGGGAGCACACGGCCACACCTCAGCAGGCCTGTCCGTGGGCTCTGCTGGGAAAAAGGAAGATAAAAACAAAACAGGAAATGGCTAGCGCAAAGCTTTCGTCCCCCAAATGTACACGAAGGGGCCCCTCCCACCTTCTATGTGAGGAAATGACAGCCTTGACCTAGCGTCAATCCGCCCCGTCACCGATAACCCTGTGCGCCTTGGCGGCTTCACACACACACTCAAGTAAAACTTGCGAGAGCTGCCCACTTGCTGAGCGCCCTGAGCCACGGGGCCTGCTCGCCCGACACCACGAACCCCTTTCCCCACCAGCGGAGCGGGGTGAGCGCCGGCCACGGTGCAGGGAGAGCCCAGGGGCAGGGGATGAAAAGACGTTTCTCGCACGGTCCCTGCCCGTATGAGGCACCGAGTGTGGCCGCGCGAGCCAGCCGCCTGCACGGACAGCTGCAGGGGTGCAAGCAGGACTGCGGAGGAGGCGGCGGGACCCTGCCAGAGGGACCGAAGCGCCCCCCAGGCTGGGCTGCTGCTGTGTGCCAGGCCCCGTACCTGTCACCTCCTTCTATTGTCCTAGCAACCCAGAGGGGGGTGAGATCATCCCGGGTCTGCAGACAAGTCGTCTGGACTGAATGGTATCCCCCGCAATTAGGAAATCGTGACTCTGCCCACGCGTTCCCACCCGAGGGCCAGAGACCAAGGTGAGCGGTGACTCCCCCCCCCCACCCCGCCGCGGCATCTCGTAGTGGCTGAAATACACTTCAGGATTGGAAAACAGGCAGATCTGACCTAGTAGGAGGTTGGATGCACGTGCCACACGACCCAGGCTTCCCTCCTTGGATCGACCCCCAGAGAAACCAGCCGGGTACGTCAGCAGGCTTGTGCAGGGCTGGTCTGCGACGTGCATCCAGACCCCAGAAAGCACACCGACGTCCCCATGCAGGAGAGGGGCTGTTGCCACACGTGACAGTGGTGGGAGCGGAAGGAAAAGGCCACGCCCATCAACGTGGACAAACCTCGGGTCGGGACACGGAGCAAAGCGGCAGGTTACAGAGCACACCCGAAGCAACCCTGTCCACATACGTCTCTAAACCATCCACAACTAGACCACGCGGTCAAGGAGATCCAGCGAAAGCACACCGAGGAGCCAGGAGCTGGTCAAAACCAGAGTGGCAGCTCCCCTGGCGAGGGCAGCACAGCGGCTGGGACGCCCAGGGACGCCCCGGGGACACTGGTGATGCTGGGGACTGGGGTGTGGCTTAGCTGGGGACCCGTGTCCATTTCATCATTGTCACACACACACACACACACACACACACACACACACACAGTACTTCTTGGGCAAAACACATGGACAGTGTCGCTAGCCTCTAAGAAAAAACCATCGTGGACACAATTTCAGATGTATTTCCTTCCCACACTTCTCGCTATAACTCAGCCTGACTCAGCCTGGTTTTCTGGAATGAATCCAGCAGCTGGTGTCCAGCCGGGGCAGTTTCCTTGAAAACAGCCTGCCCAGAAACGCACCCTCGGACGCGAGGCCCCGACAGCCCGTCGTGCCGGATGGTCCCCTGCCCCCGTCAGTCACGGCCAGCACTGGTGCCAGCCCTGCCCCCAGTCCTCAGTCAAACCCTAGATCGCATCAGTCTTTTTACAAACAGCGGGAAAAGCAAGGTCAAGGTTCCCGGGCCGGGTGTTACAGGAAGGGCCCCTCGGCTCACTTTTTCACAAGACAGAGGGATGCCCTGCCCGTGGACAAAGTCTGTGGCAGCTGCTGGTCTCGCCTCCCCTCCCCTCATTCACCTGAAACGCTTACCAGGAGGCCCCCTGTTGCTGTTAGAGTGAAGTTCAAAGTCTCGATCTTGGCCCCCAGGCCCTGCACGGTTTGCCTCCTGCTGGCTCCCAGCGGCTTCTCTCAATCGCGTCTCAGGCCGGCCAGTCCCTCCCCGGCCAGTCCCTCCCCGGTTCTTCACCAAACCAGCTCACTGCACCTCCCTCTGCCTAGAACCTCCCCCCACCGCATCCCTGTCAAGCCTCAGCTAAGCCTCGCTTTGTCTTTCATACACCGGACGCAACACAAGCAAAGTACCTGGCATGTGGTCGGTGCTCAGTGGACGGTGGCCGCCGTCCCGTTACGGTCCAACTTCCACTCCTCCGGGCTGGCGCCCGTCCTTCCCCGAGCCAGTCTTCCTCTGGGTCTAGAGCTGTGATGGCCGGAATCTATACAAGGAAAGATAATCTGACTTAGCACAGGGGCGGAGGTTGGACAGAGAGAACCACTGAAGGATCAGAGAGATGCCCCACTTTGGAAGAAAAGGTGAGGAACCCCCCGGTGACGTCTCTGCAGGTGACAGTGACGCAGGGGACCGCGGCCAGGAAGCGTTTCTGTTCTGGGCCACGGCCAGCCTGGAAGGCCAGTGGCCACGCGTCCCGAGACATCTGGGGGTGGGGAGAAGGGCGGGCAGTGGCCTCGGGGTTAGTCCTGGCCAGGGAGGAAGGTCCTCCTTTGATAGGAGTGTTTGCAGAGTGGAGATGCTCTAATCGGCCACTAATTCATTAGGTCAAGAGCAGCAAACCACATTCTGAGCCCACAAGAGCTCCCTTCGCCGTGAGTTATGTCTTCAGCCCCCGCACACCGTGGGTCTGGGTGGGAGCACAGCACGCTCTGTGATTTCCCCAAGGTGGTGCTCCTTACAGAGACTGACCAGGCCGTCGCACATGCCTGGCTCAGTCACTCCAGGAGCCCCGGGGAGGAAGGCGGGGCAGGGGGCAAGGGGAGGCACGACCCCTGAGAAGGTGAGGTGGGGGGTGGGGCTGGCGCCCGGCCCCGCAGCTGCCGGGATCCCTGCGGTCGGGGCTTCAGGCAGCTGCTCCTTCACTGACCGCTCTTAGTCAGCGGTGACAGGGACCCTGGGACATCACTGTTTAATCAGGAACATGCTTGGTTTCGGCTTTGAGAATTAATCACAGGTGACACCAGATCTCCCGGGGCTGATAGAAGCTGTTCTTGTCGGGTGTCAGCTTGGATCGGAGTGAGCTGTCACGGGCCCCGGGCCCCGGGGAGGTGGCAGTGACTTGCTTCTCCGGAGGACCCCACCCCCTTCGTCTGCTCGTGGCCTCCCTACTCCGCGGCTGGGCCGGGAGACGGACGCGTCACCGGGCGAAGGCTGGGGGCGGCAGGTGACCTTCGGGGCCCAGCGCCCCGGCGGAGGGCAGCAGGCGGCCCGCAGGCCCACGAGCAGAGGCGGACGGAAATTCTACTTCTCCGCATCGGCATTTAAGAGCAAGAGAACAGGCATTTCTTTCACAATCAGAAGAAGAGGCTTTTTACAAAATTAGCTGTAAGAAGGCTTCTAATGGCAAGAAAGGGAGAACAGATTGGCACGGGGTTGTAAAAGCACCCAACGTGTCAACACAGGTTGGAAAAAAATGAGACACGAGCCAACCAGCACTGAGGCTGAACTTTCTACTTCTGCTGTTAGAATTCCGATTACACCCTCAAGAACTTGGGTCGTAAGGCCGGGAAAACTGATAGGATACGCCTCTTGAGAGACTACCGTATCGGTGTAACATTCCACTGGCAGAAACATCATCCCTGATGCTTACAGACGACTAACCGTGTGCCAGGCACTTGCTAAGCGCAACCGATAAACCTCAAAAACTCTCTGAGATGGGTGGCGCTTGATTATTGCTCCTACCCTCACCATTTTATAGCCAAGAAAACCAAACGTGGGAGGGGTTCAGAGTCAGGACTTGGACCCCAGTTTCTCTGACGGGCTCTTATTGCCAAACGGCGCCTACAACTGCTTCTTACAAAATAAAACTTTACTTGGAGAAGGACTGTAACCGGAAGCATAAGTACACAAGCTCCCTGAAATACCACGGTCACATGGAAACTTCAGACGGAACGGAAACCGAGTTCTAAGATAGCAGCTATGGGCTCAGGGTGAAGAAGAGCTATACTGCGTCTCAAAAAAAGGAATCAACTGTTTGGTGCGTTATTAGCGCCTTATTCAAACACAGTCAGAGCCCATTTGCCTACAGCGAAGCTGTTTAATCGACAAGCCACCCCACTGTGTCGCCTCCTACGTAAGAATAAACAGAGAGCCAAGCCAAGGGTCGCTTGGTGTTGGAGGTAAGTCTTCATGCGAAAGGAAAAGAGATCGAGAGACGAGTGGATACAAAGAACCTGCGGGAAGCGGACAACGTGCAGAATAAGAGAAAACTTAAAAAAAAAAAAAAGCCACCCACATCCTGGTAATCAAAATCCGTTGAGATGAAAAAAGATACTGAATCCACAAAACGATAGTAGGATGCTATGAAAAAGGAACCAAGAACAAGGAAGAGTTCGTAGCAATGAACGTGCTAGACATTTACCAATAGAAGGTTTGAAAGATAATGTTGAGGACATCTTGGAAAAGTCAATACAGAGAAGAAAGACAAGATAGGGCAGGGAAAAGGTTAATTTAGGCTTAACAATCAGTAACTAGAAATCCTGCAAAGAGAGGGCAGAGGTTATGCTTCCTTTCTTGTCTCGTCTGTGGGGATATGAGGTAAAGGGGTGAAGTTATCAGAGGAGTAATATTGGGGGATTCTCCAGACGTGAGCACCGGAGGCTTCGGATTTCAACGGCCCTTTGGGTCCTCAGGACAATCAGAGAAGAAAGAACCTGCTCAGAACATTGTTGTGAAATCTCAGGCCATAAGGAAATAAGACCCTCAAAGTTTTCAGAAACATCAGGTCACGTACGAAGGACTAGAAGTAAGTTTGGCATTTTCGATTGCGAGACTGGGAGCTGGGAGTCAGTGAGGCAATGGCTTCACATTTGTGATGGAAAATACTCTTTGGCCTAGAATTCCACTACCCCCGCCCCCAGACTATGAGGTGTGAAAATAAAACGATACTATTTTCAGAAAGGCAAAGACTCTGAACATTTATCTCCCATGCACCCTTTCCCAAGAAGCTCCAAGTGGGTATGCTCTAGGAAAATGAGGGAATAAAACAATAAACAGGAATGTAGGCAACTCAGGAAACAGAAAATCTAATTGGAAAAAGCAGCAGGGAAAATTCCAGGAAGAGAGAGACGGGGCAAGAGGTAGCTGGCCAAGATTATGGCAGGATCACAGAGAGGCCACTAGAGGGAGGTGACCAGGGCAGAAATGGAATGGTCATGATATATTTCATAATTTAGGAAATGATTTTGGTAGGCAAATGATAGGACTGTGAGATGGAAAAATTATGAAGGCTAGGCACATAAAAAAAAAAAACACCTCAACAAATGAAAAAAAAAAGGCAATATTAACTCCAGGAGAAAAGCAAAACGATAAGAAACACTCACAGCATACAACATGCCTCAACATAAACAGTATTACGAAGTGACAGTAATGTAACACATAAAACTGTGATCTAAATGCACTGACAGAACAGAGGAAAGGGACATGCACGGAGTACGGTACTCAGAAAAGAGGGCTAAATGCTCATCTACCTAAGAGTATGTCTCATATAATAAATAATGCCTTCGAATGGCTATGGCGGTAAACAGCAATGCAAACCGATCGCTTAGAAATAGGGAGGCACATAGTGGAAGAAAACACAACAATGGAGAAGACATAGGAGTAGCTGCTCCTGGGGATTAGGACCTGGAGACGGTGATGACTAGGCTGGGGAGTGATGTTTTTATTACAAGCCTACCTTACATTTCAACTCTGCGTGATGTGTATGATCTTGGCAAAAAAAAAAAAAAATCAATAATTGGAAATATGGGCAATACATTCAAGTATCAAGAATCAAACGGTTACGGGGCACCTGGGTGGCTCAGTCGGTTGGGCATCTGACTTCAGCTCAGGTCATGATGTCACAGTTTGTGGGTTTGAGCCCCCCATCGGGCTCTGTGCTGACAGCTCGGAGCCTGAAGCCTGCTTCGGGTTCTGTGTCTCCCTCTCTCTCTGCCCCTCCCCTGCTCGTGCTCTGTCTCTGTCTCTCTCAAAAATAAACATTAAAAAAAAAAAAAAAGAATCCAACAGTTACCTCCATTGTCTGAACACTTGACACTCGATCTCTTTCCCAGACAGCTCACCTCTTCGTAAACCGGAAGTGCTGACAGTCTCTGGGAGCGTGACAGATGACATGTCGCTTCCCAGGAGCTCCGTAGGCAGGTTTTCACATCCCCACTTTACGAGGAGGGGGCAGGATCAGAGCGTTACGTAAAGGGGTGAGATCCCACAGGCACGGAGCGGCAGAGCCGAGTTTCCAACTCAGCCCCCCGGACTCCAAGTCCCCCGATCCTAGTTAAACCTTCAGTCATCACAACCAACATTTACTAAGCATCGAAGCTGACCGATTAGGTTCCTTGCTTCCTGGGCTCCGTACCTTTCTTTACTGCCTTACGCCCTCGTTTTGAAGGCACATACCCCTAGCCTATTTTACAGAAGAGGTTCAGGGAGGTTCTGCTCCCTGCCTCGTCTCCCACGGGACTCAGCATGGGCTCTCACTCTTAAGAGCAGCTACGGCTGCTCCAGAATGTATCTGTTGGGTGAATGAATAAAAATCAGATCCCGAATAAAAATAAGCAACGAGGTTGTTATTATACCAAACCCAGGGAGTGCCCAGCCCTTCGGAAAAGAGCTGTCTTTGTGGCACAGGCTCCTCCTCTCTCTCCAAGAGCTGCCCTGGGGCAAAGGCTCTGGAACCAGAAGGGGGTCAGCAGGCAGGTGGATAAATGCATCTCTGGTTAATGGATTCGCCTGGATGGCCAGAGTGAGAGGCTTGAGATGGAAGGTTTAATTATTCCAAAGAAACCTCCATTTAACTGAAAGGACTTCTGGCAAAAAAAAAAAAAAAAAAAGGAAAATTATTTAAAAGGCTGATCTACGGCTTGTGTGGAAGGACTGAAGAGACCCTGGTCCAGCCACCTATGTGTCTGTGGCCCTGGACACAAGGCTTTATGAAAAGGGACCAGAGCCGTGCCCTCCCGTGGGGCTCATCCGCACCCCCCTCCTCCAAAGTCCCCATTCCTACAAATTGTTTTAAATTCGCAGTGGTGGCCGACCTAACATGCGTTCTCTCCTACCTATTGACTGAGCCCCCGTTTTGTGGGGAGCACTCCTGTGCCCGTTGAAAAACGGTGCTTGCAGCCTCTCTGGTAAGTAGAGATGCCTATGTGACACGATTCTGGCCAAGGAGATGTAAGTGGAAGTTTCTGGAGGCATTTAGAAGGGCTCTTTGAGGGGTGAGTGGCGGAATCAGGGGAGAAGAGCCTTTTATTTGTCCCTGTCTTCCCACCTGGAATGTGGATGCAATGCTCTGACTCAGCAGCCATCTTGAGAGCATGAGGACAACAGGCCACACTCTATGTATGGATTCCTAGGACGCCACAAGCATTTTTGGGCCCAAGCTAACCTTTGAGTTCTTGGCTCATGAGAAGAATAAAATCACTAGTATCCCTTTTACACAAAACTCTGATTTTGTTTTAAACAAGTAAGATCCAAGCTTTCTAAGAAAGTCTTATCGATCCCAGCCACAGCCTTCTGAGCCCCACTCTCTGAGCAACTGTCTTTTCTGTCTATTTGCTCCGGTTTCTTTTTTTCTAGACACAAAACCAGAGTAAGCAGGAGGTCAGTAAGGGCTGACACGTACAGCCCGTGTACAGAGAGCCACGGGGAGGGGGAGCACAAGGCCCTCTGCACGGTCAGTGGCACACGAGGAGGTAAGGAGCAGCCCAGGAAATGCTAACAGATGATGTTCCTGGCTCGCGGCACACAGGCTGGGCGATTCGTCTGCTCTGCCCGGCGCGGTCCTGCCTCGGATCCTGGGCCGGGCCCCTCACTTTTCGGTCTCTAGTCACATGCTCCAGCCTCTGCCACATCCACCAGAATCTCTCTCTTCTCCCAGTCAGCCCTCGTTATTCCCCAGGAGCCCGCCCTCGCGACAGCCAAGCTCCTCGCTGCCACCCCGGGTGCCGCCAGCCTCCCCCGACCACCTCCTCGGGGACCAGGCCCCCTGTATTCACACCCGGAGCTCCTCAAGGTGCTGCGCCCATCCACCGACTTTCAGGTGATGCGGGCAAAGGGCCAACGGTTTTTTCTGTGCAATAAAAATGTCTCGACCTGGTATCTTCTAGGAAGGGGGTGTAAGCATCAGAAGTCAGGGCTGGGGGGCGGTGGGGAGCACGGCACGCTTACTGAAAGCAGAGACCGAAACCGTGGCAAGCATCACCCCCTCCCCCATCCCCAGGCCCGTCTCCCGTCCCAACTTCCACGGCCGGTCCCGACGTGCACGGAGGCCACGATCTTTGCAAGGATGCCCACGTCCCGCGTTACCGAAGGACACTGCTTTCCCTCCAGCTCGCGTTTCCCTCCCACGACCGCAGAGAAGCATTTGAAAGATGCACAATTAGGAATGACAGATTCGAATTGTTCTGAACCATGTGTCAATTTGTCCCATTGGCTCTCTATGAGCTTTTGTTCCATTCGGATTCCAGAGCCGTGCACGCAGCCGACTGTCAGCTGTGATGGTCTCTGGGAGCCACGGCGGGACCAAACCCAAGTGTGGCTTTGCTGTGGGGCTGGCCGGGGTGGGGGGCGGGGGGAGACCTTGGTGACAGTGAAATACCGTTGTCTCCCGCTCGGAAGGAAGCCTGGTCAGCAAATCGCCTTTGCCACGGGGACCGTTATGTCACCAAGACCTCCAGCTGATTCTGGTTCAGCAGTCTTCTGTGCTTTCAAGGACAGACCCTTCGCTTCACCCGGGGGCCCGGGGGACTTCCTTCCATTGGCAGAATCTTCATCGGATTATCTGGGTTGGGGAAACTTGGAGAGTCCACGGTCCCTCTGAACGCCTCACGTCAAGGCTGGGTTTGCTGTTGTGCCAGCACGTAGCGGCTGTTCAATAAACGATTGCTAAACAAACACTCTAATGACCTAAGGTATTATGATAAGAACATTTCGTTGTCACAGACCTGTACTGAGTAGTCTGCTACCCAAGAAGCACCTGGTGACAGCAGGCGCCACACTCAGCCCAGGCGGCCACCCTGCCAGACCCCTCCCAGCGGGACACGGCTCCCTGCTGCAGAACGGACCAACGTTCCCGTACTTTTAACCCGGTTTTGCTGTCACTCCTTTGCACGCCCGCTGTGAGTTCCTGGAGAGGGCTTGCGTTGTGCCCACCCGTGAGTCTCCAGCACACCGCGGCACAGGGTGAGCGCTGCCCAGAGAGCAAACGAACGAAGTGTCCTTCCAGAGTCCGGCCCGGACGCGTGGGGTTTCTGCTACGCACGGGTGGCCCAAAGCAGGACGCGGAGCATGCATTTTGGTGCGTGCGTCGTGGGGAGATGTAACTCTAGCACAGGAGAGGTGGGAGGAAAGCACGAGCTACTCTTTGATCTGGGGAGTTGGGGAGGCGGTCTGGGAGGGAAGAAACTGGACAGACAGTGCCCTACACAGAATCCTGCTCCTGGGGCTGGCGTGTGAGTGGGTGGGGCGAGGACCTACCGAGCAAAAGGGTTGGGCCCTTGCATTTCATAGGAAACGTCACCAGCGTCATGAAGTAAGAGCCCCACCCGGAGAGCAGCCGGGAACGAGACAGGAAGGTTCTGTGGGAGCCACATCCGGACCGTGAATCTTCCCCTTCTCCTCCTCGTCCCTCTGGCTGGCCCCAGAACCCCCAGGAGCACGAGCCCAGGTTAGAATGGAGGGCGCGGGGGGCCCACCGGCCTCTGCACGTCTCTCTGGGGGGACCGTCTGTGAGGTTTGGGAACGAGGACACTTCAGGGCGGACTCGAGCAGGACAGAGGGAACGCTACTCACTCGGTCTCTCGTGTGAGTCAACAGGCATTAGCTGTGAAAGACAGGAGTAGGAAAAAGCAGGAGCTCACAGCAAGGAGGTTCAGCGGGGAGAAGACTGTCCTTGTGAGAAGACACAGGTGACAAATTGAGGGATGTCCAGAGCAAAGTGGGGACGATGGTCCATGGGACGAGGCGGTGGAGGCCGGACCGGGGAGGAAGAGGGGGAGGAAGGCTGGTCGGCAGCCTCACAAGCTTGCTTTGAGGCCCCAGCAGCCAGGTGCACTGGTCTCTCTCTTCTGCGTTTCTAAGGCGCACCGAAAATACACTCAGAATCGACGTGGTAAACAGCTTAAGATGCATTTGTCGCCGTGGGGCCGTCTAGTTTGTGAAATGTCAAGGGAACCGGTAAAGGCAGTGACACCTCTAAACACGTTTCCACGTTTGAAAAGAACTCTGCCGACGATCTCGATCCCCGAGCGGGTTAGTCTAGAAGGAGGCAGGTTTCAGGGTTCCTCCTACGGGAACGGAGACGGGGTGTTGCGGGCGGCGTGTTTCTGGATCCGGCTTTCCGCTGCTTCCACCCGCGTCCGCGCAGAGCACCGGCGAGTGAGATCAGGGAGTGAAATCCGCTCGGGAGGGCGGCCACTCGGGGGCCCGAGGCTCTGGCTTTCCCCGGGGGGCTGCACGGGGCTTGTGGAGACTTCTTCTCAAAAGGCCTTCAGGTCTGGTCGAGGCCCTGGGGCAGGAAGCAGCAGCCTCAGCTGTGATCCGGGCCTCAGACCTTCCTATTTTTACCCTGAGGTATTTGAGGCTTGAGGTCAGAGCAGTACTTTCTCCGACATCGGTTCCCTGGGCAGATTTGCAGGCAGCAGGACAGACAGACAGGCGGTCTCTACAGACTCCTTCGGTGTAGACCCGCAGCGCTGCGCGGCCGGGGTTCCCGCTGGAGGGACCCGCATGCAAGGAAGGTCCTTGCGAGGTTAAGGTACACCGCGCTCCTTGGTGAGAAGTGGCATCCCCACCCCAAGAAGATGGGGGCTGTGGCCACAGGATCACGGAAATTCGACTCTAAAAAGAGAGCCATGCCAAAAAACCTTTGAATAAGGAGACAACAGTGTGCGTCCCAGTGGAAAGCACACGGTGCCGAAGGGAGGGTCCTGGATGTGAGCTCATGCTCTGCCACTTGCTGCTGTGCGGCTTGAGGCACGTGGCTTAACCTCTCTGAGCCCCATTTCTTGGTCTGCAGAGTTGCACAAGCACGTCTAACACCTTAGGGCTGCTACCGTGCACAGAGCAGGCACTTGATCACTCAGTCCAGCCCTTCAGAAGCCAACGGGAAACTCGAGATGGAAACGAGGGGTCTGCCTGGACGCCCCGTAGAGCCACCTGCACGGGCAGAACTTCGAGCAAAACGTCAAAGATCTGCCTTCGAGCCTTGTGTCTGGGCTTCTGGTTTGCGACTCGCCCACCGGGCGTCGTTAGCATCTCTCTCGCCGAGCCCGCCGTGCTGCTCACGGCCTGCGCCCCAGCCAATCTCTCGCACAGATGGGCATTTAACATTCACGAAGTGACCGATTTCCGGGGCATAAGCGCCGGCTGTCTTTTCCTTGTTTCAGCTTCCTCCCTTCAGCGGGGAAGACCTTTCTGTCCGCCGCGTGCTGAGGGTTTTCACCACGACAGCCTGCTGACGGGATCACACGCCCTTCGTTTGACCCGGCTCGTTCTGCTGCGCCTGCCGTTTGGACCCGAGCGCCCATCTGTCTTGGCCTCTCCATCAGTCACAGATTAGAAGTCTACAGTCTACGTCCCTCCAATCTGTGACCTGCGGGGACGGAGCGATCTGGTCACAAACCACCCCAGCCGGGTGAGCTGCAGAAAAGCCAGCTGGTCCTGCACTCTGTCGGGAAGAAGGACTCGTTCATTTGCTGGCGTTCCCGAATGTGGCATCAGTGTGACGGCGGCCATCTCTTCTCGCAATGTGCCCCCCTCCCCCGCCCGCCCCCCCCCCCTCCAGCCCGAAGGACCTTCCGCATCACCAAGGACAGCCCGTTCTAGCCGGTGGTGCACGGGAATTCGGTTCAGTCTGGAATCCTAATTTTTGAAAACTGATAACCCACACCAGCCAGCATCTTCCGGACTTACGCGGAGGGCTTCGCTCCCTCGTTGTGAAAGGTCACCAGCTGACCTTCGGGGGACGCGCTCCTGGATGACGTGGGGCACGACGCTTCCGTGCCTCTTGTGCCGTGGGCACTCATTCGACATCAGAGGAGCGGACGGAGTGACTCAGTAACACAAGCCACCACAGACGGCAGGGGCGGAGGGGGGCAGAGTCTGACGCTCGCGGTCGCGCGGCAAGGCTGGAAAGAGACCCTCGGCAAACTCGGCGTGTCACGCTGGGGGGCTCCAGTCACCTCACCTAGGATTACGCTGGACCGAGCTCACGGTCCCGGGAGAAAAGGGACAGTCGGGACGCTGAGGGGAAGCTGCAGGACGCGTCAGTGGGCGTTAGTTTCAAGCGCGACGGGAGCACAACAGGGGCCGCGTCTGACCACACTTGGCACGCCGCTCGCTCAGGAAGCGCCCCGGGGCAAAGCACCGCGTCCCGATCCTTCTGGGACCAATGACCCAGTCTGTGGGGGTTCCAGACGCCTGAGTCAGTCCATTCCCCTCCTTCTGTGCGTCTCGTAATGTCACCACTTACTGCAGACCTTTGGGGAAGGATAAAGCACGGTGCCCGCATCCGGCACCCCCGATACTCAGATTTCCTGTCCTGGAGCATTCTGCCAAGAGATGGCCGGCGGGGGCGGGGGTGGGGGGGTGGGGGGGTATGGTTAGTTAAAATGCGTTCACTGGGCATCCGCTAGGTCAGGACCAGAGTAAGTCTGTACGTCCAATTAAACAGGCTTCTGGGAGGGAGACAGAGAAGGAGGAAAGGACTCAGGAAGGGTCTCTTTACTCCTAATTAGCTGCAAAATGAACAGCTTCCCCACGGAATGGGGCCCCTCCTCCCCACCGCCCCTGCAGCCCCACATTTCAATGAGCTCTGTGTTACTCGGGTCCCCTATGACTGGAGAGAATCGAGAGCTGGCTGTAGTTAATTGTGATAATGTGCTCAGGAGCAGAGCCAGCGGCAGCCTGGGGAGGCTGGCCAGAGATGCCGGCTTCCCCAACATGCCCTCCGCGGGGCTGCACGGACGGCGTGGCGGGCCAAGGCGGTGGGCCGAGACCCCCGTCGCAGGTTGCTTCTGCCGGGTGCTGCATCGAGAAGCCCGGCAAGGTCCCCCCTCCCACCTCCCTGCGCCCCGCTCCCCTTCCCAGTCCCGGCAGCCGGGAGCCCTCGAAGCCAGTGACTCTTAAAATGAGGACATTTATACGTGCGACGGAATACTATTCAGCCACGAGACGGAACGGGGCGCTGATCCGTGCTACAACATGGACAGACCTTGCAAACGTCACATGGAGTGGAAGAAACCAGACTCGAAAGGCCACGAGCGGCAGGATACCTTCAAACGCCCAGAGGAGGGAAGCCCACAGAGAGAGAGCAGGTGGGTGGCGGCCAGGGGCTGGGGGCCGGCAGACACGGAGGGGCGGCCGCTGATGTATACGGGGCTTTATTTTCGGGGCAAGGGACGTGCTTCGGAACTGGGTGCGGGTGGTGGCTGTACAGCCCTGTGAGCATGCTAAACACCAATTGTTCACTTTAAGGTGGGGGGGTGAACATTACGTGAATTTCACTTCCCTCAACCAAATCTGATCAAACAGATAAAAAGCTCCAATTTCTGGAACACGTGAGCTGCTGGTCCCGAACCAACACTAACCCCAGCCCTGACACAGCCTGGCCGGGAAGGTACCATCAACTCAGATGGAGACACGAGAGGGGCCCCACGGGCAAGGCAGGTGCATGCGCTCCTCACCCCCACCCCGGGGTGGGGGGGGGTCAGTCAACCCTGGGCTCGGGGAAGCACGGAAATCAGGAGTGACGTCTGCGGGCTGCGCGTCCAGGAAAAGGCACAAGGGAGACGGACGCAGCAGAAGGAGGCGGGGTGTGAGGTCTGAAGCGAGGACACGGGCTGAGAAAAAGGCACAGGAACTCAGAGTTTTATTTAGTGCCCGCAGGTGCACGGTGAGGGAAGGGAAGAGAAACGAAGCAAGACACAGCCGAGCAGGGAGGGGGTGGGCGGGGGCGGGAAAGGGAAAGCGGGGTCTGGTCTGGGAGGGCTGCTTCCGTGTTAGTGTCCCTGGGTCAGTCCCCGGGGTGGGGGCACGGGGGCTCCTGAGGCCGTGGCAAGGAGCACGTGAACTTGAGTGATTTCCCGTAGGTCAGCTCACCTGTTCTAAAGCCGCCAGGCAGCTTGAAACGTGGAAACACCGAGACTCACATTTTCCACGTTATCTGAGCACCAGAAGGGGGGCGGGGATGAGACTGTTACCAAACATCTCCGGACACTCCGATTTTGCTGCTGAGGAGAGAATCCCGTCCTGTGTCTCTCCTTCTTACTGATCTATTATGTAAGAGTGTCTTTAAATGAGCCTGTTGGGGTTGGGGGCGGGGGGGTGGGGTGGGTGTCCAGGCCCTGGTGCACACGAGCCCCCGGTTTTCTGATGTCCTGTGCTCCCTACACGGTGCAATGGAAACGCTTTCCGAGAGCAGCAGGCCCGGGAATGTGGGGATCTCTACACCCAGAGATCACCTCTCGCTTCTTGCCATGAAAGCAAAAGCTCATAAAATCAGACGCCAGCCAGACTTTTTTTTTTTTTTCTCCTTTGGCTTGTGTCAAACGGCTGGGATCACCGGTCATTACGTAAGGCGCCCCGTCCAAACTGCAACCCAGACACCGCAGATCGGTGCGGACTTGAGGCTTCGGAGCAAGTGTCGGCGGCAGTGGGTGGGGGGTGGGCTCTGTGCCTGCGTGTGGGGAGCTCTGCAAAGCCAGGCTCGAAGGCCGCCCGCCAGGCGCTACCCAGCCGTGTCGTAGGCCAGGCCGGCCTTCGTGGGACCCGCTCCACCGAGGGATGCTCTCCGCTGTGTGACTGGAGACACCCGCGACCTTACGTGGTCTCTCGTTTTAAAGGATGCCCCTGAGACCTTGCGGACTTCTTCGAACCCGTGATGTCAGCGTGACCTCCTGGAAGCAGAGGACAGCTTCTCATAAGCCCAAGCCGCCCGAGGCCTGCAGTTTCGACCCTGCAGGGCTTATCGGGTTCCTGAAGTGCTTCAGGAGGAAATGAGGAAGTGTCTCTGAGGCCTCCAGGAGATGCAGGGGGCGGGGGTGGGGGGGGGCGTTTTCCCTCGGGCCCTGTTCCTTCTGCTCCTTGAAAAGCCATTCACACTGCACTCTGCCTTTTCTCCCCGGGGTTCTGGTCAAAGTCTCCCACTGGGCTCGGGGCTCCAGTGTCTCCGTTTCTCCACATGCCTGCGGGCAGGGGCCGGGCCTTGGGTCAGCTGTGGGACAGTTAGCACCAGGCTCCCTTCTTTGCACACGGAATCTTAAACCTCGGAAGGATCGTCTGCAGGGTACCCCGGGGAGGGCTGCGGGGCTGTGAGCCTCACATAAAGGCAAGGGCCCGACCTTCCGGGACGGACGCCGCAGACAATTCCAGCGGGGGGCCTCGGGCACCTCACTGCCCCCAACAAGAGCACATTCTGTGCTCTCATGCCCGCTCCTCCACGCTGGGCACTGTCCTCCATCAGAAGAAAGTTCGAGAAGCCAGCACATAAAAATGCGAGCGTTCTGGTCCAAATCAATCATCAGGCATTTACGGAGGGGCCTTCTCTGGGCTCAGTTCCACGCTCTGTGCAATCAAAGTGACAGCCTAAACTAGTCGCCCTGGCACCGGCTGTTTGAGAGTCGACCGTGTTGTTTAAGAAATTGAGAAATGAAAGGGAGCATGTGTGGAGCCATTAGACACACGGTGTGGACGAAGCAAGGGGGTAGGGTGGGGGGCGCGGGGCTTATGGCACCCCCCCCCCCCGCCGCCCCAGCCGGCCCCACACGGCTCCCGCTGGGGCTTTGCTAGCTCAGCACACACGTGTCTCGGAGCTAAAGGACCTGCCGGCTGGACAATATACTCACATGTTTGCAACCAGCTCTGTCCTGGGTCTGCCTGGGGTCCCTCCGTGGCCCCCTCAGACCCCCTCTCCTCCAGCGCGCTGCCTGCCAGGCCCCCAGAACATGCTGATGCTGCACGGAACCGCGGCCTCTCCCGGAAGCCCACACAACACCCCACTGGGAGGCCGCCTCTATTTTTAGGGGCAGAGGTGGGGGGTGGGGGCGCTGCCATACTTCCCTTTTTATTTTTGTTCTGAGCAGAGTCTGTGGGTGACTTTCTACGGGGGCGGGGGGGGGGGAGGCTGAGACACTCGCCAAGGGGACCGTGCTCTCTCTGGCAGGCAGGGTCGCGTCTGCCTCGGGGGCGCAGGGGGGAGGGGGTGCAGGAGGGGAGGGAGGATCGGGCAGGAGCCTGGCGTCAGTCCTGCTCTCTCTTCCTGCTGTGCCCGACCTCGCCCAGGAGACCACGGTCCCCTGACTGTGAACTGCACCGAGGGGGAAGGCCGCAGGCGGGAAGCGTGGGGCCTAGAACGTTCCAGGGAAGATGTTCCACAAGCCTCACACCCAGCTGCCCCGAGCCAAACACACCGCTACTCGTTTTTGCTCGACACAGGCCGGCATCCACGGCGGGGCACTGACCCAGCTCCTCCCTGACCACCCGTGTCTCCTCTGCCCTCTCACCCCGCGGTGAGCTCCGATCACCCCATTCCCCTGGGGGAGCAGAGGGCCGTGTCCTCTCGGGAAACAGGGGAACGGAAGCTGTGGGCGGATGGATCCAGGTGATGTAGGCACACGCCTGAGAGGTCAGCCCCGCCCCTTCCTAGAAGCTGCAACGTCCCCCACCCCCACCCCGGTCCCTGCACAGCTGGACGCCAGTGTCTCCGCCTGGGCGCCACGGTCCGACTCCACTGCGGCCCGATTCCTGTGTCCCCGCCCGTACCGGTGGCCGGAGAACTTACGGTCCCCTCTCCTTTCCTAAACTATTGCGGTAGCATCAGTGAGCCGCGTGCATCTCAAGGACACTGTTCAAGGAGTTGGGGAAAGAAGACACCCTATGACCCACGGAGAAGCGGAGCGTGGCCAGCACCCCAGGGGGTCCTTCACGGCCCTTTCCGTGCCGTGCACCCACGCCAGTGCCCACCAGGACTGTGATTTCTGTGACAGAAAACTGAAGGAGCAGAGCACGCGCTGTTCGGGGCCTGGCTTGCTGCCTCAGTACCTCGGGGCACTGGCTGTGCCTGTCACTGGCTGGTCCCGTGTGGTGCCTGTCACTGGCTGGTCCCGGTGACAGAGCGTCGCCGCTGATGCGCGTCCCACAGTTTATCCCTTCACCTGTTGGTGGGCATTGCGGGTGGATTCCCAGGTTCCCCTGTTGGGACGTTCTTGGACGAATCTTCGCGTGGACAGGTGCCGTCACCTCTTTGGGAGAAGCGCCAAGGCTCAGGGCTGCTGGGTCACGTGGTCGGTGCTCGCCCAGCTCCATAAGCGACCGTCACCCTGTTTTCCAAGTCCCGCTCCTCTGCACCCGCGTCGGCCTTCTGCTCATGGAGGGGTGACCAGGTCCCTTCGCAGGGCCCCGGCTCCTGCCTCTCCCTCTCTCTCAAGCTGTCATCCGCTGATGCCCCCCGTGGTGCGCCGGGCTGTACAGGGCCCCCCTCTTCAGAATTCGACCGTATCTGGAAACGGGGGGTCTGCAGACGCACCGAAGCAGAGGTCTCCCTGGATTAGGGCGGGGCTTGAGTCAGTGACACACACAGAGACACAAGGGAAGACGGCCACGTGACTATGGAAGCAGAGGTGGGGGAGGTGGCCACGGGCTGTGGAACTTGGGGGCCACGAGACCTGCAAGAGTCGGGGGGATCCTTTCCTGGAGTCTCCGGAGGAAGGGGGCCCTGCCTTGTTCCCACCTTGATTTCAGACCGCTGGCCCCTAGGACTGTGAGAATATGTCTCTTTTCTTTCGAGCGAACCTGTTCATGGTAGTTTGTGAGGCCTGTGGTATTTTGTTACGGCAGCTTACGTGAAGTGAACGGCCCGCAGCACGTCTCCTAGCCAAACTCCTATTGGGCCTCCAAGCCCTCCGTCACCAGCGCCTCCTCCCACGGGAAGCTCTCCCTGACTGCCCACCCCTCACGGGCTCTCCTCCTGGGCCCCTCCGGACAGGACCCAGCAGGGCGGTGGGCAGGACTCCGCAGCCAGGCTACCACGGGGCCACGTGGCGACTGGGCGGGACGGGACCCTGATTCGGCGAGAGGCTGGCAGGGAGACGGAGGTCGAAAAGCTGGGTCTGGGGAGAGCTGAATGAGCAAGAGGGGGCCGCGAGGTCCCTGGGGGCTGCACCCTGGGGACTTCCTGCCCAGACTGAAGGGCTGGAGGGAGATGGGGAGGGGGAGGGGCAGGGGGCTGCCGGCAGGGCTCAGCCTTCAGGAGCCGGGGGTGGCCGCCCCTCAGAACTGACCACCGGCCCCCGTCTTCCCTTTGTGCTCCCATCCTCCACAGCCAAGCAGAAGCCAAAGGTCAGGGGGCCACGGACCGGCTCGGGTCAGCCTCTGGTGCGGCTGGCGGGACTGCAGGGCATCCCCTGAGGCCTCAGTCTCTCCAGTCACATGGGGACGACGGGAGTGCCGCCTCACGGGGTGTGAGGATGAAGTGATGCTTGGAAGACAGGAGCCCAGCGTGTGCACGTGGCCGGCCACCGGGGTTGGCCCCGTTGTGCTCCGCCCGGAGCGACAGCCTCCTTCCTGAGGACGTTAAGGGTGCTGGCATCTCGCGGTCACGCTCCTACGTTCCAGGTGCTGACGGCCTAGCTGGTGGCTTGAGCTGAAAAGAGGAGGAAGGAGAGGACGCGGTCTCCTCTCTGGGCGGGGGGCGGTCTGCAGGAGAGCCCCTCAGGGACAGCCAGATCCTTGTCCTCCCTCGTCCTTTGGTTCTGGAAGCGGTCCTATGTGAGCATCACGGCAGGCAAGCCTTCCTTGCTGGCACACCCTCAACCCCCCAGTGGTCCCATGTGGCCGCCGCCGTGACCGCCAGGAAGCCGAGGCTCAGAGAAGTCGGAGGACTTGCCTGAGGTCACACCGTGTCTCAGTCCGTAAAACACCTCCGCCGGACGGCTTAGACAACTGGTGTTCATTTCTCTCTGTTCTGCAGCCTGCAAAGTCCGAGCTCAAGGTACCAGCAGATCCCGTGTCCGGTGAGAGATCTCCTCTGGTCCGCGGATGGCCGCCCTTCCGTGGTGTCCTCACGTGGACTGTCCTTGGTGTGTGCTCACAACGAGAGAGCCCTGCCTCGTCCTCTTCCTACGAGACCCCTAATCCCATCACGAGGCCCCGCCCTCACGACTTCATCCAACCCTAATTTCCTCCCAAAGGCTCTGCCTCCAATACCCGCCCCCCCCACCCCAGGGGCTTAGGGCTTTCACACCTGAACTGGGGGGGGGGGGTCGCAGAGTGCAGCCCACAGCACTCGGGCAGTGGCAGGAAGGGTTAATGGCCCGGCTCCTCGTGGGATAGAAGGCGGGCTCGTGTGTGTCCCTCGCAGGGCCAGGCCCGCCCTCCACCTGCCCCGCCACGGGCATCACATCGACTGAGTGATGGCTTCCGACTCCGGAGCAAATCAGTGGAAAGGAAGCCCCCTCGCGGGTGGTCGCAGCACAAGGTAACGGGTTCCCGAGGGGGTCTTTGGTGCCGCTTGGGCCACCCACGCTGTTGTTTCACAGTTTGTGAATGGACGTGCCGAGACAGAATGAAGTGCTCGTGGGAGGGAACCTAGTCACGGACGGAAGGCCCAGCGCCTGTCACGCGGGGACTCGGCTGGGCCCTTGGTGTGCATTCTCTCAGGCTGCTCTCAGGCGCCCCGGGGGATAGGTCGCCTTACCCCCCACGCTGCAGAAGAGGGTGTGGACGGCAGGGCCCGGACCCCACGGGGCGGTGTGGGGAGGGAGGCTCGGGGACCGAGCCCGGTTTCCTTGACTTCCGCACACTGGACTTTCCAACACTCCGGAGAAACGGATCCTTCCGGGAGGAGATAAACCCACCAGAACCGAGCTGAGGGAAACCGCCTCGTCCTTTATGAGAAAGGGCATCTGAGCAGGCTGCAGGGTAGACCCCGATGCCCCTGACGTCCTTCCACCCCCAGGATGCTCAGAGCCTCCCCGCCGGACACACCAGAACGCAGTGGGCGTGAGTTTTTCCCGGCCTGGATGAGGACATGCCCACTGGGCCCACCAGGGGCACAGCACAGGGGGGTGGGCATCACAGGGTAGAAGGAGCTGAGTTCTCACGGCCAGTCGCTAAGTGACACGTGAAAGGAAGTAGGATCCGAGAGCTTCCTGCACACACACCCCGTGAGCCTGGAGTCTGAGCTGCAGACAAAGAGCGATTTTTCTAGTATGGCAAGAACACACACACACACACACACACACACACACAGCCCATCCCACTCTGCAACAAAAACAGCCTTGCGGGGGCTCAGTGACCCTGGACCCAAAACACACCCACACTGGACTGGGGCCCTGGCATCCCAGCCACACCCAGAGGCCCGGGTCTGCCCCGCCAAGGCCCCGCAACGTGTTCGGGCCCGCCCAAGGACGCAGGATTCAACCTCTTCCCCCGTGTTATTTGTTCTATTTATCTCCGCCTTGAAGCCGTACATCTAAACAGCGCGGGCCCTTGACTGCTGAGTCAGCGCCAGGGCTAAAACTCATAAAATCCTATTTCAAAAAGGTCCAATGATTTTATTTTCCGACCATAAATATGGAATTTAATTAGCAGCTTGCTGCTAATGAAGTCGCCGTGGAAGCCGGCCTGAGGACACAGAGCAGAAGAGAACGCCCACAGTACACAGAGCCTGCGGCCCTGTTAACTCTTGCCTCACCCCCTGCCCTTGGCCAGGTCCCCTGAGGCCTGGAGAGCCATCGACAGCCTCTGACCTGGAAGGACAGGGGGCCGCTGGCTCAGAGAACGGGAAGTGGGTCAGATGTCCCCTCTGGGCCGGTGGGAAGTCCTGGGCTCTCTGGCCTGGCTCATCTCCACAGCAGGAGGGAGGGCCTGGAAAGAAGCTGGAAACATCAGTGCTTAGAAAGAGCCCCGTTACTCCGCATCACGGGACATCAGTGGCAGAACAACGTGGGGGTATTCGCACTTGACTGAACACTGGAAGCCCAACTCCTCGCTCCTCCAACCACCCCGGGGCCTCGGTTTATGTTTTGTAAAATGGGAATCTATAAATAATCTGGAAACAGTTTATCTAGGCATAATGCCCACGGCGGGTGGAATGTTAGCGATGATTAAATGTATTTCTAGAGCACGTGCCTAGGATATAGCCGGCGCTTGGGGAATGGGAGCCTGCGTTATCACCATCCTCGTACGAGTTTGTTAGTTAAATCCAAAGTCCAGAACTCACTACGCTCCGAGGTGCTGTTGAGAAGAAATGGAGTATTTCAAGCGCCATCCAAGAAGCTGAAGTTAAAACACAAAAAACTCAGTCCCCAGGTCGGTGCTGAAGTCACGTGAACATCAACCAAAATGTGTCGTGTGTCACCTTGTCTAAAATCCAGGTGTGCACGCGCCACGCGAGGATATGTCCTTCCCACGTGCAGAGGTCATGGCCACGCACGGACTTCCCAAACACGAATACCTGTTAGACGTGAGCCACGCTCCCTCTGGACGGAATCTACAGCATGCAACTTCAGACTTAGTTTGCAGTCAAGGCACACATTATCATACTCCAGAAAAAAGTTAATGGCAGAAGGTAATAGAGTTTTGAGGGTTGTTTTCCTTCTTGCCTTTTTTTTTTTTTAAATTGAAGCGTATTGCCATTCTGCTGGCATTTGAGTTCTTGAATAAGTAGGAACAGTGCATGTTTCAGCACCCTGTGGCTCTGCGGGGAATTCCCCTAGGGTCACGGCCAAGATTTCTGGGATGCTGGAGCCTGAACCCCCTCAGGTGCAACCGTCAGCCCCAACAGGTGCAGCCGGCTTTAGGGATTAAATGTCGCGGGCACGCTATGCTGTGTCCACCCAATCCCCTTGTCCCCCATTTACCGCGTTTAGCACCGTAGTCTCCTCTCCACCACAAGCATCGGGTGATCTCCCCCGTGAGGAACCATCTGGGCTCCTGGGCTGAAATCCCTCAGAGATCAATGCCACCTGGGCGCCCACGGCATCGGCACCACCTGGAGCTGGTCGGACCTGCAGCTCTCCAGACCTCTTCTTCAACGTTCTGACTCAGAGCCTGCGTTTTAAGGAGCTCCCTGGGTGACACACAAACACACACCGGCTGGTGCCCTTCTAACCCAGCACTCACCGTCTGCAGAGATGCCGTGTGCCTATTCACTCCCCTTCGGAGTCTTCTGGAATGTTTGTTTGACACTGTGCTGCTCTCTCCTGGCTCACGCCCCGCCTGGCCTCTGATGGAGCTTCTGACTTTGCATTCTGGCTCAAAGCATTCAAGTTTCTTATGGGCGGCTGGGTGCCAAGGAGGACCACGTCTTCACACTTTATCCCTCCGTGGCCCTCGCTTTGCCGTGGCCTTGCTGTCGGCCCTAGACGCTCGTGCATGTGATATGACACGTCGGGGGCACACTGGCTTCATTCCTGACCAACAGCATCACTGGAAGCAACGTCTAAACTTGGGGATCTGGGCTCGGCCACCCGCTGCCTACCTCTTCTTCCCCCAGCCACCTTCCAACGAGTCTTGTAAGAACGGTGTTTCCTCGTAGCTAGTCCCGCAAAGCGAAGGAAGGATTCTTTTGCAAAGTAAGGATTCGGCCCCACAGCTATTGCTTATAAAATTCTAATATTTCATACAACAAGACCTGGGGGGCGTACTTGAAGTCTTATTTGTGGACAGGGTGCCCCATGACTGCTCCTTCCAATAAATCCTAAATCGCTGCCCATCTGTAATTAATCCCTTCTCATCTGGCTTCGGCGCATTCGGATCGGTCATCAGGTATGTGGAAAGTAACACATTACACATGGCAGCAAAAATGTTAAACAGTTACAAGGTGTGAGGAGATGTTTGCAACTGTTTGTAGACATTGGAACAGGTGGCTCAGGATGACCCTAATGGAAGATCAACTCGGGAGCTAAACCTCATGACTGCTCTGGCTTTTTGCCTAGACGCACCTTACGCAGCGTGGATGGCAGGTTGGAGCTCCAGAGCAGGGCAGCTGCACCAGAGCGGAGGGGAGGCAGACATCAGAGTTCAGGGCTGTTGAGGTCTGCAATGTGAGAGGACGGAGGCTGAAGGGAACTACACAGGGCGTGGCTAGATACTAAATTGCGCCCACGCAGGCAGGACCCCGCGAGCTGGGCAGAGAGCAACGACCACGGGACTGTGACCTGAGAAGGTGCAGATGACACATAGGGCTGAGATGCTAGAGTTTAAACTAGCCACACTGGAGAGACTTCACTGAGTTAGGGACCCAGAAAGTCTGTATCTTAGGAACAGGCCTACTCTAACTTCAGAATAAAGGTGACGCCAGAGGCACCTTACCAACCTTAACAGTAAATTTCAAAAGGATCAGGCCTATTCATACATAAATTGTTTGCCAGGCCATAGCTTATCACAAATTACAGACAATCAAACCCAGAAACTTGGTATCCACGAGGACCAGAATTCAAGAAAAAATTTTAGCAGACGTGTGCATAAGCTGACCAATTTACCTCATACTCAGAAGGGGAAAAAAACCAGTCAATGGAAACAGATCCAGAAATTACAGTCTGCACATCAAGACCTTAAAGCAGCTATCATTCACAGGTCAAAGATTTAAAGAAAACATGGACATAATGATAAAACAGATTATGAAACAAGAAATAAATGAAAATTCTAGATGTTAAAAATTAGAATATAAAGTTATAAATTCAGATAGGCAGGTTTAACAACCACTTGGACCCTGCAGAATATACAGTAAACTTGAAAACAGGGCAACAGAAACTCTACACCTGAGGCACAGAGGGGAAGAAAAGGCTAAAAATGCCGAAGAGAGAATGAAAAAACTTGCTATGGGATCATAGCAAGTGATCTAATTTTATGTAATTGGAATCCCAGAAGGAGAAGAGAAAGAGAAATTGTAGAATAGAAACTATGTTTTTAAATGTTTCCATATTCAGGGCACCTGGGTGGCTCAGCAGACTCAGCGTCTGACTCTTGGTTTCCACTCAGGTCACGATCTCTTAGTTTGTGGGTTCAGGCCCTACATCAGGCTCCGTGCTGACAATGCAGGGCCTGTTGGGATTCTGTCTCTCTCCCTTTCTCTCTGCCCCTCCCCTGCTTGCATTGGCTTCTCTCTCTCTCTCTTTCTCTCTCTCTCTCTCTCTCTCAAAATAAATAAATAAATAAACTGTAAACATAAAATAAAATGTTTCCATATCTGATGAAAAATATCAACCTACAGGTTCAAGAACCCCAGTGAACTCGAAACAAAATGAACACAAAAGTGTACATAGTCATATCTCAAACAAATTGCTAAAAATTGAATATAAAGAGAAGAATGTTAAAAAAACAAGGAAGATACATTCTACACCATGCAACAGTGGTAAGAATTACTGTTCATTCCTCATGGGAAACAATGTGGAGAAGAAACCAGAACCGTATCTTTAAAGACTTAAAACAAAAATAACAACCCATTGTGCCCCTTATAACACATGTAGAAAATACAGGCCAGTAACATCACAAGGATGACTTTACACTAGATGCAAAGCGACAGAAATACGAGGTAGGTTGTGGTGAGCTAAAGATGCATTTTATAAACCATAGAGCAACTGCACATTCACAGGAATAAAACAAAAGAAGTAGGCTAACAAGCCAACAGAGGAGATAAAATAGAATACCAAAAAAGACTGACTTGATTAATCTTCTTTGATTAATCCAGTGAAAGGCAGAAAAGGAGGAAAAATGAAACACAGAATGGATGCATCCTAAGGAAAACACTCAGATGGTAAATGTAAATGAACTAAACACTTCAGCTAAAAGGCAGAGATAAATAAAAAGGCATTAAAAAACATAAAAAAAAATGATGATGGAGTCCCTTCATCCAGAAGCTATGACGGTCCTAAACGTGTACGCATCTTATGACAGAGGTTCAAAACACACGAGGCAAAAAATGGACAAAACTGGAGGGAGGATTAGAGAAATCTACAATTGTAGTTGGAGATTCCAACACTCCTCTCGGTTATTTTTAGGACAAGCAGACACAAATCAAGGATACAGGAGACTGGAACAACATTATCAACCCACTTGACCTAAAGGACATTTACAAGACATGACAGCTGACAAGTTGTAGGACACCTGCAGAATATACATGCTTTTCAAGCGTGCATAAAATATGCACCGAGACCTTCGGCTGGTCCATAAGACAAGTCTCAAAAACTTTAATAGATTTAAAATTATGTAAAATATCTTTTCTGGCAAAAAGGAACTAAATCAGAAGTTGATAACTAAAAATCCCCAGATATCTGGAAATTAAATGACACAGTCCTAAATAACCCACTGCTCAAAGAAGTGAAAGGGGAATTTTGAAAATATTTGAACTAAACAGAAATAAACACACAGTATCAAAAATTGGTGGCCTATGGCTACAGCAAGGCTTAGAGGAAATTTATAAATTTAAAGGCTTATATTAGAAAAGAAGAATGATTTAAAATTAATGACCTAAATGTCGACATTAAGAAGCCAGAAAAGTCGAAGTAAGTAGAGGGAAGGAGACAATGAAAATGAGTAGAAAACAATTAAAATGGAAAATATAACAGCAATATGGAAAAATCAGTAAAATAAATTCTTTGAAAAGACTAACAAAATTGATAAGACTCTAGCTAGACTAAAAAAAAGAAAACAAAATAATCAATATCAGGTATGTAATTAGAGATCCACCAGGCAGTGAGAGGATATTATGGGAATATTATGGAAAACTTTATGCCCACACATTCTACGCATAGATGATAAGGACAAAAATTATGCAAAACACACAAATTCCCAAAAGTGACGTAAGAAGAGACAGTTTGAGTTAGCCTATCTATTTAAGATTTTGAAGTCATTATTGGAAAGTCTCCCACAAAGAAAGCTCTAGATTCCTATGGCTTCACTGAATTCTACCAAACACTTTAGACAGAAATAACACCAATTTTACATAAACTCTTTCATAAAACAGAGAGAGAAGTAATATTATTCCCCATCTCATTTTATGTGTCCCAAATTATGCTGACCATAATGAAGACAGTGCAACACCAAATGAAGACATTACAGGAAAAGACAATTAAACAAAACAAAACAGTATCCTTCATGAATACAGATGCAAAAATTCTGACTGTGATTTTTGCACAAAATTTCAGAAATATATACAAAGGATAACACAACAAGACCAAGTGGGGTTGATGCTGGGAATGTAAGGTCGGTTCAACATTCAAGAAAATCAACCAATGTAATTCATCCTGTTAAGAGACTAAAGCGGGAAAAAGCCTTATGATTATCTCAACACATGCAGAAATCATCTGGCAAAATTCAACACTCATTCATATTAAAAACCCTCCACAAACTAGCATAGAAGGAACTGCCCTCAACCTGATAATAGCTAGCATCATACTTCATGACAAAAGGTGAAATGCTTTCCCTCTAATGTTGGGAACAAAGCAAGGATATTCCCATGAACCGCTTCTATTCAGTAGTATACTGGGGGTTTCTAGATGGTGCAACGAGGCAAGAAAAATAAAGGAAATGAAGATTAAAAAGGAAGAGGTAACCTGCCATTATTTGCACACGTCACGATTGTGTACAGACAAAATACAAAGGAATCTATAAAAAACCTACTAGAGTCGGTATCAATAATAAGTACTTATAATTAATCACAAATTTAGCAAGGACACAGGATGCAAGGTCAGTATACAATAATAATAAAAAAAAAAACCCCTAATATCAAAAAGTCTAAAATACTGCAGATTTAAATACAATGAATGATACAATGTCCGCGCTGAAACACTACAAAGCATGGCTGTAAAAGAAAATAAACCCTAAACCAAATGGAGAGGTAATGTATCATGGTCCCAGATAGGAAGATTCTTCAATGTGGTTGAGATGTTAAGGTGTCTGTTAGGTGGAAATTTACCTGTGACTTCAATACATTGCAATCAAATACCAAAAAGCTTTTTGGTATGGCATGAACTAACTAATTCCAATGTTTATATAGGAAGGCCAGGAACAATTTTGGGGGGGGAAAAAAAAAGAATGAAATTGGAGGAACGTGATATGAATTAATATATATTAAAATATATGTATTTATCTATTATGCTATGTTCTCTATTACATTATCGTATAATATGTAGTCATATTATAAGTTATATAGATAGATAGATATAATTTCAAGACTTACTGTCAAACGATAATCAACAAGACAGTGTGTTTTGCTGTATAAAGGCAGGCAAAAAATCAACGAAAGAGAACAGTGGGTCCAAAAAAGATCTACAGCTACATTGCCAGTTAATTTTTGACAAAGACAGCAAAGTAATTCAAAGGTGGTGGGAAAGTCTTTTCAGTGATTGTTGCTGGGGCAGCTGGACATCCACATGGAAAAAGATAATCCTCCTGCCCGGACACTAACATTAACTCAGGACAGACCACCGACACAACCCTAAAATCCCAAACTGTGATGTCTGTAGAAGAAAACATAAGAACGCCTTGAAGTGGGCCCAGATTTCCTGGACAAAATCCAGAAAGCACTAACCACAAAACTGAAGAAAGAAAAAAAAAAAACAATCAATAACCTTCATCGAAAGAAAAACAACAACAAAAACAAAACCTTGAAAACCCGCCCATGAAAAACACTAGTGGGAAAATGAACAGGGAATCCGTGGACTTGGAGGAAACTGTTGCCATAGATAGGCCCCCAGATGAAGGACTGGTACCCGGAACATGTGAAGAAAAGAACCCCTCAAACCAAAACTAAACAGTAACGGGTCAAAGAGTAGACGGAAGGCCTGGGCACCCATTTCAAAAAGGAACACATACAGCTAAACACACGAGAAAGCGCTCGCGATGGCTAGTCAGCAGGCGACTGCAAATTCAAAGAGCACGAGGGAACACCGCACGTCCAGTAGAACGGCCAAAATACAGATGCGAGGACGCCGTATGTGGGGAAGGTGCGGCGAACGAGAACTCATACCCAGTTGCTGGGCTGCCAAAGAGCTTCCACTCTGGAAGGCGGTCTAGCAGCTCTTGCAAAATTAAACATGCCCTCGTCCTCTGACCCAGCACAGACCTAGGGTCCTAGGACTCTCGGTATCTACTCAAGTGGCGGAGAACACGTCTGCACAAAGACGGGCGCGTGAATGTTTAGTACGGCTTTGCTCGTGATAGCAGAAAACTGGAAGCAGTCCAAATGGCTGTCAACAGGACGATGGATAAACCATCTGTAGTTAAGAAAAAGGAAAACAGAGGATCAAACGCACGGCATGGGCAAATCTCAAAAACGTGCGGAGCGAAGGGAGCCGGACGCGAAGAATTACGCGCCGTGGGATTCTCGCGAGGTGAAGTGCTCACGCAGGCAAGGCCATCCGACACAGCAGAAGTGGGAGCAGTGGCTACGTCCGCTGGGAAAGGTAGGCACTGACGGGCAAGCACACGAGGGCACTTGCTGGCTGGGGGTTAGAAAGGGTTTATATTTTGATGGGGTATGGGTTACCTTTTGTTTTCTTTCTTTTTTTTTTTTAATTTTTTTTTTCAACGTTTATTTATTTTTGGGACAGAGAGAGACAGAGCAGGAACGGGGGAGGGGCAGAGAGAGAGGGAGACACAGAATCGGAAACAGGCTCCAGGCTCCGAACCATCAGCCCAGAGCCCGATGCGGGGCTTGAACTCACGGACCGTGAGATCGTGACCTGGCTGAAGTCGGACGCTTAACCGACTGCGCCACCCAGGCGCCCCTAAACGTTATTTATTTTTTTTTTAATTTTTTTTTTTCAACGTTTATTTATTTTTGGGACAGAGAGAGACAGAGCATGAACAGGGGAGGGGCAGAGAGAGAGGGAGACACAGAATCAGAAACAGGCTCCAGGCTCTGAGCCATCAGCCCAGAGCCCGACACGGGGCTCGAACCCACGGACCGCGAGATCGTGACCTGGCTGAAGTCGGACGCTTAACCGACTGCGCCACCCAGGCGCCCCTTGTTTTCTTTTTTTAATGTTTATTTATTTTTGAGGGAGAGAGAATGGGCACGAGTGGGGGAGGGGCAGAGACAGAGAGAGAGAGAGAGAGACACAGAGAGAGGGAGAATCCCACGCGGGCTCCACGCTGTCAGCACAGAGCCCGACGCAGGGCTCCAACTCACAAACTGTGAGATCGTGACCTGAGCCGAAGTCGGACGCTCAACTGATTTAGCCACCTGGGCGCCCCTGGAGGACAGTACTGAACCCACTATGGTATGCCCTCTGGTCCCCAGAATTCATATCCATCCCACTTGCAAAACACATTCCCCCACACCAGCACCCCGCTAAGTGTTGAACCATCTCCAGAAGCCCCCCGTTAACATGCACACGTCACCTGGGACGAGAGGCTGTACCCGGCAATTCTCTTCTGGGTTGGTCCCAGTGGAAAGCTATAACTGACCTTGAAAGGCTCAGGGATCCCGCTCCCGGGCAGAGAAGAGACAAGGGAGGCAAGTTTCATTCAACACAGGTGAGATGGCAGGCAACAGCCCGTATCGGGGTCTGGGATGGGCAGGCCCAGGCCACAGATGTGCAGCAAATGCGTACTTTTCTGCATTAAAATTCAAAAGGGCAACATGGGGGCTCATTCAGGCCACCATCCCATCGGACGCAGAGGGCACTTCCTGAGGGTCTTGGGAGGAAGTTTCTGGCAGCCATCCTGGATTGGTATCTGACCCCCTGGGAGGCACGACTAACATCTGTGGGGCCCTGAGAACCTGGGAACACGCCCTGACACTTGCTAACTCCACAGGAAGGTGGGGGGTATGTGCTGGGGCCACCCCCTGCAGGTTTAGGAGCTGGCTCTCAGTACACCTGTCCCTGACACACCCTACCAGCCCCCCTCCCCTTTCTCCAGGCCAGAGGAACCCGTCCTACCACCAAATGCTCCCAGGCCTTAAGCCTCCTTCACCTTGTACCATCAAAGTCGGCTCTCAGAGCGGAAACAGACTGCCACCTTCTCACAGCGCCCCTGGCATACAGATATTCCTGGTCACGATTGATCATGAATTCCCCACCCAGGGTAATAACCCCGCGGGGCGGCTGAGCCCCATTCACACACGAGCACAGACCCTCCAACACCAAGGTGCCGGCTGCCGGCTCCGTCATGTTTCAGCTCCTTCACGAACACCTGTTTTGGGAGAGCAGACATCGCTATTCCTAACAGGGATTTCAAACATCGGGGATCTGACTGCATGTGTGTGTCGGGGGCGGGGAGAACTGTTCTTCAAACGGGGGCCTCGAAACCACAGCGCTGTTTATATGTGAGAAAAACACGGTTAGAGGGTTGGGCTGCAGTGGGTTCTATGCGTGGTGCCTTTGCCGGACGGAAGCTCGGAGGTCTGCAAGAAGGTCTTTTTTTTTTTTTTTTTTTTAATTTTTTTTAATGCCTTTTTATTTATTCTTTGAAGGAGAGAGAGAGAGAGAGAGAGGCAGAGCATGAGCGGGAGAGGTGCAGAGAGAGAGGGAGACAGAATCCGAAGCAGGCTCCAGGCTCCGAGCTTTTAGCACAGAGTTCGACGCGGGCCTCGAACCCACAGACCGTGAGATCGTGACCTGAGCCAAAGTCAAATGCTCAACCGACGGAGCCACCCAGGCGCCCCTGCAAGAACGTCTTAAGGAGCCTCACCAGAAATGCCCATTCTCTTGTGGTAACTGTATGGGCTCCGGCTGGTCAAGGTACCAGCAGGAACGGTTTCCCGTGAGACCCTCTTCCTGGCTTGCAGACGGCCGGCCCCCACCCCAGTGTGTTCACGCACAGCCTCCCCGCCGTGTGTCCGCATCCCTGGTGTGTCCTCCTCTTATATGAGGAGACTCAGCCCACGGGGTCAGAGCCCCACTTTTATGATCTCGTGTAACCTTAATTAGCTCCTTACAGGACCGTCTCTAAATACAGTCACAAGGGGGCTCGGGCCGTGGACGTGGGCAGAGGGGACACAATTCAGTCCAACACAGTAATTAAGCACGCCACTTTTCTGTCTTCACAGGACGTGTGAACCAAATTTGTTAAACAGAGGGGACTTTGCCGGTGACAGGCGCATGAAGAGTCCTCCTAGCAACACCGCCATCGCTCAACATTTCGCGGGACCTTTCCAGTTGCTCCCAGTGACGCTTTATAAGCCATGGTCCCGAAGCTTGAACAACAAACCCAAAGGGGAAGGATTCCAGTCCTTTTGTGTGCGGTGACACTGTCACTGGAGAAGCTGGGGCCCACACAGCAGCCCTGCCCGAGAACTTGGGTTCCCCATGTCCTTGCATCTGCCCATGCTGGTCCCTGTGCCTACAACACAGATTCCCAAGGCAGGAGGTCAGAGGCACAGCCTGAGAATCTGCATGTTTAATGGGGTGCTGGCCCGCAGGTCGCATCTTGAGTGGTAAGGCCTTTTGTCCCTTTGTCGGTCACCAGCAGCAGCCATCAGCCACGGGAGTAAACCTGTAAAGGCTGCCTCTCACGTAATCCTTGGGACATTCAAGTGAGAAAGATTTTGGGATCACGTGCACTTGACCGAGACCCGGCATCTGGAGACAGAAGGCGACTTGTCCAAGGTCACTGGCAGTGAGCGATACGGCCAGGATTTGAACCCAGGTCAGGTAACATGCTCATTCCCCTGCCACCTCCCTTTAAACACCAGGTGATGTGAGATTAACCTGGTTTTTTTTTTTTTTTTTTTTTTTTTGGTTTAATCTCTCCCCTTCTTGCCTTCAGCAAGCCAGCTGGGATGAAAATCTATCACAGAAGGACAGAAAGGGGGACACGGGAACACATCAAGAATAGCAAAACAGAGTTAACAAAGACAGAGGTGACTTTTTCAGGTCTCCTATCACCGGCCGTGATTAATTTACAGCTTTTTACATGCTAATGTTTTCCTGCCTTCTGCCAGTAATAAATAACCAATATGCTTTAATACCTCGTTATTATTCATCCCTTTCAGATATTTGGATTTTGATTCTTCACTGCCGTTCAATCACATTGAATTTCTTTAACCAGGACAGCTCCATTAAGAGTCCCCTCCAAGGACATCCTGGCGGGGCGGTGACAATAATGGATAATGGGTGACAAGAGAGAGAGTGGGGAGCTGCCATACGAAATATTAGCAGCCGTGGGGAAAGAGGGGGAAGCCGTCATGAAAAACACCAACAAACTACATTTAAGTAACGCTGGGGTTGTGACCCAGGCCAATAAAACCAGGAGACGTACAGTCACGGCTGACGCGCCATTCGTAACGTGCCTTCCTCTGCTGGTTCCTCCAGCGGGGACGTGGACCCGCTTCACCACCTTCCTGACGCGGAGGGCTCCCCTCGCGCACCGGCCTGGGCCGAGATGGCCCGCCAACCCGACCCGTGTACTGCAGGAAGCTACTTGGGGCTCTCTCCCTCTTCACCCCCTCAACGTATTTTTCAAGCAACGAAGAAGGCTAAGCCTACGAGCCAAAGCTGGTTAGAAGGGTCATTTCCTTCTGCAACTTGTCCTTTTTCCCAGGACTCCAGAACTCTCTGGCTCACCCTCCATTCCACACACGACAACTCCCGTTCTCTCGGGCCGGTTGAGGACTGGACAGCACGAGCTCCATTCTGCGGCTGCTCCAAGAGCGTGGGCATCACACCCACGGTCTCAGGCACCTTGACCGTGAACGGTCACCCGGGCCTTCAGCGGCCACTGTTCTGCCTTCTCAGGCCTGCCCACGCCCTCCAGGGCAGGATCCCCGGAGATGTTTCCAGCACAAGGAACCCTTCCCCACGGGGCAGCGCTTCTAAACTTTCTCGAATCCGTTCGGTGTCTGGGACCACCTCCAGGATGATGTTTTTTGACACGCACGACATAACATACAGAGGATCACAAAGCGAAAGCATTATGTGAAAACATCAAATATTTTAAAGATTATGATCTTCTAATATGTGTGCTTCCTTATTAACGCATCCAGTAAGATCTAGAACTGGGGTATAACAGCTCCCTTGATTTCGAAACAGGGACATGCAGATAATACTTCGAGGTACCTATAATACCCGTGACGGGACACGAAAATATTTGCGATTTCTGTTGGTGACAACGTTAAAAATGCCGCCGATGCCGCTGTGGCTTGTCTCCTGAACTCAGAATTAAAGGAAATGCTGACCTTTCATTAGAGTTGACGAAAATAAAGATGTAATTTCTTCCAGCTGCGTTCGTGGGCTCTCGAACTCCATCCACGGATCCCAGGGTGGGGGCCGCGCTGGGCTCCCGGTGAAGCAGCCTGCCCCGGGGCCACGCCCTCCTGTTTCCTTGCGAGCAGGTGCAGGACCCCCAAGGCAAGGGACCCCGTCTGTCTTATTTGCAACAGCAACATGAACACGAGGCCTGGCAAAGCGCCTGGGATATCTGCGGCTGCAGGAGAGATTCCTGATGGACGAGCGGCGTGGGGGCAACCTTGCTCCGCATCGGTGCGTGGCATTTCGGGATGGCTCCTCGAGAAAAGCGGGGAGCCCGGGGTGTTCACCCGTGCCTCTGTGCGGATTTGCTCAGCCAACACCATACACATTTATTTATTCTCGTTGCGCTCTACATATCATAAAACCTACCACTTCGAGGGCACGATTCGAGGCGTTTTGGTACATCCACAAGGTTGTGTAACCATACCATCTAGTTCCAGAACGCAGTCATCGCCCCTAGGCAGAAGCCCTGTCCCCGTCAGCTGTCCCTCCCCATCCTGCCCCTCCCCCCCCCCCGCAGCCCCTGCCGACCACTGCTCTGCTCTGTCCCCATGGAGTCCCACTTTGGACGCGTCATGTATGTGGAATCCTACACTCTGTGGCCTTTTGTGTCTGGCTTCCGTCATTCAGCAGAATGTCTTGGAGGTACACCCACGCAGAAGCGTGCCCCAGTACTGGGTTCCTTTCGTGGCTGAGTGTAGTGCACTGTGTGGACAGACCACGTTTTGGGTGTCCATTCATCTGTTGATAGACGTCTGGATTGTCAACAGATGCTTATCTGGCACCAGCATGCGCCAAATCTAACTCAAGGCAAGCAGGGACCCTGCCCCCAACTGGGTCCGAACAGCAGGCCCCGAGGCCAGACCCTAGGGTTGGGATCCCTCAGTTTCCCCACCTGAGGTCATGGGGAGGCTTTAGAAAGTGAATGCACGTGAAAGACTTAGAATGTTGGAGAAGAGAGGTGAGAAATGACACCAACCACACCGTGTGATCAATGCCAGGAAAGGGGCCGGCAGGTGTGGATGCAACAGGGCTGCTCACAGAGTCAGGGCACTTGGACGATGCACTCGGGGAAGGCCCGTGTCAGTCTTCATTCGGGGCCCAGACGATGAGTCGGAACCAACTGAAGGAAGCAGCAGGGGGCAGGGATCCGGGCCGAGAGAACGGCAAACACAGGCAGACAGAGGAAAGAGGCCTGCAGGGGTCAGGACCATGCCGTCCAGGAGGAAGGGCACGTCGGCCAGGGCTGTGGATATCATCTCAAATTTCCTAGCAGCCACGTTAAAGAGAGCCGAAAGAAACGGGTAAAAATAATTCCAATAACATATTGTATTTCACCTAACGTACCTGAAGTGTGAACACTTTGGCACGTGATCCGTATAAAAATCGTGGATGGGACAGTCCGTGTTGTTTTTTTTCATTCTAACAACTGGAAACCCGAAGTGTTTTTACACGTATGGCACGCCCCCGGTGGGACGCCGCGTTCCAGTGCCCGATGGCCGTGCTGGGGAGTGGCCACCGTCCCGGGCACTGCAGAGAGGGCCTGTCGGGATGAACAGGGCACAAGTGTGTTGGGACCACGGGGTCAGGAGCACTATGTGACGTGGTCTGCATCTTAGACAGATTTAGGAGGCTGCTCTGTGAGGATAGACTCTGGGGAGACAAGGGGGGGGGCCGGGGACAACTCAGGGGCAGGGGTGACGGTGACCCTGGACACCGGATGCTGAACGCGGACGGAAGGGCCTGCTGCCCATCTCACCTCCTAACACCTGGAGTGAGTTAAAGACCCCCATTAAGGTACCAGATGGCATGTGCAACGCAAGCCCTGACTGTGGTTGCTGCCCCGAATGCCTCCTGCTCGCAGGACCACGTCTGTTTCACTCACCCCGCTGCCCTAGTGTGGGGCCCGGAGCTTAGCAGGCAGGCTGCCGGCGGGGCCCTGGCTGGTCCCGGGCCCCACCGTCACTTGGAGGCCGTGCGCGTTGCAGCGGATTGCACAAGTCCCCCTGGGTGGTCTATTCTCCCGCCCAGTTAGTCATCACAGCCCGGCCTAATATTGACAACGGATCTCCGCCCGGGGGGCCTCTCATAACCTTAGCCTACTGTCGCGTCGGCTCAGTGAGGTGTTTTGGCAAGAACCCAAAGTCAAAAAGGGCGTGGGAGCAGATGTCTCCACCTACAACGGGCCCAGAAAGGGCTGGAAGCATCTCTTCTCCGATCCCCCGACTCGTGTCTTCCCCACCTGCGGTCACTGGGGGAAGAGACCACATCTAAGGACTGCGACACGTCCCAGGGCATCCGAGCCGCCTGCAGGTTACTATGGAGATGAGATGTCGGGTCCCCACGGGAGCTCCCAGGCGAAGGAGCTGAGGGGCCACGGGGCCCAGGGCCAGCTCCAGACGGGCTGCGGGAGACGCGAGAAGAGGAGAAGTACCTGGGTCAATTGCCAGGCGTGCATACAACCGAGGGCGGCATTGTGGGGCGTTCACAGTAACCCACAGCCAAACTCTGGTGAGTTACCTCTGTAGGAGCAGAGGCCCTCACTATATAGCACCAAGCCGGGCTGGCAGAGAGGTCGGCAGCTCCCCGAAGCTCGCAGCCCGCGGGAAGCCCCAGCACGCCTTTCCGGGGGAGCACGCCCGCCCGCGATTCTCAACCCGTCTGCAGCAACGGCACGCCTTAACGTGCCTGGCACTTGCCAGATCTCTCTGGGCAGGGAAATCTGACCACAGAGAGGCAGGAGAAATCCCTCGAAAGAGACCAAGAACCTGGCCGCACTGAAATGGGGTCACCCTGGTCACCCCACTCTTGGGATGCGGGGCTCAGTTTGGCAAGTGAGAGGAACCGTGTTCCCCTTCACCCCGGGTCGTCTGGATCCCCGGCCTCTGACTCCTAAGGCAGAACGCTCACTTGTCTTTGTTATTATCGTAAGAGCCTGGCTCTGCCGCTCATTGGTTGAGTGAGCCGGGGAAGTGACGCAAACTCTACAAGCCTCAACTGCTTCGCCTGTAAAATGGGGGGGAGGGTGCTGTAGAAACTCTACGGGGTTACCGCGGGGAGGGAGCAGGAGCTGAGCCCGGGGCCTGACACGCAGAAGTTCAATTAGTATTTCCAATGAACCGCACAGAACTCTGGCCCGGGAGACCAAAGTAACGATGGAGACACGCTGACTCTGTCCGTACACACTTGTGAGTGTGATCCCTGTGTTCACGGAGCTTACAGACGAGTGGGTGACATTAGCATGAAATAAATAAGCATACGAATACACCTATACTAAAACACTGTGATAAGAGATCTGAAGGCAGTGAACTGAGTTATAAGAGAGAGTAAAGACCGAGGTATCTGCCCAATGAACGAGTTCAGAATGACAGTAAAAATGATAGGTTTCTAGGGTCAGAATTTCCCTCAAAGTGTGTTTAGCACAAACAAACAAACAAAAAAAAGGTGAGGAGTGGGGTATGTGGTATGGTCGAATTGGTTGCAAGCCTGGGATACTGCAGGACTTCTCAGAGCCTTAGCTTGCACATCTCCCCAAGAGAAGAGTGCAGGCAGCCTTTCCCAACCTGTTTGACCGTGGAACCCTTGCTTTATAGAGCAAATCCCAGGGCTGGTGTTCTCTGGCGCCCACTTTGAGGAGCACCATGTCAGCTAGACGTTCACCCACACGGAGAAGCATGAGAAACTCACGTCCACTCCAGGGATGGGTCTGTTCTGAACACAGGGGCTAGTCAGTAGCACCAGGCTATGCCTTCCCCGGGACAGCGCAGGTAGAAGGCAGGTGGCCGATTCCTGCTCTCAGATAAGAACTCCCCCCTTCTGTTACGATGGGCAAGCTTGATGGATGGGATCACTTCACATTCCATTACATTTGGCCGGTGGCTACCGACGAGGTGTGGGAAGGGCCCGGGCACTCCGGCAACCCAGTTCAACTCATCCTTTAGCGGGGGTGACCTCCGCTAGGGATCGCCTCATTTATTTTACCTCGATTCCCGTCATGTGGAATTTGAGAAGCTGGCGTCTTCTGAGCCTCCTCCAAACAGCAGAAAGGGTGGTGCCCCACCTGATGAGGGAGCAGGTGCACCACAGAGGGTCCGGGCTTGGAGTCGGTCGGATAGACTCCACCGTGGCCAGCTGGGTGACGCACACAAGGCGTTTCCTCATCTATAAAGTGAAAATCGCGGGGCGCCTGGGTGGCTCAGTCACTTAAGCGTCTGACTCTTGGTTTTGGCTCTGGTCACGATCTCAGTTTGTGGGTTCGAGCCCCGCATCGGGCTGTGCTCTGATGGTGCGGAGCCTGCTTGGGATTTCCCTCTCCCTCTCTCTCTGCTTTTCCCCCGCTTGTGCTCTCTCTCTCAAAAATAAATAAACATTAAAAAAAAAAGTCAAAATCGCAACATCTCTTCAACGGTGGTGTGGCGAATTAGTATTTGTAGCGTTGAACACGATGCCTTCCGCGTCAGAAGGAGCGTGTGCATAACTATACGGCCCCCCAGGAAATGACATGAATGCCCTCCCCCAAGAAGCTCTGACTCCAGCTCAGGAGACAGACCAGTAGATCAGAGCAACCAGGAAACAGTAAGACAATACAGGCTAATCTGCTAGGACTACACCCAGTACACCCCGTTTTTAGCTTCCGACTAATTTCCTACGATAACCTTGGGGATCAAATGATGGAATCGGATTGAGTGTTTCTCCTGACAAGCTGGTGAACAGCCTCGCCTAAAGAGCGCCGACAACAGCTCATCTTTACGAACGCTTGTTGAATAAATAAATAAACCTTGGGCAAGGTCTCAATGGTACAAAACCAAAGAGCTCGTTTCTGGGTGCTGCTGTGCTCGACGCTCGCTGGCGGTGATGTGAGGGAAGACGCGAAGGAGAACCTTGTCAGGTCTGCGGGTCACGTGAAGTTGGGAGAGATAGTTAACATGATGAATGCACTCATCAATATTCGGGAAGACTTGACAGACAAGAATATAGGGCCCAAGCCACAAGATGGAATTCAACAGAAATAAACGTCAAGTGCTGACTTTCGCCTTTAAAAAGCGTAGAAGGTCAGGACAGGGGAAACTCGGCACAGCAGAGGCCTGTGCAAAAAAACGAAAACCAAAAACGCACCGTCTGTGTGTGCACCGTGGGCTTTCGATTCGCTAAATGTTGACAGTGACCCAATAACGTGACGTAGGTACTTAAAATATAATGTAAGATCGTAGGAAGAAGGCAAATTCTAATGTTTGTTTATTTTTGACAGAGAGAGACAGAGCAGGCGTGGGGGAGGGGCAGAGAGAGAGAGACAAACACAGAATCCGAAGCAGGCTCCGGGCTCTGAGGTGTCAGCACAGAGCCCGACGCGAGGCTCGAACTCACGGACCGCGAGATCGTGACCTGAGCCGGAGTCGGACGCTCAACCGACCGAGCCACCCAGGCGCCCCGGCAAATTCTGTATGCAGTGTGTTTTCGCTCTTCCTTCCTGCCCCCAATCCGTGGATGAGAAACTGCGAGGACTCTTGATAACTAGGAGACTGAGAGAGAAAACCCAAGTCCAAGTGGCCAATTCCATGCTTGGAAGTACTGGGCACAGGAGTGGCCCTACGGGTGACAGGTTAGAGCTCTGCCAGGACAGCAACAGTTCAGCAAATCCTACCCCGCCACCCATGACCAGGCGGCAAATCCCGGAAGGGTCTTTCTGCACGTGGGAGCCTGGTGGCCAGAGAGGTAGGGCAGCACCGGGGGTGAGGGATGGGGTGGGGGGTGCAGGCAAGATCCAGGACAACAGGAGACCTCCAAGCCAAGAAAAGAATTCCCGAAGCACCTTTCCTCACAACACGCCTGGGATCATTTCTCTCACAGAAAGGCTGCAGATAACGGACAGGTTACAGATCATACCCAATGTAGATACAGTCCCCTCCCTGGAAACACCGGACGTCTGCGGGACACCGACACCACAGAAGAGCAACGACCAAGTCCGACAAACAAAACCTCCCCCGGGGAAACTGTTCACGGAGCCACAGAAAGGGTCACCAGAACATGCATACTTACCGTCCTCAGAAAGACACGAGGGGATACTGGCTCGACCGGTAGAGAATCGAAACATCACCGAACCCCCAAAATCAGCAGGTGGCTCGAAGTTTCAGAATGGTCACAGTTTATGACCGAGTCAGCGAGCTGGAAGACTGGACTGAAATTCTCCCAGAATCCAGAAGAAAAGGGCTGCACAGAATGAAAGAAGTCAAGAGAAATGGAAGCCACTGCCAGGAGATCCAATATTTCTCTTAAAAGTAAAGGACAAAATGGAAAGAATGGAGACGAAGGGCAAAGTCTAGGACGTTCGAGGGGGAAAACATCTCCAGAATTGAAAAGGGACACAAGTCCCCAGCTAACAGGGCACACAGACTACCAGGAAGATGAAGGAAAAGAAAAGACAGCATCTATTTACCTTGTGATCAAGTTCAGAACACCAGGCGCACGCAGAAAAGTCCTAAAAGCTGGCAGACATATGGGGCATATCTTTAAAGGTCCCAGAAAAAATGACTTTGACACTAGAATTCTGTGTTCAGCTAATAATGACTCAAACGTAAAAAAGGGAAAAGAAACACGTGTCACACACGCAAGGACTCAAACCGTTCGCCATCCACGGACCTACAATGAAACAATTACCGAGCAATGTGTATCAGCAAGGGGGAAAGAATTTCAAGGGCAACAAACAGTGGTGCCTGCCTGCTATGATCTGAATTGTGCCTGCAGAATTCATATGTTAATGTTCCAGCCCCCTGTACCTTAAAATGTGTGTGTGTTTGAAGACACAGTCTTTAAAGAGGTGGTGAAGTTAAAATGAGGTCATTAGCATGGGGTTCTAATAAGGCTGTAAAAAAGATACTCCGGGCAAATAGTAACCAGAGAGAGTTGGGGGAGGGGGCTGTCCCAATATCAGACAGAAGAAGCTGAGTAAAAACTGTTACAGAGACAAAGAAGGACATTATATATTAATAAAGGGGCCAATCAGTCAATTAGATCTAACAGTTACACACATGTATGCACCTAATAACAGAGCCCCATATTACGTAAAGCAGAAGTCGATAGAATTAGAGGGAGAAACAGCTCTACAATAACAGCTAGAGACTTCAGTAACCTACTTCCAAAAATGAATAGAATAACGAGAGAGATCAATAGAAACAATGATGAGCAGACCCTTACAGGAAAATACCAGAACAAAAAAGACCTGATCAATTCTACAAAGGCAGGAAGCTAAAAAAAAAAAAAAAAAAAAAAGTCTTGAGAAATGGGAATCATGAGATGAGGTATTGAGAATAATTCGATGTATCATAAATTATAGCAGATATAAAAGGGTTTACAAGAAAATGGAATTCAAGGGGGAAAACATTAAAAGGGACCAAGAAGATTTTTGTGACTAAGAGGAACCATCAACCACCATGAATGTTTACGTGCCTCACAACACGGCTTTGAAGGGCATAAAGCGAACTCAGAGAAATACAAGAAAAAACTAGCAAAGACATTGTCACAGTAAGAGACTTCCGAAAGCCCCTAAAAAATTACCAGTACGGATGGTTGCAGAGGATCAAAAATAATTAACATGTTTGCTCTAATGGATCTACAGAACTCTGTACCCAACACAGAGTGAAAACAAATTCTTTTTGAACGCACATGGGAATTCAACAAAAGTTTACCATGTATTAGCCACAAAGGCGATTTCAAACAAACGAAAAGCAAAAATAAACATATGGCCTATTGGCTGATGAAAATATAACAGTAAAAAAAAATTGCAAAAGAATGCCATTTTCAACCTATACACCCAAATACAAGACCAACTTGTATCTCTCCAAACATTAAAATATATTATAAAATGTTAGGCCGCGGAGGCACAGATACAGGTAATTAGATCAATGAACAAGAGTCTAACAAACAACTTTGTGCAGAAATTTAGGGCACGACTAGGGTGATTCAGTAACCGTTGGGGTCATTTGCCAACAATTTGGAGAAAATTCTATTCCTCCCTTACCCTGTTGCAAAATTAATTTGCGGATAGATTAATGACTTAAAAATTAAATAATGAACTCTGAAAGTATTAGAAGAAACAAAATATGCTTATGACCTTGGGATCGGGAAGGCCTCCCTAAACAAGGCATAATATGCTAATGTCATCTGGGAAAAGATTGATGTGTCCGAGTACATCATAATTTAAAACTTCTGTATGATGGAAAACAGTGCAACAAAGTTAAAAATGTAAGCTATGGTCTAGGAAAACATCCATAATATATGAAATAAAGATTAATGCACAGAGCATCAATAAGAAAAAGGCAAGGAATGAGGTGGAAGGAAAATGAGCCTGCAAGTCACCAAACTTTATGTGATCAATAAACCTGAAGCAATAATTAGGCTCTGTACTAAACAAGAACACACTTGAAACAAAGAGATTTCGTTCTGCACCTGAGTTTCCTCCGCTATAAAACATGAACAATAAAGGACCCTAGCTCACAAGGTTGCTGTGGGATTCAACGAGCTCACGTAAATATGTAAGCTTATGGAGAAGCACCTAGAACACAGTCAACTGTCTGGAAGCATTAGGTACTGTTATTGTCTTCAGCACGTTTCAGCAATCTGAGGGGCAAAAGCTTTCAGTCTCAATAAGGTAAGGTCTTGGCGACCGTGCAGGGGAAAAAATACTCTCACGATGTCTTGCTGAGAATATACATTGGTCCAGCCAATTCTGGGGTCACCATTAACACATACCGTGTATGCACCCTACACCCGGCAATTCCATGCGGGCACCTCACCTACAGAGACATTTACCGCTCTGCACACGCAGACGAGAAGAGCAAAGGTTGGAAAGAATCCCAAATGCCCATCAGGCGGGGACCGATTACATGAAACATGGTGCTTTCATACCGTGGGAGACCTTGCCGGTGTTGATAAGAACAAAGTGGCACTCATACTAACACGGAAAGATCTCCAAGACATATTTTTAAATGAGGAAAAAAAGTTGCAGAACTTTCTGTGCAGTACGATGCCACCCAAGTGAAGCTCGTGTTTCCGTAGCTACAGGCACCTGCTTAGGAGGAGGTCTGAAAGGTGACGCACCAAGCTGACAGCTCTGGTTTCATCCGGGAAGCCTGCCAGGGTTGAGGATATGCCCCTCAACAGAGACTTGATAGCTTTGTCTACGTTATTTGAAAAACGTCAAAGAACGTTTGCATGAATTTTCAGAAATCCAAATAAATAAAACATAAAACAAACCCAAAGACCAATGCAATCTTTAGCTACTTCATCGGGGAGCGGGGGGGGGGGTGTCCAGGCTGTGAGGAGCAACGGTCCCCCACGTGGTGGGAGGCCCAGACTACGGCTGTGGTTCTGTGACCCACCTGAGCACCCTACTCGAAGAGAGACATTCGTGACCAGGGTGCACTATTCATGGGACGTCTCCCCATTTGCCCAGCACAACCCTGGTTTATGCCTGTTGTCCTGGTGTAATTAACAGTGTCCTTTCCCTTTGTTGACTCTTTGCTGGTTTGATGTAAAGTAGCTCCCGCCAAAAACAAAAACAAAAACAAAAACCTCAGGCGTGCTTCTCCCCCAAACAGGTACGGGATCCGTCTACCAAACACGGATAAAGGAATCGAAGAAGACCCACATGAGTGAAGAGGCATCTGGCGTTCGAGGACTAAAAGCCCCAATGTGGCAAAGACATGAGTTGTTGCCAAACTGATCTATATATTGAATCTGATTCCAGTAAAAATCACGGCAGGATTGTTTGTAGATACTGACAAGCTGACTCTAAAACGTACGTGGAAAGGCAAAGAAACTAGAATGGTCGAAACCATTTGAAAACCTGAATTTGAAACTACCATAAAGCTAGAGTAGTCAACAGAATATGGCCTGAAGGAACAGACACAGATCAAAGGAACAGCATCCAGAGTCCAGAAACAAACCCACAGAAATATGGCAGCTTGATTTTTGACCAAGGTTCAAAGCTACTCAATAAAGGACAGCCTTTTTCTTTTATTAAAATTTTTATTTGCTTCTTTTGAGAGAGAGAGAGAGAGAGAGAACAAGTGGGGGAGGGGTAGGGAGAGAGGGAGAGAGAGAGAGAATCCCAAGCAGGCTCCGCACTGTCAGCGTAGAGCCCAACGCAGAGATCGAACCCACAAACGGTGAGATCGCGACCTGAGTTGATATCAAGAGTCAGGTGCTTAACCAAGCAAGCCACCCCGGTGCCCCAGGACGATGTTTTTCAATAAACAGTGAGGAAATAAGTGGACGTCCCTATGCGCATACACCTTGCACCTTGGGTAAACATTAGAATTGATCATATATGTAAGTATAAAACGTACAGCTATAAAAGTTTTTTAATTTTTTTTTTCAACGTTTATTTATTTATTTTTTGGGACAGAGAGAGACAGAGCATGAACGGGGGAGGGGCAGAGAGAGAGGGAGACACAGAATCGGAAACAGGCTCCAGGCTCTGAGCCATCAGCCCAGAGCCTGACGCGGGGCTCGAACTCACGGACCGTGAGATCGTGACCTGGCTGAAGTCCGACGCTTAACCGACTGCACCACCCAAATGCCCCCAGCTATAAAAGTTTTAGGAGGAAAACAGAAAACACCTGTGGCCACGGGTCAGCGTTCTTAGACAAGGCACCGAAAGCACAGTCCATGAGAGGAAAAATGAACAAAACACGTCAGCAGGCGCTTTGCCAGAAAGGATACACGGATGCTAAATAAACCCACGGAAAGATGTTCAGCACGGTCCGCCACGAGGGAAACGCAATCTCAGCTGCCACGGCATACCACGACACCGTGGCAACCCGCTGAGGTACACACCCGGAGAAATGAAAACTCACGCTCCCACCAAAGCCTGCGTGTGCGCGGACGTTCGTGACCTCGTCGTGCACAGTCACCCAAACCTGGAAACAACCCAGATGTCCACCGACGGGAACCACCCGCACCACGGAACACTACTCAGCAATAAAAGGAGCCACCTGTTCACAGACACGCACAATAGCGTGGATGGATGAATGTCAGAGGCGCTGCTGCGCTCGACGGATGAAGCTAGTCTCCCGGGTTCCACTCGCGGGATACTCGGAGATACCCGAAAAGAAAAAGTACGGCGTCAGAACACGTCGGCTGTTGCCAGGACTGGGGTGAGGGGAGGGTGTGCTGATTCGAGGGCGCTGTCTTGGGGTGACAGCTGTTCTGTACCTGGATTCTGGTGGTCGCCACCTGACTCTACGTACGCGCCAAAATTCACGGAACTATGCTGTGAATTCACAGAGTCGCTTTTTTGTACGTTAATTAAAACAAAAAAGCGTCCGATGTGGATCGTGAGTTATGCGGTCACCCTAACCATCCAGGGAGAAGACCGAGTTGGTGATTAATATGGAAATGCAGACAGGGACGGTGAAGAGGGGTGAGTTCCTGAAGACGATGACCAACCTTGCTGAGGGCGCGCTCCGTGCCTGCTGTGGCCCTCGGCACCCAGCTGGTACCTCTCTTAAACATACCTAGTAGACACGGATGCCATCCCCACCTCACAGAAGAGGCATTGTTGCTCAAGAAAGGTTGGGGCTCGGGGGCCCCTGGGTGGCTCATCTGACTCTTGACTTCGGCTCAGGTCACCATCTCACGGTTTGTGGGATCGAGCCCCACGTTGGGCTCTGTGCTGCATGGAGCCTGCTTGGGGTTCTCTGTCTCTCCTCCCCGCTCCCCCCCTCCCCCGCCCCTGCCCCTCTCCCCTGCTGGTATGCACCCTCTCTCTCAGAATAAATAAACATTTCAAAAGAGAGACAGAGAGAGACAGGCTGGGGATTTGACCCGATCACAGAACTGTTGGTGGAACCACATTCAAACCCAAGTCGACTGGCTCCAAAGCCCAGACACTAAGCCACCGAGCTGGGCGGTTTCTCTCAACTGCCGGGGCTGGAAAATGAGAAGCTAAACTGAGCTGTGACAATGCTCCACGTGACTAGATCACGAGGCGGGGGAGGGAGGGAGGCCATCCTCCCGGTACTAACACTGTGTCACCACCTCCTCCTCGGCACGGGCTGCCTCTCACGCACGAGGAGCCGTTCGAGTGTGGGGCACCCTGCACCCCAAACGGGAGCCCTGCCTCACCTACACGTCCGGGCTGGAGTCAAGTTCCCTGTAGCACTAAGAACCCATGGTTTCCTCCCTTTCATCGAGACGAAGTTCACACAACGTAAACTCAACCATTTTAAGCGCACCGTCTCGTGGCGTTTTATCACGTTCACGACGCCGTGCAAGCATGGCCTTTACTAGTTCCGAACACACTCGGCAGCCGGGTCCGCCCCCATACCACCCCCACCCCCCCAGGCTCAGGCAGCCGCTACTCTGCTTTCCGTCCCGTGGAATTGCTTTTTCTGGATATGTCACGTCAGGGGAACCTTACGATGTCTTTTGTGTCCGGCTTCTTTCACGCGGCACGGCGGTTTCAAGGTTGTCCGCGTTGCAGCAGGCGTCAGCACGCCCTTCGTTCCTCTTCGTGGCGGAGGGACAGTCTGTCGTACGAGCCTCCTCCTCTGTTAATGGACACACGTGGGCTACTTCCACTGGCTGGCTCTTGCGACCGGTGTTACCGTGAGCGTCCACGTAGAAGCATTTGTTGGAACACCTGCTCTCGATTCCTTGGGCTGCACGGCGAGGAGTGGCATTGCTGGGTCATATGGCAACTCTACGTGTCACCTTTTGAGGAACCGCCTAAGTGTTTTCCACGGCAGCTGCCACCGTTTTCACATCCCCACCACGTTTTCGTTTTTAATCACAACACGCCATGGCGATTCAGAGGAGGGAGGCAGTGGCGTGGAGGGAAGCGGGCTCTTCCCGGGGCCTGAGTGAGAGTGCGGGGTGGGTGGTCTGCCCGGGCAGGGGGGAGGCCAGGCAGGCAGTGGGGGGGGGGGGGGGGGCGGGGAGGGCAGGCCGGGCCTCTGTCTGCAAAACTAGCTCGGGTCGGGGGAGGTGGAGCTGTGGCCCCGGACGCGGTCCCTGTCACCCGTGCCCCTTGGCCTCCGAGCAGATGATGGGAGTCTGTGGTGAAAGGCGGAGACGGGGCGGAGGGCGGGGGGCCTTGTGGTGCGGTCCTTCTCGAGGGGTCGGGACCCCGAGAGCTCTCATTCGTCTGCTTCCGACGACCACAAAAGAGATGTGCCAGGCGGGGAAGGTACGGAGCTAGATTTAGCACCCAATCAACCTGGGAAACGAGCCTCCTCTGACTTTAAAATGAACTCTCAGAAGCACACCCCCCCACCCCCCCTCAGGTCAGAAAGGCTGATTCAAGAAAATGAGCTCAGCAGGGGTCCGCCAAGGTGCTCTGCGGTAGCAGGGAACGACCCTGGGGGTGCCTGCTGACGGCTCAAAGCCCTGGGGCCCCACGGGCTGCACCCGTGTTAGAAACACGTCCTGAGCCGGCAGCCGCAGTATTCACTGCACCATGGCCTCCGGCGCCCAGAGGGGAGCGTCTGGGTCCCTGCCTGGGGCTCCCGCAGATGTGGGGGCAGGGGGTCACGTCAGACGAGAGGGACGTCAGCAGGACCCCTGTGTCCATCCCTTAGGGTGGCGGTGACCAAGTTCCGCAGACCAGGTGGCCTAGGAAGCAGAAGTTTATCTTCTCTCAGTCCTGGGGCTCAAAGTCCAAGATCAAGGGGCTGGTGGGGTCAGCTCCTTGGTATGCAGACGACTGTCTTCTCCCTGTGTCTTCATGGGATCCTCCCTCTGTGCGTGTCTGTGTCCTGATCTTTTTCAAAATTTTATTAAAAATTGTTTTGGGGCGCTTGGGTGGCTCAGTCGGTCGGGCGTCCGACTTCGGCTCAGGTCATGATCTCGCGGTCCGTGAGTTCGAGCCCCACGGCGGGCTCTGGGCTGATGATGGCTCAGAGCCTGGAGCCTGCTTCCGATTCCGTGTCTCCCTTTCTCTCTGCCCCTCCCCTGTTCATGCTCTGTCTCTCTCTGTCTCAAAAATAAATAAATGTTAAAAAAAATTGTTTTAATGTTTATTTTTGAGAGAGAGAGAGTGTGTGTGTGCACAAGCGGGGAGTGGGGGGCAGAGAGAGAGGGAGAGAAAGAATCTGTCAGCACAGAGCCTGACACGGGGCTCAAACTCACAAGCCATTAGATCATGACCTGAGGCAAAGTCAGAAGCTTAGCCGACTGAACCCCCCGGGCGCCCCCTGATCTCTTCTTTTAAGGACACCAGTCAGACTGGATTAGGGCCCACCCTACTGACCTCATTTGACCTTAATTACCTCTTTCAAGGCCCGTCTCCAAACACAGTCCATCCCAAGGTCCTGCGCCGATCAGGATTTCAACGCACGAGTTTTAGTGGGGGAGCGTAATTCATCCCTTAACACCCCGGAGGGGCCTTTAGCACCGGAGAGGCTCCGAAGCCAGCCCTGTCCTCGCCTGGCTGGCAGCGCGTCCAGCCTCCGATCCCAGAGCCCGTCCAGGGAGGTCATTAAGTGTGCGAGAATCTGCTACCGCAGACAGCGGGATCGGGCAGCGGCTCACCGCGGGGCCCGTGCGGGAACCTCCAACCACCACCCGGCACCGTTAAGTCCAACTTGGGGCAGCTCGGCACGTGGAGGCGCCTCGTCCGGCTGGCGGACGGGACAGCGGCTCCCGGAGGAACCCGCTCTTAGAGGGCCCATCCTCCGCCGACTGACCTGAGGATGCGCTGGGCACGGCTCCGTGAAAGAGCAGAACGAAGGACGCAGAGAGAACGGTGTGGAGCGTCAGGCCACTGAGGCCTGCGTCACCCGTGTGCGGCCGGGGCCACCCAGCTGCTGCTGTGGCAGCAGTCAGGGGCACGCAGTTTACGTTAAATGCCCAGGAATCTACTCTCTGCCCCTGGGGCTGTTTCCGATTCTTCAGGATGTTTTCTCCACTCCGGGCTGGGAACTTCCCAGGGCCGTGGCTGTTTCACCATCTTTGCGTCTCCCGGATACATATCGCTCACCCTGGGAGCTTCTGGAACACGATGCCCCGGGCCCTGCCCCAAACAAGGATGTAATTAGCTGCGGTGTGGCCCAGGAAGCGTGGCTTTCGGAAGTCGCTTCTAATGTGCAGGTTTGAGGACAGCTGTACCAGAGCTCCCGGCTTGAACAGGGACCCCAGGGGAGCAGGAAGAGGGAGCCGGGATGAGAAAGGAACCAGGGCCAGGAGAAGGGGCCCGTGTGGAGCCCCACGATGTACCGAGCGGGTCGTCCCGGTGCCTCGAGGTCTGTGGTGTGTCGCAATCAGCAGGGGCCGGTGTTGCAACAGCCCGGAGGGTCTGGGGTGGGGCCTGGGAGCCTGAATTTCTAACAAGGGCCCAAGGATGACGGTGCTGCTGGTCTCAGGACCAAACTTAGAGAAGCAAGAGAAAGACGCACCAGGAGAGAAGCTGTCAGCACAGAGAGAGAGAAAGATTACTTAAAATGCCCCAAGTCGGATTTGCAGTTTAAATGCCTACACGTTTCTCTCCGTTCCCCCCTGGAGCGGCACCGATTGGACAGAAAAGGAACGGAACGCACGCACACGCGTGTGTGTGTGTTTGTGGGGACACAGAGAATGGGAAGGACCAGGGCAGGTGAGACTTATCACCAAAATTTTAGAAGGTGGAAAGCAGACAGCACCGTTTCTGGGAAGACTACATACAGTCTAAGATACTTCCCCCATAACAGATCTGAAATGCCAGAAAAAGTCCTTTAAAACATCTACTAAAGGGGCGTCTGGGTGGCTCGGTCGGTTGAGCGTCCGACTTCGGCTCAGGTCATGATCTCGCAGTTCATGGGTTTGAGCCCCACCTCGGGCTCTGTGCTGACAGCTCGGAGCCTGGAGTCTGTTTCAGATTCTGTGTCTCCCTCTCTCTACCCCTCCCCTGCTCACGCTCTGTCTCTGGCTCAAAAATAAATAAACATTAAAAAGACATTTATTAAAGTCCATAAGTGACACAGCAGCACACTAAGGCAAGTCCACAGGGGCCCAAAGCAAAACCAGAGTGGGAGCCTAGAGAAGGCAGGGAGCCAACCCGGGGCCTGGTTGCCGTGGAGAGTCAGACCAAGCCTTTCACCTAAAGCCCGGGACCCCTGAAGGGCTGGATTCCCGGAGATGCAATGGATTTAAAAAAAGAAAAAACAACAACCCGATGGAGACAGCAAGGCAATTCACCTGTCTTAGCCTCTGTGGAGGAGGGGACCGTCCTTGCTGTGTATCTGTAGCCCCCCCGTTTCACGTAGCTTGAGGATTTTTTTTTTAAAGCTTATTTATTTGTTTGCAGAGAGAGAGGGAGGGACAGAGAGAGAGAGAGGAGAGAATCCCAAAGAAACCAAAACAGAGAACAACAGCTCACAATTTAAAAAGATAATAAAACAGGGGTGCCTGGGTGGCTCAGTCGGTTAAGCCTCTGACTCGATCCTGGCTCAGGTCAGGATCTCACGGTTTGGGGGTTTGAGCCCCACATCAGACTCTGTGCACTGACCACATGGAACCTGCTTGGGATTCTCTCTCTCTCCCTCTCTCTCTGCCCCTCCTCCGCTTATTCTCTCTCAAATCAATCAACTTAAAAAAATTAAAGAATAACAACAAAGAAACACAACACAGCCTCGTCACCAACAGCAGAACAGTAACTGTAGAGACAGATCCGCAAGGAATCCAGATGTTAGAATTTGAACAAAGCACAATACAGATGTCTCATCTCCAATATGCTTAAAGAACCACATGTTTAATACGTTTAAGTAACCAAGATATAAAAGGGAAACAACTCAACCAGGCAGATGTCTGAAAGAACCAAACGATCATGACTGACGTTAACAACTCTGTGGAACCCCATGGCTCCAGGTGAAATGGTGCGGAGTCTGGGCCGCGCTCGGCCACACGCGGGCGAGGGGAGAGGACGCGCGGCTGTAACAAAGGGGGACACGCGCAGATACCGATGAACTCGGACGGCGGAAAGCGTTCATGATCTGAATCTCTACTTTTGTCTGTGTTTGAAAACATCCTGAGCCTGGGTGGCTCAGCTGGTTAAGCGTCCGACTCTTGATTTCGGCTCAGGTCAGGATCTCATGGTTCATGGGATGGAGCCCCGTGTCGGGCTCTGTGCTGACAGTGCGGAGCCCGCTTGGGATTCTCTCTCTCCCTCTCTCTCTGCTCTTCCCATGCGTGCACGGGCACGTGCACACGCTCTCTCTCTCAATAAATAAATTAAAAAAAAAAAAAAGAAAACATCCTTATACTTTGGTTTTTTAAAGCCCTCAAAGGATGGTGAACAGAACAGATACACCAAGAGGTGATGATTAGTCAGCTGAAAAACAGACATGCAGAATTCACCAAGAAGGCGGTATTGCAAGGCAAAAAAGACAAGAACCACTGGGAAGGTTCAGACATGTGAAGGGACATTACAGACGGTGCCACACGTGTTGGGATGTCCAGGAGGGGAGACAGGACTCGGGGCGGGCACCGTCGAGCGTTTTCCACAACTGATGAAAGGTGACTCCCTCAGATGCAGGCTGTACGACGAATCCCAAGACGGAGAACGAAAGCCTCAATCCACACCCGCGTATTTGCAGTGCGGCTGCAGAAGGAACATCGTAAACAGAAAGCAAAGAGGCTACGAAAGAAGCAAGGGGGGAGAAGACTACCTTCCAAGGAACAACGGTTACTCGGGGATGAGAAAGATGTGGACAAGAGAAGCTGCAGGCAGGGCACGATCCGTTCAATGTGCTGAAAGAACGCATCGGCAGCTCGGAACCATACGCATTGTGCAATTTTATCTCTGAACGGCAGCAAGATCAAGGCATTTTCAGACAAAAATAGGGAATTTATCGCCAAAAGAACCCCATTACGGGAACTTATAAAGGATATATTTCTGGAAGGAAGAAAAATACTAAGTCTAGATTTAAAGAGGAATAATGACCAAAGAAAACGGTAACAAAACTAATAATGTCTATTTTGTGGGTTTTAAAATAAGAGAATCAAAATACCTGACAGCCGTGCATGAAACAGTTGGCAAACTCAGTATTTGGAAATGAATGAAAAAGTCCTTGTATTGTGCAGGGGGAGGGAGGCAAAGATATTAATTAACTTATAGTTTATTAAATATGAATGTTAAAATGTCTACAGTATCCATTAAATGAATGAAAAATGGAATATATAACTCGTGAACCAGAAGCCAGTGGGTGAGGAATAGAATTGGGAGGGAAACACAACAAATATCTCAATCCTGAAGGGGAAAAAAAAATATATATATATCTATATATCTATATATCTATATATCTATATATCTATATAGATATGATATATTAAAAGTTGGGGAAGAGAGAAAGCACAAAATGAGTGTTTTAACTCAAAAAGATTCTCCAACTAGGAAGCACCTGGGTGGCTCAGTCAGTTGAGCATCCGACTTCAGCTCAGGTCATGATCTCGCGGTTCGTGGGTTCAAGCCCCGGGTCAGGCTCTGTGCTGATGGCTCGGAGCCTGGAGCCTGCTTTGGATTCTGTGTCTCCCTCTCTCTCTGCACCTCCCCTGCTCATACTCTTGTCTGTCTCTCTCTCTCTCAAGAATAAATAAACATTGGGGCGCCTGGGTGGCGCAGTCGGTTAAGCGTCCGACTTCAGCCAGGTCACGATCTCGCGGTCCGTGAGTTCGAGCCCCGCGTCAGGCTCTGGGCTGATGGCTCAGAGCCTGGAGCCTGTTTCCGATTCTGTGTCTCCCTCTCTCTCTGCCCCTCCCCCGTTCCTGCTCTGTCTCTCTCTGTCCCAAAAATAAATAAACGTTGAAAAAAAAAAAAGAATAAATAAACATTAAAAATAAATAAATAAAAAGATTCTCCAACTAGAAAAAACTCGCTACAATAAATAAAACCATGACCACATTGGCTTTATCCCAGAAATGCAAAGTTGGTTGAAGTTTAGAAAATAGTACACTGGGATTTGATTAATGAAGAATAAGGCAAAGAGGGGCGTCTGGGTGGCTCAGTGAGTTAAGCGTCCGACTCTTGGTTTCAGTTCAAGTCACGATTCAGTTCAGGTTCGTGAGTTCAAGCCCCGCACAAGGCTCCACACTGATACTCTCCAGCCTGCTTTTCTCTCTCTCCGTCTCTCTCTGCCCCTCCCCTGCTCGCTCTCTTCCTCTCAAAATAAATACACTTCAAAAAAAAAAAAAAGAGTAAGGCAGAGAGTTGTATATACTTCAGTGACTGTAGAAACAGCACTTGATAAAATCTGATGCACACTCATGATAAAATATATTTGCAAACTAGGAACCGAAAGGAAATAGATCCTCTTAAACTAATTAAACATATCCACAAAAATCCTCCAGCAAACATAATAATTAAAAGTGAAACTTTGGGGGCACCTGGGTGGCTCAGTCTGTTAAGCGTCCGACTTTGGCTCAGGTCATGATCTCATGGTTCATGAGTTCAAGCCCCATGTCGGGCTCTGTGCTGACAGCTCAAAGCCTTGAGCCTGCTTCGGATTCTGTGTCTCCCCCTCTCTTTCTGCCCTTCCCCTGCTTGTGCGCTCTCTCTCTCAAATAAATTTTCTCTCTGAAAAAAAAAAAAAAGTGAAAATTTGAAAGCTTTTCCTTCAAGATTGAAGCCAAAACATAGATGCTCACTATTACCGCTACTCATCAGTGCTTTGTTAGAGTCTAGCCAGTGTGGTAAAATAAATAAATGAGTGAGTGAATGAATGAATGAATGAATGAATGAAAAAAGGAAAAAAAGAAAATATCTAAGCAATGAAAACAGAAGGAAAACAAACACTATCACTCACAAATGATATTATTATCTACATAGAAAAAACCCAAAACAAACCCAGAGACTAATTACCAGAACTTAAAAAGAGTTCAGTACAGTTATGAATCCAAGGCTGAATACATTAAAAAGCCTGCATTTCTCTACACTAGTAAAAACACAAATGCTGGGTTTTAAAAGACACTGTTTATAACAGCAGCAAAAAGCCAAAGACACTTAAAACAAAAACTAAAGCGAGACCTTTGTAGAGAAGATTTTCAAAGTTTATTGAAAGACATTATAGAAGACCTAAAGAAATGGAAAGATAAACCAAATTCATAGATGGAAACACTCAATATCAGAAAGATGCCAGTTCCCCCCAAATTGACCTACAGATTCGCTACAACTGAAATCCCAACAGGGTGTTTTACAGAATATATAGGAGCTGAATCTCAAGTACATAAGGTGAAGCAAAGGACCGAAAAGAATCAAGACCCACGTGATAAAGAATGAGGTCAAATGGCTTGGTCCTACCAGGCATTAAGATCTAATGTAATGGGAGTGCCTGGCTGGCTCAGTTGGTTGAGCTTCCGACTCTTGATTTCGGCTCAGGTCATGATCCTGGGGTCTTGGGACTGAGCCCCGTGTCTCGCTCTGTGCTGAGTGTGGAGCCTGCTTAAGATTCTCTTTCTCCTCTTTTGCCCCTCTCCCCTGTTCTTGTGCTCTCTCTAAAATAAAATAATTTATTTATTATTTAAAATAAAATAATAAAATAAATCAAATCAATAAAATAAAATAAAATAAAATAAAATAAAATAAAATAAAATAAGGTAAAGCAATAGCGATAAAGATAGGTAGCTGTTCCTAGAATTGCATTCTCTTTTTTGGCGGGGAGGAGCGGGTGCATAACTTCAGTACATTTCCTGGCTTCCTTTAAAGTTAGGCGTGGTCATGTGACTGTGTTCTTTTCAATTGTGAACAAAGGCAATGTGTTTGTTTCCAGGGCAGGCACAAAATAAACCTCCAATGCATGCACTTTTCTGCCCCTCTCCTGCTGCTGACTGGGTGAAAAACCACACCGTGGCCCCAGGGTACGGTGCAAAGAGCCTGGGTCCCTGAACAGCATGTAGGGCAGCTGCCCTGCTGACCTGAAAGCCCACCCTGGACTTCACGTGAGAAAAAGTATGCACTTTCTCTCCTCTAGGACACTGGTGTTGAGGGGTCTACTTGTTATGCAGCACGGACTTCCCTGACTAATACGCTACACTACCGAAGGCAGCCGAGTATTGACCTGTGGTTTCAGCTCTAACTCGTGGAGAACTAGGGACGTGTCACTCCCGCTCTTGTAAGAGAAAGCTGGACAGATGGAACATCAACAATTTCCTTGAGAACCACAAGACACAAGAACTACGAAACTATTTCTAGAACTAAGGTCCCAGGACAGATGGCCACCTTGAGGATGCGAGAGAGAGAGGGACATCCAGCAGGAGGCCGCGCCTGAGATCGACTTAAGAGGAAAAAGAAACCACCGGAGCCATAACCTGTAATTGTGGCAGACTGCTGGAGGCCGAGTCTGTACCAGTAAGAATGAAAAACCAGGGGGACCACGGTGTTAGGGGGACACCACAACCCTTTGGCCTTTTCCACCAGGAACCCCACAAAGGGAGGGTTCTCAAAGGGAGGATCCCAGAAACACAATGGAGATGACAAGAACTGCCTTGAAACAGGCCCAGGGCCTTCTTCGTAACCATCGTCACAGGGTAAGGTGCCAAGGAAACAGACTGAGACGCTGCAGCTGGAGGAAGGAGCCGGGGGGAGGGGGGAATCGGTATCGCGGAAGAATCACTTGTGAGTGTCCCAGCACCTAGACGCAGGCCCACTAACAGACTGACACTTCACCATAGATTCTAGAACATTCCCCTCCACCACACCAGCAGGCCCGAGTACGAGTGTGGATTACAGCTACAAGGGCTGTAAAAACTCTAATATAAATAAACATTAAAAATTTTTTTAAATGCATTTTCTAAACTCTTTCAAAAAGAAGTATAATTTGTAGGCTAAGCCAGGAGATGAAATGGAATCAGGCAACGGCCAATGAGGACCCGAGAAGGCAGAAAACGAAGGGAGAAAGAGGACAGCCTGGTATTTTTGGGCTGAAGCAGATAGATGTAAGGACAGTGAGTGCAGATGCAGAGCCAGGGTAGGAGGCCACTCGATTCCTGAGAAACTCCCGGCAGTGCTGCAGATCCCAGGGGGAAAAGACCCGCCCATGGCAGGAAGTTTAAAGGGATTTCACACCATTCACAAAAATAGCGTCCATATGCTGAAATGTATAGTATTTTTGTTAATACTCCTTATTATATGATATGTTAGTATTCTTCAGCATATGCGTATGTATACAATTCGCTTGAATTTTTAGAAGAAATTAAATTTATAATTAAAGAATGTTTAGAGACTCGGAGAAAGCTGAAACCCAGTGCCTAATGGTCGAAGAGCCATCAAAAATAGCCCCGAGAAGAGATGCACCTCATACAGCAGAAGGTGGACAGCAGGGCAGGGCTAAAACCAGGAGGAACCGCTGAACATGTGGAAAGGGCTCCCTTCCCAGCCCAGCAGGAGAGGGAACAGTTACTCTTCGGGAAACAGGGCCCCGGGGAGGACTGAGTGATTAAAATGTCAAAGGAGTGGGGAGGGTGGGGGCTGGGGGCCACGGTTTTTATGACAAGCCACGATGAAATGTTTGACATTGGAACCGATGTATATATTTCTTAAAGATAAAAATTAAGGAAAAAAAGGTGACAGTAACCACCCCAAAATTAAGTCCCTTCTGAGCTTGGTCCTTGGGATGGTTTTCTCCACTCGGGTCCAGGGCAGACCAGGAGGCAGGTGCCCCAGGAGCTTCCCCTGTGGCAAATCTCATCCCCTCAGTGAGCCCTGTCCCGGCATCGGTGGGGCCAGGACCCCAGGAGGATATGTTTTTGGTCTGGGGACCAGAGGGTGCTCCTGTAATGACTTCGACATTTCTTCCCAACTTAGTCCTCGCTTTCATTTTCCCCCCAAACTGGATAATCTATCATGTCCTCTGCCTTGCTTCAGGCTATGCTATTTATAACAATAGAAACAGCATTTTTGGCTTGTCACCTTTCTCCAAAGGAACTCAAATTGCCTCTAAACCTTTAATGTGCATATAAAGTACTTTCGAATATTGTTACAGTGCAGATTCTAAATTCAGCAGGTCTGGGGCAGGGCCCTGAGAGTCTGCATTTCTAACCAGCTTCCCGGTGAAGCTGAGGCTACAGGCCCAGGGACCACATCCTGAGTAGCAAGGGGAATGTGGGGCAGCTTGAAGGGTCATGGAAACGTTCTCTATCTCCAGTAGGGTTGTGATGACACAGGGATCCACCTCTGTGAAAACACAATGGACTGTGGAGTTAAAATGGGTGCACTGCATCGTATCTCGAGTGTCCTTCAATACGGTTTATTTTAAAGGAAAAAATTCAGGGGTGCCTGGGTGGCTCAGGCGGTCGAGTGTCTGACTCTTGAGTCCGGCCCAGGAGACAGTCTCATGGTTTCTGAGATCGAGCCATGTGCTATTAGCGTGGAGCCTGCTTGGGATTCTCTCTCTGCCTCTCTCTGCCCCTCCCCCTCCTCAAAATACGTAAATAAACCTTAACAAAAAAGAAAATAAAGAAACGAAAAAAATTCATTCTAGAGGGCTTTGTAGATCTAAATGTGAAAGATGGAACGATAAAGCTTTTAGAAGAAAACGTAAATCTTGGGGTAGACAAATCTTTCTGGAATAGAGTTCAAAAAATGATTCACCCGGGGCGCCTGGGTGGCTCAGTCGGTTGAGCGTCCGACTTCGGCTCAGGTCATGATCTCGCGGTCTGTGAGTTCGAGCCCTGCGTCGGGCTCTGTGCTGACAGCTCAGAGCCTGAAGCCTGCTTTGGATTCTGTCTCCCTCTCTCTCTGCCCCTCCCCCACTTATGCTGTCTCTCTCTCACTCTGTCAAAAATAAATAAAACATTAAAAAAAATGATTAACTGTAAGAAGTATGGTTACAGACCACATGATTTGACTATGTTAAAATTAAAAACTCCTATTCATCAGCAGACCCTACCAAGAAGGTTTTGAAAAAGCAAGCCATAAACTGAAGAAAGGTATCAGTCGTACATATATTTGACAAAGGACTCCTACCTATCATATATAAAGAACAACTACAATTCAATAAGAAACTGACAACCTAATAGAATGACAGGCCAAACACTTGACGAGGCACCAAGGACAATATCCAAAATGGCCAATAAGCACACAAAAAAGGTACTCAACTTAATTAGTCATAAGTGAAATGCAAATTAAAAACCACAAAATTTTTTGTTTTGGCCATACAGCCACGCGAATGGCTAAAACAAAAAGACAGAAGACAGCACATGTAGGCCAAGATGTGGGGCAGCTGGGGCTCACGTCTGTCACTGACGGGGGTGTAGTCTGGAGCAACACTCTTGGAGAATGATCTCCTAGAGCTGACTGTTGGCATACTCTGATTCAGCAGATCCACTCTTGAGTGTCTCCAAAGAGAGGCGTGTATCTCCAAAAGAGAGACGTTAAGGACGGTCCCAGCAGCCTTATTACAATGGCACAAAGTTGGAAACAACCCAAAAGAGCCGTCACTGATAATACAGATAAAACGTGCAATGTTCATAAAACGGACTGCTACGGGCAAACAGGTATCGCTCCGGGCAAGCCGAGGACACAGCTCGGGTGGCCAGACAGGACACACAGCACTCGGATCAACAACCAATATTGTTTCAGTACCTCGATGTCCATGCAAGTATTCGGGACATACCTATACTAAAACTTGTTATTATACTGAAAGTCATTATTATTATTTGTTTTTAAAAATTTTTTTAACGTTTATTTATTATTGAGAGACAAAGAGACACAGAGTGTGGGTAGGGGAGGGGCCGAGAGAGAGGGAGACACAGAATCTGAAACAGGCTCCAGGCTCCGAGCTGTCAGCACAGAGCCCGAGGCGGGGCTCAAACTCACGAATCACGAGATCATGACCTGAGCTGAAGTCGGACACTTAACCGACTGAGCCACCCAGGTGCCCCTTATTATTATTAATTACACTATTATTTTTTCACCAGTCCTGTTTTGCTTCCTGATCTGGGTACTGGTGACGGGGACGTGTGCACTTTGTCTAACCTCCCGGTGCTGTGCGATCGGGGTCTGGACACATCTCCTGTATGACTGTCATACCTGAGTGTGACGCTTATTTGAAATAACAAAACCAATCCCGGCCTGTGTCCCATTTGAGGGGGGCCCTGCCTCTTGCCTCGAGTCTCCCATCGGGTCTCCTCGCTGCCACTCGTGACCTTTCAGACCCCACCGGCACCCTAGCTCGCGGCTCCCGCTCGGAAGACCCCAGCAGCCCGCCCTCACCCACAGGACGGCCTCCGCCTCCTTGGCACCTTACCCAGGGCTCTTGGCGGCCTCTCCTCCCTCTGCCCCGACGCCCCCCGTCTTTTTGTGTGACCTGCCACTAACCGCACCTCCGTGGCTTTGCGTAGGCTGGTTCTCTGCTTAGAAGGCCCTCCCCACCTCTGTGCCGGCAAAAACTTTGTTATTCTGCCAGAGTCGTTCAGGCGGCTCCGGGAAGCCTTCCCGACTCCCTCAGCCAGACCCGGGGGCTCCGTCTTCACTGCGTGTGCACACGTCCATCTCCTCACCACACTACCTGCTCGCAGGGGCCGGGACTCCGGCTGTTTCATCCTTTTGTCCCCAGCACCTAGCAGGGTGCCCGTGGATGGGGCCCGCTGGGCACAGGTGAGGAATGGACAGGTGGATGATGGGGCTTGACATACGGGCATCGGGCAAAGGCATACACTGTTGTCGCTAAATTTGAGATCCGGCAGGGATTCCTCTGACCCTGCTCTGGGTCCCCCTGCCGATGAGCAGCGCCCGCCTGCCTCATGAGCGGGACTTGTCCCTTACTGTGGGTCCCCTGAGCGACCTGCTTGCTGCGGGCGCTCCCTCGACGGCATCTCATCTGATTTCCTGTCGGGAGGACGCCGTTATCCTCATTTTACAGATGAGGGGAGGTGCAGACACGTTCGGCGACTCGTCCAAGGTCGCGTGGCTGCTGGTGGGGTGGGAGGGGGGGTTGTGGAGCTGACACTCACTACCCAGTTTCTTCTGCGAATAACAAGCAGGTGTTGAATCACGAAACTGTCCCTCGGAACAGGAAAGGCAAGGGGGGAAGTGTGGGCACCCGCTCCGCCCCGGCAGCGGTCTGACTCAGGCAATCCTTCTGGCCTCTCTCAAATCGGTCTCCGTGGGTAGCCACCCCCCCCTCCTGCGGACCGGCGTGTCGGGAAGGGGCATCACCCCAAACCCCTAAACGCGGCGCTCGCCTCTGTCCAGAGACTTTCAAGTCCTGCCCGAGATTTCCAGGTTTTCAACAAAACAAAAATCTGATTCACTGTTTCCAGGCCTACACGAAACACAAGTCCTTTATTTTTCTGCCACTAACCAAAAGAAAAAAAAAAAAAAAGACCCTTTATGTCTTAGAAAAGTTTTCAATGCTCCTTTCACACCACACCAAACATTGTTCATGACAAAGGCCGGAGAATGAAGCCAGAAGGAAATGAATCGCATTACAATGAAACACACCCACTAATAAATAGCAGCCTGGCCAATGAATCTGACTCAGAACATACCACTGGCAAGAAGAAATGCCCCAAAGCTTCACTTAAACCAAATAATATAAGAACGGATGGGTCCCCTGGGTTGGAGGGAGAAGGTAATGCATCCAGGAGGCTGCAAACAGGGACTCTGGGATTTTTGCAGAAAACACAGGGCATTAACAACGTTCAAGGTGAAAGAAGGGAGACATGTAGGTTTGGGCACAAGGGTGTTTTCATCAGGTGACAAAAGAGACAGATCCGGGTCTTTCCACTGGGTCCCCACAACCCGCAGGGCAGTGCCCACTCCAGAAATTCACCACAGCCACACCCGGGAGCGAGACCAGCCACTCCCAACCCGCCCAACTGGAGAATGAAGCCCAGAGATCTGAGCGATAAGCGTGAACACCGAAGGGAGACAAAAGTCTGCTCCGGGGAGGTTTCTGTTCCACACCTGTTGTGCCGAGGCATCACCCAGCGGCCGGGGACCAGCACAAGAGGCGCACCCCCGAGCGCCCGCAAGGCCCCGGAGGAAGCCGCCTGCCCGGGGGTTTGCAGATCGACACAGAAGATCACGCCCCACACCCAGCATCTCATGGCCACCCCCTTCCTCATCGTCACGAGGGGAACCCGGCCGGCGCTGTCCTGCCAGAGCGGGGGCGCAACGAGAGCCTGGCCCGATGAGAAGGCCGGGAGGAAGGCCCGGTCAACACGGATGCAGGGCGAGAGAGGTCAATTAGCGACAATATAAGCTCACGTCCATGTAACGTTTTGCTGTTTTCAAAGCGATTGTTCACCCGCTATCCGCTCAGCGCAAGTCCGTGCGGTAGGGAGGAGGGATTACTTATCTCCATCTTGCTTGTGAAGAAACAAAACCTTGGGGCCGTGAAGTGGTTTGCTCAAGGTCACCGAGCAATCAGGAGCTTTAAGGCTCTGACGGTTCCTGGTCATGACACACAAGGGCACAGATGATTCACCGGGGGCACCCAGACCTCAATTTCAGTTTTACACCCGCAGCAGACATGGGCAGTCGATCACAGAGCTCCGTCCTTCTTACACAAGCCATGACGAGCCGCCTGGCACCAACCGGCCCTCCAGATGGAACCCACGCGCCGGCCCAAGGCCCGTCTGATTAAGTGCTTCACGCAGGAGGACACTGAGCCCACAGGGGAGAAGGCACTTGGCCAAGACTGCCCAGTGGGTTCGTGGCCCAGGCCCCAAGTCACCTCCTTCTGAGGCCCGCGGTGTCTCCAGCACACCACACGATGCCCCACCCGCCGGGAGAGCAAGTCCCCACCAAAAGACGCACCAACAAGGCACCGGAATGGCGTTCTCCATGACCTAGCCGGCGCAGCTGGGATTTCTGCACTGGGCAGGCGGACACACTCCTGTTTCTAAGAGGGGAAGCCAGGCCTCTTAGGGGTGTTGAAGCCTCCGCACCCGGCAGGGTCGGGGAAACCAGAAGTTTGATTCTGGACCTACTCCAGGCCCAGGGAGACAAGTCGAGACTCTTTGGCTGTCAGCGTCTAGAGTCCAGAAGGGGGTCTGAGCGAGTCTCTACTTGGCAGCCGTGAGCCGGAGAGTGCTTCGGAAGGAAGCCATGAGGCTGGATGAGACCCCCCTGGGAAGGAAAGCACCGGAAGAAGAGGCCCCAGGCACTTTGGGAGGTTACAGAGGAATCAGAAAAGATATATCAGAAGAAATGGTCAGTGAGGAAGGACAAAAACCAAGAGAGCAAACCAACCCGTGTTGTGAGGAGGGGTGGACTGTCATGTGCGGCCAGGTCAGATCCTGGAAGGACTAAGAATGGACCCCTGGACTTAGCCACTTGGGGCCCCAGGTGACCTTGATAAGAGCCATTTATTTAATTAAAAAAAATTTTTTTTAATGTTTATTTATTTTTGAGACAGAGAGAGACAGACCATGAACAGGGGAGGGGCAGAGAGAGAGGGAGACACAGAATCTGAAGCAGGCTCCAGGCTCTGAGCTGTCAGCACAGAGCCCGACGTGGGGCTCGAACTCACGGACCGTGAGATCATGACCTGAGCCAAAGTTGGACACTTAACTGACTGAGCCACCCAGGCGCCCCGATAAGAGCCGTTTAAATAGTGGTGCCTGGGTGGCTCAACCGGTTGGGCGTCTGACTTCAGCTCAGGTCATGCTCTCACAGTCCATGAGTTTGAGCCCCGCATTGGGCTCTGTGCTGACAGCTCGGAGCCTGGAGCCTGATTTCGACTCTGTGTCTCCCTCTCTCTCTGCCCCTCCCCTGCTCATGTTCTGTCTCTCTCAAAAATAAACATATATATATATATATATATATATATATATATATATATATATATATATATATATATAAAAGAGCTATTTAAATAGAGTGCTGGGGCCCAAAGCCTGGCTGAAGCAGGTCCCAGACACAGCGCAGGGGAGGAGTTGGGGACAGTGTAGACAATGTTTTCAAAGAGACCTGCTCTGAAGGTGATGAACTGAATTGCGTCCCCCCAAATTCATACATTGGAGCCCTAACCCCAGTACCTGTAGTGAGTGATCAAGCCTTTAAAGAGGTGGTGAAGCTCAGATGAAGCAGTTAGGGGCGGGACCCTCATCCAATATGACCCGTGTCCTCGTTAAGTGGAGGAAACTGGACACTGAGAGAGACAGGGTCAAATGCACATGGAGGGAAAGGCCACGCCAGGTCACAACAAGAAGGCGGCCATCTAGGGGCACCTGGGGGGCTCAGTCGGTTAAGCATCCGACTTTGGCTCGAGTCACAATCTCACGGGTCATGAGTTTGAGCCCCGTGTCAGGCTCTATGCCAACAGCCCGGAGCCTGGAGCCTGCTTCCGATTCTGTGTCTCCCTCTCTGCCCCTGCTCCCCACTTGTGTGCTCTCTCTCTAAAATAAAAATAAATTAAAACCAAAACAAAAGTTTTAATTAGTTAAGAAAGACAGAGCACTAGGTAAAAACCATGAACAATGACAACATTAAGGGACAGGAGACTGGTCCACTCCACGTGAACGGTCCTGTACTCTGCCCTAGGCGGGCGGTCTCCTGAACTTGGGACATTTAGAGAGAAAAGCGCCCTTTCCTTCCTAGGCCGCTTTCTTCCGACACCTGAAACGTCCCCGAATGCAACCAGAATCTCCCCTAAGGGCCGGGGGAGACGGGATTTGCAGAGACAGAGAACGCCCCCCACCCCGGAACGTCCCCAGGAATGGGGATCTCTGCACACCTCTTTGCGAACAAGGATGACCACAGGCCACGGCACCCCAGGCGCGATGGAGGTTGACAAGTCGGGTTTGGAAAAGCATCTGAGAATTGGAGACTAGAGCCTGGCCCAGAAGTGTGAGGTGTCATTACTATTCAACCGAGCGTTTCCTGCTGCGCTGACACTCAAATCCCTTTTATTTATTTATTTTTAAATAAAGGCCATTTCTTCTTAGGAAACTTCAATGAATCACATAATCCTCACTCAGACAAGGAAGGACGCACTAATGTTAGTAAGACACAGTTTCCCTTCGTTCCGATGTTCATCCCCTGAAATAACGATTTACGAAAGCTCAGCAATGCTGACACGGGGCTTCTGTTCACCTTCGGATTAAAAAAAAAAAAAATGGGTCATCACCACCAAGACTTCCACAAAAGTGTTCACAGCAGCTTTATCATAACAGCCCCGGAGCGCAAACACACAGATGTGTACCAGCGGTGGGACCAGCGGCTTGAGAAACCACGGACGTCCACGCAGGGGCACCCAACTCGGCAGCGAGCGGGAGACGAAGGTCCACGATGCTGACGGTCGGGTCTCAGCAGGGTCACACTTGCCGCGTGATTCCATTACGTGACGTTCAGGGACAGGCAAAGCGGGCGGGGGGTTGGCGACAGGGAAGGGGCCTGTGTCCCTGCCCCCCTGTCCTGGGGGGGCCCTGGACAGGACCCCTGTGTCTGTGTGGGTGCTTGGCTACGAGGGCAGATGGAAAAACTCATGAGCTGTGCACTTGGGATTTGGGAAGTGACACCCCGTGATTTCTCTTACTGGGACACAGCTGAAATCGGAAGGCGGGGCGAGAGGCAGGAGGTTGGGACCGAGAGAAACTAGGATGGGGCCCAAAGCACGGGCTGGGGACGGCCCTGGACACTCTGTGTCACCTTACTCTTCAGTGTTGTTTTCTTGATCGTAAAGACAGCACGTGCTCTTGGTAAAAACAAAACAGCTCCACAAAACCAAAAGAGAGGGATGCAAAATACAAAATATGAAATACATACCTCTCCCGCCTAGGTCCCTAAAAAGAGACCTTCTTATGTGTGCTAGGTTTTGTTTTTGTTTTTTGTTTTTTGTTTCCAGAAACTTCCCAGATGTCTGCTAGAGATCCCCCTGGTCCAATTAATGGCCTCACAGAATGCCACCGTACGGATGGACCTCACTCTTGGGGCGCATTTGTGAGGCCTCAAACTTTTTCTTGGGTAAGCAATGCTTCGGTGAATTTTGGTGTGCAGAAAAAGTCTATCTGTGAGATAATTTCTTGGAAGTGGGATTCCTAGACCGGAGGCTTTATTCGCTTCATCTGCTGGTGAATATTGTCAAAGCCACCGTGCATGAGCGTCTGCTGCCCCTCAACCTTTTGACCTTGGCCAGTGCAATCGGTAGAAACGGGAGTGCCCCTGCTGCGTTACTGTGTTATTTTGCACACGTTTCATTAGCGATGAGGCCCGGGGCCGGCTGTGTTCATATTCCGTTTGCTCGTGTCTTCAAGAATTTTCCTCTCGGGTCAAGGTCCCCAATTCCGGGGTTGGCAAATGATGGTCAAGGGCCAAGCCCGCGCTGCCCGTTTTGCACCACGGGCCCACTCTGGCCACACTCACCTGTGGGGACACCTGCTTTCACACTGCAAAGAACAGAGCCGAGTGGTCTCCACAGCGACCGTCTGGCTCGAAAAGCCTAAAATATTTACTGTCTGGACCTTTACAGAAAAAGCTTGCCGATTCCTGCCTCTCATTGATTTTTTTGTAAATTAGGAGATAGCTCTGTGCCTATATATTGCTTCGTATTTAACTCCTCACTTCTGTTCTGCCTCCTGCCCCCACCCCCCTCACAAATAACCAAGTCAGAAGCAGGGCTTTAAAAGCAGAAGCTGTCAGATTACTTCCTTTGGAAACATTTTGGTCTACATTAAAGTAGGGGTGGTATTTTTTTTTAAATGTTTATATATTTTTGAGAGAGAGAGAGACAGAGCGTGAGCAGGGGAGGAGCGGAGAGAAAGGGAGACACAGAGTCCAAAGCAGGCTCCAGGCTCTGAGCTGTCAGCACAGAGCCCGACGGGAACCATGAGATCGAGCCGAAGTCAGATGCTTAACCGACTGAGCCCGCCAGGTGCCCCGGGGGGGGGGGGGGTGTGTGTTTATATCCATTTTACACACGCGCAGTTGAGCTTAAGAGAGGTGATGACTTCCATGAGGTCACACAGCCAGCGTGCTGGAGAGCCAGCATGGATGACGCCCTGTCTGCCTGGCTCCGAGACCACAGATCCTGCCACTAAAGGACGCTGCCTCCTCATGGACGGTGCCAGCCCCAGGGGGTGGCAGTGACTGCAGAAAAGCAGGGTCTACGTGGGACAGAGCGGGGGGCGGGGACTCTTGTCATGGCCACACGTGTGTCTGAGGCCTGCCCATTCCTGAGTGGGAGCGGGACAGGCGGGAAGCCTACACCCTAGAAACAGAAACCCCACGGGCAGGAGGGAGCCCTCCTTCGGGGTATGGAGTTTGCACACCACTCCCTCCGGCTCAGCCACTAGCAAGGAGAGTCACCCACCGAGGAATGACCCCCCTGCCCTGAGCTGTGTGGGGGGCTTTGACGGACGTGCCTGAGTGAGCTTGACCACGGGGCTGGCGCAGGACGGGAGGGCGCAAGCCCGGGGAGGGGGGAACAGTATACCCCTCGGCAGTCCCGTTACCCATGGGCACTGGACACCCTAACACAAACGTGACAGGGGCCATCATCATCTCAGAGCCCTGAACCGATCACAACCCAAACAGTCAGCCCATTAGAACCGCTGACCCGCAGCACAGGAGGGGCTCGCAGACAGGTCGGGGGACCATGCAGGGGCGTGTTTCTCCCGCGCAGCGTGGCCCCGCTCGGGGCTGGCATCTGGGAATCGGCCGCTTTCAACTGTCCTTAGAAGACAAGTGTTTCTAAGCGGCTTCCTCAAAAGTTGTCTTTTCCTTTTCTTTCTGATCCTGTATTTAAATCAATCTGAATATTTTCTCGGCCGATCAGGTAACGCGGCACCATCCACGCAACCGCCAGGAAGGTGGGGTTTGCGGGGAAGGAAACCGGGTGACGGGGCCCACCCAGCCGGGCTGTGTGGGAAAGCTGGGGTTCCAGCCCCCAGCCCGGACCTCGACGTGCCACCTCACCTCCCCCGATGCCAGGAATGCCAGCGAAGGTTGTCATCTGTCACATTTTGTGTTCTCCATTTTATGCTTGGTGTAACCCACAATCCTGAAAATCATCCGCACTGACGTCCGGATTTCACGGAGGAGAAACGGCTCTCACAGAGCTGCCATGACGGGCTGTCCAAGGTCAGAGGCTGAGCGCAGAGGAGCAGGCGCGTCTGGGCACACGGCAGGATGCGCCCTCCCACCGGCCCGGCCGGCCTCGGACCCGACAGGTGGAACACAGACCTCCGACTGCCTTCGGGCCTCGATCGGACCTTGTAAAAATGTTCACGGATCAGGTGGCACCAAAAGACCAGCAGGCCACACTTGCGTCGGGCTGGGCGTCTGGGGCTCCCGGCCCACGTGGGAGTTGTGACCCCGGTCCCCGTCACCAGGGAGCCCTGGCTCTGAGGCTGAGCGCGGAGCCAAGGCGAGCCCCAGCGGAAGGCGGCCTGAAGACTGCCTCGCGGAGCTCCGCGGACCGTCCTTCCAGTGTGGCCTTCCTCGCACGACGGGCAGAGAGCGGCTGCCTTCACCGTCCACCGGCCCCCACCCCCCATCTACCCAGACACACGGCCCTTCCGTCCTGGGAAGCCAGCCCACTCTCGCCAGGGCGTAGAAACACGACGAAGGAAAGTGAGGAAGGCATCGGGACGGGGCCCTGCCCGCACCGTCTCAGCCCGGAACCTTCCACCAATCCCCGCAGCCTCTGAGAGCCACCAGGTGCCAGCCTCGCCTCCCACGGCCACACACCCGCAATTCTGTAACATCTCAGAGTCTCAGTATACTCTGGCCACGATGTACCCAGACGGCACAGCACAGACTACCTAGGGCAAGGACATCTGGGCGTCCCGTCCCTTCTGTGGGTCCCCCACAGTGCCCAGGGCAGCGTCACCTAGACAATGCCCACAGGCTGATTCAAATCGTCCTTTGAAGAACTATGAGGTTCACGAGTCATTTTAGAAGATCACATACACGAGTGGATAAACAAAACCGGGTTCATCTACACAGTGGACTACCACTCAGCCTTAAAAAGGAAGGAAATTCAGACACGCGCTACAACACAGATGAGCCTTGAGGACACGATGCTCGTTGCAAGAAGCCAGTCACGAAAAGACAAGCGCTGTGGCTCCCCTTGTATGACGTTCCTGCAGGAGTCAGACCCACAGACACAGAGAGCGGGGTGGATGCCAGGAACGGGCGGGGGTGGGGCAGTGGTTCGTGTTTAGTGGGGACAGAGTCTCAGACTGGGACGATGAAGAAGGTCCGGACGTGGGTGCACGGCAGCGTGAATGTCCTTAATACCAGCGAACTGCGGACCTAACAGGGGTGGCAAAGGTACGTTCTATGCTACGCGTGCTTTACCACGATTAAGAAAAACATCGCATAAAGGATCATTCGTGCGCTGACTCCAGACCGCGTGCACTGGTGGGGCTACCCGCCTTCCATTTGGATACTGGTGCGATTAAAACCACACAGGTCCAAACCCTTCAGCTGGAGTGTGGGCCAGGCTGAGGGCCAGGCTCCCTGTGGCCTCAGATCCCCTCTGACTCTGGGCAGAAGCATCATGTTTTACAGCTTCCTCGGGGGTGGAGAGAGGTGGACATTCAGGGGACGGACAGAGGCGGAGAGTTTTAGCTTCAATTCTAGCCCCCGCATTAATGCACAGCCCTGAGGATCTCCGGGGCACAGGACACACGGAATAGGTACTCTATAACTGTCAAGCGACGGACCGACGGGTCTTTCCCTTTCTGGAAGGTTGAGGACCTTATACCTTCAAGAGAAGTTGTAAATGTCAAGAGAACTTTTTTGAACTACAAATCAAGGGCTTTGAGGGCAGTCCGGGCACAGAGGTCAGTTTGGTCCAAGACCAGGATTAAGCAAAGGGCCCTGTGCTGACACTCTCCTGAGCTGGTGCCCGGAAGCTCACAATGTCACAAACCGGAGCTCAGGCAGGGAGTGTGAGGCTCCTACAGCCTTAGGGTCTCCCTGGGGCCCATCCCACTGTGCCCCAGGGCTCAGCAGAGCTTGGGGTGGGGGTGGGGGCTTCCAGCCTAACCCTGTGGGGGCGGTCCGTGCCCCGAGGTCACTGGGACCTCCTCCTGGCTGTGCGGGGAGCCGGGGGCCCCTCCTGCCCCCCTCCGTAGACTCCCCATGGGAGAGGCTGTCCCTCCCCTCCGCCGCCTGGGGCCCCACCTTCTCGGGAGCCTCTGAGTCAGGCTTCGCTGTGGTCTGGAAACTTCCTGTCCTTTCAGGTGTTAGAAAAGGTTCTCTTCCTCTGTGTGGGGCAGGTGCACTCAGGAGCGCCCTGCCAGGCCAGTGCTACAGGGGCGTGGGGGCCCTGCCAGGCGGAGACACCGAAGGGAGACAGACTGTCCCGGAGAGGCACGGAGGGGACACAGGGAGGCGGAAAGTGGAAGAAATCAGACTTGGATGGGAAGGGGGAGGGCAGGAAGGGGGGGACCGGGAAAGTGAGGTCGAAAAAGAAGGGAGGGGGAGAGAGGGATGCTGGACCAGCTCCCAGGGGCCAGGAGGGCGAGGACGGGTGAGCCCAGACCCCTCACATCGCCCCCACCCCGCATGTGCTCTCCCCCAGCCGCACCCCCCTCAACGACTGCGCCCCCCCCAACCTACCCCCGCGGCCCTGCTGCGTCATCGTCCCCCTACCCCACGCCGTCCCCACCCCCGCATGTGTGCTCTCCTCCAGACGCACCCCTCCCCTCCCCCGACGGCGTCCCCCCACAGCGGCATCCCCACAATGCGCCCCCCACCCCCGCGTCCGCTGGTGCCTACCTGGGGGGCTCATGCTCTGCCAGCCGCCGCCGGCCGCCTCCTCCGCGCAGGCCGCCGGCTTCCCCCTGGGCCCGGGCCCTGCCCGGCCGTCCCGTCCGAGGGGCACCGCCCGCCCAGGGGTTGCAGGGCCGGGAGGGGGCTGTGCGCCGCCCAGGCCTGAGTCTGGAGGCCAGAGGAGGTGAAAGAAAGAAAAAAGGAGAGAAAGTGTGTCATAGGCTGGCAGGGGGAGGGAAATGCAAAACCCGACAGGAAATGAGACTAAAAAATGCAAAAGGTTAGAAAGAGATAAGGAAGAGGGGGCGGGGCGGGGCTTGGGTCCTCAGGCGGGGAGGGGAGGGGAGGCTGAGGGGCCCCCTCCCGGGTGGGGGAGCCCCAGCGCCTGCCGCACCCCCAGTCCACCACCCCAGCCCTGGGAGGCTGCAAGGAACGGTTGTCACCTTGGGCGGGACGCCCCCTCCTCCCGCCCTGGGTGGAGGGCTTAAGCAGCTGCCCCTCAGAAGCAACTTGTCACGTTTTTAAGAACTCCCAGACCTTTCCTTGTGGTTTGGCGGGAGGCTTTTCCCACAACGGAGAGGGAAACAAGGAATCCAGAGTCCTTGGGTCCTTCCAGGCTTCTCCCTGCCCTCAGCCTCTGTTCTGGAAACTTCCTTGGGCTTGCCTGGGGGTCATGTCTCCTCCAAGGGCCTCTGGCTCCCCTCCCAGGCACTTCGTGGTGACAGACCCGCCTGTGCCCTCTCCCCAGCCCCAGCTGTCCTGGGCCCGGCACACCCACCCCCACTTGTGCTCTCAAAGTTCTGCTCCACGACCCAGAAACTGTAATTTCTGGAGGTCGACGTTTCTGTAATTCTAGTAATTTCCCCGCCACAGGCCCCTGGAGGCCTTGCTCTTTCACGACCAGCACAGGAGCACCGAGTGGGCAGGACGGTCCTGAATCACGAGCTAAAAATCTGGGTGCGCTGGAGGCATTCTGAGAATACTGGGGCTTAGTCTCCTTGCTGATTTGCCACGGTTTACCCTGCTGCCCCCACACCTCTCCTGTTCTGCCTCAGTTTACCACTCTTCTCTCCCTCTGCCCCTCCTTTGATTCCCCCTGTGATAGCTCAAGAACGTGCCCTCCTGCCTCATGTTTTAAGTTCTCGGAGAAGGGTTCCTCGAGCCACCAAAGGGAGAGGCGTTTGGTTCGTGAAGCCACTAAGCGAGAGAGAAGTAAATCATGGCAGGATCACAGGGGGGTCTGAAGTCTCGGCAGTCTTGAGGGGCGTAGTGTTGGTGGTGCACACGTGCCAGGGGCCAAGGAACAGGGGTTTCCTTCTCGCGGATCAGGCTCAAGAACGCAATCCACGCGCGCACGGAAAGTTCCCCAGAGAAACGGCACCGAGGCCCAGCGCCTCCAAGTCCTTGTTCCCCGAAGACTCGCCTGGGAGCAGCGATCTCCCTGGCACACTCCGGGAAACCTTGAAATCAGGCGGTGTGGTCTTAGAGAAGTCGGGTGTCCCCCGTGCAGTGTGTGAAGGGTACCCCGGAACTTCCAGTTATGCCCCCTTTGAGGCCCCCTCCCCACCACAGATCACCACATTCTGACCTCGAACAGCGGAGGTCAGTTGTGCCTATAACGTCCAAAAACTTTGTGCAAACGGAGCCTTACGTAGATTCTCTTGTGGGGCTGGCTTCTTTCAGTCCACGCTGTGTTTCTGAGATTGAGCAGCGGATTACATGCAGGTATAGGTCGGTGAAGACCTGTCTCTTTTTCTCCCCAACACCTTAATAGAGTTTTTAAGCATTCAGAAAAGTTAGAAAAATTTTATGGTGAACACCCATATATCCCACCCACCTCACTCTAAAATGAACATTCTGCTGTATTTGATTTATCATGTACCCGTGTAGAAATCAATCCTTATTTATTTATTTTTCAATGTTTGTTTATTTTTGAGAGAGAGACAGAGCACGAGTGGGGAAGGGGCAGAGAGAGAAACAGACACAGAATCCGAAGCAGGCTCCAGGCTCTGAGCTGTCGGCACAGAGCCCGACACGGGGCTCGAACTCACGAACTGCGAGATCGTGACCTGAGCCGAAGTCGGATGCTTACCGACTGAGCCACCCAGGCGCCCCAATCCTTGTTTCTTATTATGTGTTGCAAAGTAAGTTGAAAACATCAGCATACTTCACCTGTAAATACTTCGTCATGCGTATTATTAACTAGAGGTGTTTTTTTTGGGTAAAATTTACATACGTGCATATCATCAACAGGAGGCGGTTTCAGGTAAAATTTATGGATTTTAACTATACCACCAAATACGTTTTGAGAAATGTATACACCGTGGAACCCAACCCCCTATGAAGATACAGAACCGTGTGGTCCAATATGGCAGCCACTAGTCACACTTGGCTACTGAGCGCTTGACGTGTGGCTGGTGTGGATAAGAAGTGGAATTTAAAATTCCACTCGACTTTCGTTAACTTTAATTAAAATCTAAAAACCGATACTTGAATCTGCTACCGGAAAACTTTTAACTGTGTTACATTAATATGCAATTTGAGCATATTAATCTCCTTTTTCAACTGTGAACTTTAGAAAATCTACATAGAGGTCAAGTATTTTCAAGGAAAATATAGAGTCTGAATTCAGGCGCTAAAAGTGTAAAAGACACACCAGATTTTGAAGACTTAAAAGGGGCACCTGGGTGACTCAGTCGGTTGGGCATCTTACTCCCGATTTTGGCTCACATCATGATCTCACGGTTCCTGAGATTGAGCCCTGAGTCAGGCTCCCCGCTGAACGTGTGGAGCCTGCTTGGGATTCTCTCTCTCCCTCTGTCTCTGCCCCTCTCCTGCTCATGTGCACGTGCTCTCTCTCTCTCTTTAAAAAATAAACATTTTTGGGGCGCCTGGGTGGCGCAGTCGGTTGAGTGTCTGACTTCAGCCAGGTCACGATCTCGCAGGTCTGTGAGTTCGAGCCCCGCGTCAGGCTCTGGGCTGATGGCTCAGAGCCTGGAGCCTGTTTCCGATTCTGTGTCTCCCTCTCTCTCTGCCCCTTGCCCGTTCATGCTCTGTCTCTCTCTGTCCCAAAAATAAATAAACGTTGAAAAAAAAATTAAAAAAAAAAATAAACATTTTTGGGGCGCCTGGGTGGCGCAGTTGGTTAAGCGTCCGACTTCAGCCAGGTCACGATCTCGCGGTCCGTGAGTTCGAGCCCCGCGTCGGGCTCTGGGCTGATGGCTCAGAGCCTGGAGCCTGTTTCCGATTCTGTGTCTCCCTCTCTCTCTGCCCCTCCCCCGTTCATGCTCTGTCTCTCTCTGTCCCCAAAATAAATAAACATTGAAAAAAAAATTAAATAAAAAATAAACATTTTTTAGAAAGAATACAAAAATACCTCATTCATAATTTTGATAATGATCGCATGTTGAAATAACAGTATTCTCAATATGTTCAGTCAAATAAAATATATTATTAAAATGAATCTCATCTGTTTTTTGATGTTGCTACTAGAAAATTTAAAATTTTGGGGCGCCTGGGTGGCGCAGTCGTTTAAGCGTCCGACTTCAGCCAGGTCACGATCTCGCGGTCCGTGAGTTCGAGCCCCGCGTCAGGCACTGGGCTGGTGGCTCAGAGCCTGGAGCCTGTTTCCGATTCTGTGTCTCCCTCTCTCTCTGCCCCTCCCCCGTTCATGCTCTGTCTCTCTCTGTCCCAAAAATAAATAAACGTTGAAAAAAAAATTAAAAAAAAAAATTTTAAGGCCAAAGAAATATTTCTAATATTTCTGCTCTGAGCAAGGGCTCTCAAGTGGGGACCGTGGCAAGGAGACCCCTCTTCATGTGACATACAGCAGTGAGACAGCCGATGTCCCCCAACCTGGCCCCATAAAGCGGTGCCTCCTGAACTATTTATAGTAGAAGACATTCTCCAACCCTCTACCTAAAAAACAAACAAAACAAAACAAAACAAAACAAAAACCCTGTAATGAGTATCCCAAGAGAAATTCCAGCAGAAATTACACCTGCAAAGTAACAACAGATTGCAACAAAACAGGCCGCCTGAACAGAGGGACAGTTTACGGAAATACGAATCACAGTTGCTAAAACACAAGAAGTTAGTAGGTACAACACCATAGAGGGACCGGGAGATGTCCATCGGGGAGGTCTCCTAGGCTGGCAAATAAATAAAATAAAACCCACACAGAAACGAAAAGTGAGAGCTACAAGTTGAGATGTCATGGGATAGACTCCGAAGAGGCCAACAGCCACTTGAGAGGCACTGAGGCAGGGAGAGAGACTATCGAGGAAGCGAGTCACGAAACGGTGACAGTAATACTTGTCAGAGCTGAGGAGTGACAGCTGTCCACAGTGAGAGGGCCCTCTGAGAACCCCCATGGAGAATGAATAAAGTTCCGGACCTTGCTACATCCTCATGAAATAGCAGAGAAAAAAAAAAAAAAAAAAAAGGTGGGCGATGAGAAGCTTCTACAATCTTCTAAAGAGAGAAAAAATGCAAGCCAAGGCCAAGGATCAGGTGGCACTCTGGCTTCTCATCAGCAGCACTGGATTATCTTCCAGCAAAGAGATAACGAAGTAATGCTCCAGCGTTCTCTGGGAGATTTACTCTAAACGTGGAGTTCTGTATTCAACCAAATAATCAATCAAGTGTGAGAACAAAATAAACACATTCTTAGACATGCAGGGATTTTGGAAATTTACTTCCCAAGCACTTCTCAGGGAGAAAAAAAAAAAATTACTCGAGAATGTACTACAACATGAAAAGGCAATCTAAGAGGAGGACACGAGTTCCGAGAACGAGCGAAAGAAGTCCATGAGAACAGCAAAAAAAACCCAAAAACAAACAAAAAAAGAACAGTAAAGGGGCGGCAAGCCTGGGAAGAAAGTCAGCGCGCACCTGACCTCTCAGGAAAGACGCCTCGTCACCAGAACAACCAGCAACCGTGTGATTACGGGAGCGGACCAGGTCTGATGCCAGATCCACCTGAAAACCTTATTTGTCCCCAGATGTCATTCCCGAGGGGTTGAGCTAGGCAAAGAGCAAACGGGGCCAGTGTGGGTGATTTTTGCCCTTCCCTCGATGTCCTTTTCCACCGGAAAACGTGTTTCCATATACACGTAATTCTTTTATGAGAAAACGTATCATGTCTATGAGAAGCCGGGGAGGGAACCCCTGAATAACAAAGCCCCACGAGGGAGCTGGTTGGTTTAGTCCCCGAAGCTCCCTGCATTCAAGCTGTCACCATGTGCACGTGCATTGGGGCCACAGGGTCACTCACGCTACCGGATGTGAGTCTGGAGAAAAACCCGTTTTATTTGGAAGCGATCTTGTCTTCCTTCTGGGCCCCTTCTCTGTGTAAGTAGGACAAGTCAAAGTTTTTGCTCTCCCTGCCTTAAAATGTAGGTGGCTGCACTAATTTCACAGTGCCTTCAGGTAGAATGTTCTGGAATAAAACGTTTCGTCTCTCCTATGGCTGCCCCTCCCTCTGGGCTCCCCTGGATGGTGTTGGACCGTGTGGGAGAAGAGTGGCTTGCTTGTGGGATCTGGAGGGCCACCAGGAAGACTTGGGGTCCCCAGACTCTGCCCTCTGGTTCCCAGGGTCTGCAGGTGTCTTTCTCGCCTGGGTGCCGCTCCCCCTGCTGGAATTCGGGGCCCACGTCTTGCTCCTGCACCTGAACACCCGCGTGTCCGGCCTGGCTGCCTCTACCTTGGCTTGGGTGGGTATCTGCCACGGTCTTCCCCAGCCCCGAAGGCCACCTGCAGCCTGTGCTGAGGGGTCACCTGGCACGCCTCAGCAGGCTCTTCCTCGGGGCCCGTGTTTCCTCCCACAGGCGAGGCCTGTCTCTGCAGGGTGTGCTGTGGCCTTCAGCGTTTGCGGGGGCAGCCTGAGACCCAGGTCTGGTCCATGTCAGGATCCCCGTCTGTCCCCCTGGCCAGCCATTGAGAGAACTCCAGGAGACCCCGTCTTCCCGGATGTTGGGCAGCTGAGAAAGGAAGGAGGCGCTGGTGCTCACCTGTGTCCAGGCCCAGCTTTCTCCCCGTTGGAGCAGAGGCGGGATCCGGGGGTTATTTCAAGAAGAGATGCTTTTAGAGGGAAAGCGAGGAGAGCCCAAGAGCAGAAGGGTGTGTGTGTGTGTGTGTGCGTGTGTGCGTGCGTGTGTGTGTAAATGCTGAACGGGGAGGGAGGGACCCCAGCTGGAGCCACAGGAGCCCGTAGAGTGAGCTCCCCTGGAGGGGGCAGGCTGCCCCAGGAAGGTGTGCACAGCAGAGTTTCCCGCCATGGGGTCACCCCAAACTGACCAGCGGGGAGTCGGGCCGTAGCTGCACAGCGGCTGCTTTTCATTAAATTCATTCCACTGCCCTAATTTACCAGCTTTGCCTGCGACCCCCCCCCATTTTCATTATTGTTCCCCAAAAGATCTCAAAGAGTTCACCAACACTCCGACCTTCAATTCTGCTGCCCCCGGAACGATTCTAGCCATCGACAGCAGGTTAAGAGCTGCCGGAGCCCCGACAGGAGGGCAGCAGGAGGAGGAATGAGAGGCTGGTGTTACCTAGAGCCGTAGCACCGAGCCAGTCGCCGCCAGTCGCGCTGGGTTCTGAGACATTTCTGTGCTGCGCCGAGAGCAAAACAGCACGAGGGCGGGGACCCGGGGGACGATGAGGTTCTTGCTCTTTGATGACCGCTCCTCGGCTGCTGCTCCCCCCCGCCTCCCCTCCAGAGAGCAATCCCATCTGGTGGCAGCCAGCTTCGACTCCAGGAAAATCACTCCTTATCACTGAAACGGTCGTGCGCTTGGGACAGCAAAAAGGCATTTCACAAACTATTGATCTGAGAATTAATATATTGCTTTTCTCCCAGATGCCACACCTCGCTGCCATTGTATATATTAGTACCCCCGAAAATAGCATCAGGAGCAAAAGAGCCTTCCAGCCTTTAATTACGTTTTACGTACTTTGTGCTTTTATGCTGTTACTGCTGTCTCGGCCCCTTCGTGTTCATTCCTCTCCGTTTCAGAATGTTTCCATCCCATCTCCCTATGCTGAGATGACTCAGAAGGGTGTCAGGGGATCTGTATTACCGCACGCTGATAAAAAAACAACAACACAACAACCCGCTGAGAGGTTCCTGTATGCTGAACACCTTAAATGACCCTTGACTTGTGTGTGTGTGTGTGTGTGTTTCCCCTTTAATTCCTGCAGAAAGCATGGCTTAAATCCAGGAGGAAAATGTTCCCATCTGTAGGCTAGTAATATACATTCAACAGTTTTCAATTGCTTGAGCTATGAAATATGATGATAGCCGTCTATATATCTCATGGGGGGAAAGATACCTTGAAATTCACTCTGCCACAGTATTGATGGGGACGCATTTCTGCAGGAAATGTGCAGAAAGATGCGCGGCTCATGATTTCAGCCGAAGCCCAGGAGGGCGGCCTCGTGATGGGCCACGGAGGGGCCGTCTCGTGCGGCAGGCAGATGTCGGGAAAACGTAGAATCGCCCCACCCGCCACCCACGGCCGTCTGCTGTCCGTTTCCCCCCTTTCCAAGGGGATAGTTGACGGTCTCGGAAACTTGACCATTTTCTTTCTCGGTTAATCAACATTAGGGTAATTGGCACATTACATCCATTTTACAGTGTGGCGTGTGCGCTTGCGGCTCCGAATAAATAATGAATGATCGCAGTAATGACCAGAAACGCGCGTGAGCTACTGCGGCGAGCGCATAATGGATGCTTTGTTTGTCTTCGGGGACTGTATTACCAGCGTGTAACTGATGAGGCTCTAAAACGCTCGGGGTTACCTGAGGCTTGAAAGGTGCTTCATCAAGCGGAGTCCGTTGCTCTGCGCCCAGACCGTAAGAGTGGCCCGATATTTGCTTGCGGTCCCCCTGTTTAAAAATGGAAAATAAGCCGCCCTGCTCATCCATCACCGTGCCTGCCAAATGCTTTCTCCCCCTCCCTCTGCTTTTAGAAAAAGCGACTGGAAACGCCCAAGCAATGCCAATGGCTGAGTTATGTCTGTTTTTAGCACGCAATGTTTGAGCACCAAAGTCAGGGCTCATTAAAACTACGAATGTGGTGGCTTCTAGAATTGGCCACTTTAAACGTAGTCATCTACACATCAGTGGTTCCCGAACTGTTTTATAGTAGTCTGGGTTTTTATGAGGCATCTCTCAGTATCTGTGTGCATAACACACTTCAGTATATTTCCCCAAGGTCCAGCTGAGCACGGCACTGGCGAGCTCACTCCGGCCAGCGAAAAAGTAACAGCCCTCCGTGACGGATGCGAAGAGAACCTGTCGCTTTATCCGTGTCGACGCCAGCGCGTGACCGTTACGGGACGACTAGTTAGAAGAGTTAGATGCCTTTCTGGGCGTGTGTGCTTACTTAATCCTTTTAAGCTTGTGCCTGGGAATATTTTACATTCTATAAAATTAAGCACATTGCTCTCTACTTTGAACTTAGCCGTGTGCGGGGTGGAACACTGGTGTTTCTTCTGACCTTTGATTTTCTTAATTGAAAGGCTGGTGTCCGTTTGAAATGTTTGCACCGAAACGGCTGAGTTCAGGGTGTGGGGACACAGAGAAACTTTGCAAGGGCGGATCGAGGAAGAGCAGATAAGAGGATAGGAAGCAGACAGGAAGAGCAGTCGGGAGAGCAGATAGGAGAAAGGGAGCTCGGCAAGGAGCGAGGAAGGAAGGACGGAAGGACGGAAGGACGGAAGGACGGAAGGAAGGAAGGAAGGAAGGAAGGAAGGATAGCAGGTGTGAGTTAGAACAAATTATCCCAGGAGGGATCCCACAGAAGCAAACGCTGGGAACGAACAACAAAATGCTCACCCGAGAGATAAACGCACTGAATGAGTACATTAGACGCCGTGGAGGTAGAGGGTTTCCTTTGGCATAGTGTCTGAGACACCCACGTGGGAGCTGCCCGGAGGGATGAAGCCAAACCAAAGAAAAACCGCCAAACAACCAAACACTACACCAGCTACATATCCCGTATACACGCTACTTTTCTTCAGCACTGACTTCAGCGTCAGGGGTTGCGAAGATTAAATTATGATGTGGAAATGGCCCACGCAATGTTAAAGTACTCGACCGACACGTGAAATGTACCAATATTCTATTAATAACTGTTCAGTTGCATCAGGCCAGCATATATTACTGTGGGTACAGCTTGTTTAGCACATGCCGTTCCAACCCTTCCAGACACGTCCCACCTCCAGGATGAGCATTGGCCTGTGTGACGACCAGAGCAGATCATTAAAAAAAATTTTTTTTTGTAACGTTTTATTTTTTGAAGAGGCAGAGCAGGACACAGCATGAGCAGGGGAGGGGTAGAGAGAGAGGGAGACACAGAATCCGAACCAGGCTCCAGAGTCCGAGCCGTCAGCACAGAGCCCGACACGGGGCTCGAACTCACAACCCGTGAGATCATGACCTGAGCCGAAGTCGGACGCTTAACCGACCGAACCACGCAGGCACCCCCAGAGCAGATCAGTTTTAACGCTACCCTCTGCACTTCAAAATTAGTTTCGGTAACAATTCTGTCATGATCGGCAGCGGTCATTATTTGTTTGGTTTTGGTTTTAAAATAATGACCAGTTGTAAAAAAGAAGGAATTTCAATGTTAAAGATAGTGTTCAGGGGCACCTGGGTGGCTCAGGTGACCATCTCGTGGTTCGTGGGTTCGAGACCCACGTGGCGCTCTGTGCTGACAGCTCAGAGCCTGGAGCTGCTTCCGATTCTGTGTCTCCCTCTCTCTCTGCCCCTCCCCCACTCACGCTCTGTCTCTCTCTTTCTCTCCAAAATAAACTTAAAAAAATTTTTTTTTAAAGTATTCAAATTCAAGAAAATATCTCATGTGAACTAAAATGCATACTTAATGAAATAAAGACTACAGCTTGTGATTCACCTTGTTTCCCTGTTTTAAATTTTAAACGTAAAAACAACTCCTAGTGGCCACAGGAATGGTAGAAATGAAATAACTCAAGTTTTGTTTTGTTCTTTATAATTGCTGTGCTAGTGTTATCCATTAGGAATCGGCTGTTGAAAGACAAGTGTACAATGCCACGGGAGAACCACGAGATGAGAACTGGTCTCAACAGAGCTTAAGCAGTTCTGAACCTGTAGGAACTTTTAAATTTTAAAGAGCTTTATTGAGATATAATCTGTGTACCATAAAGCTCACCTATTTAAAGTGTGCAATTCAATCAAAATTGCACTGGCATTCTTCTCAAAGCTAGAAGAAACAATCCTAAAATTTGTATGGACCCACAAAAGACCCCAAATAGCCAAAGTAATGTTGAAAAAGAAAACCAAAGCGGGAGGCATCACAATCCCGGACTTTAGCCTCTACTACAAAGCCGTAAGCATCTACACAGTACGGTATTGGCACAAAACAGACACACAGACCAATGGAAGAGAATAGAGAACCCAAAATTGGACGCACAAATGTATGGCCAACTCATCTTTGACAAAGCAGGAAAGAATATCCAACGGAAAAAAGACAGTCTCTTTAGCAAATGGTGCTGGGAGAGCTGGACAGCAACATGCAGAAGAATGAAACTAGACCACTTTCTTACACCATACACAAAAATAAACTCTAAATGGATGAAGGACCTGAATGTGAGACAGGAAACCATCAAAACCCTAGAGGAGAACACAGGCAACAACCTCTTTGACCTCAGCCGCAGCAACTTCTTACTCAACCCGTCTCCAAAGGCAAGGGAAATAAAAGCAAAAATGAACTACTGGGACCTCATCAAGATAAAAAGCTCCTGCACAGCGAAGGACACAACCAGCAAAACCAAAAGGCAACTGACGGAATGGGAGAAGATATTTGCAAACGACCTATCAGATAAAGAGTTAGTATCCAAAATCTATAAAGAACTTACCAAACTCAACACCCAAAGAACAAATAATCCAGTGAAGGAATGGGAAGAAGGCATGAATAGACACTTCTCCCAAGAAGACATCCAGATGGAACAGACACATGAAACGATGCTCAGCGTCACTCATCATCAGGGAAATACAAATCAAAACCACACTGAGATATGACCTCACTCCGGTCAGAGTGGCTAAAATAAACAATTCAGGAAACAACAGATGCTGGCAAGGATGTGGAGAAACGGGAACCCTCCTACACTGTCGGTGGGAATGCAAACTGGTGCAGCCCCTCTGGAGGACAGTATAGAGGTTCCTCAAAAAATTAAAAATAGATCTACCCTATGACCCAATAATAGCACCACTAGGAATTTATCCAAAGGATACAGGAGTGCTGATTCATGGGGGCACATGTACCCCAATGTTTATGGCAGTGCTTTCAACAATGGCCAAAGTATGGAAAGAGCCCCAATTCAACTGATGAATGGATAAAGATGTGGTTTATATATACAACGGAATACTACTTGGCAATGAAAGAGAATGAAATCTTGCCATTTGTAGCAACATAGATGGAACTGGAGGGTATTATGCTAAATGAAATAAGTCAGGCAGAGAAAGACAGATATCACATGTTTTCACGCATCTGTGGATCTTGAGAAACTTAACAGAAGACCATGGGGGAGGGGAAGGGGAAGGGGAAAAATAGTTTCAAATGGAGAAGGTGGGAGGCGAACCATAAGAGACTCCTAAATACAGAGAACAAACTGATGGTGGATGGGGACGGGGAAGAGGGGCAAATGGGTGATGGGCACTGCGGAGGGCACCTGTTGGGATGAGCACTGGGTGTAGTATGTAAGCGATGAATCATAGGAATCTACTCCCAAAGCCAAGAATACACTGTATACACTGTATGTTAGCTAACTTGACAATAAATATTTTAACAAAATAAAAGACTTCATGGTAAAAGTGACAATTAAAAAAAATAAAGTGTGTAATTCAATGGGTTTTGGTATCTATCTCTGCAGAGTTGTGTAATCACACCCTAACCTAATTAGAGAACATTTTAATCACCACCCCCCCAAACCAACCCGGTACCCACAGGCAGTCATTCTCGCCCCTCCCTCCAAGCTCCTCCTCCACCACCCCTTCCTACCCTCCCTCCCCCGACCCTGTGGCTGGCCACGAATCTACGCTCTATTTCTATGGATTTGCCTTTTCTGGACATTTCATACAAAAGGAAGCAGGCAGGAGGAGGACGTTTGTATCCGGCTTCTTTCATTTAGCCAAAGGCTTCCAGGGTTCATCTGGGTCATGGCATAAATCAGCATTTTATTCCTTGTGTTGCCAAATAATACTCTTTTCTCTAAATACACATTTGGTTGGTCTTTTTATCAGTTGATGGACATACAGGTTGTTTCCACTTTGGAGCAACTACAAATAATGCTATGAACATTTACGTACAAGCTTTTGTGTTGACATCTGTTTCCTCTTACTTGAGTAGGTAACTAAGAGTAGCACTGCGGGGCCACATTGAACTCTAACATCTTGGGGACCTGCCAAACTGTTTTCCAAAGCAGCTCCACCATTTACATTCCCACCAACAACGTATGAGCCAATTTTTCCTTTTCTTGCCAACACTCGCTACTGTCGGTGTCTTCTGTCATAACCATTCTAATGGGCGTGAAGTGGTATCTCATTGTGGGTTTGATCTGCGTTTCCCTGACGACTAAGGACACTGAGCATCTTTCTTTGTGTTTATTCGCTATTTGCATATCTCCTTTATAGAGCTGTCCATTCACATTCTTTGACCATTTAAAAAAACGGGGTTGACTTTTTATTATTGAGTTGTAAGAGTTCTTTATGTATGCTGGATACGAGTCCCTTATCAGATTTGTGGTCTGTAGATATTCTCCCTCATTCTGTGGGTTCTTTTCACTTTCCTGATGGTATCGTTTGTAGGAAAAGTTTTAATTTTGATGCAGTCCACTTGATTTTGTCTTTTGTCACGTTGTGCACTGGTGAAATATCTAAGGAATCAGTGACTAATCCGAGGTCACAAATATATACTCACATGTTTTCTTCCAAGAGGGTCGTAAGTTTAGTCCTTACATTTAGGTGTGGGATCCACTTGGATGTAACATTTGTGTATAGAGTGAGGTAGGGATCCAAATTCATTCTTTTGTGGGCAGACCTCTCTTTGTCCCAGCACCCTCATTGAAAAGACAGTTCTCTCAACGAATTGTTTTGGCCTCTTTGTTGAAAACCAATTGTCTATAAATAAAGGTTTATTTTCAGAGTCTCAATTTTATTCCATTATGTATATGTCCATCCTTAAGGTAGTACTACAATACACTGATTACATTAGCTTGGTAGTGAGCTTTGAAATCAGAAGGTATGAGTTCTTCAACTTTGTTATTCATTTGCAAGATTGTCTTGGCTGTTCTGGGGTCTTTCAATTTCCGCATGACTTTTAGGGCCAGCGCGTCAATTTTTGCTGAACAGGCAGAGAAGGTTTTGATAGGAATTGTGTTGAATCTGTATATCAATTTGAGGAGGACAAACATGGGATGTCTTCTCATTTATTTACATCTTTAACTTCTTTCAATGATATTTTTATGGTTTTCAGTGTATAAGTCTTCACTTCTGTTAAATTTATTCTTCAGTTATTTTATGCTTTTGATGCTATTGTAAATAAATAGTTTTAACTTTTCCTTTCTTTTTTTTTTAATGTTTACTTATTTTTGAGAGAGAGAGAGAGAGAGAGAGAGGGAGACATAGAATCTGAAACAGGCTCCAGGCTCTGAGCTGTCACCACAGAGCCCGACGCGGGGTTCGAACCCACCAACCGTGGAATCGTGACCTGAGCCAAAGTTGAATGCTTAACCGACTGAGCCACCCAGGCACTCCTTGACTTTTTCTAAATATTGTAAATAGTTTTCTTGGTTTTGTTTTCAGATTGTTTATTGCTAGTGTACAGAAATACAATTGATTTTTGTATATTTATCTTGTATCTCTCAATCTTCCTGAAACTGTTGATTAGCTTTAATAGTGTTTCGGTGGATTTCTTGGGATCTTCCATATACAGGATCATGTCATCTGCACAGAGAGGTAGTCGTACTTTTTTTTTTCTAATCCGTATACCTTTTCTTTCTTTTTCTTGCCTAATAGCCTTGGCCAGGCCCTCCAGCAGAAGTGCTGAGACGCGCAACCTTGTCTTGTTTCCATGGCAACACCCCTGTGAACGGAACATGCTGTGTAGCTGAGCTGGTGTGTGTTGGGGGTGGGCTGTTGAACTGCATGAATTCCTATGTAGAATACAGTACTTATCCAAGTTCAAGTAATAAACATGTGCTAATCTGGGGCTCACATATACGTGATTAAAACCCTACAGTAACCACAGCAATTGTTCAGCACTTAGACAAATCAAAGGTATTTTTTAAGGAGGAATTTATCCCTGGCATTATGTAGCGTTGCTGGTGCAATTAGCTGGTCTTATTGTAAAATTCCCCACGATGCGTTTTCTGTTGCTCACATCCAAAGCAGATGGTACCCAAGGCCCACACCCCTCGGTGCGAGCATGCGTGCCCCGTTTTTCCAGCAGTCTCTGAACCGTCCTTTGGGTGTGAACCAATCCGTCTTGGGCACACACGCCGGGCCACCCACGAGATGGGCCACAGCGCCCACTGCTGCCTCCCGCCCCACCCTGTGCCCAGAAGACCCTTCACACCTGCTGCGGAGTTGACTGGGATGGTCTGGGGACCCAGTGAGTGGCACCGTCCACTCTGTCTCAACACTGGGGTTGGGGGCCCGCGGTCCGAGGGTGCAGGATGACAGTGCCACGGGGGCTGCGGTGTTGAGTCCCCACGCCCCTGGGTGGAGCGGGGCCCGTGACAATGACGTGGCTGTACTGTCGCTCACCCTGTGACCCTGGGCTCGCGGCTGCAGCTATGTTTCTCTCCCGTTAAAAGGAGCCCTGGGACAGCCTCGACCCCCTGCACCACCTCGGCGCCTCCCTCGTTCACTGCCCGCCCCAGAGCGGAAGGTTTTGTTAACGTGGCGTCGGTACTGAGCCTTCGGAAGGAACGAGGTGCTATGAATAAACGGGGGGAGAAACAACCCGCTGATCTCATCCCTACCGTCTAGGGGCTTGCGTTCTTGGGTTTGTCAAAAATACATATTTAAACTTTCATTTGCTAATTCTTTTACACGGAGCAGGGGGAATGGAGAGGGAGTGGTTTCCTTATGTGAGCTCACTAACTGAGATTAGCTATTTTTAGAAAAAGCTTCCTTATTTTGAATAAGGAAGTGCGTGCTCCCCAAGAGGCTGTCACGGAAGGAGGGGGCTGCCAGCACCCCACTCGAGTCCCCCGGTATGTGCCACTTCTGGGCCCCAAGGCCCCATTATCACCAGCCATGGTCACCCGGGAGTCTCCATGGCTCACGCCCATCCCTCAGCTACCCCAGCGAACGGCTGGTGCGGCTGGAGGGTGATTACCCCAAGTCACTGTCACTTACCTGTGTAGCAGGTGACTCTGCCGTGCACCTGCGCGGGGTCCCCAGCAGGACCGGCTGTCGCTGCCCACGGCAGTAGCTGGGTCAACAGAACCCTTTTGCTTACTGTGCCCGTTCCCCGTCCTAGCCCGTCACTGTCCCACCGGGACGTTCTGGGACCTCCTCCCGTGTAAGCCACTTGCCTTCCAATCTGGTTTCAGGGTCTGCTTCTGGGGTCCCCAACCCAAGAGAGAATCAACGGCACGAGGACGAGGGCTGAGAGAGGGTCTCTTGGGAATCTGGGGTGACCACGGACACCTCCATTTTTTTTTTTCTCGATAGCACATCATCTACCATGGGAAGGGTCAGCAAGCCCACAGCCCGCGGCCAAATCCAAAGCACAGTCTTACATTCTGGTAGAGTCTGGAGTGAAGAATTGTTGCTACTTTTTTGTTTCGTTTGGTCAGGATCTCATGATGGGGACGTTTACTGTTCCCCCGCCCCCCCTCCAGTGTTGTTGAGATATGATTGATACGTAACAGTGTATTTGCTTCAGGTACACAACACAGTGATTCGGGGTCTGGACATATTGTGCAATGCTCACCACAGTAAGTTTGGTTAACTTCCACCACTACACATAGTTAATTTTTTTTTCTCATGATGACGACTTTAACGGTTTACTCTCTTAGCAGCGGTCAAATACAGACTACGGTATTTTTAGATCGCCACTTTTAAGGTTCCCACAATTCTTAACGTGTGACAACGTGCCAGAAATGGCCACCAAACTGTGCGTTTTAAAACATTTTCCTGAAAGGAACGGACTCTTTTGACACACAGGGCGATGCGAGCATGCTTTTGCCACGTCGAGTAGAGGGCTTGCTTTAAAAAGATGTTGATTCATTACCCAGGAAGGTGGCGTGGGTGGGTTTACAGCCGTAGGAGGAAATCTGTTGTCCTTCTAACGTGTCAGGTGTCTCATCTGGAGCTATCACTGGTGTGTGTGGGAAGCCTTTTGGGAATGTGTGGTCTGGGTCACATGACCTTGAACTGAGAGTCCAGCACATTTGTTTCCAGGAAGCTCTCTCCTGTATCTGAGAAGTGGGCTAGGAATTCCTGCCCCACTCGTTTGTCGTGAGAAGCCAGGGAGGATGGTGAGTAAACATGTGATCTGATCTGTTTCCTCTCCTGCCCTCGCCACACACTTGCCTTCAAGTGGAGGCTGGAACCAAGGACAGTTTAGTGTGGCTTCTTTATTTTTTTTTTAATTTTTTTTTTAACGTTTATTTATTTTTGGGACAGAGAGAGACAGAGCATGAACGGGGGGGGGGGGGGGGCAGAGAGAGAGGGAGACACAGAATCGGAAACAGGCTCCAGGCTCCGAGCCATCAGCCCAGAGCCCGACATGGGGCTCGAACTCGCGGACCACGAGATCGTGACCTGGCTGAAGTCGGACGCTTAACCGACTGCGCCACCCAGGCGCCCCAAAGATCACTTTCTTTTTTTTTTATTTTTGGGACAGAGAGAGACAGAGCATGAACGGGGGAGGGGCAGAGAGAGAGGGAGACACAGAATCGGAAACAGGCTCCAGGCTCTGAGCCATCAGCCCAGAGCCCGACGCGGGGCTCAAACTCCCGGACCGCGAGATCGTGACCTGGCTGAAGTCGGACGCTTAACCGACTGCGCCACCCAGGCGCCCCTAGTGTGGCTTCTTTAAAGTTTCCAGCATCTCTGGTAAGCATCAGACAAGCACCAGACGAAAGGCGGTTTATAGATACAAAATGCCGCTCTGATTACAATTAAGCCTTATGCCCAAAGTGATATAAATAAGGGGAGTAACAATAAAGAGGAAAAAAGTATCACAGCCTCGGTGCAGGAATCCACGTGTGCGACTGATCTGTGGGCTCAGGGACCAGGAAAACGGAACTGCACACGGCTGGGGGACCGTGGGCACAGACTCTGAGAAATTAAGCGTCTCCTCCTTAGGAGCAAGGAGGGGATGAGGGTAACCATCTCTGTTCTTGGCTGGGTAACGGGCCGACCCTCCTTCCGCCTCTGCGTCCCCTTCCTCTCAACCCCAGGGGGCGCTCTTTCCTCTGCCTTGGTACCAGGCTTCCACCAGCTCCCTTGCGCCTGGACCATGCCAACCCTCTCCGCCGCCAGCTTCCCGTGCAAATCCCACCCATCCGGGGGTCAGGACCGCACCCGATGGTTTGCGCACCTGCCTCTGTGCCCGCACTGCGCTGAGCCCTTTCACAGAGTAGCTCAATCCCACCGTGACTGCAGGTCTTGGTTTGGGCTTCCCCGGAAACCAAGGCCGAGACGGGGAACTCTGTGCACATGGTGTACTTGGGAGGGGATCCCAGGAAACAAGGTAGGAGCAGGAGGAAACAAGGCTGGGGAGGCTGAGAACACAGCGCGCTTGGAGAACAGGTGAGCACTGGGGACGGAGGAGCGCTGCCCCCTGGGGGGCCCTGGGGACAGCTCAGAATGGCATGGGGTGACCTCCCCTGGGGAGTGCGAAGCTGTTCTTTATCCACCAGCTCCTGGAGTGCCTGGAAAAGGCCCCCGGGGGCACAAAAATGCACATACAGCTAGAGGGAACCAGTGGGTGCCCACTAAAACCGATTCCAAGGGAGGAACCTCGGAGTTCTGCCTACACGCAGAGGAAGCCAGTCCCCATCTTGCAGATGGGGTTACCGGTGCTGGCCGCTGACTCATGGTGGAACCAGGGACTCCTACTATTCTGTTGAGGAGTCTCACCTCCTATTCCTTGCCCCCCACCCAGCGCCGAGAGGAATCCAGTTGTACAGAAAAGAGCACGGATTACGTTCATGACCAAACCACCAGCCCTCAGGCCCCAGGGCCCTTGCACATCCACCCTCGGAATCCTGTGAGGCCCAGCACGTGCCTTTGCTGCCTGTCCTTGAGCCTGAAGCGCACACATTTGAACTGGCTCCCACTTGCAGCGTGAGGTGGGAGTGAGGTGGGGAAAACTCACTGTCAGAAGCAAGATCCAGATATGGACGAAGTCATGAGACCTCCCAGGGGAAGGGGCCTCGGGCTTCGGTCTCTGAGGGAGAAGGTGTTTCAAAGCACAGATCCTCTGCCAAAAATTAAAATGAATTTCAGTCCTAAGTTGCGTCACGTTTCTCCACACATATTACAGGGAGTTATATTACATATAAGTTATATATAAGTTATATTACATATAAGTTATATATAAGTTATATTACATATAAGTTATATATAACTTATATTATATATGTTATATTACACATAACTTAATGCCCGCCCAAGTGGCTTCTCAAGGCCCCCTGCCTCCTGTCCCTAGTGCCCAGCTGCTCCCGAGACCCTAATGGCCAAACTCACCCCCTGCCTCAACTCCTCCCCAAGCCCTGGCTCGGGGGCTCCCTCCCCCCACCCCTTCCCAGCCCGTCCTGTCAATCAGAGTCCAGCAAGAGTCCCTCGTCTTTAGGAAGTGGAAACCAGACACATTGCCAAAAGAATCTTTTCAGTGGGAGAGGAGAGAGAACACTTTCTGCATCTGGGCCCCTTCGATTGGACAGATATGCATCGATGTTGATGAGTCTGGCTGACCTGTGTCCCTGGGTCCTGGGAGGGGGCTTCTGAATCCTTGCAATTTCCCAAATGACAGAGGAACATCTGTCACGCAGGGCTCAGCCCTCACCTGGGTTTATGCTAACAAGACGACGAAGATGGGGGGTGGGGCACACCAGAAGGGACCCACTGTGTGCTTATAGGGTTGGGGCTCCAAGTCAGGTGACGTCAGCCCAATGTCTGGGGAGGGGAAGGGGCTGGAGACAGAGTTCAACCACGTGACCAGGGATTCGATCGATCATGCCCAGGTCATGAAACCCCAATAAAAACTGGACCCCAAGACTCCTCCTGCTTTGGGGTGGTAATCAGACGTGTGCGTGGGGAACGAGAAACATCTTCCCAGTCCCTGCCTATGGGTCTCTTCTTTCGGCTGGTCCTAATTCGCGGCCTTTACCACAAAACAGTAGAAGTCAGCACAGTGTTTTCTTGGTCTAACAGTTGTTCCTGTGAATTATTGAACCTGAGGGAACCGCCGGGGGCTGCAAATCTGTAGCCAGATGGTCAGAAGTGTGGGTGGCCTGGGGACCTCTGGGCTCGCAGCGAGCTTCTGAAGTGAGGATGGTCTTAGCTGCAGCATTTGACCGAACTCGTAGTCGGTGTCAGAACTGGACTGTGATGAGCGTCCTCCTTGTAAGATGATAGAACGGAGATGAAAATGTGTCATTCTGTTTGGAGGAAGTCGCTTTTCAGGTTTGACTAATTCATTGCGCTGGGACCTAGATTTTCCCCTCAGAATTCTGTCCTTGTGTTTTGTTTCGTTTTTTGACTAAAGATGAGCATAAGAGTGAAAAATTGTCGGCTGGGCCTTGAAAACTGGGCCACAGTGAACTGCGAGCCTTGGAGCCTACAGTCCTGTGTCTCCCTTAAAAAAAAAAAAAAAATATATATATATATATATACACACACACACATATATACATACGTATATATGTGTATATATACACACATACATATAATTATGTATAATATTATGTATATATTATGTATATATATTATTATATATATGTATATATATACCTATAAATGTCTGCTTATTTATTTTGAAAGAGAGAACACAAGTGGAGGAGGGGCAGAGAGAGGGAGAGAGAGAGAATCCCAAGCAGGCTCTGAGCTGTCAGGGCAGAGCCTGACGTGGGGCTCAAACTCACAAACTGTGAGATCGTGACCTGAGTGGAAACCAAGAGTCGGACGCTTAAAGGACTGAGCCCCCCAGGCGCCCCCGGGCTTCCCTTTTATGAGGAGATGGTCCAGTCGGGGTCAGAGGCCACATTCACAAAGAATCCCAGCCTCCCTTCTACAGATCGGGTGCATCATGATTCTACCCAAATTCTTCCATAAGAGCCAACAAATTAACGACTCCTGAGACCCTTGAAAGCCTCGTAAGTGGCAAAGAACCTCCAAAGGAGACCCGGTTTGCTTGGCGTCTTCAGAGTTATTGGGATCAAGCTGGGGTTTGGTTTCTTTCGTTTACTCATTTGTTTCCAAAAATAAATGTCGGGAGGACAGATGCTCCGGTGTACTTGAAACGGTTGGAGAACCAGGCAAAAAGGCGACAAAATATGAAATGGATCGTGGCTAAGGGTTTTTCGAAAGCCGAGGAGGACAGCGCTAGGACCCAAGCACAGACTATGTACCGTTGATCTTGGCCAGCTTGTGCCCCCCACCCCGGGTTTCCAGGGCAAAAGTCCCCATCAGGTAGTCACGAAAGAGAAATGCTCTATTCGCGTCTGCAGCTTGGGATTCGAGGTCCTCGGGGAATACTCATTTCTGTCATGCAACCCAAATATTTACGGAGCGTGAGGGGAGCGTGGCCCAACGTGAGCCACTTTTGCTGGGAGCCTTCTCTCAGAGGCTTCAAATAGTTCCAGAGCCTCTGCAGCGGGTCTGGGGACAGGGTGAGCACTTTGAGGTCCTATGATCCCAAGGTGGGGTCCCCGGTCCCCCACCCACCAACCCTGATATCTTGGGCAACCTCAGCTCCCTCATTCGCGAAAATGCAGATACTAATTACTACTTAGGGCGGGTCAGATAGTCTTTCCCCCACTCCCCAATTCACCTCCACTGGCACCTTGGAATGTGGTTCTTCGGAAGCAGGGTCTTTGCAGATAGAGTCAGCTAAGGGTCTCGAGAGGAGAGCATCCTGGCCTGAGGGTGGACCCTAAATGATGGGTGGAGAGCACACAGACGGACACACCCAGGGAAAGTCCGTGAAGACGGAAGCAGAGATCGCAGTGATGCGTCCGCAGGCCAAGGGATGCCAAGAATTCCTGCAACCGTCAGGAGCGAAGGCACGGGGAGGAGGGAGCAGAGAGCGCCTCCAGAAGGAACAGATGCCCCGGCACCTTGATCGCGGACTCGTGGCCCTCCGGACCCGTGAGAGAATCTGTTCTGTTGTTTTAGCCCCCCGCCCCCGCCCCAGCGTGCGGTGATTAGTTACAGCACTCCCAGGGGACTGTGGCACCGTCAGGGCGAAGAGGACTCCAGCGTTTGGTCGGCGTGAATGCTCGGCCAGTTCTTTCTCGTTCTGTTCTTTCCGTTCTCGGCTGTTTTGGTGGATGAGACTGCAGCTACGGGAGGCGTTCGGCTCCGTCCCGCAGCTCCCGCGTTTACCCACTGAAAAACGTCTTCGCGGGGGCTCCGTCTCCGTGCCCAGGCGTGGGCGCATACGCTTCGGCTTCTCCTTTATTTTCATAGGTGCGGCGGACATTGCCGGTTTCCTGCTCGCGTGGCGCTCGTTGGCATCCATGTCTGGGCACGCTGGCCCACCCCTGGCTCACGACTGCAGCGGCCAGAACCCTTCCTGAGAACCCCCTCTGGCTTTTAGCCCCGGCTTGGATTGCAGGTGGGACAGAGAGTGGAGCCCTCCCCCCACCCCCGGCTCCCCTTCAACCAATGATCGGCGAGAGTCAGTGAATAAGTCGCCAGGTCCCCACCCTCCACCTGGGGTGTCCCCAGGTGTGAGCCACAGCTTCCTACCGCCCTACTGCCCCCAGCAGGAGTGAGCCCTGCTCGGTTGGCCACGTCGGCGAGCTGCTTGGTGACATACACAGTATTGGCTTTCTTCCTGGATTGGTCCCCCGTGGCTTCTGGAACAAATGACCACAAGCCACGTGGCTGGACACAGAAGACACTGTGCCCTCACAGTCCTGGAGGCCAGAAGTCTGAAATCAGCATCCCGGGCTGACATCAGGCGTCAGTGGGACCGCGCTCCCTCCGGAGAGCGGAGGGAGATTCTCTAGGGGAGAATCTTTCTTTGCCTTTTCCGGTTTCTGGCGGTTGGCAGTGACCCCTGGCATCCTTGGATTGTGGGCACATCACTCCAGTTTCTGTCTGTGTCTCTGCATGGTCTCCTCTTCTGCGGTCAAATCCCTCTCTGCCTCCCTCATATAAGGACACCTGCGAGTGTCTGAAGGCCTCTCCCAGACCAGAACAATCTCCCTGCTTCGAGATCTAGAACTTAACCACATCTGCCAAGACCCTTTTTTGCCACACAAGGTAACGGTCACAGGGATTAGGACTCGGGTATCTTTGCGCGGGTGGGAGGGGGGGCGCGGCGTTATTCAGCTGACTGCACTTCCCTTCCTGGAATCACCTCCCCGATAAACTACTCACACTCCCCTCCTAGTCTCAGGATCCGAAACTATTATGTCATAGGGAATGAGAATCACTCTTTAAGGAATGATTTACACACGTGATGTGCTGACATTTCTCTAGCAATCATACTTACAGGAGTCGGAACAGGGTTGTTAAATTCTTTGAGGGTTATTAACTCAGAACCATAATCCCAAGGTGGAGGGAACAATTGGCTTGAATAGGCTTTTGGATAACAATAATCCCCCCCCCACCCCCCCCCAAAAAAAAGGAAACCAGGGAGAAGTCTGATGGGGACTCTCACTGCCACTGAAAACACTTCTCAACTTCAGTCTCTGTGGCTTATAATTTGATCTATCTCGCGGGAGAGGAGTTTGGGTGGGAGGGCCCCAGGCCCGACGGAGCCGAACCCTTAGCCGTAATCCGTCACTTGTAGCGGGGTGTGGAAAGTGGGAATGAATGGTGAGCTCGTCCCGCTGGGCCTTCATCAGGGCGGGCGAGGCTGAAAACCCCCCAGTTCCCCACGGCTGCTTCCTCGACACCAACGCTGAGATCATGACTCTGCGGCCGACGCTTCAACTTTCGCTGGCAGGGCTGAAAGTCACCGTACCGTTTCTGGAGATGTTCTTGGAAGTGACGTTTAAGTGGAGACCCCGAGGATGAAAAGGAGGGAGCCGACTTAGAGATGAGGCCGAGACAAGGCCGAGACAACGTCTCCTGGCAGAAGGAGACGTAGCAGGGAAGAAAAGACCCAGGATAGGGGCGTCTCAGGTAGAATGACACAGATCAGAGGCGGCGAGAGGCAGGGGCCCGTCGTGGCCCCCTGCTGCAGTGTGTGCGTCTCCTCAGAACATACCGGAAGGCCCCCCGAAGGCCTGGGGGCAACGTCAGGACCTGAGAGGTGTTTTAAGGACATGGCTCACTCCAGCTACCGTGTGCGGAAAGCACCAGGAAAGGGGGAGGGTGGGAGCAGGAGGCCAGGTTAGGCGGCTTCGGACGCGTGGGTGGGACGAGATGGACCTTGACTGGGGGGCACCCTGGCTCCACGCTCCTCTCTGGGCTGAACCGTGTCCCCGGCAAACTCAAGTGCTGGAGTCCTAGCCCCCAGCACTCCTGCGTGTGACTGTGTTCGGAGATGGGGTCTGTAGACAGGTGACTAAGGTAAAGCGAGGTCACAAGGGCGGCTCCCAGTCCGCTCTGACTGGGGTGCTTCTAAGAGGAGGAGGTCAGGACACAGACAGGCACGGGGGGACGAGCAGGTGAGGACACAGGAGAAGAAGGCCATCCGGGCACCGGGCACCGAGGGGAGAGGCATTAGGAAGACAGCCGCCCCGCCCACACCTGCATCTCAGACTTCGGCCTCAGGGACTGCGAGAAAACAGCTTCCTGTTGTCTAAGCTGCCGGTGTTTGTTACTTTGTCACACACTGTCACAGACCGTTAGGCTGAAACCTGCTGTCCCTGTCGGACGGGTCCAGGCTCTTTTCCCCTCCTGCTTTCTCCACCGGCCTTGCCTTCTCTCCGTTCACAGCTCTCTCGCAGGTGTGCACACAGGCTGGCCCGCCCACGCACACACAAATGTCACCCTCTGGGGTGGCCTTCTAGGATCATGGCGGGATGGGGCCTAGAGTTCTTAACGCACCGTCTGTCTGCAGATAACTCACTCCAAAATTCTGAACTGCCCTTTCGGCTGCCCCAAGTCTCCTACACATTTAGAGCGATTCTCCAACCAAACAAATGTCACTCCTACATTACAGAGGCAGACCAAATTAGCATTTAGCAGAGAAAGGGGCTTCTTCTTTTTTTTTTTTTTTTTCGCAAATCATATAACTCTAAATTACCTTCAATTTCCTAAATGGAATCTGGCTCGTGATTCACTCTAGTATGGAGTAGTCTGTAATGAGATTATATTATGTTTGGGGGAAAACATTCAAATGACCAAGATAATTAATTTTGCATAACAACCAACATATAGCAAGATCCAAAGCCGTAACTCAAAGCCAGCAACCTGCCGGGGCCCCTGGGGGTGATAATGTTTCTTTCAAAACACAGTAACAAAGACAGTTCCAGAGACCCGTGAAATGCAGAGGTTTTAAAGCTGGAAATGTCGGGGCTCTTTCCGTTCGAGCCACAATGCTCGTATTTTCTCAGAAGCTGTCATTTACCGTGGATCTCTCCTGGGTTTGGGAAGATAAAAGAAATCCTCCGGCCCCAAAGACTATCTTGGACGCGCTTTGCTGGGAAAAATCTTTAGAGAACCGATTCCAAGTATGCAAAACGTTTGGTGCTGTTTCAGGGCTCAGCTTACGGCAGGATGGAGAGTGTGTGTGTGTGCGCGCGCGCGTCACACGCTCATCTTGTAAAAGAATAAGATCAAACCCTCTTTGCTTCTTTGAATCCTCATGGCCAGGTGGCTTGATTTGTATGATATCAGACTTGTCTGAACATCTGGGAACTGACGCTCGGGCGGCAGCAATTTTCCGGTTCTGATTCATTGTTAAAAATCACCTCGGAAAGAGCCAGGACCTGGCAGGCCGCGCCCCCCCCCCCCCCCCATCCTTGTATCCCTTGGCTGCGTGTAATTCTAACACAGTCTAGGAATATGTGTGAGATCGGGAGCCAGAGAAGCTACATTCTTGCAAAGATCTGCTGCCAACTGCTTGCATGGTCTCGAAAATAAATTCCTGCACTCAAACACTGACGCATGAATCTGTGCACAGTAGCCCCGCCCACAACAGCCAGGATTGGAGAACGGAGATGTCCATCAGCGGATGAGGGGATAAAATAAACTGTGGTACGTCCACGCGGCAGAACACTACTCAGCCATAAAAAGGAACTAAATCCTGAACACAGATGCTAAGTGACAGAAGCCAAACACAAAAAGGTCACGTGCTGTAGAATTCCTTTTACGTGAAATATTCAGCATAGGTAGAGCCCCAGAGTCAGAACGCAGATCGGTGGGTGCCCGGGGCTGTGACAAAAGGGGAGTGGGCAGTGACAGCTTCACGTACGGGATTCCCTTTTGGGGTGAGAGTGTTTTGGAACCAGGTAGAGGTGGTGATTGCACAACATTGTGAATCGTGCACTTAAAAAAACTTTTTTTAATCTTTATTTATTTTTGAGAGAGAGCATGAGCAGGATAGGAGCAGACAGAGAGGGAGACACAGAATCGCAAACAGGCTCCAGGCTCTGAGCTGTCAGCACAGAGCTCGACGTGGGGCTCGAACCCAAGAACCATGAGACCACGACCTGAGCCGAAGTCGGACGCTTAACCGACTGAGCCCCCCAGGTGCCCCATGAATTGTGCACTTTAAAATGGTTAACTTTAGCCTGGCTCAGTCAGTACAGCATGTGACTCAGGATCTCAGGGTTGTGAGCTAGAGCCCCAGGTGGGGTGTGGAAATTACTAAAAACTAAAATCTTAAAAATAAAGTAAAATAAAATACGTAACTTTACATTACGTGAATTTTACCTCCATTAAAGAAAGAGACGTTCCTGCTGTCACTGTCCACCCCCCGCACCCCTCCCCCCCTAGATCTTGGGGACTTTCTGGGAAAATCAGGGCGATGGACCCCCAACAGAGACTATCTGGGCTGGCCCTGTGATCGGCTGGAACAGGTGCATCAGAAGTGACGCTACGTAGCTTTCACGGCTGGGTAGGAGGACACCTGCAGTTTCCGTGTAAGGAACGCCCCCCCCGCAGAACCCAGCCGTGCCGGTGAGAAAGCGCAGGCCGCCCGAGGGGCCAGGATGGAGCTCAGAGGCACCGGGCGCCAGCTGTGTGACACCAGCCGTGCCAGGGAGCTATCTCCATGTTCCAGCCCGGCTGTGCCCTTGGGCGAGGCGCCCCGCCAGCCTCACCTGGATGGAGGTTTGGTTTACGCACAGAGACAGCGATCACCACGGAGGCAGGCGCAAAAAGAAACATATCCCTCTCTGCGTATGTATCTCTATACCTATGTCTGCATCTCTCTAGACATAAAATTCCGTCTATTCCTATCCATCTCCAGATTCACAAAGTGGCTGACACAATGATGGAGGCTGGCAAGTCCATCCTCTGTAGGGCAGGCCAGCAGACTTGAGTCCCAGGGAAGATGTTACAGCTCACATCCTCTGACAGGTGACTGGCACAACTCCCTGTTCCTCAGGGCACCCTAGTCTCATTTTCTTGCAGGGCCTTCACCTGATTGGGTGAGGCCCACCCACCTCACGGAGGGTCGCCTGATTTACTCAAGGGCCACTGATTTAACCGGGAGTCTCATCTAAAAAAACACCTTCATGGAAACATCTGGATTGGTGCTTGACCTCATCTCTGGATACTGTGGTCCAGCCAGGTCGACACATAAAGGTAACCCTCGTGGCAGGCAATAAACCTCGCGACGGTGGGCTTTGGGCACTGGGCCTCAAATTTCACTTCCATGCTCTGCCCACATCCTCTTGGGTCCCCTTCCATTTCCAGAGCTGCCTGCCTGGGGCACAGACAGCTGGAGCACCTAGGGGTGCTTGGCCCCCCAGAGCGGCTCCCACCCTATGACCGACCAGGCCAGGCGCGGGAAGCCCCGCCCGTCTCCTCGTGCCGTGGGCCCGTCTTAGGTCTGCTTCTGGGAAACCCGGCCTGACACAAGGTTGCCCTGGGAAGAGCGGGGCCAAGGATGATGCGTCCATGTGCATTTGTGGAAGCAAATGTTTTCTGGGGTGGGGCTGACATCTTCCAGCCGACGGGAATGAGGAGGCTTTCCAGGCAAGGGACAGAATTTACATGTCCGCCCCGACTTTGCCAGCATCGGTCCTGCCTTCTCCCCACAAGGCCTTGATAGATGCTGGAGAAGGTGACCCTTCTCCGTGAGGGCCTCATCCTTTACGTAGCAGAACCGAGATGCAAACCCCGTGCCCCACAGGGCGGAGTCGTGGCCTCCCTGCGTGCTGACGGCTCTCCTCTCCCAGTCACGCCTTCTCCCTGCGGCCCCCACCCCAGCCACGCCGCAGGAGCAACAAAGCACAGATGAACTCCCGATGTGAGCCACACCGTCCCCCGTACCGCTCGGTGATCGCCGACTTTACACGCTCCCGGAAAGGTGCGCTGATGTTTGGTGACGGATATGGAAATTCAATAAAAGGCAAGTTAATTAAAACAGAACAAGCTGTTGCCTGGGGCAGCAAAATGTAACTGCTTATTATGTGAGTGAATGTTGAGATACGGGGGAGTATAATTTTCTCTCTCTCCCCCTGTGTTTCTGGGAGTCTGTTTGGCAAAGTCAGAGCGGGAGTCTGCCAGACGGGGATGGCTGGTTCCAGCCTGAGATGGGTGTTATGCACATGCGTGTGGCTGGCCCTGGGCACGGGGTTGCAGGTGAAGGAAACCCACAGACTGTGGGCTCCCGGGCGGGCCCAAAGCCTGTCTCCAGCTTGCTTGTAACCCAGTGCCAACGCAGCGCCCTGCACCCGCTAAGGACACCTGTTGCTAATTGCTGCCATAGTGTCTGAAACGGGTGTCCTGCCGTGGCCCGAACTGTCTCCCCGTCCCCAAACCATGTGTTGAAGTCCTAACTCCCCCCCAGACCTCAGCCTGGGCCTGTATGTGCAGAGCAGGTCTGTAAAGTAACCAAGTGAAAATGAGCCACGCGGGTGGGCCCTAAGGAACAAGGATTAGGACGCACACAGAGGAAAGACCAAGTAAGGATACGGGGACAAGATGGCCATCTACAATCCAAGGAGAGAGAGCTCAGAAGAAACCACCCCTGCTGACACCTCGATCTTGGATTTCCAGCCTGGAGAACTTTGAGAAAAATACAGGTCTGATGTCTAAGCCACCAAGTCTGGGGTGGGGGGGGCGTCTTGCTATGGTAGCTCAGCAAACTCTTCTGCACCTGCCCATTTGTTACCGTTCAGGGGTCTTCAGGTGGGTGGGTGGTTGTGCCGGTCTTAGCGGAGCTCACCTGTGGCAGGGACTGGACGTCAGGGGGTCCTCAGCTGGGGACGACAGCAATGTCGCTGTGCTCCACGTGGTTTCTCATGGCTCTCGGGAGCCTGGGCTTGTTGTCAGGGTGACGGAGGGCTGGGGAACGGGGAGAGGAGGGGGGGAGAGAGAAGTGGGAGAGGGAGAAGGATGGGGAGAGAGAGGGGGAGAGGGAAGGGGGAGGGGGGAGAGGGAAGGGGAGGGAGGGGGGAGAGAAGTGGGGGAGAGAGAAGGGGGGAGGGAGAATGACGGGGAGAGAGAGGGGTAAGGGGAGAGGCAGAGGGAGACGGAGAGAGAACAGGTCTCCCCCGGACCAGGCTCCCTCCCTGCGCACCACCTCTTTTGCTGCATCCTATTGGCCGGAGGCAATCACGTGGGCACTCTCGCTCCCTCTTTTGCTGCATCCTATTGGCCAGAGGCAATCACGTGGGCACTCTCGCTCCGGGGGCTGGGAGACAGACCCAGCCTCTCCATTGGGGACGTTGCAGGGTCAAAGGGCACGCATTTCGGGAGGGGTGGGGAAACGGGGTCTCTTCTGCAACCAACCCGGGGGATTCCTAAATGTTTTGAGTGTAAAAATCCGAACTTCAAATCTGAGGAATTGGCAGGTGGTCAAGAGGGACAGAGGGGCGCCTGGGTGGCTGAGTCGTGCGAGTATCTGACTCTTCATTTCTGCTCAGGTCACGATCCCGCAGTCATGGGCTCTCTCTCCCTCTGCCCCTGCCCCCTCAAAAATATGACAAATAAAAAAAAGAGGAACAGAAACATTTACAAATTTGCAGTGACACGGTGTTTAAGGCTTATGCTGCCCCTTCTACACGCGGTAAACGACAAAGCCGGTGGCAATCCCTGATCAGAGTCCAACAGAAAAACTCCGATCTCTGCCAGAGTCAGGAGTGCAGGCCGGGTGCTCAGAAAGCCCTTGTCTGGGTCCCCAGCCTAGAGGGGGTGTCCCTGCCACTGTTTCTCAGACTCCTCTGGTGTGTCCCCCCCCCCCCCCCCGGAGCGCTTCCCACGCCGGTCACCACGTGTGGCTGCGGGGACCTCCTCGTTTGCTAGATGGCACATCAGGTGAGGGCAGGGACCTTACCGGGCTGGCTGCAAGCCCAGCCTAGGCTTGTTGACTTCTCAACTCCCCAAGGGGCTCCCCCACCCCCTAGGGGCTTCTCCTGGGAGGAAGCAGAGAATAACGGGTTGAGAAAGTCCTTCCTTGTCCGCCTCATTCCTTTCCGGCAGCCCCGGAAATAAACGGAGATTTATTTACAAGGGAATAAAAAGGTTTGCATTTCTAATGGGCTGGGAACCATTAAGTTGATGCGATCCTCGGCCTGCCTGCCAGGGATGGGAGAGAGACAGACAGCAAAAGTGCCAGCAGGTTTTGCAACTAAAACAAACCCCCCTCCCCTCTCAGGCCTGTCGTGGCCCCAAGGGCCGGGCTCTGGGGGGGGAGGGGGGGTAGGTCCTAAAGCTAACAACGGTTTGGTTTGTAGCTTTGTTTGAACCCTGCTTTGTCCGGCAAGATGTTTCTCAACAGCCCAGAAATATGTGAGTACATTCCTTGAACACGTATAATTTAGTTCCAATTGCTCCTTGCTGGTGCAAGCCGCAAATGAAAATAAACAAGATTCATACTTATTTTCAAGCACGTAGCGATAGGAGCAAAATTAACGCTGGTAAATAACACCCTTCTGAAAAAGGCTGCTGTTGGTAGAGGCTGCTCGGTACCCTGAAAACTAATTCTGAGGCGGAAAAGACCCAGTAATCAAGACGGGAACAGCAGATTTCAGGGCGGCGATGCGGCGGGACACGGGGGCCGGCCCAGGGGGCGCGACGCAATTTATTTCTCTCGGGCGTCTTCCCAGGCAAGTTTAGCTCTACAGCTAATTACCGACTTTCTATGCAAACACGAACAGAGCGCGTGGGGTACCATTCATCAAGCCGAGGGAATCAGAAGACACCGTAGGACAACAGGCCATGGGGAGCTGCACCCGGGCCAAGGAGAGGTTGGTGGCAACCGCCATGAACTCACTGGGGGTGAAAGGCCCCCAGGCAGGAGGGCCTCGTGGCCGGAGGGGTCTGGGTATTACTGGGAGGCTGGCCACAGGCAGGCCAAGGTGTCCTGCAGGGGACCAGGAATCAGGCCTCTGGTCTGATGGGCGTAGCGGATTGATCACAGGAGAGGAAGGGTTGCCAGGCCTGTTTGGGCGCGTGTGGGGTGCTTGGGCGATTCAGGCGCTGGGGGGGGAGGGGTTTCGCTCAAAATTCCGAGGTAGACAAGGAGACGGTCCAGGGGAACTCGCGTGTGTCAAGAGGTCGATGGGTGGGTGTCTTCCGGTGGGCAGGCCAGCAGTGGGGACCTTACAGGGAACGATGACCACAGCAGGCCCAAGGGATGGGGCAGAGGCCACCTGGAGGTGACAGACAGTCGGGGTTGGGGATGGGCTCCGGGGGAGGGGCCGGAAAGTCAAACCCACAGTCTGTCTCTTCACCCTTCGGAGATCCGAGTAGGAGGAAGGCTGAGATGCTGACTTTCGGCTGATGGTATTGGGAGGACACATCAAGGGGGACATGGGTGGGTTCCTGATGTCACCAAGTGCCGGGTGAGGACAGCAAATAGAGCTTCACTATTCATGAAGGACCTTGCGCCCCCAGGGGAGGCCGGCAAATGGGGGGCGAGACAGGGGAGTTGAAAGACCATTACAGACCCACCTGGGGAAGCCAGGTTCCTGCTCCTAAATCCAGGGTTCTCCAGATGAAAGCAGGTTTGAATGTAAGCCTGACACATGCACCTAGAGTGAACTGACTGAAAACAGAAGTAGGAGGTAAGGTGTAAAACCCCAATGTGTCCAGAGCATTCTGGAAATAATAGAGGAAGTTAGATCAGCTGTTGGCATCTAATCAAAAATTTTTTAAAAAGGAGGGGCATCTGGGTGGCTCAGTCGGTTGAGTGTCGGACTTCGGCTCAGGTCACGATCTCACGGTTCATGAGTTTGAGCCTTGAGTCAGGCTCTGTGCTGACAGCTTGGAGCCTGGAGCCTGCTTAGGATTCTGCGTCTCCCTCTCTCTGCCCCTCCCCACTCTCTCTCTCAAAAATAAATAAACATTAAAAAAAAAATTGAAAAGAAAAAGAAACCAAAACAGAAACCCAATGAACCCACTGATATTTTCCTTAAGCACCTTCTGTTTTGTGTTTTGTTTTGTTTTGTTTTGTTTTGGCTTTGTTTAGACTCTGTGGTCAGGCCCAAGCAGTTCCGACTATGGTAATTGGAGCCAGTTTTCATTCTGGAAAATGTGAAGAGCCTCAGAGATTCACCGACGCAAGCCTAGGGGGCGCCGTTCTCTGACCCGCAGATCGGCAGGGGGACGATGCAGGGTCCCCCCCACCCCTCCCCGCCGGACACGTCGAAGGCTCTTTCTGCTTTGAAATGGCTGAGAGCCCGGCTGAGCCAAAACCACTGGAGAGTCAAGGCTGGACTAAATAATATCCTCGGGGTAATGCTTTTCACCTTCATAAGGAGAAGAATTACGATGCTCCTACCCTCATGTCCTCAGCTGATGGCCAGAGAAGAGAGATAATATTTACTATTTTGTCCTTACAAAACACAGACAGCGGTGCCGACCGTATATTTGAAGAGGGGAGACTTGATATCTGGAGATGGGGTGTCGTCGGGCCAGGAAGAGTGGGAGATTTCGTTTTATTTATTTATTTAGCTCTGGCCCTGGAACCTTCTCCCAAAGAACACAGGGTCACAGCCGCCAAAGGCCCCGGCAGGAAGCCAGCCGCGGGTTGGTGGGCAGAGAGTCGCTCTGGATGCGTTAACAAGGCGCCAGTGGGGAGAGCTGGGCCCTGGGGACAACCGTCAGCCTCGGTGGCCTCTCTGCTGAGTTGAGCCCAAAACAACAGCTCTGCCTGGAGGCCTACAAAGCGAGCATCTGGGAAGACTCAGAAGTGGTCTCTCTCTCATATTCTGCTGAGCCCAAGAGTGTCATTTTTTCGTTTGGTGTCTCCAAAGCTCGCGTCCCCTCTTCCTCATTAGCCGTGGCTGTCCCCCCGCCCCCCCAACTCTCCCCGAGGAGAGGAGGCGTCCGCACGGCGGTGGGGATCTGTCTCCTGGGGGAGGCGGGGGTGGGGGTGACATCTAACCGGGCGGCAGGAGACACAGGTTCCATCTGGTGGCCTGAGCGCCCGAGCCGGCTGCTTTTCCTTCTCTGGAAACACGACCTGACCCACTTCCTGCTGACGTGATGGCGTACAAGTCCTCGAAGGCCCAGAGGACAGGCAGGCCACGTCTGCTCTCCCCACTCCGCGTCACCCCCGAGGGAGTAAAGACGCTTCTCTTTTCATCTGGAGGAAGAGCTGCTGGGACCCACACCTTCCGTCCTCCGAGGAACCGTCCCGGCTGGTGCCGCCGTCCTCCGGCCCTGGCAGAGTCGTGCCGACGCAGGTGTGGCTTCCAACCGCGGAGCTTTGCCAGGAGCTCGGGAAACCCGCATCCCACCTCCCGGCATTGATGGATGATCCTATCGGTTGGGGGAAAATGCTCTGGTCACGCACTGCTGAGGTGTGGGGAAAGAATTTACTGCGTAACATTTACTTTCCAGCGCGGGGCTGGGAACAGAAGGCCACGGGGGCGAGGGGCGTTTCTTCCCCTGGTCAGGTGGCTCCTAGCTTCACCTGCCATCTAGGGCCTGGGCGCCAAGAGAACACGCAGGGGGCCCGGAGGCCTTTCTCCGTTTCTGCAGCTATGGGCGGGGGCAGGACCAGCAACGAAGCGGTCAGTCCGGGGCGGCTTCGGCGTCACCCGGGCCCTGGAGCGGCACCAACTCCCTCGGAGGCCGAGGTTCCCGTCCCGGTGCGAAGAACGAAACCCGAAGGGGGTGCCGTGGGAGGCGTCAGTGCAATTGCACCGACAGCAGCCTCTGGCAGAGGCAGCGAGCCTCGGGGCCTGATCCCAGGGTCTCGGCATCGTGCCTCCCGGGCCTCTGGCCCTCTGGCTCTGCACAGAGGGGTGCTACTGCACCCCAGTCCAAGGCCTGGGGAGGTGCCGAGCTAGCTGACGGTAGTCGGTAAGCCCGAAAGAGCCACCTGTCTCTGCCGCTCTGAGACCCCTCCCCAGCCTCCTGATCTCCACCTGCTCTGGCGGTTTCTGTCCAGGCAGGCCAGTCCCCGGGGGGGACTCGGGAGCCCGCAGGCCGGTGGGGTTCAAGCTCCGCCAGGTCGCTTAGCCTTGGCTTCTGCTTCTGTACGACGGGAGGGCCAGGCCCTACGTGCCGGGCCACGGCAAACACTAGCACAAGGTGAGCCGCTGGGAGCTCAGCGCTGGCACCCGGGAGCCCTCGCAGGGCCAGCAGTGCTGGGGAACGCTTGGGATCCGGAGAGGAAGCAGGACTGGTGTGAGGTGACGAAATGGGAAGAATTCCAAGGTAGGGAGGAGAAACGGAGGGTCAGGGCCAGCTGCCGTGGCCGTCGTGAGAGGGCTCCAGGTGGGTGGCTCAGGCCAATATTCTGGGGCCTGTGTGTCACCCCCCAGTGCCAGCCCTCGCCCCTTCTAGCTCCTGATATACGAACCTAGGAATGAGCATGTGCAGGAGGCGTTCCGGGACGCTGGCAGGCACACGGCGGGGGTCCGGCTTCCCTGTCTGTGTCACAGCAGCCACCAGAGGAGCCCTGTCAGGCCCAACCCGGGAAAGCCCTTTCCTTTTCAGTCCACCAGGGGGCCACTTGCTAAATCCCCACAACCGGTGAATTGTGCCCTCGCTCGGAAAAATGGCTCCCTTTCGTCTTTCGGGGCCCACTGCTGTTTATCAACGTGTGGGAGGGCCAATCGTCAGAGCTCTCAGGGACGGGACACAGCCGGTTTTAGATGGCCAGTGGGAAGGCATCACAGTCGCCTGGGAGTTAGTGATTGATGAGAGGGCACATAGAGTCATCAATTCATTAATGTTACTATGATACGAACGCTATCACATATCAACAATATGTATTATCGATGTTACAAATAACTTGCTTTATTCTCTCAGTCTGTTTTTATTGAGTACCTACTACGTGCCAGGCCTGTGTGGGGCTCTGGGAAAACAGTGGCGAAGGACAACCTGGCTTGGCCCCACATCATGGCACTGACAGTCCACTGGGAAGCTAGACAACAGTCGAATAGTGATCAGTGATGACGGTGGAATTGCAAATTGTGTTCGAGGGAAGTCACAAACCCTCTCACAGCCTGGACTAGGAGGATTTGACTTGGTCAGGGAACGGGGGTGGCTTTTTGAGGAACCGACCCCTGAAAGATGAGATGGGGTCAGTTAGGCGGGTGTAAAGGGGGAAGAGTGATTGGGGCAGAGGGGGACAGCATTTGCAAAGGCCCTGTGGCAGGAGGACATAGAACAAGCACGTGGTCAGAGGACAGAGATGGGGACGGTGCCAGATGAGGCCGCGCAGGCGGGCAAGGCCCAAGCTGGGGATCTGTGTGTACCCCAAGAGCACTGGGGACCACGAAAGGATGCAAAGGGATAATGTGGTCAGATTTGCCTTTTAGAACGACCACTCTGGCTACGCGTGATGGGCTGTGCAATGTGCTGTCCAGTTCGTCCTGCAGAAATAAAGGCCTGCTCCCCACAGGCCCGGAGGCTGCTGGCAGAATGCCCTCAGCATGTGCCCCCTTCCTGGATGGGTGTCTGCCCAGAGGGCACCGGCCCCAGTCACGCCCCATCCCAGGAGGGCCAGCGGCTGGTGCCTGGTCAACGGCAGGACGGCTCAGAGGGTCATCCCAACTCCGGGGTCCCCGGCGGGGCCATCTGAGGCCTTCCTCGAGGCTGGAGGTGAGCTGGATAACACGCCCTCCCTAACCCGGCCGCCCCTCCCTTGCCCAGGTGACATGTCTAACACCACACCCAGCCCGAGGCCCTGCAGGGCTCATCTCCCTCTCCGAGCCTGCTTCCTGGGACGCCTGGTGACAGCCTGGGTGAGCCGTGTGTACTTCATCATCACTCAGCTCCAATGACGCACTCAGATGCTCAACAAGAAGCCTGAACTTAAAATATTGGTAAGTATGTATATAAAGTAATACTTTCTTCAAAAAACTCTGTTGCTGTGAAAGGCAAAAGGGCAGGGCTCCCCACCTGCACCAGGCTGAGAAGTGAGTCCCGACGTGGCCGCGAGCCTCACTTCCTGCACTGCTGGTGGGTTTGCACGCAGCTTGGGGGTTTGCTCGCCCCGGGGCGTCAGGCCGCCTGCAGGAAGCCGCCTGGGGAGCGCTGCCCGCTGCCCGCAGCCCACGCCTAGCTGCTTCCCGACTCCTGTGTCAACCCAGAGCCCAGCGGGAGCCACCCTGCTGCTCAGAATCGGCCAGAAGAGGGCCCGAGGGGGCGGGCGGGACATGCAACCTGGTGATCTCCCATTCCGGTGACCTCCACGTGGTGTGTAAGAGAGGCAACAGTGTTGCAAATGAAAAGTGGCAGAATGGATGCTTTTCCAAGCTGGGTGCCTGTGTAGACTTTTCAGTCCCAACAGCCCAGGACAGATCCTTGTGTGTGTGTGTGACCATTATTTAACAACATTTTTTTTTTAAGTTTATTTTTGAGAGAGAGAGACACACACAGTGCCAGTGGGGAGGCACAAAGAGAGGGAGGCACAGAATCCGAAGCAGGCTCCAGTGCAGAGCCCGACGCGGGGCTCAGACCCACAAACCGTGAGATCATGACCTGAGCCGAGGTCGGACGCTTAACCGACGGAGCCACCCAGGCGCCCCATGTGCGTAACTGTTATTAAAGGTACAGTATCTTCCTGTGGGAAGAATTCGGAATGCCACTAGAGCATTCTGAAGATAAAGGCCAAAAACACAAACAAACAAACAAACAAACAAAACCCACAAAGCAAAAGAGAAAAAAAAAAACCCACCCCCAAAATAATCCAGTCACAACCAACTCTTTGGAACAGAATAAGTTTAAAAAAGATGAAAATAATCACAAAAGTATGATTTAATCTTTACAGTGTTAATAGATATTAATAGGAGGACTTTATATTGGGAAATGTTATTAGACAGCATAATGATCATTTTACGAAAATCAATTCATTTAGCACTTAGACATTTTTTCCCCTCTCTCCCTGGCTTTTGCTGACAACTGAAGTGTTACCGTCCCGATGAATGTTTCCTGCTTCGACAACAAGCGCCTGCCGAGTGGGTAGGGCACTGCGGGCACAGCACGAGGGGGTGGCCGGGGTGCTCTGGAGACCCAGGCGTACTTAGCTCCAGGGCCCACTCCACATGGACCGAGACATCCCTTACTGCCCGGGACAGCAAGTACGAGTCACCGGTCTTCGCAGATCACGTCAGACTCACAAATCCTGCCCCAAATGAATCGCGTACATATGCATCATTTCGGTGGCCAGAGATGCGCATCGATGAAGTCTCCAGGATCCCGTTCGGAAAGCCTCATGCACCGTCCGGCTGAACGCCCCGTCCCAATTTCCGTGAGAGGGTAATGGCAGAGCTGGTTGGGGTGCCTGGAGCATGCTGTCCACGTGATGCCGAATTGCAGGCCACACCCGAGTCAGCTCCGGGGTGCGGGGGGGGGGGTCACGCTGCTGAGGAGGGCACCGGATCCCGGCCACCTCCACGGGCCGCCCCAGAAAGCTATCAGTCCTCCACTCAATCAACAGACGTCTCTGGTTTTAAAACAGAATCAGGGGGCGCCTGGGTGGCTCAGTCGGTTAAGCATCGACTTTGGCTCAGGTCACGATCTCGAGGTTCGTGGGTTTGAGCCCCGCGTCGAGCTCTGTGCTGACAGCTCAGAGCCTGGAGCCTGCTTTGGATTCTGTCTCTCTCTCTCTCTCTCTCTCTCTCTCTCTCTGCCCCTCTCCAACTTGTACTCTGTCTTTCTCTCTCTCAAAAATAAATAAACAGTAAAAAAAAAAAAAACAAAAAAACCCAAACAGAATCAATTCATTGTCCAATCACAAAACTGACAAGCGTACATGGAAAGTCTATGAGAGTAGGGACCGTGCCTGTTGTCAGGCATCCTCTCGTGAGTTCGACAAGTATTTGTTGAGTGAACGAATATGTTGTAAATTACATGATCAAGTCCTACCGCAAAGACAGCACATTCCACGATTAAGCCACCTCCGAGAACTCTCTTCTGGGACTATTTAGTGTGCATGAAATCTCTTGTGGGAACTCGTGAAAAATAAAATCTCACTTCCAGATTCCCAGCCCTCGCTGGAGAGCTACAGGACCAGAACCTGCCTGGTGACAGCGTCCCGGCTGGTGGTGCCGTAGGAGCCCTCGGTCTCAGAGCCAGAGAGCTCTTGGTTCAAAACCAGGCTCTGGCATTTCTCAGGGACTGGGGTTGGGCGGGAAGACATTGCACGGGCTGGTGGCCAGGTGGGCCTCTCGGAAGACACGGGTAAGCCGAGGCCTGAAGGAGGAGAAGGAGCCACAACCAAGGGAACGGTGGGGCTGAGTTTGGATCCCCCTAGAAGCAGAGCTCGGGACAGATATTCAAGCACAAGTTAATTTGGGAGGTGGTCCCGGGCAGCGAGACAGGAAAAGCGAGCCAATAAGACGAGGGTTGCGTGCGGACCTTCCCTCCATCCAGAGTCGGGGACTTGGGAAGTTCATCCGCGACCCCCCACTCATCCTCGTTAAGGGGATGGCGGGGGCTGGTCTTAGCTCCTGGCACTCAGGCCTTCTGTGCTGGCAATGAACGGCAGGCAGAGCAGATCCTTGGGGTAAATCGATCCTGGCAGTCAGAGTTTGGAAGCCTGTGTACGGATGGGGGGCCGCAGGGGGATCTAAGTAGGGAAGTGAGAGCATCAGCCACGATGGGCAAGCTTGCTCCCTGCGAGGGGACCCGGCAAAGCAGAGGCCCTGAAGGAAAGAGCTCCACGTGTTCAAGGTTAGTGTGGCCGGAACCCTGTGAGCTTGGGGAGGCCGGGAGGAGGTAGGGCAGGGATCACAATTTTCAGCTGGCTCTAAAGAAAACACGACAAAACCCCAAACAAACAAACAAAACAGCCCAAAGCCCCGATCTGTAGTGTTTGCCAACTTGCACGGCGCAAATGTTCGCATCATGGCTGGTTTTGCGCGACCAGGGTGAACCCTGACTGCAGCGATGGGAGGACGTGTGTGTGTTTGGCTCTCGCGTGCCGGATGAAGCCGGATCGAGCACCCACAGCGGGGAGGAAAGGGATGAGGTTGGAGAGGATGATGGAAAACCATCAGAAGGGTTTTAGGCAGAGCACAGAAAGGATGATCTAATTTATGTGTGTCAATGAGCCGTGAGGCTAGGAAAAATGGCCCGAACTGCAGCGTTACGACGTGGGCGCTTAGAACCTTGCCATGGGCGCCCCCCCCACACGCCCCGACTCTGAGAAGTACACCCGCGGAGAGAATTTACAGAAAATCCATCGTCAGACCCTCTCACGCTGGGCTGAGACCCATGCTTGCATTTAGATGATGTTAAAGGTCTTCCGTAAATTAACAAAACACGAGGGGCCGCAGAAAAGCAGGTGACGCGGCGCCTTTCCCAAAGGGTCCCGCTCGTCCGAGTCGGCGAAAGCCTGAACACGAGCCTTGCTGCCTCTTGTCAGCTTAAGTTAGACCTTTAATACTCCTTAAATATATTTTTCTGTTAGTAATAGAATCATGGCAGAGAAATGAAGCTATCTGTCACGTAAACGCCCTCCTAGAAGGAGCAGGACTGTAATAATGGGGAGTGAGGAGGGTGCCGGGCCACCAGAATACCTGTACAAATGAAAATTGATTTTCTTGAGAATTCTTCGCCTGGTGAAATAAATTAAATCTGCATTTACTTCTATTTGTTTAAAAACCTCTTTGTTAAAATAAGCACAGCCGTATAGAGACATAATCTAATAAATTAAGAGAGGATAAATTTTACCTAATAACATTCTGCACAGAGACTATGCACAGAGGGAGCCCACAGGAGGAAGGCTCACAGAAGCCACTTAAATGTCTGGACTAATTCTATTTGTAATGGTAAACTGACAAACAGATATGCTCAGGCCTTTGCAAGCTTGTTTTATTTTATTTTTTTTCCAAATCACGTTTATTATTAGTTTAATTGGGGAAAAATAATCTACCGAGCTTCCACTGAGCCTGAAGAAATACAAATTTAACTAGGTCTTAACGTTTAATGCGGCTTGCATGGTGCCCCACAAGGAACACTGTTTAATGAGGGGAAACTGGATCACCAGCCTCGCATGAAAACTCAGGACACGAAGCCCCGTCTTCCGCCCCGAGCACATCATCCTGCCTCTCGGATTTTCTCTGTCCCTCCCAATACGAGGGGAACCCAAATAGTCGTGGGTGTTCACAGAATGTCAGCACGCGCCTAGCAGTTGCTCCTGAGCCCCTCCGCCCCCCACCCCTGACCCAGGGTGGTGCTGGGGTGGGCGGGCAGGGGGTATGGTCCTTGGGCCACATTTATTGACGCACCAGTGTCCCACAGCAGGGGTTTCGACGGAAAAACGAAGTTTTCCCTGTAGCTGCCTTAAGCCATTTGGGAACAGAGAACGACACAGGAAGGGCAGCAGACTCTGTTCAAAAAATTATTTTTATGAATGTAGGTTTATCACTATGAACTTCCCTCTTAGAACTGCTTTTACTGCATCCCATACATTTTTTTTAACGTTCATTTCTTTTTTGAGAGAGAGAGACTGAGTGTGAGTGGGGAAGGGGCAGAGAGAGAGGGAGACACAGAATCCGCAGCAGGCTCCAGGCTCCGAGCTGTCAGCACAGAGCCCGACGCGGGGCCCGAACTCACGAACCCATGAGATCACGATCTGAGCCGAAGTCGGACGCTCAACCGACTGAGCCACCCGGGCGCCTCACAGCCCATCCATTTTGATACGTTGTATTTCCATTTTCATTTGTGGCAAGATGTTTTTACGCTTCTCTTTTGGCTTCTCTTTGACTCATTGGCTGTTCAGGAGCGTGCCCTTTGATTTCCACATATCGGTGACGTTTCCGGTTTTCTTCTTGTAATTGATTGCTAGTTTCGTACCATGGTGGTTGGAAAAGGTGCTTGATGTGATGTCAGTGGTCTTTTTTGGTGCATTAAGTCTTGTTTTATGGCCTGACATGTGATCTCTCCAGGGGGATGTGCCACGGGCCCTGGAGAAGGATGTTTTTCTGCTGGGTGGGATAGAATGTTCTATCCATGTCTGTTAGGTTTATCCGGGCACACGTGTCATTGAAGTCTGATGTTTCCTTATTGATTTTCCTCTGTCTGGATGAACTATTCGTCGTTGAACGTGGAATACTGATGTTCCTTAACTGTATTGTCGACTATGTGTTCCTTCAGGTTCGTTAGTATTTATTTTATATATTTAGGGGCTCCAACATTCGGTGCATATGTGTTCCAAGTTCTGACTAAGTGCACCTAAGAGGGGATGTGACATTTGGGTACCCCTGTAATGCCAGGCACTGGGCATATACTTCATTGAATCCTAAAACAACGCTACTCCCATTTCCAAAGAGGAAATTGAGGCTTAAAATGGAAAATCATGTCTGACCAGCGTGGCTCCAAAGACCAAGTTCCCATATGATGTCCTCGTCTTGTTGTTGGAAGAGTCAGCTGGAGAAAGCCATGCCTCTCTTTTTCCTCTCTTAGGGCTTTGTGTTTGTAGTTTTAAGACGATCAAACAGAGAGGTTCAGTTCTGTTGCCACCAACCATGCGTGCTCACTTCCCAATCCCGATTTTTAAAAAATTTTATTTTTTTAAATTTACATCCAAATTAGCATATAGAGCAACAATGATTTCAGGATTAGATTCCTTAGTGCCCCTTACCCATTTAGCCCATCCCCCCTCCCACAACCCCTCGAGCAACCCTCCATTTGTTCTCCATATTTATGAGTCTCTTCTGTTTTGTCCCCCTCTGTTTTTATATTATTTTTGTTTCCCTTCCCTTATCTGTTTCGTCTCTTAAGGTCCTCATATGAGTGAAGTCATAGGATATTTGTCTTTCTCTGACTGATTTCACTTAGCAGAATACCCTCCAGTTCCATCCACGTAGTCGCAAATGGCAAGATTTCATTCTTTTTGATGGCCGAGTAATACTCCATTGTATATATAGACCACAGCTTCTTTATCCGTTCACCCATCGATGGACATTTGGGCTCTTTCCATCCTTTGGCTATTGTCGATAGTGCTGCCGTAAACATTGGGGTGCATGTATCCCTTCGAAACAGCACCCCTGTATCCCGTGGATAAATGCCTAGTAGTGCAATTGCTGGGTCGTAGGGTAGTTCTATTTTTAGTTTTTTTGAAGAACCTCCATGCTGTTCTCCAGAGTGGCTGCACCAGCTTGCCTTCCCACCCAATCCCGATTTTTACCTTCCGCCTTTCTGGATGCCTTCTGAGCTGTGACCAGACACGGGAAGTCTATGCGTTCTTGCCGTGACATCAAGCCACGGTCAGAGTTTTAGCCAGAAACCGATCGCTGTCTCGTGGCATCCGAGGGACTGGCTGCTCTGGACTTCTCGGAAGCAAAGGGTGATGAGGAGCCACGTGTGGCTGGTGGCCTCCTGCAGAACCGGCTGCGTGGCTTAGACACGTCGGGAGCCTTGCACCCCCTGGCCTCCTCCCTGCATGTCTCCTCTGGTCTCCTGTGCCTTCCCGGCTCCCAGGACTGACTGTGTCGATTGGAGTCTCCACCGTCCAGAGCTCAGCCATGCGGCAGTGAGCGAGAGGCCAGAAGCCAGCCACGGAGCTCACAGGGCAGAAGGGAGGGACCACAGATCCCAGTGTGTGCGTGACGAGACAAGGCGGGTGCCCCAAGTCTGGGGGAGGTGACTTCACGACTGAGCCCGGAAAACTGGAGAGGAGGCGACCGGGGGGCACGCGGGAGGGGAAGGCGAGCAGGTGGGTAGCGGCACAGATTTGAGAGGGTGAGAGGTCTCGTTCTGTTCTGCGCGGAGCTGGGGGCGTGGGAGGGAGGGCATCGGGGGAACCGCGGCCAGTCTCAGGACTGAGTCCTCTCCAGCCAGAGGGCAACGTTTCAAGCACTGGAGGGCCTTGCTTGAGTTTGCGTTTGAGACACGGTACAAAGTTCCACAACAGGTGTCATTTATTAAGAAGCAGCCCCGGGCCAGCGCCTCGCGGGGCCCAGAGCACTCAACACGGGGCTCCGAATTTCCTCCTCCCCACCCCTCCCCCCTGCAACCGCCAGTGAATTACGGGTCCTGCCGCAGCCCCCTCCTCATCTACCTGGCCTCAGGTGGCCCCATCCGCTTCCCCCCCTGCAGCCCGTGAACTTCCTAACGTGCCCATGTGTCACTTCGCTTCCTGTGGACAATCCCACGCGACCTCCCGCTGCTCTGAGGACAAAGCCCAAGCCCCTCCCCTGGCCCGCGGGGTGCCGCGTTGTCTGGCTTCTGTCCACCCCGCCACCGGTGCTCTCCTCCCCTGCCGCTGGGCCCTCCCATCCGGCTGCGGACGCCCCTGTTCCTCCTCTGCCCTCTGCTGCCCTGCACACGTGCCCCCCTCTGCCTCGAACGCTCTGCCCCCAGCTGCCCTCCACACCGCCCCCCTTCACCACCTGACCACTCTTTCTCCCGCGCTTTTCGGGGGAGACGAAGCCTCCTCCCTCAAGGCTTTCTGGAACCTCACGTCCTGGACAGGTGCCTGTGTCCGACACTGCTGTGTTCTATTTTCCACAGCCGACCTCATCAACAGCCCTCCTCCCCCGGTGGCTCTGTGATCTTGCCCCCCGTCTGCCACCCCCATCGAGACCAGGGGGCCTAGCTCCTTCCCTCCCCCCGGATGCGGGCGGGGCTTGGCGACTGTTGGCTCGCGGCCAACAGAGCGCGGTGGAAAGGATGCTGCGTGGCACCGGGGCTCTGTCGCCTGGGGCCGTGCAGGTGGCCCACTCTTCGGACACTCATCTCAGATGCTCCTCTGGGAGCCCAGGTGCCATGCTGTCAGGAAGCCCGAGCCGCACGGAGAGCCCGGCCTTCAAGACGTTCTAGTCCAGGAGCCAGACGTGATGACAGAAGCCTCCAGATGATTCAGGCCCTCGGCCATCCGATTCACCCCAGTCACCTTCCCGGTTGAGGGAGCGGAGAGGGGCCATCCCTGCCGTGCCCTGTGCAAAGTTCTGCCCCACCGAATCCCCGAGCGCGCAAAATCACGGTCGTGCCGTGTCCTTAGGTTTGTTAACACAGCGATAAACAAGTGGCTACCAAACACCCGTCCCACGTTTCCTCTTCCTTGCTGAAAGAATTCTGGTCTTGTTCGGAGTGGCTGTGTGCCCACCTAAGCACTGGCTCTTCTCGCCTGCCTTGCAGCAGGGGTGGCCGTGTGACACAGTCGAGGGTTCTGAGAAAGCGTTTCCCTTCCTGTTAAGAGGAAACAGCACGGCTTGTGCTCCCATGCCTTCCCTTTTCTGCCTGGAAGGAGAGCGTGATGGCTGGAGCTACACCAGTCCTCTTGTGATCCTGAGGGAAAGTTCCAAGAGATTTGCGAACATGTGGGTTTGACATCATGGAGTGACTGAACCGACACCGACAGCCACCTCCCTGGACCTTCCTGTTAGGTGGGAGAAAGGACTCCGTTTGGGTCTGAGGCTCTGCAGCCAGGATTTTGCTCTCTGCAGCGAATGTGTTCCTGACTGCTTCCACGCTCCTCATCTGCGCCAAGACACTTCTATCCCTCGAGCTCATCTCCCCACCAGAGGTAAGCTCTGTATGGCTGGGGGCCACGTCTGTCCCTTCTCCATCATGTCTATCAAGCCCCGAGTGTGGCATATTGGAGGCGCTTAAATGTTCGCTGAATGACGTCCAGTCAACGAAGGTCTGACGATTTCCAGAGCCTCAGAGACGTTTCCAGCCTGTCAGTGTCATGGGCAAGGTCTCTGACGCCCACTCCGGCACCCCCTGTCCCCAGGGTCGCGGGAAGCCTCACTTCTCCTTGTAGTGGGACTTGGGTCAGGCGGAGGAAACGTTGCTCACCACAGAGCTGTGTGGGAAGCTTCCTCCCCTGCATTTCTTCCCTCTGGTATTAACAAATGTTAATTTGCCGCAATGATCGTTGGCCTTTCGAGTGCCCTTTACACTGCTATAATTTTGTGACTTCACTGAAAACACCAACCTTGTAATTCTACTTGGCCTTACAGAAAAATCCTTGGAGGAGGATGTGTTCTAAGTCAGGGGGAAGTCCAGGTAATTTTTTTTTCTTTTTTTTTTTTTTTTTTTTTTTTTGCTCGTAGGGTCTATTCCGCTTCGTGCACGGATCACACGTCTTGCACGTGAATGCTCGTACTTGTTCTAAATTGAGATAGATTTAGATTTATCTAGATAGATTTAGATTTATCTAGACAAATGGCTGCTGCTTTGCGTATCTGTCTCGCCCCACTGCACCCCTCTCTGATGCGCTTTGCTCACAAACGGTCGCCTACGCCGTTGGCCACACTTTTAGGCTCAGTGACCTTTAGTGTAGCTTTGATTTCAAAACGTCCAGTAAAAATCTGCTCTTTAGTTTTCCTTCGAATGCGAGGTCAAGCTGATGGGCACTGTGTGCCCCTCGCTCACGGGCCTTCTCCGCGCCTGGACTCTGATGCATGTTGCGCACCTGTTACCCGCTTCCCAGGTTTCCAGGAGGACAGATCATGACTAGGGACCAACTATTGTGTGGGATGGGACAGACCCCGGGGTGGTCTTTGCTCCTCACTCGCCTGGGTTGGGATTCCAGCTCGGTGCCTCACTCGCTTTGTGACCCTACACAGTTTTCTGAGCCTTTCTGTGCCTCACTTTCTGCACCGGAAGCGCGGGGACATAGACTGTTTGGGGGATTGGCTTTGCTAGGACACGACAGCGGCTGCCAGCAGAGCCCGAACCACACGCCCCCTGAACACGGGCGGCGGAGGCGGGCACACGTCAGCTGCGCAGAGGGGTGTGTCTGCAGTGGGCCTGGGAGGTAGTGCGTGTCGGGAAATGTCACAGGCGTCTCCCGGCCTCCTTCTCCCCGATCGTCAAAGGAAGGAGATGACTCAGTAGTTGAGAGCTACGCGACTTGGAAGAGACAGGCAGCTACCTCTGCTTGGTTTTGGGGAGGGATGACCCTGAACTCCACTCCCTGAGCGGAACACCTCCGACCAGCCGCGAACAGAAGCGCACGAAGCCGGTGTTTTTGCAAGGCCTTTGCTTCGCTCCACGTGGTGACAGGGTGGCGAGGGGCTCCGGCGATAGAGGGCCACCAGGTGGGAGTCACGGCCTTGGTGTCCCACTGCCCTGGGACCCGTTCTCCCTGACAGTAACAGGAGCCCCGGCCGTGACCCCTCCCTGGGGAGGAATGTTGGCCTGGGGGCGGAACCCTGGGCAATTGTGCGTGGAGGTCTGCGATGTTAATATAAAACCCAGACTTGACGTGGTCTGTGTAATCCAGGGAAATCCCCAAGAATCCAAAAACATGCCAGTTCTAAGTCAGCTCCTTCGGCCCAGAGGAGGCCAGGGTGAGACCCTCTCCCCTAGGTCTCAGCCAGATGCACCATCTCTTTCCAGCGGAGAGGAGGGAGGCTTTCTGCCACAGTCCAGAAACACGGGCAGGGTCCTGTATCTCCCAGTCGGGCACACAATTCAAATAATCACTTATTTCTTTGTTGGTTTATTATTTGAGAGAGAGAGAGAACAGGGAAGGGGCAGAGAGACACGGAATCGGAAGCAGGCTCCAGGCTCTGAGCTGTCAGCACAGAGCCCGATGCGGGGCTCGGACCCACAGACCGCGAGATTATGACCTGAGCTGTGGACGGCCGCCCAACCCACTAAGCCACCCAGGCGCTCCTCAAATAATCATTTAAAGAAATCAGTTTGAATGACACTTAGCCTCTACCGCACTCCAAACAGAAAACCCAGAGCTACAGAAGCTTCTAGAACAGAGCCTGGCAAACTTTCTCTGGAAAGAGCCAGATAGTAAAGATTTTAGGCGTTGCCAACCATCCAGTCTCTGAAGCACCTTGAGTTGTGATGTGAGAGCAGCCACATCACAGATGTGGCTGTGTTCCAAGAAACCTTTACGCATGGACACTGGAATCTGAATTTCGTATATTTTTCACATGTAACATATTACCCTGCTTCTGATTTTTCCCCCCAGCCATTTAAAAATGTAAACGTTGGGGCGCCTGGGTGGTGCAGTCGGTTAAGCGTCCGACTTCAGCCAGGTCACGATCTCTCGGTCCGTGAGTTCGAGCCCCGCATCGGGCTCTGGGCTGATGGCTCGGAGCCTGGAGCCTGTTTCCGATTCTGTGTCTCCCTCTCTCTCTGCCCCTCCCCTGTTCATGCTCTGTCTCTCTCTGTCCTAAAAATAAATAAACACGTTGAAAGAAAAAAAAAATTTAAAAATGTAAACACATTCTTAGCTCATAAGCCAAACAAACACAGATGGCTGGCTGGCTCTGTCCTGAGAGTTACAGTACCAGCCTCTGTTCTAATAGTTAACATTGGTGAAAAACTTATCACCTTGACCAAGATTTTCTTGTCAGGACACGAAAAGCACTAACCATGAAATTCAAAATCGGAAAAATTGGATGTCACCAAAATTAAAAGTTTCTGCTCTTTCTAAGATGGTGTTAAGAACATTCTCATCAAAAGACATCATTTAAGAAATTTTTTTAACGTTCATTCATTTTTGAGAGACAGAGACAGAGCACGAGTGGGGGAGGGGCAGAGAGAGGGAGACACAGAATCCGAAGCAGGCTCCGGGCTCCGAGCTGTCAGCACAGAGCCTAACGCGGGGCTCGAACCCACGAACCGTGAGATCATGACCTGAGCTGAAGCTGGGCACTCAACCGACAGAGCCACCCAGGCGCCCCTAAAGACATCATTAAGATAGGGCACAGACTGGAAAAATATTGCCAGTACGTGTATCTGGCAAAAAGATTTGTAGCCAGAACATGGAGAGAACTCTTATGAATGAACACTAAGAGATAACAGCTGAATCTTAAAGATGAACAAAAGCCTCGATCAGGCCCCTTGCCAAAAAAGACCTAAGAACGGTCGATAAATATATCAGAGGTTCTCAACGCCTCCTGCCATCAAGGAAATGCAGGTCCCAGCCGCAGTACACAGAACGGCTCAAACACAAGAGCCTAACAGCACCGAATGTTGGCAAAGCCAAGAAATGAGACTCCCCGGTGTGGGCGATGGGAATGCGAAACGGTACGATCCTTTGGCAGAACTGTATATTATAAACTTAACAGCGTACCTACCCTATGACTCGGCACTTTGGCATTTACCCAAGAGAGATGAAAACACATGTCTGTAAAGCGACTTGCACAAGAAGGGGTCCTGAGCAGAAAAGAGCCGAAATGTGCGTCAGCAGAATGAAAAGACAAGTGGGGTATTTATGCGACAAGAATGCTACTCAACAACAAAAAAGAACAAATCCCTGATACATGCAACATCGTGGATGATTATTTTTATTAAAGACTTAATGTTTAAAAAAAATTTTTTTTAATGTTTATTTATGGTTTGAGACACAGAAGGCGTGCAAGCAGGGGAGGGGCAGAGAGAGAGGGAGACACAGAATCGGAAGCAGGCTCCAGGCTCTGAGCAGTGAGAACAGAGCCCGACACAGGGCTCCAACTCACGACACTGGGATCAAGTATAAAATACCCTAAGGGGTGCCTGGGTGGCTCAGTCGGTTAAGTGTCCGAATTCGGCTCAGGTCGTGATCTCGCAGTTTGGGAGTTCGAGCCCCGCGTCGGGCTCTGTGCTGACAGCTCGGAGCCTGGAGCTTGCTTCCGATTCTGTGTCTCCCTCTCTCTCTGACCTTCCCTGCTCACGTTCTGTCTCTCTCTGTCTCAATAATAAATAAACGTTTAAAAAAATATCCTAAAAATCCTCTGTTCTCCCCCTATTCATTCCTTCCTTCCCCAACCCTCAGCAATCCCTGATCTTTTTATTGTCTTCGTGGCCTTTGTCTTTTCCACAATGTCGTGGAGGTAGAATCCTACAGCACAGAGCCTTCTCAGATTGGCTTCTTTCACTCCATAATTTGCATTTAAGGTTCCTCTGTGTTTTTTTCATGGCTTGGTAGCTCATTTCTTCATAGCGCTGAATAATATCCCATGGTCTGGAAGGACCACTGTTTGTTTATCCATTCATCCATTGAAGGGCATCTTGGTTGTTTCCAAGTTTTGACGATGATGAATAAAGCTGCTATACACATCCGTGTGCAAGTTTTGTAAAGACATACATTTTCAGCTCCTTTGGGTAAATACCAAGGATTTGTATGTTAAGTGTATGTCTACTTTTGTAAATAACCGCCAAATTGTCTTTCAGCGTGGCTGCACACACTATTTGACATTCCCCCCAGCGATGAATGACGGACGGTCCCTGAATAGTTCGAAGCTCCACATCCTTGTCAGCATTTGATGTTGTCAGTGTTCTGGATTTCAGCCATGTGCAGTGCTCCTGGATGATTCTTGAAAACAATTACACTGACCAACATAAGCAGGACACAAAAGAGAATATCCTATATAATCCCATTTGTGGGAACGCGAGGACAAAGGATAATCTATGATGACAGAAGCCAGACAGGGGTTGCCTGGGTGTGGAGGTAGGAAATTGACAGGAAAGAGCGAAGAGGGAACTTTCTGGGCCGACGGAAATATCCTAATCTTCATTGTCAACGCGTTGGCTGCGAGCCACACGATACTGTCTTGAGTTGTGACTAGTGCAATTGAGGGACCAAATTTTTTGTTTTATTTAATTTTAAATTAATTTGAGTTTAAAAACAAGGAGCACATGTGGCTGCTAGAAAATTTGGAATTACAGGTGTGGCTCTGATCATGTCGCTATTGGACACAGCCGTCCTATTTCTTTTTTCGGGTGGTGGTTACCCGAGTGTGTGCAACTGTCCAAACTTGTTGAATGAACTAAGCACCCAAGGTCTTTGCATTGAATTGTGTGTGAATCACAGTTCAGTCAAAAAATGGCACCACATGACCCCTACTCGACTAATTTATGGCATTAGAAACCAGGCAGGTGGAAAGCCGGTGGCGGGAGGGAAAAGATTTCTGGGGGGCTGACACGTTCTTTTTCTTGGGGTGGATGCTGATCATACCGTGAGCTCAGTTTGTGACCATTCATTGAACTTCATGTTTGAAGACAGAAAATATATTTCTTTAATACACACTCTTGTTCTTGTGTTTTTAGAGTTCGTATATTTTGAGAGAGAGAGAGAGCGTGCAGGGGAGGGGCAGAGAGAGGGAGATACAGAATCCGAAGCACGCTCCAGGCTCTGAGCTGTCAGCACAGAGCCCGATGCGGGGCTCGAACCCATGAACTGCGAGATCATGACCTGAGCCGAAGTCGGACGCTCAATCGACCGAGCCACCCAGGTGCGTGTCCTGGGCTGCGGACGCCGCGTGTCCTGGGCTGGGCTCTCCAGAAGCTGATCCGCGGGGGAGGAGTCACGGGAAAGTAAAGACCCTCTGATAGAAAGTATTCCCCGGAGAAACCGCTGGGAAAGTTTCCAAAGGAAGCGGGAGCGGCAAGGCAAGGAGGCCAGATGAGGACGCAAAGGCCAACACAATCCCGCTGGGAGGCGCTGCGGCGACCGAGAGGGAGCCCAAGGGTCCGCCCCTCCCAGAGCACCTGCCCTTCCGTAATGGCCTAGCACTTGGAATAGGGCAAACCTGTTCAACAACAGGGTCTCGAGGAGGAGACCCAGTACGCTCCTGAGGCTCGGTCACAGGAGACATTGTGTTTCTCCCTCGCACTCTGGGGGAGGCCAGCTGCCATGTGTGAGGGCACCCGAGCCGTCCGCGCAGAGGCCCCTGCGGGAGGACCTGAGGCCTTCAGGTGATGGCCATTGCCACCTTGCCAGCCATGCGAGGGCACCATCTTGGAAGCAGAGCCTTCCTCCCCGGGGGAGTCTCCCAGTGGAACGTCTCGATTGCAACCTCACGAGAGCTCAGCCACATGCCAGCTACTGACTCACGGAGACTGAGATAATAAATGTTTGTTATTATTTTAAATCGCAGAACTTAAGGTGAATTTGTTCACATGGCCGTAAAGAACCGATAAAGTCATTCTGCCTCAGTCACAGGGGGGAGCTCTGGAGACACCACAAGTCATGTCTTAGAGTGTCCCCATCAGTGGGAGCTGGAGCGCCCAAGTCCCCAGACCCGTCGGTCACTGGCTCAGAGCTGCTGGGGGTGGGTTGGGGACAGCCCCCCCCCCCGAGGCACTGCTGGCCTCCCACGCAGGCAGGGGAGTGGGTAACAGCAGGCAGAAGACAGCCTCCCACAATGACATCCAGGGGGCAGCTGTGGGGGTTGAAACACGGCAAGAGGGGCTCATGTGCGCATCAGGGCAAAGGGATTTGAGGGAACGTGAGCGGAGCCCTGATGGCATCGGCCACAGGGGCAAATCTAGCAGGTGTGTGGGGGTGGGGGTGGGGAGGGTGGGCGCGGTGCAGCCCCGGATCTCAGACCTGGAGGAGGCGGCACGGAGCCCATGGTTAAGGGCACGGGTGTGGCTCCGGACGGCTGGGTTTGAACCCCGGGCGTGTCGCTCTTTCGGAGCCTCGAACACCTCATCCGTCAAGTGGGGCAACGGTGGTCCAGTTCACAGGGTTGCGTGAAGGTTCGGTGGGATTCCCGCCGGCCTGCTGTTAGCCCACGGGCAGTGACTATTTGGTATTATTACCAGTACTATGAATGGCAATGGAGGAGCTACCATGAGGCACCAGTCAGCAAGCTGGGGCAGAGCTGGGGACACCTGTTCCCCCAGAACACAACACCTTAATCCAGTTCTGGGAGGGTTTGCCAAAGAGACGGGCCGAGATGGGGTTTTGTCTGTCCCGTTCATGGGTCACGCTGAAAGACCCCTACCCAGCTCTCACGGGGACAAGGCGGGGCCGGGCCAGCAAATGAGAAGTGGGGAAATGGGGCAGTGTCCCCCCAGCTAGAATTTCATTACTGCCCAGGGGCCTTGGAAGCCTGCTTCTAAGGCCCTCTGGCCTCAGACCCTCAGACAAGACCACTGATCCAACGGTCACGCTCCAGCTGATTCAGCCGGGGTGTTCAGGACTGCCTGTGGCGCAGCGCTAAATACCCCGGAGATGTGATTCTTGCCGACATCTGCCCGACCGGGGAGACTGGAACCAGGGCTGTTCACTTGCTCACCTCTGGGGGGCACCGCCAACACTGGATCTTCCCCGGTTCCCCCACCGGCAGCGCTAAATTTCCAAGTACATGTGTATGCTTCTAGGGCCCAGGGTGTAGCCGCATGGCTTCACAGAACTCTGGTGCTTGGGAGCTGGGACGGACTTGGGAGTCTGGAGGTAACTCGTCCCCTTGTATCACAGACCCGCGGCTTCCTCCATGCCACGTTATCTATTGATTTCTATTTAACAGTGACTGATGCGGCTCTTGGGCCTTCCTCTGATGAATCCAAGTTGTCCGTCGAGGAGGAGAGACAGGGCGGGAGAGAAGCATTATTATTCCAAAGCACAGTCATTAGATTAATAGCAAGCTCAAAGCCACACCGTCAGCATGGGGAGGATCAATGCAATAACAGAGGTGAGGCTCTCCAGAGAAGAGAGCTGCTTCTCAAACACGTGTCCTATTTATAGATCACGTGCATTCATTCCCCCCTCACACCTGCTTCCCTGAGCTCTCCCAGGCGAGCTGATTATCATCTTTAAGACTACGTGTCGGCAACATAAACCATCATCGCCATCACCCTTTATCTCTGCCCCATCTTTCTTCAAAGTGCCCACCAGGAAAATTAGACAAAACCGTGTAGCTTCGTGTCGGAGCAAAGGCATTTTTCACGACTCTTCCGAAAGAAATTTTTATCTTGCCACGTTTGATCTTTCCCCGTAATTTGAGAGAATAGAAACCGTAAGGCCATAAGGAGCCAGCCAAACTTTAGAAATAATTGCCCCAGATGGATTTCTATCCACAAACATTTAGTTTTCCCAAGTCATAGCTTGTCCGCAGGTGACTTGATTTGGATGGCTTTAATTTTTACGTTCCAGATTTGTTATTCAGAACGGGTGGAGGGGGAGGGGAGGGGAGATTTTTCTCTGGAGGGTATTTCTTTCTAAATGTAAGGAAATGATTCTCTGGTTCTGTGTCAGGGAGAGCTAGGGGTGGTGGTGGTAGGAACGTGGGCAGGGCGGTGGCCGACAGCTGGAGAATCTGAGCGTGGCCTGAAACAGGGACTGGGCAAGGGAAGGAGGTCGATGGAGGGAAAGTCCAGGGTCTAAGTGCAACGTGACAGGTGGCCAGCCTTGCGAGACCCTTTCAGCCTTCACGTTCACCCCTGCATCCTGCACTCCACCCTCTCCGTTTAGAAGGAACTCCAGAATTCTCTCTCCCTGTTCACTGACCACGGGTTCTGAACCACAGACATCACTCGAATCCTCACCCTGCCTGCCATCTTGTTTTGAATTCTCCCCAGCGTCTGAGCTCATTGATCACCTATGGCTTATTTTTCTGTTTCTGGCCTCACCTTGCCCTTTGGACTTGACACTGTGATAGGACCGCACTTTTTTGTCTCGAGCTATTATTGAGTCAGATCAACCTCCCTCCCTGGTTCAGTTGAGCCACAGAACTCCCTCCCTCCGCTCCCGCCGTGGGATTCTCTTCCCTTTCCTAGTACCGTGAATGGGACTTAGATGGAGAAACCCCAGGGTGGGAGAGTCCGAATAAACTGCCGCCACTGTCTCTTTTTCCAGGACCTCCTCTCTCTACTCTCGGCCCTTGACAACTCCACGTTTGCTAACGTTAGCATTTCGGAAACCATCTCCCCCACACCCGCTTTGTGTACCGCCAATCGTTTCTGTTCAGATGGTTTGTGACCCGCCCTCCTTCCACATTTTTTTACAAAGTTCCAGACCAGAACTATGCACTTTCCATTAAAAGCCTATTAAGGGGCGCCTGGGTGGCACAGTCGGCTAAGCGTCCGACTTCAGCCAGGTCACGATCTCGCGGTCTGTGAGTTCGAGCCCCACGTCGGGCTCTGGGCTGATGGCTCAGAGCCTGGAGCCTGTTTCCGATTCTGGGTCTCCCTCTCTCTCTGCCCCTCCGCCGTTCATGCTCTGTCTCTCTCTGTCCCACAAATAAATAAAAACGTTGAAAAAAAAATTAAAAAAAAAAAGCCTATTAAAATGTATCTATTGATGAAAACTGTATGGCTCATCACCAAACACGCCGACTCAAGATAATACATGAAACTTAGGCACATAGCTCATCAATTTGGAGCTACTGGGACTCCATTTTTCTTTTCCCTTAAGACGTTAAGATTGAATCCCTTATAAAATTGGATATAATCTAAATGTTCAACAACACGGGATGGGTAAAGATATGCCCAAGTCCTACTAAACGGTCATGTTTGCGCAGACTATTTAGTGACTCAGAGAGAGGACGTTGAGTGGAAAAGCAGGGTGAAGACTTATCTTCTGTGTAAACCCAACTCCACTGTGCCCTGTGGCAGCCTCGGCTGGGACACTGGCTTGCAGGGCCGGGGACCGTCTCTATCTTCCTCCTGGGCGGTGTCCCAAGTGTGGTCTCTGGTGGGTGGGCACAGGGGAGGAGGGTGGTCAGCAGGAAGTCAGCTGAGGGGCAGGGAAAGGCTGCTGCTTCAAGCCAGGGGCTTCAGGTGGGAAAAAGGCCTTGTGTGCGTGGGCGGGGTGGGGAGGGAGGACGGGGTGGATGGAGGGGTGAGGGAGGCCGGTGGTCTTACAATCACTGCAGTGAGATGCAGCCCCGGTAAATCTCTTTAGGTGCTGGTGCTTGAGGCTTATCTTTATTCCTTAAAGCCTATCTTGATTTTTTTAGACGTGATTTATACCGAGGGACAGAAGAAATAGAATCATGACATGCGCACAATTTACAAGGCTGATTGCATGTACTGTTCATTTACACATGCTATCACGTTCCAAGCACACACGCACACACACACACACACACACACACACACACACACACTACCACAGACATTTGGGGAGCTAACCCTGGAATCAGAGGTAGGATCCTGGTGTTGCCGTGAGCACGGGGCAGGCCAGAGCGCCCAAGGGTTGGCAGATTTTGGATAAACAACACATTTTTTTGTTGTTGTTAGTATAAATATTCTTACTTGTTCTAGCTGGCAACTGTGCCTGGACCTCTGATTTATGAGAAGAAAAGCTTAGGTTAGGATTTACTACGCCCCCCCTGGGAGAGAAAGAGAGACAGAGAGGGAGACAGAGAGAGAGACGGAGGCAGAGAGGGAGAGATCATCGCTCTCTCTCCCCCCGGAGCACAAAGCCCGGCGGGGACTGCCTTTCTCCGATCATAAAGTTTCTCAGCCAATTTGCCCTCCCATCTCTCCCGAATTTTTTCCCTTTCTGAGAGAACTCCCTCTCACCGGCTCCTATTTGCCTGGATTTACATATAATGAACCTCTTCGCTGTCTCCCTAGCAACGGGGCCTCTCACCAAACAGCCTCAGACAGAAACCCGGGCAGAACACCGTTCTAGAAGCAGCTGGCACATTGCCTCCGAACACCTTTTAAACAACATTTAAACAAGCTTTTGGAAGCTCATTTTGTTCCGTTACATATGAACTTCTCCCTTTTCCCTTTTCGGGGGAGGAAAGGCCCACGGATGTTTTTCTTGTACAGACTAGGAGCTGCTCTTCCTTCACCTCCGGGTCTCAGTGACTGGCATGGAGAGACATTTCCAGATTGTGTTGAATAGTCACACAAGCCCGGGGCCAAAAAGGACTGAGGGACACTGGGGGTCGATGAGGTCCACACTTAGGAACAGGAAAGACCAAGGCCCTTTGTTGTGTTCTGCAAACATCGTGCGCTTTGAAAGATTGTGTTTACGAAGTTGCATTTGTTAAGGAATAATAATGTGCTGGAGACTAATTATTATTATTAACCAAAGACATACAGCGGGCCATCAGCACTCCTACCGACCAGCGTTTCCCGCTGAGCGAGAGGATTCCCGGCCAAAGCCAAGGCCAAGGCCAAGGCGCTCTGGTGTCTTCCAGCTGAATGCTGCCGTCACTCCCGTGTGCACGTCCCTTTCACGTGCACGTCACTTCCGCGGAAATACAGCAGCAAAACTGAAAACTCCCTCCCTGCCTGCACGAATGTGGGGGAGGAGCTGAACCTGGGGTGCCCGGTGTCAGTGACCCTACAAGAGACACGCTCCGGAAGAAGAACAGGGTGATGGGGGGCGGGGGACTCGGAACAATCCCACCAACAAGCCCGCAATTTCGGGACAACGGAGAGATTACGTTCTACAAGAGCTGATGCCTAGACGCCGGGGTGCAGACCTCAGCTCTGCCACGTAATAGTTATGTCGCCCTGACCTCGCTGAGCCTCAGGGATGCCATCTGTAAAATGGGCTGATAAAACTGGGGCCAGTTAGGATGCGTGTGAAGGGAAAATGCAAAGTGCGACGCAAACTGAGGCCGGGTCTCGTTTTGTCTGCAGCGCCCTCTGGGCTTCACCCTCACGAGTTACAGCATGGCAGCCAGGCGGTCCTGGGACTAGAAACGTCCTCACGAGAGGCCAGCGTCCCTTCCAGATACCCTCGCAGAAGAGAGAGCAAAGTTCTTTCGTGGAGCCCTCATCGAACCTGCCCCCAGGGTTCAGGGACGCATCTGAATGCTGGGACCACACTCAACCAGTCATGGGCCAGAAGGCGGTTCCAGCTGCCGCCGCCAGGGGGGTCACGTGACACGCGCTGCTGGCTTCTGGGCACAGGTGCCACCCGTTCCCCCGGCTGCCTCCTCCTTCCTCCCGCAGCCCCGGGACAGAAACTGCGGGGCGGAAGCCGGTCCCGGCCGTGACGGTGGAAGGCACCCCCTAAGAATGACGCAGCGGCAGGGAGGCCCCGGCCAGTCCCCGGCCACCCCCTCCCGCGAGACACGTGGGACCGCGCAGAGGTGCGGGGAAGGCGCCGTCTCTGCCGGAGCCGCCGGCGTCGGGCTTCCGCTCCGAGCGGGCACAGCTTCTCACAGGCGGTCGCTAGGCGTTAGGATGAGGAGACCTGGGGAGGCGAACCCTTAACCTGAGGGCCGGATGGAATTCAGACAGGCTCCAAAGCCAGTGCTCCCACCCTAAAAAGAAGGGAGGTTCTGGGACGTGCGACGACACGGATGAACCTCGCGCATGCTTTGCTCGGTGGAAGAAGCCAGTCCCCGGAGGACGGAGGCTGCGCGATCCCACGTCTGTGGGGTCCCTGGCGTTGTCACGTTCCCAGAGACAGAAAGCGGGTGGCGGGGGGGGGGGGGGAGTGGGGAGCGGGTGTTCAGTGGGGACAGAGTCTCAGTTTGGGGACACGAAAAACTCCCGGATGGGAACGGTGGCTGCCCAGCAGTGTGAACGCACCCAGAGCCACTGAACCGCGCACTTAAAAATGGCAAAAAATGGTAGAGTTTATGTCGTGTGTGTTTTACCCCAGTAGGAAAAAATTCAGTGCGGGGGAAAATCCTACTCAGACAAAACAAAACGGGCGCCTGGGTGGCTCAGTCGGTCGAGCATCTGACTCTAGATCTCGGCTCAGGGCCTGATCTCACAGTTTGTGAGTTGGAGCCCGGCATCCGGCTGACAGCATGGAGCCTGCTTGGGATGCTCTCTCTCTGCCCCTCCCCTGCTTGCACACTCTCTGGGAAGATAAGTAAACAGACTTAAAAAAATAAACAATAAAAACGATGCTCCCTCTCACACCTGCCTTGTACAAACTAGGAGCATTTTGTGCTTTTTTCTTCAAGAGATTCTGAGCTCCCCGTTTCCACGGCCCCCGCCCCCCGACCCCCAGGTCCTCTGGGTTCTCATCAGCATCCAGCATGATGGCTGAGTGTCGCTGAAGAGGCTTCTGCTGCTGGGGCCGCCACCGCTCTGCCTACAGCAAGGACTAGAGACAGGCAAGACCCTGTCACAGCTCTCAAGACAGAGGCTGAATTTCTAGTGTCTCGGGAAGTGGAGCCGGGGGGCCTGAGTCGGACCCTCAGCAGCTCCGAACCGAGAGGACCAGGGATACCGTTTCTCCGGGAACGAAACATTTCCAGAGCGCATACATTAACATTCAAGACTCCCCGAGAATATTCAAAGTGTCACGGAGGTCCCGATTTGGGGAGAGGCTGTCCCTTTCCCTAAGTGAAAATGTCACTGCTCTGCCTCCTGAGCGAGGCTCCCAGCTCCCAGCTGCTCTACCCCAGGATCACTGAGGCATCTTAATTAGGTTAAAGCGTTTATACAGCTTTCCTTCCCCACGTTCCTCGGTCATCTCTCTGGGTATTTCACTGTGCGAGGGTTCAAGTTACGAGTCACTGCTTCCCTTCCTGAGGGGCCCTCACAGAAGGGCGAAAAGTGTCCATCTTGCCTTCGGATGCTTAAAGCAAATCTCTGGAGCCCGAGGACGTGTGGGGAAAGAGAACAAGGTTCATTTGGGCCAGTGGTTCTCCGTCCCGGCAGCCCCTCCGGGTATCTTGGGGACCTTTGGCAAACGCAGATGCTACCCCCCCAAACCAATGAAATGAGAAGCTCTCGGGTGGAGCCCCGGCCTCAGTAGCTTTCCGGGGTGATTCTGGCCCCAATGAAAACCCGTGCTCTGGGAGGCTTGCTCCCGTGTGTGCGGTCCGTGGGCCAGCAGCAGCATCTGGGAGCCAGGCAGGGGGACGACCTCGGGCCCCGCTCCTGGGCCCCCCGGATCACCCGACTCAGAATCGACATGTGAGCAAAGTTCTCACCGGACCCACGTGCACGAGACTTCGGGAAGCTTCAGGAGGACCGCCGTCAGGAGGGATCTTGACTGTTGCTGGCGATCTCAAGCCTCACCGCCCTCAACTCTAGTTGTTTGCTCCCCAACTTCTCCCACATCTGGGCGGGACGGGGGCCAGTGATACTGGCCGTCCCAGGGTGGAGTGGGGTGCCTGGGCGTCAAGGGTGACTCCTGCACCGTCACGTGACACAGAAGGGTTGAATGTATACAGAGCTGGGGTCCATTCCAGCACGTAGTGCCGCCTCTCCGGCCGGCTGATGCCAAGATCGTAGTCATTAGTAATAATAGTCACATTTATTGATAACCTACTATGTGGCGGGCACTTGGCATGTAGTCCTTCCTTAACAGGGAAGTCAGCATCATTGTCCCTGATTTGTAGATGAGCTAACAGAGGCTCAGAGAAGGAAGGCACTTGCCCAACAAGTTCATGCAGCTGGCATCGCAGGGGCGGCCAGGGGCTGGTTCCCCGTCGCCCCCACTGCGTTTAGAAGCCTACCGGTAGGAGGTAGGGATGAACAGGGGAAGGGAAGCGGCCGAGGAAGTGAGGGAGGTTGGAGGGGGCGGGACTGTGCAGAGCAGGGGGCCCGGATGAAGTAGAAAAAAATGTGGTTGGGGCTCCTGGTTCCGAAGGATAGAACCCCAACACGCGCGGATGGAATTGCAGAGAGGAATCTGTGGACTCAGCTGAAGTGTCTAGGAGCAGCTGGGCCTCAAGACATAACGTCTTTCTCTCTTTCTCTCCACCTCTCAGACCCGCTTTCCTCTGGGACCACGTCGCTCCCAGGCAGGCTCTGCCTCATGGAGGAGAAAGCGTTGTCTGACCGTGTCCGTCCTACATCGTCTGCTTTGCGGCCTGCAGCTGGAACTTCCCAGAAATCACCCAGACCCTTCGGGTTGACAGTGGTTGGCCGGGCCCTGGTCATCTCCTCCCTGCAGGTAGCAGTGGGACACCACGGGGCCCTAGAAAGCCGGAGGGTGGTTCTCCCAAGGAGATCAGGGCACTGTTACAGGAGGTGGACAGAGAGGCAGGCACAGGGAATGACTGGCTCCACCGAATATCCCATTCTGCCCCCCAGACCGACCTTCCGCCCTCCTCTCTGCTGGGAGACTGATTTCTATGGACTGTATCACCAGATCTCCCTTCTCTGCCTTTTTTTTTTTACAGCTTTATTAAGGTATAATTTGCATGCCCTAAACGTGTACAACTCAGTGATTCTTAGTAATTTAATAGCATCATGAATCCATCACAATCCTGTTTCCAAACATTTCCACTATCCCTCCTTCCCCCGCGCTCCCAAGTTTATTCCAGCCTGTTTGCTGTAGCTCCCGACGAAATCCAGAATTTGCCTCCTCTGGACACGTCCTGTAATGGAATCACACAACACACAGTCTTTCAGGTCTGGCTTCTTTGGCTTCATGTGATGTTTCTGAGGTTCAGCCCTATTGCAGCCAGTGTCCGTATTTTGTTTCTTTTTATTCTGCAGGGCAGTCTGTTGGGTAGACACGCCACATTTGGTTTATCTCTGCACCAGTTGACGGACATCTGGGTCGCGTGCAATTTGGGGCTGTTTATGAATAAAGCTGTAACGCACATTCGTGTCTAAGTCTCCGTGTAATTCTCTTGAGCGGGTTCTGAGGACTGGAATTGCTATATCACACGCTAAATTTATGTTCAACTTTTAAAGAAACTGTCAAACTATTTTCCAAAGCTTCTGTATCATTTCACAGTCTCGCGAATGAGAGTTCCAATTTTTCTACATCCTCGTCTATACTTGGGATTGTCTGCTTCAAAAAAAAAATTATAGCCATTTATTAGGTGTAGGGTAGTGGTATCTCATTATGGTTTCAATTTGGGTTTCCCTGGTGACTAATAATGTTGAGTGCCTTCTCATGGGCTGATTAGTATGTCGTCTTTAGTGAAATGTCATTCAAGTCTTGGCTCATTTTTAATTTGGCTAAATTCTCTCTTTCTTATTGAGTTGCAAGAGTTCTTTGTATTTTTTTGGATACAGTTCTTCATCAGATATGTGATTGGCAAATATTTTCTCCCAGACAGGGGCGTGTCTTTCATTTTCCCACTGGTGTCCTTTGAAGTGCAAAAGTTTTTAATTTTAATGATGTCCCGTTGATCAGTTAGCTCATGCTTTTGGTGTCAGGTCTAAGAACTCTTTGACACGAAGTCTTGAAGATTTTCTCCTATGAGCTCTAGAAGTTTTATCATTGTAATTCCTACATTTAGGTCTATGGTCCATTTTGAATTCATATTTATTTATTTATTTTTATTATTTTTAACATTTATTTTTGAGAGAGAGAGACAGAGATGAGTGGGGGAGGGGCAGAGAGAGGGGGACACAGAATCGGAAGCAGGCTCCGGGCTCCGAGCTGTCAGCACAGAGCTCAACGCAGGGCTTGAACCCATTGTCCTTTTCCCTAGTGAATTGTCTTGGCATCTTTGTCGAAAATCAATTGACCGTAGTTGTAAGGGTTTATTTCTGGAGTCTCACTTCTGTTCCATTGGTCAATAAGCCAATCCTTCTTCCAATAGCACACTCTCTCCGTGACTGTAGCTTTATAGTAAGTTTTGAAGTTGAGCCATGTAAGTGCCCAATACATTTTAGGACCAGCTTGTCAGTTCTGCTGGGGTTTTAACTGGTATTGTGTTGAATCTACAGATCAGTTTGAGGAAATTGACATGTTACATCTATGGTAAATCTTCTATTCCATGACTAGGGAGCGAGTCTCCACTTTTTAACATTTTTGTTCATTTTTCTCAGTAATGTTTTACAGTTTTAAGTGTATAAACTTCACACATTTTTTTTGGTTAAATTTGTTCAAAATATTGTATTCTTTTTGATGCTATTGCAAATGAGCCTTAAAAAATTTCATTACCAAATTGTTCATTACTGACTTAGAAAAATACAATTTATTTTCGTACATCGATCTTTTATCCTGTACCCTTGCTAAATTTACTTGCTCTTAGAAGGATGTGTGTGCGTGTGTGTGTGTGTGTGTGTGTGTGTGTGTGTGTGTGTTGATTCTCTAGGATTTTCTTTTTTTTTTTTAATTTTTTTTTTCAACGTTTATTTATTTTTGCGACAGAGAGAGACAGAGCATGAACGGGGGAGGGGCAGAGAGAGAGGGAGACACAGAATCGGAAACAGGCTCCAGGCTCCGAGCCATCAGCCCAGAGCCCGACGCGGGGCTCGAACTCCCGGACCGCGAGATCGTGACCTGGCTGAAGTCGGACGCTTAACCGACTGCGCCACCCAGGCGCCCCTCTAGGATTTTCTACATACAGAATGATGCCATCTGTGAATGAAAAGTTTTACTTCTTTCTTTCGAATATGAGTGCTTTTAATGGTTTTTTTCTTTCGCCTTATTTCACCAGCTAGACTCTTCAGTGCCGTGCCAAACAGGAAGGGTGACAATGGACATCCCTACCTCATCTCCGATCTTGCCAGAAAGCATTCTGATCTTTTCCCATGAAGTGTGACGTTAATGGTGATTTCTTGTGCTTCCACAGGTTGAGAGGATTCCCTTACATTCCTATTTTGTTGATGTTTTTTCTTCACAAATAGGTGTTGGTTTGTCAATTGCTTTCTCTGTGTCTACTGAGACGATTCACCATCTGGGGGTGCCATCTGTTTCCTGCTAGGACCCTGACTGATGGCAAATGCTCACTGCACGATGAAACGTAAATCATGGGGTTCCCTCTTCCTGCATCGATGGATCAGTGCACCGACTTGGTGCCTCTTATCCCAGCTTTTTGGCTTCCACAGATTTGGTTTTAAAATATATCCAAAAACTGTGGGATGCTCCCAGTGTCAAAGGGGAGGCCTGATTTCCCTCCCTGGGTGTGGACTGGACTTAGTGACTCACTTCAGATGAATCGAGTACGGCAGAAGGTGTACAATGATGGAGGTGGGGCTGACAAAACAGAGATTTCTGGACCAGGGGCAGGTGTAGAGGTTAGGTCCCATAAGGACGCATTATTCCGGGAGTATCTCTGGTTTCCGAATTTCCACTCAGTGTCATCTAGCATCCCGTCCATCCCAACATGTCAGGTCTTTGATAAAGTGTGTTCTTCTAAGAAAGGAACCCAGGGTCATGGCCTCCCAAGACTGACGTGCTGAGCAGGTAACCTGACGCTGACACGTGAGGCCGCCCACATTCGGCCCCCACCCGGTGTTCTTTCTAGAACGCCAGACAGCAGGGACACGCACACTCTGCATTTTGATCACCTGTGGGTGGATGGGCTGTTTTCTAATGAGATTCTCTGCCCAGCCCCTTCTGCTGGAAGTTTCACCCAGGAGGAAAGATCTGAAGCACTGTGTCAAAGGTTATAAAAGCATTTACACAGCAAGTGAAGTCTTGCTTAACAATTGGCACTAAAAACAAAAAAAAAAAAAAAAAAAAGAGGAAGAAGAAGGAGACGAAGGAGAAGGAACTATCTGCCTCAGGCTGGGGCCCTGCACCTTAGCATTTGTGTAAAGTGAAAATAAATCCCTCTTTTCTGGGAAGCAGAAGGTTCCTATTCACCTCTGTTCGTGTACAATTAGATACTTTCTCATCTTCCTTGCAAGTAGAAGTTGGTTTATCGTCCTAAGAGATAGGAAACTCTTAAGTAGCCTTGTGTATGTGTCAGAACATTCCAGACACAAAGGACAGAACCCCAATCCAACCTTAAGTAGCCTGAGCAAAACAGGTAACTTTCCTGTCTAACCGAACCAGAAAAGCAGGCAAGAATTTAGCCAAACAAAGGGGATTCGAACGACATCTTTTATCTTGTTTCCTCTTCTCTCACATTAATTGCCTTCATTCTCTCCCGACACAGCTGGACCCACGGCCAGACGGATGTCCCCCAAACGTGACCTCCTGTCGCATACATCCAGCTCTCTGCCTGATACCGCCATTGGCATACCTGGCGGGGCTCGAACACTAAGGAGCGTGAAACTCGGCTCCTGATTTGCTCCTACGGCTTGTGCTTCGTCCTCCAGTGTTTCCCTGTCAGAGTAGGTGGCACCAGCCGCCAGCCGCACATGCCGGAAACCTCTCTGACCTCTGCCTCCCTCATCCCCTCAAGGTCAATCAGTAAGTACTCTAGCCTCCCCCCGCCCCCCCCCCCCCGCACCTCCCCGTCCCACTTCCTAGTCAGAGCCGTCCTCCCTCCCATGGGGTTACAGTAACTGCCTTCTAATGGATTCATCCCCAACGGTTCTTACTCCCTCTGATTCATTCTGCATTATGGTCACCCTAGAGATCCTTAAAAAACACAGATTGGACTGTCAGTCCCCCGCTCTGTACCCTTCAAGCACTACTGGGATAACACCCCAAATCTTTACAAGAGCGTGATCCTACCCCGCCTGTCTCCCCTCCCTCACCTGGAGCCGCTTTCCTCTTTCCTCCAGCCCACGGTCCTTCCCACCCCATGGCCTCGGCACATGCTGGGCCCTCTACCCAGACGTTCCGTTCTGTTTCATTCCCGACTTAGTTCCCACGCACACCTCAGAGGTGGTGTGTGGGTTTTAAAATAAGTTCACGAATTCTTTGACGTTCCTCCTTCCCAAATGGAGCGCAATTGTCCCCTGTTTTAATGAACATGGCAGAAGAGACCAGGGTGTAAAAGGCATTGGGGCTTCCTCCTCTTCTCTCCTGGATTGCCTGCTCTGGGAGAAGCAGGCTGCCATGTTGTGAGGGCACCCTCAGGAAGCCGCTGCTTGAGTCTACAGAGGCCTCCGGCCAACAGCCAGTGAGTGAGTTTGGAAGTGGATCCCGCCGCCCCACTCGGGCCCTCAGATGAGCCCCCAGCCAGCTGCTTGTCTGCAAGCTCGTGACTCAGCCAGGGACACCCCGCCATGCCATGCATGAGCCCCTGACCCACGGAAAGAGAGATAATTAAAGGCTTATTGTTTTGAGGCACACAGCTCTGTGGTAGTCTGTTACACAGCAACAGATGATTGATATGGTCATTTCCTACCTTATTCCCTTTCTTTTTAAAAAAATTTTTTTTTAATGTTTATTTATTTTTGAGACAGAGACAGAGCATGAACAGGGGAGGGTCAGAGAGAGAGGGAGACACAGAATGTGAAACAGGCTCCAGGCTCTGAGCTGTCAGCCCAGAGCCCGACGCGGGGCTCGAACTCACAGACCACGAGATTGTGACCTGAGCCGAAGTCGGACGCTTAACCGACTGAGCCACCCAGGCGCCCCATCCTACCTTATTCCCTTTCTTCGCTCCTCTGACATTTACAGTTAAGTAAGTAGCTGGGGAACTCACTGTGGAGAAATGTCCACTGTGGTCCCCACCATGGCCTTGGGGATCTGACCCAGGTAGGTGCTTACGGGGGTCACCACACACACCCAGCTGGTGGTAGTCCAAGTCTGCTGGGAGGCAGGATCAGGCCAAACAAAACAGACACCAGAAGCCCATCATTTTCAATGCCCTTTCCTTTACAAAACAAAATTATTTCCTGTGATAATCACGCAATAATTAATACTTTCTTGGATCATTCTTTAGTTTTAAGGCGAACAGCAACAACTAAAGACAAACTTTTAGGGGCGCCTGGGTGGTTCAGTTGGCTGAGCGTCCCGCTCTTGATTTTGGCTCAGGTCATGATCCCGGGGTCCTGGGATCGGGTCCTGAGTCAGGCTCCACACGAAGATACAGCCTGCTTGGTGGTCTCTCTCCCCCTCTCCCTCCGCCCCTCTCCCGTGCTCCTGCTAAGTAAAAAATAAAATAAATTTTAAAAAAGCATAAACTTTTATTTTAAAGATATTATTTGAACTCCATGAAATGAAGGCCTTATTGAAACACAGGAACGTGCAGGGCCACGGGGGTGGGAGATCTGACTCGTTCCTGGAGCCAGCAAAACCTGGCTAACTTCCTCTTTAAATGAGCGCACACGGGGGCGCCCGGGGGAGCTCAGTCGGCTAAGTGTCCCTTGATTTCGGCTCAGATCATCATCTCAGGGTTTCCGGGTTCGAGCCCCACATCAGGCTCTGTGCTGACAGTGCAGAGCCTGCTTGAGATTCTCTGTCTCTCTGCCCCCTTCCTGCTCTCTCTCTCAAAATAATAATAAATAAAATAAAATAAAATAAAATAAAATAAAATAAAATATAAAATAAAATAAAATAAAATAAAATAAAAATAAAAATAAAAATAAACGAGCACCTGGTGCTGTGTTCCTGAGTGTCGGGGCCACCCATGGACCTGGGACTTCTCCGCATCACCCTCCGCGTACGATATGAGGTCTACTCCAGGACGAGTCACAGACATGCCGACCTGAAGCCAGGCCACTCAGCCATCACCGCAGGAAATATCTACAACTTAGGCCGATGAAAGATTTGGGGAGGGCGTGTGTGTTACCGCCAGCACAGTGCAGAACTACCACAGGGCGATAATAAAAAGTAGACAGACTTGAAAACATTTTTTTTTTTTGATGTTTATTATTTTTGAGAGAGCACGGGTGTGTACGGCGGGGGAGGGGCAGAGAGAGAGGAGAGAGAGAAAATGCCAAGCAGGCTCCGTGCTGTCAGCGTGGGGCTCGAACTCACGAACCATGAGATCATGAGCTGAGCCGAGATCGAGAGCCAGACCCTTCACCCACTGAGCCACTCAGGCGCCCCAAAAAAGCAGATAGACTTTTAGGTGGTTTTAGAGCTGTTTGAAAATCCTCTACAGACAGTGCACTCTCACTGCATGCAGGCTCCTGGGATGGACAGCTCCCACCCTAGGCTGACCTTCTGGAAGGACCGAGGAAGGAGGCGTCCAGTTACGAGCTATGAGCATGACACCACGCTGGGAATGTTTTTTTCACACATATGGGGGCGGCGTTAGCGGTCTAGGGATTTGGGGACATTCGTACAGACACACTCTTCGAGGATCTTTGCTCTGCCAAGGACAGATCTGCTCTGGGTGGGGACAGCCAGGTCGTGGGTGTGGGCCACCCCTGTCTCGCTGCCCGGCACGCGCCCCGCTCCCCCCCACCCCCAGCAGAGTGCAGGCTTGCGGAAGACGCTTTGGTTGTCGTCAGGTTACAGCTCCATTTCCTACGCGGAGTCCTTAAAACACATTTAAATATTTCAAATTGTCTCCAAATTTTTTTAGAATTCATAAATTTGTAACAGTAACAAGATCATAAAAGAAAAAGCTTGCCCCCGACCAATAGGAGAGAGAACTGACTTATTTATATGTTTATCATTTTATTTTCATTTCCCACCTGGATAGTCCCCGGAGATTTGATTTCTCGTTTCCTACAGAATCCAAAGACACAGAGCAGCAGTCGGTGTTAAATAATCTTTACTCTACACCTGTTCAAACTACCTGCAAGAGACACTAGTCATTTGTCCTTATGCACAAACATCAATCCGGGGAACATGAAATTTTAACTATCCATAAATATTCCAACATCCGTTCACACGGAGCATCTAATTCCAGCATCAAAATGCAGATAGGCATGAATAGATATTTGGATTTATGACAAAGGGAATCTCATCTGGAAGCCCCTCCCAGGTAGGTCTGGGGGCTGGGTGTGACATATTTGGGATGATGTCTGTTTCCCTCTATTTCTATCAGGTTGATCCTGTAATCCTGTTTAATTAATAATACACGTTGCACGTTTCTCCCCCCCCCTTCCCATTTAAATTATGTTTGAAATGAGATGGCTGGATGCTTCTTACAAAAATGCCTTGAAAAATAAGCCGTGTCAGACATGAGTGATTTATTATCACTCAGAATGCTGGCTGGGGAAGTCTCAGAATTGATGTCGCTTCCTGCTGGCATTTCTACGACGAGGACAGTCCAGGGTGCTCTCCTCCTGGGCCCTTGCACGCATGGGGAGGCAGCTCTCACATGCTGTCTCCCCTCCACTGTCTCCCGCTTCCTCACTCCCCTTTGCATGAAACTTGCCCCAGCTTTTGGAGGGCATGTGGAGCCTGACATGAGGCTCGAACTCATGAACCATGAGGTCATGAGCTGAGCCTAGATCAAGAGTCAGACCCTTCACCGATTGAGCCACTCAGGCACCCCAAAAAGCAGATAGACTTTTAGTCGGTTTTATAGTTGTTTGAAACTAGAGACCAGCCACTATGCCATAAAGTCAACGACCAGGAGAACAGAGATCCCATGGTCTGGAAGACCTCAAATGAGTTGCATCACACTGACGAGTTCACAGGTTAGCGACCTTCCAAGCCAAGGTTCTTGGACACATTCTGCCCAAATCACAGGGTCGCTGTGCTGTCGATAGTTTGCTCTGTCGGGAATACGAGTGATTATTTATTGAGCACGTACTATGTGCCATGCACTAAGCCCAATACAGGAGCGATCTCACTCCTCACTCTTCACAATTGGTATTAAGGGCATCCCTATTTCACAGGTGAGAAAACTGAGGAACCCAGCAAGCACGCAGCCCGTCCAGGAGAGAGACCCAGATGGCCAGAGTCCAGACTCAACCCTTTCAATGGACTATTGATTACTAGTAACCAGAGCTAGACTTTTCTGAACATTGCATGCCAAGAGATGTGCTAAGCCTTCCATAACTACTGCTTCCTTTTGTCTTGGCAGGACGTACAGGGACAAAGATTGTTGTCCACATTTGACAAGTGAGGAAACAACGGAGGCTTACAGAGTGAAGTCAGTTGTCTAAGGGAAGCCCTACGGCCAATGGGAGGGCTGCCATCTTCCCAACTCCTTAGCCCCTTGTGTCACTCTGCTTTATTGACACGGCGGATGGCATGGTGGGGGGTCGGTCCCAGGGGTGAGATCCCCCTAGAGCTCTATTTTCAGTTTCCTTCAATCTGGTTCCTGTTCCCTTTTCTGCACAGTAATGCCCCCAACCGAGAGAGCCAAAGAGTAATGAAGAGAAAACGTTCATGAGCTACCGTTCTTCTCCCCCACCCATCCGACTGAGTGGATCCAGCCTTTCTGGAAGCACCTTGGGAGTCCCCAGTAAAGTGGACGGTGCACGGAATCACGGGCCAGGAGTTCCAGCGTGAAAGGGCGTACTGAATTCCTAGGGCTCCTTTTCTTCCCCCAGCAGGGCAACGTTTCGTGGCAGGTCTGGTGGAAGGGACTGACGTACTCTGCCCAAGACAGGTAAATTTCCTACTGAAATGCTCTCTCCTGGAACCGTGAGCACAGAAAGCAGCGAGCTGGCTGTCTCTACAGTTGCATCCAAGAGACATTGAAAAAAAAAAAATCTGGACGTCGTAGGCGATATTGATTCATACATACGCAGAGACCCAAATCGGAACGGGAGGGTAAAAAGCAAATCAATGAATAAATGCATTTCTTCTGCTCCCGACCTTAGATAATGTGTGCTGATTGAGGGCCTTGTCACTTATTCATAAAACCAGTGTTAAATATTAATTATTCGGCAGATGGCTCGGTCCCAGGAGGGGCCGCCACCGCCTCCCCCAAGGTGCTCTGGGGGCTCCCACAGCTTCCCCACCCCCACTCTGTCACCCAAGCCCTCGGACAGATTTAGATTAGAAGTCACCAGGACTCTGTCTCTAGCAGCATGATCGTGGACAGGACAATTACGGAAACAGAATTCATTGTTCGAACAGGCTGAGCTCATAATATCAGTGTGGATTTAGAAAAATCACTTCTTGGCCAGGAATTAAAAATAGCTCTCTCCCCCACCCCCGCCCCCACCCCCCTCTTTCTCTCTCTTGCCAGATTTAGAATCGGAGAAACCTTGATAGGTCACCTCCTAGTTAGTATTCCTGTGGTAACTCCGATTTGCAACATGCTTGAGAGTCATTTTCTTTTAAAATACCAGTTCTTTACAACATTCCTGGGACGGAGTTCCAAGTTATTAGCTTAGTTTTAAACGCACTGGGGGTGGAGACACAGAAGCGGGAGACCTACCTACCCAAGGAGCCTAAGGGACCGGTTTGGAGACTGCACGTTAGGACCTCACCCCCAAATGTGAGCACTCAGTGAGAGGGGAGCCCCGGCGGCTTGTCCTCAGCGCCCCCCCTTTGTCTATCTTCAATGGGTTCTCTGCCACCTTGGAATTGAAGAAGAAAAATCCAACAAGGGCCCGTATGGTGCTGTTTGGTAACGGCCGCGGGAACTGCAGCCCAGGGACGGGGCCGAGCCCGGAGCAGGACTTGGGGGACCCAGCACTCCACTCCGTCACCTGCACCCCACCCCCCGGCCGAGCATGTTGACGAGTGCCCCCCAAATTCATGTCCACTTGGGGCCCCAGGAGGTGACCTTATTTGGAAATAGGGTGTCGGCGGATGTATTTATTTAAGATGAGGTCACATGGATTAGGGTGGGCCCTAAACCCAACCACGGTGTCCTTATAAAAAGGCCACGTGAACAGAGGAGGCAGGTCACGTGCCAGGGGTGGGGAGACAGAGATGGGAGTCGTGCGTCCACAAGCCAGGCAGCGCCCGCCAGAGCCGCCAGGAGCTGGGAGAGGCAGCAAGGACCCTCCCCTGGAGGCCGCAGAGGAAGGGGGGCCCTGCCGACTCCCCGGGTTCAGCCGTCTGGCCTCCAGAGCGATGAGGGAATAAACTCCTGTTGTTCGATGCCCCCCAGGTTGTGGTCCTCTGTTCTGGTGGCCGCAGGACCCCAACCCGTTTGGATGTGACCCTGCTCCTTACGGACCTTTGTCTCCCAAGGGGGCTTCCTGTCCTGGGCTGTGGTGTGGGCACAGGCGAGCGGTCACCGGCGGAGCAAGCCAACATTGCTCTTCTCGCTCGGGAAAGCGTATTTACACAGTCCAGAACTGCCAGCCGTTGGCTAAGTTAGGGAAAATAAAAATTCCTGGGGCGCCTGGGTGGCTCCGTCAGTTAAGGACCCGAGTCCTGGTTTCGTTTCAGGTCATGATCTCACGGTTCATGGGATCGAGCCCCGCATCAGGCTCTGTGCTGACGGTGCTGAGCCTACTTGGGATTCTCTTTCTCTGCCTCGCCCCTGCTCACTCTCTCTCTCTCAAAGAAATAAATAAACTTAAAAAAATAAAAAATTTAAAATAATAGAAATAAAAATTCTTGGAAACAAACAGTTCTTTCTGACCAGGGCCTGGGGTTGGAACGGGTCTCCAAACTAAAAAGTTGTTTTCACTTGGTCTTTTTTCTTTCCGCCTGCCTACCTGACGCCCTTCTCTCCCCCCACCTTCCTTCCTCTCCTCTGCCTCCTCTTTTCCCTCCTTGAACACCACCTCCAACTTGTCTGAGTAGGAGCTACGTGATTCTGGAATCTAAGCAACAAGGTTTGAGAAAGCCACCTCAGCCCTCCTTCCGAGTCCACACATATCCCCTGACAAAACAAGTCCTGAAACCCCACCGGTTCAAAATCACGGAGCGACAAAACCATACTTGATGGAAGCTTCCGGAATGTTAAGGACCAGACTCCGAGAGGCCAGGGTTTCCGCCATCATCTGTTGTCTCTGTCCCCGGAGAGACTCCCCGGCTCCCCGCCCACCTCTGTGAAGCAGACAGGTGACTACCACCACCTTATGGCCTCAGAGCAAAGTACATATCGATGGCTCGTGATGAAGACAATGACAGTTTGGGCACAGGGAGGTCAAGCTCTGTTCTTGTCACGTCTTTTTATTTCCCTCCGCGCTTGGGAGCTTTGGAGACGCGTTGGTGGTGCAGAGGGAAGTGCGTGCCAAAAGAATCCTCTGGTGCCCCCTCAGACCTTCTGAGAAACAAGCATTTGGAATGTAATGTCACCGCCATAAAGAACTAGGTTATAACCAAGCTGGTATGAGCTGCCCCAAACCTTCATGACCACACGGCCTCTGTTTGGAACCGCCGCTACGCGAACACACGGGTGTTTCTCTTACAAAGCACCGCTCATTCTGCTCAGCTAATCGGCCCTATCTGCCTCCTTCCTAGAAGGTGGTTCTACAAGTCTGTGCATTTCACCCACGTCACTCTTGGCACAGGAAGCATTTCTATCGGGTGCGGTGGAAGTCCTTACGTCCATTAGAGGGCAACGCGCGAGGCAATCCTACCACTCGGAAATCAGAAGAGGAAATTATACTTACAACAGGGAATTATTGTAATTATATATAATATACATATAATAATATACATATTATAATAATTATAATAGGGAAAATGACACCGGCTCGTACTCACGCACTTAACTGTCAAACTGAGATCTTTAAGATGACGAGCCACGCACCCGCGGGAGAAAAATGAGGAGCAAAAATGCCAGGACAATTTATTCCGAGGATTCTCTCTCAGGGAAGGGGTCGCATTCCGCTTGGTGATCATCTCCTAAGAAAGCCGTGGCTAACGGAGGAGGAAGGATCCGGGCTAACTCAGTGTGAGGTCAGGGGGTTCTGGCACCGGGGTTCGGGCTCCCAGACGGGAGTCCCGGTTCACACCTGCTGCGGAGCGGAGTCAGGGAACAGAGGCGGAGGGTGAAAGGAGACCCCCCCCCCCCACCACGCACACCCTGCAAGTGCTGAACTTCTCATACCGCTAAGGGTAGATATAAGAGCTGGTTCGAGCCAGTAGACGAAACGGACCCAGAGGGTCCTCCCCAGCTCCCGCAGCTCCCACGGGCAGCCCTCCCCTGGATTCGCCATCTCGTCCCGGTGGGGATTATTCTGAACAATTAAGGCAAAACTAGGTATTTTCTCGAACGAGTTTTATGTCACAGAGAATCATTGCCAGGTTTTCCTCAATGCCGCGTGTAGGCTGCCCAATAACCATGAGGCTAAAAGTGTATTTTAGGGAGGAGGGAGGGGAGAAAGGAAAGAAGGCAGAGGGGGAGCGCTGGAGGGGGAGCGGGGTGGGTTGGCCTACATCGTGAGCACCCAGGACGGCACCTGCAAGCGAAGTTCTCCTTGACCCCATTCACGATGCCTTTTTCTTACAGGAAAGCATTTAGTCCCCAAGCCCAAACCTGGAGTTTCCATTCCACTTAAATACCCCGACACCCGCCTCCCCCAGCCGGGGCGCGTCCTTGCTGGCTTCCCCTCTGCCCACCGTCTACTCAACACACACACACACGCGTCTCGGCGACCACGTCCTCGTGGGGCGCCCCAGCCACCTCCAAGCCGCCCGCCTCGCTTTACCCCCGCCGCACAGGCTCCCGGCTACACCTGTGCATCGATTCGGTTTACAAAAACTGAGCCAAGCATCGATTCTCCCGCAGTCCGCCCTGGGCCACAAAGCAGATTCATCTGAAAACAGCCCCCGCCCTGCTTCCCTCTCCCTGGCGGCCCCCTTGGCTTTCCTAGGAGGCTGCTTTAGCAGGTCTGCGGCCAAGGCTCCGCTTGTCCTCTAACTTCCAGACCCGACCACGCCTGGTCCCGCAGCCTCGGTGCCTCCCTAAGTCGTGTTCTCCCCGTGCATCTGTCAGACGTCTGTCCGCCCCTCGAGACACCCCCAGCAACACCCCCTGCAAGTCCCCCCGCATCTCCGGCACCTGCAGCGAGGAGCTGGGCCGTGAGGCTCCCAGACCCGGCTCCTCTGAGGGGCCATGCTAGCTGCAGGGTTCCCTACCGGGCGGCCTGGGTGATGCTCATCCCGGCTCGGTTTCTCCCTCTGCTCGCTCCTGCTTCCTCTGCCTCGCCTCCACGGTGTTAGCCCCACGGCACTCCTCCGTGGACGTCCTACAGCCGGAGCTGAGCCCGCCTATCTCGGAAACCTGGCCTGGACAGCACCTGAGGCCACCTTGGCATTTGGGAGGGGAGGAGGGCAGCAGGTGTGAGCTGGTGAAGGCTGATGGGAGGAGGAACGGAGCGCAGGGTCCACGTCCGAGCCGAGGCCCCACGCTCGGTCTTCTCCGCAGCCGGGAGAGGGGGAGCCACCCTCTGGGGCTGCGGGTGGAGGGGCAGGATGGGGAAACAAGAGGGCTCGCTCTTGTCCCCCCTGTGCCGGCAATTACGCAGCTCCTGTGACCTCGGTTCTCTGTCCGGTCCCCTTACTCATGTGCCTCCCAGCTGCATTGACCGTGCCCTTTATTGTCTGCGTCCTTGCTGACCCGAGGGCCTGCCCCTCCCAGGGCTCGCTGATTCCTAGCGGTAACACCATTCACCACGTGTGAGCCATTCGGAGGCACCCCAAGCAGCCCAGAGCCCCTGCTCCAACTCCCTTCTCTACGGGGCTCTCACGCTGTGGGCCGCCGTCCCCCCTGCCCTCATCACCAGAGCTGGGTACCAGCCCGCCGGGGGCGGCCCCTGTGCCCTGGGGCCGCTGGAATGATTCAAATTCGCCAGGCCTGAGCCGACTCGTGCTGTTCATCCTTGGGGGGTGAGCAGACTGGCTGGCTGTGCCCATTAGACCAGGAAAACGATGACTCACATGGATCAGCTGGCCCAGGAAGGGCCGTGGCCTGGGGCACATGTGTCTACAGAAGGAGCAGGTCCCAGAGGGCTCGCAGCTGAAAGCTGTCTGGCCTCAGCATTGCCAGCAGCTGGAGTGATGGGCTTCCTGCTGAACTTGGTGGGGCTCACAGCGGGGGCACTGCGGTGGCGGGGGGGGGGGGTGCGGTGTGGGGAGCACAGGGCGGGGCACAGGGCTGGGCACATGGCAGGGCTCGTGGCGGGGCATCGCAGCCCCCCACCCCCTTCTCATTGAGACCACCCTTCAATCAGTAAATCGCCGTTATTAAAACATTCCCTTGTTTATTTCGTTTTGCTAAGTCTTATTTGAATTCATGTTATTTCCACATTTGCTGATATCTCCGGCTGCATTAATTGCCGTAGAGAAGGAAAACGTAACTGTCGAGCGCGCGAGTGTGCTGTGTTAAGTGATCAGGTTATCGGCGTTTCGAATGCCTGATGTTACGCAAAGATACTCGGCAGATTGTTATATGGGTGTTGGCGAGAGTTTTAGTAATTTTCAGGAGTTTCTTGGGGTTTTTGAACGGCCTGGAATGCGTTGTGATATTTTCCCGCTTAAAATAATGGAATACAGGGGCGCCTGGGTGGCGCAGTCGGTTAAGCGTCCGACTTCAGCCAGGTCACGATCTCGCGGTCCGGGAGTTCGAGCCCCGCGTCGGGCTCTGGGCTGATGGTTCAGAGCCTGGAGCCTGTTTCCGATTCTGTGTCTCCCTCTCTCTCTGCCCCTCCCCCGTTCACGCTCTGTCTCTCTCTGTCCCAAAAATAAATAAACGTTGAAAAAAATTAAAAAAAAAAAATGGAATACAGTCTCCCGTGATCCCAAACGCTGCTCCGGGACACATTTGAGGGGGCAGCTTGGGTTGGTGTTTCACTCAGCGATGAGGCAGGGGAGGTTTAGTTTCTACTTTTACAGTCCTGCCGAGCTGTGAGCACAGAGCCGGATGCGGGGCTGGAACCCACGAGCCGTGAGATCATGACCTGGGCCGAAGTCAGATGCTCATCCGACTGAGCCCCCCAGACGCCCCAAAGGGCATGCATTTTGAACTTTAACGGAGAGCGTAGGGCTAATTCCCGTTCAAAGCTTGCGGCGATGAACACTCTTTTATAAGGTCTGGGAGCACTGGTTCCCAATACACTTGCACGCACTGGAAGCCGGTACCCCTTAATCGTTGGTTAACCAATGAAAAATGTGTTCTCATGATCAGTTCAACTTGCTTTTCCTCAATGGGTTGTAAGTTCGAGCAATTTTCCTCAAGCGCAACAGGCAATTTTGACTTCCTTTTCCATGCACCGTCTGTTTGTAGGTTTCGGGACTACTTTTCTCTCAAGTCTTGGTTCCCTGACCCATAAGCTGGGGAAACACTGGCATCTGTCTCTTGGGTGTTGTGAAGGCTTCCTGAGTTTACAAGGCACGTGAAGGGCTCGGCAAGGCGCCTCGCAACAGGGAGGGCACCACCGTTACCGGGGCACAGAGGGTGCAAGACCCCAGGGGCTCTTTGGTCTCCACACGGCGGGTCGGGCCTGGGAAGGGAAGAGGCCCGGTGAAGACGAGAGCACAGCCACGTCGTGGGCTGGTTGAAAGCAGAAGGCTCTAGCAGGGAGGCCTGGAACAGGCAGTGGAAATTTCAGGAGCTAAGCATGGAGAACGGAAATGGGGAGCGGCGTCGGTGGGGGACTTGGGGGGGTGTCAAGAAAAACGGGGCTGGTCCTGAGCGGTAGCCATGGGAATAATGTACATGATGCAGCCACTGTGTTCCAAGTACTTTGCCTCCACAACATCCGAGTGAGATGGGGCCACCTGATTATCCCCATCCTGAGACTCAGAGGGGTTAAGGGATTTGCCCAAGGTCACACAGCATGTGGATGGCAGGGCAGAAACACGAGCCCAAGATCGTCTGACCTCTAGCCCCTGAAGTCTCCTCTGTCCCATCTTAAGAGACGGAGCTCACTGGTTTCCAAGTGACGCCCCCCCCCCCTTAGGCAGAGGGACCCCTGATGACCTGGGTCACACCCAGAAGCCCAAACTCTTGCCTTTTCTTGGTTTCTTTGCTAGAATTTTAGGAAGAAAACCAGAAGCTCCCCAAGTCACTGTGCAGCCTCTGGATTTCTAGATCAAGCGGGAGATGCGTTTGTTACCACACTAACGAGAGAAGAAACGGACCGAAATGCTGAGTTTTGTAGGGAGTGATTGGCTGCAGGTGTCAGTGATTAGCAAAGAATGAGCCATTTGATGTGTGTAGACACAGGCTTCCCAACTTCCTATTCAAAAATAAACTTTGTGGGCATATTGTTTGGAACAGCTTCTGCTAATGCATATGTCTATCTTGATGTCGTAATTCAGCATAAATATTTTAAATAAGTCAATAACGTTGTCCTCCAGTGGCAGCACACAAATGAAATTTTCAAAAATGAAGGAAGAGTAAAAGATTTTTTAGTGAGCAAGGCAGAAACGTGCAAGCCAGCCACATGGAAATTACGGCTTTCTTGCTCTTTCTTTTTTCCTCCCTCTTTCTGTTGGTTTCTTGGGGTATAAATAATTCACCTTCAATATCCCGTCCAAAGCAGGTATGGAGCAAATGAAACAAACAGAATGCCAGTGGATATCTGCAGGCTTTGGAAATGGCATTAGAAATCCCACTTAGAGTGGATAGTCACCAGTTAGTCCAGAATTTTACTGCCCAGCAACTACCTGAGTTCAGAGCGGGGAGGGGTCGAAGATGGAACGTCCGTATAGACCGAGGTATCTGCGACTTAAAAAGTGGAATCTATTCCTCTATCAAAGCAGACTAGTCAGCCAGCTAGCACATCTGAGGCTCTCTGTGTTTTCAGCAGGTGGGAATAGGAGCCTGGAAAGCCTTTCCCTCGTGAACTGTGCTCGCAAGCATGTATGGGTGTGATGTGTGTGTGTGTGTGTGTGTGTGTGTGTGGTGTATGTATTTTAAGGCTTCGAATCAGTGTCTGCATCAACCATAGCCCAACATGGCACAGCCCTTATCATGGGAAATTGGGTCCAGGTTTCTCACTTTTTTTTTTTTTTTTTAGGGAGAGAGATTGAGAGAGAAAGAGAGAGAGAGAATGAGCAGTAGAGGGAGAGAGAGAGAGGGAAGCCCTGAGATCCAGAGATCATGACCTGAGCAGAAATCAAGAGTCAGACACTTCATCGACTGAGCCCCCCAAGCGCCCTTAGGTTTCTCACTCTTGACCAGGAATGGTGCCTTGCTTCTCCCAACACCTGGCTGGGTTCTAGAACATTCTCTGCTTGTGGCTGCTCTGTCTGTGAATCAGGCATCTGCACACGGGCAGATCTTGAATTGTCCAGGTGGGAGACTGCAGTCTGTGACAAGATGAGGCGACCCTGTCTTTCCCCAGCCAGCCTGATAGGCCTTGTGCCAGAAACTGCCTGTTCAAGGGTATAGGGGAAGCTGGGCAGATCCCCTATGACAATTCAGCATCCTTGAGGATAATAGCACAGCGGAGCAAAGCACATCAAATATGTTTAAATCCACAAATTCAAAGTACTTTAAAAAAAGGAAACATCCCTCGTTGACCACCTTTAGGGGATGCTATAGTGCGAAATCATTCTTTTGAAAACTGATCAATAAAGGGAGGGGAAAAAACCAAACATTTATCCTGCCTTTCCTCTGGCAACTATACCTCAGGCCACTTGACCAGATGGTGGATGAAGGGAGGGTCTGAATAGCAAAGTATTCAAGCTAATTAACGAAGAAGAAGGCAGACTTCACCCAGAGCCCATCTTGCAGCCTATAATGAATTACTGGGTCTAAGCAATGGCCATAAGCATCCATCCCCACACGACACGAGCCAAGCGTTCTGTGCTCCCAGTGGAAGGACACAGCACTACATAATGAGACGTTCTCACCAAACACCAAAACCTGAATCTCATCGAGACTCTAGACCCAAACAGCAATTCACAGAAAATGCAGAGGACAAAGGAACGTGTTAAATGACACCATGGAAATGCAGCCATCAAAATGTAAACAGACGCAAAGTCCATAGTGCAGATGACCCACTTTCTTCATCAATGAGATGAAGTAATTATTCAACCAGATAATAGCAAGGGAAGGGAGGAGTGTAGATTACAGGATACGTAAGAGAGGTCTACCAAACACATCACCGATCTTAGACTCACATTTAAACACGTTAAAAGAAAAATATCCACGACAGAGAACTTTGATCCTTGGCTGGGTAGTTGATGATATTAAGGAATTACTGGGTGCCTGGGTGGCTCAGTCAATTAAGTGTCTGACTTCGGCTCAGGTCACCATCTCATGGTTTGTGGTCCAAGCTTCGGATTCTGTGTCTCCCTATCTCTCTGCCCCTCCCCTGCTCTCTCTCTCTCTCTCTCTCTCTCAAAAATAAACATTAAAAAGAAAAAAAGAATTACTGTGACTTTTAGCTGTAATAATGCTTATATGTTTTTTTAATGTTTAGTTATTTTTGAGAGAGACAGAATGCGAGTGGGTTAGGGGCAGAGAGAGAGGGAGACACAGAATCCAAAGCAGGCTCCAGGCTCTGAGCCATCAGCACAGAGCCCGACGTGGAGCTCGAACTCACGAGCTGTGAGATCACAACCTGACCCGAAGTTGGACACTCAACCGACTGAGCCACCGAGGCACCCCAATGCTTATGTTTTAAAAGATGCATACTGAAATATTTACAGGTTAAATGATAGAATGCCTGGCATTTGCCTCAAAAGAATCCAGGGCCCATAGGGAATGGGGAGAAGAGGGCATGAAATAGAACTGGCCTCGAGTTGGAACCCACTCAACTTCTTGGGATGGTGGGAGTGTTCTTTCTGTGTGGCCCAATATGGCCGCCACTAGCCACCAGTGGTTACTGAGCAATATGGTGGCCGCTAACCACCAGTCGTTACTAGATGGGCCTGTCACTGACTCAGTTTAAATTTTAAAAATCCATGCCTTTCTCAACCCGGTGGCGTTAAGCAGGCTGAATCCAAGGACCACCTATAATGAGGTGAGAGACCCAGGCTCTGGGCCCAGCCACATCTCCCAGGCTGCAGGACTTTGGGAAAGTCACTGGACCTTATTTGTCTCCTGTTCCTCTGCTGATACACGGGGGCCCTCACCCCAAAGCTCCTGCCACTACGCCTCACCCATTCGCCCTGGGGTTGCCCACAAGATCGCAGGAGACACGGTCAGAGGCCCTGTGAAAATGGCAAAGCCCCCATGAGTCTAAGGATGTTGCGCATTCATTTATCCAAGGCACGGTAGGAGACTGACATGTCGTGTGTGAAAGACCAGTGGGGGCCGGGGAGAACTGGGAGATTCATGGCTTCATTGAAACCCTCCCAGGTTAAATCTCCTTCTCAGTGAATTTCCTGGGGAGAGTTCAAGGCTGCGGTCCAGCTAACAAATTCATTCCTTTGCTTCGACTCTGAACTAATTTCTGGGTCGGCCTCAAAGCCAGTCTCCCAGGACCCCTGCCTGGGAGCTGTCTGAGCCCTTTGCCCTCTAGCCCTCCCCCACCTCAGCCCTGCAGATGGTGCTGCTCCTGGCCCCTCCCCTGCTCACCCCCATCCGCTGCACTACCTGCAGCCGAGCCCTGAAGGGTGGGACTCATTGGGGGGGGGTGCCCACTCAGTTCTCCAAGGGGAAGCCAGCCCCCCCACCCCTGCCTCATTCTTTGTCCAGAGAAGGGGGTGGGGCAACGGGGGTTGAAGCAGAGAGGCCATGCCTCCTGTTCCAAACTGACTCCCCTTTGGAAAGAAGGGAGCAGACAGAGGAGATAAACAGGGGAACAGCAGAAACATCCCTGCACGGTTAAACAGGACAAAGGCTCAGCCAGGCCCTGAGAGTCAGCCATCAGGCTTGAGGAGTATTCTTAAGACTGATTCCGGCGGGGGAAGGGGACGTGTTAAATGGAAATGCGACAAACCTGTGCCATTGATACTCAGTCAAGTTCCATGCTGGAAATCTTCCGTGTTTTGAAAGGAAGGGTGTTCTGCGTCTCACCGTTCTGCGGTGCCCCACTCGATGCCATTAAGGGGGAAAGAATAGAAGGGGCGCCCCGGTGGCTCAGTGGGTTGGGCGTCCGACTTCGGCTCAGGTCATGATCTTGTGGTTTGTGAGTTCGAGCCCCACATCAGGCTCTGTGCTGACAGCTCGGAGCCTGGAGCTGCTTTGGATTCTGTGCCTCCCTCTCTCTCTGCTCCTCCTCCTCTCTCTTTCTCAAAAACAATTAAACGTTAAGGGGAAAAAAGGTTCCAACCGAGAGATGTGGTCGGGAGATGTTCTGGCTGGATCCTGAGAACCCAGTTCAGGTCTACACTGGCTCCTGGAGATGATTTGATGTCCAACTGGTCGAGGAGAGGTGATTACACTCACCCTGGGGAAGTCTGTCAGATTCCTGGTTGAAAAAGCTGGGAAATAATGTTGGAGGGTTGGGGGGCCTCCTCCAGGAGAGGGCCTTTCTGGATTCTTCCTTCCCTTGCCAACAGGAAGCCGGGATCACCCAGGCGATGGGGACGGGGACGGGTCCAGCCTGACTGCGTCTTGGGAACTGCCAGATCCAGGGCTCTGGTGGGCGTCCCCATGGACGAGCCTGGCGTCCTGCCTCGGAAGTCTAGTCCCTGCCTTTGGCTCGCGGACCCGGCTGTGCCTAGCGGGCTGTGCCAACACCTCACCGCAGACGGGAGAGCAGGTCGGCTTAGACAGACACTGTGAACAGGCCACACACCTGGGGAAGCAGTGGACGGACACGGGGCTCCCAGGTCAGGCGCCAGAGGAAGTTAGTGACTTCTAGAACTTTCCTGAAGCAGCTAGGGGCTGCTGCTATTGCCAACCTCACCCCCCCCCAACTTTTTTTTATTTTTAATTTGTTTGAGGTCCATTTCTAGAAATGCAAGATTGTTTGTGGGACACATTTCTCATTACACACCTTGATTTTACGAAATTATTATTAAAGATTGCAATACCCGTGTTTGTTACGACTTCGCCGGCCTCGTCCCTTGCAGTAGCTAATAAACCAACACAACCCTTCACCCCCTGCACGAAGCTCCTAGAGGAGTCAAATTCCTAGAGACCCAAAGTAGTAAAGGGACTGGGGGAGGCAGGTGGGGAGTCAGTGCTCAATGGATGCAGGGTTTTGGTTTGGGAGGATGACAACGTCCTGAGGACCGATGGTGTGACGGTGGCACAGCCATGCGGATGGACATAATGCCACAGAACTGTGCACTTACAGATGACGAAGGTGGTGAAGCCACGCCGCACGGGCTGCGTTTTACCGCAAGGGAGCAGGGCGAAGTCACACGCGTAGATACTGCAGCGGTAAGAGTAACAGAAGTCTCCGGGGCGCTGTGAGAGTGAAGCGGGCTAGTATGTAAAGACCCCAGAATGTGTCCAGGACAGAGCGATGCTGGGCAATCGCGGGCCGTTAGAACCGAAGGCGACGCTATTGAAATCGCCCCGGGCGGCCTGGACGCCGCGCCCCCAGCTGCACTCCTCGTGGAGTCCAGCAGAGGGCGACAGCCGAAGCCCGTCCCGGACGGGGGAGAGGGCTCCAGGGAGCCCTTCTTTCCTCGGTGTTCTCAGCGCTCTGGTTGCTCCTCGGTGGGGGGGTCAGCGTCTCCTCCCACACCCGTGGGCCGCACCGTTTGCGTTATCCTGGCAGAAGCCCAGCCCAGAAAGCACCTCTTTCTGCGGGCGGGGCGGGCCCGGCCGCGGAAATAAGACGCCCTGTGAACAGAGGCATTTAGTTGTCACGATTCTGGCGGCTGGAGGTCCGGGATCAAGGCGCCGGCAGATTTGGGGGCCGGTGAGGCCTGCGGCCCGGTTCCCAGCTGGCACTTCGGGCCGTGCCCCGCCTCGCATGATGGAGGGGACGAGGGAGGGTGTGGGGTCTCATCTTCATAAGGGCACTAACCCCACTCCGGAGGGCTCCACCCCACACACAACCACCTCCCGGCCCCGTCACCTTGGGCCTCAGGGTCGCAGCGTGTGAGTTTGGGGACGACACATTCACGAGGAGCGTTGGCCGGCACGATGGGGTCTTCCCTCCCCGGGCTGTTCTTCAGACGAGGCAGATCTGGAGACTTCCTCCCTCCCTCCCCTCCTTCAGGGCTGCTCATTAGTGGAGTCCCGACGGGAGCCCCTCAGGGAAGGGGTGCTCCAGCCGTGATGTGCACCCAGAGCGCCTGAAGACCTGGAGACGGTGACTGACTCAGCAGGTGTGGGTTTCTAGCAAGTTCCGGCTGATGCCTGTGCTTGGACCACACCTCAAGCGGCAAGTCGGAGACTCAGAATGCTGCGCGCGATGGCCGGGGAGAGTCCCAGGCAGGGTGAGGGGGAAGACACGCAGTGGGCATCTCGCCCCACAGGGCCTGGGATGGACCTCTCCAGCCCTGTCACCGCTACTGGTCAGCAGAGAAACCTCTCTGGCTCCACCCATGGCACATGCTGAGGTCGGGCTCGGGAAGAGGCAGGACCAATTAGGAGCTCTCCTCAGAACCCACTCAACCTGAACTGCCTAGGGCATCAATAAAGCCCCAGGGAGTGCCCGGAGCGATAGAAAGTTCCAGACGCACCTCACAAAGACCTGTCTGTTTACTCATCTGTGGAATGTTCCCTCCTAACAAGGTAAAAAGTGACTTGCCGTCCCTCCACCCAGCCTAAGCCTCTAACTAGAACTTTCCTGGGTGCCCGAACCGCTCTCTCTCTTACCCGCACTGGCGCGTGCATGCACACACACACACACACACACACACACACACACCTTGCTCCCAGGAGATTGGGGTGAGTTATTTGCTGTGGGTTAAGGGGGGAGGCATGGGAGCCTGAGGCCGGAGAGATGGTTGCTCCCCTACACTGTCCTGCTGGCTGACATTTCCCGCCCCTCCCTGCACACTCACAGCCGGGCTTTCTGAAGAATTCTCTGGAATTCTCCTGAGCATCGGGCCACGGCTCCATCTGTCCCCAGAGCAGACACCCTCCTTCTCTAACGCGCAGGGAGCTTCCCAGGAAAGTGACCGTGGAGCAGTCACACGCACCCCTGCGGCCCAGAGCCTGCTGCAGAACCAAGGGTTAACTTGCAAGGCAGTTAGCGGAAATCAAAGAGTTGTACCCTCTCGTGATTCATCACAGACAGGGGCAGGATCAGGGCTGTCGCTGACACTTTGTATGCAGTCATGTGTCATTACGTCTCGTGAATGCTGACATCGGTGCATTTTCTCTTCCACGGAATCTGTAACTTGTCGGTACAATGGAGGTTTGGGACCAGAACTTTCCCTAAATGTTTTCCAGAGTCTTTCCCGCGTGTTGCCTCAGAGGAGTTTAATAACTACTGTGTTTGTGGGAAATCCCTCCCTGTTCTAATCGCCTCCCGCAGGACAAGGCTGATGCTCCAGCTTGCCTGGGGGTCGTGCGCACCCCAGCAAGGCCGGGTTGTCCATGACTGGAATGCACGCGGAATCGTCCGAAGACAGCGTCTGCTTGACCCGAGTGGGCAGGACACAAGGGCAGTGCCTGGCTCTCAGAGGCCCCTCCTCTCTCTGGCTTCCTCCGGCCTCTTCTCTCCGGCTGGCATCCAGAGCTCCAGCCCGAGCAAGACAGAGGTCGGGATGACAGAGAAAGCCCCGGGAGTGGGGACTGACCATAGGGGCACCAAGAAGGCATGTCAGGCCCCACCCTTTTGGACAAAACCTCAGTAAAACAGGGCACCTGCCTGGTGCTCCCCGGCTCAGGACGCAAAGGAGGGTCTGAGGCCCCTCTGATCCCAACGTCCCCAGGCCGTAGTCATGGGACCGTTACCTGGCCCCACACTTTGTCCCTGTCAGGATTCTACTGTCCACGGGGCCGGGGATGAGCCAGGCACCCGGGGGACGTGGAGGGAGTGGGGGCCCTGCTAGAAAGAACTCCCCCAGCAAGCTTGCACAAAGAGACTTATTCACACATCAGTGAGCCCTGAAATCCCACAAAAACAACAGTGACAGATGAGGCAGCAGCCTGTGAGAGAGAAGGGCCTGAGGCTGGCCCCAGGCTCCTGCCTGGGTGGCTCGGGCCACCTGACGTCCTGCCTGCCCGCCCCAGCCGGTGGGGGGCTCTCCGAGGGGGACGGGGGCAGAAGCCCCTGAAAGTGAGTCCCAGAAACCCCCTTGGGCAGCTCAGCGCTAGGAGCCTGGTGCTGAGGTCAGATCCGGATTGTAAATCCAGCTCCCACGCTTGGCAGCTGTGACGTGTTGAAGTCCTACCCCCAGTACCTGTGACTGTCACTTCATTTGGACCTAGGGTGTTTGCAGAGGGGACCAGGCAAAGATGAGGTCATTAGCTGCGCCCTAATCCAGCATGACCTGGAAGGGCAATCTGGACTCACAACAGCGAGGAGGCGATGTGAAGAGGCAGGGGGGTCGCTGTGTGAAGGTCGGATCGATGTGGCCACAAACCAAAGAGCATCAGGGGCTGCCAGAGACTGGAAGAGGCCAGGAAGGCCTCCCCTAAAGGTTTCGGAGGCAGGGCCCCCACCCGGGTTTCCGGCTTTTGATCTCCAGTCTGGGAGGCGGTCCATGCTGTCCTAAGTCACTGAGTCTGTGGTGCTCGGTTAGGGTGACCTCAGGAACCGAGGATAGTCGTAGAGTCATGATGGCTGAGGAGAGGATAATACCAACCCCTAAGTTGTCCTGGGATCTTCTCGGATCGTTAAAAATGCTTAGTAACCTGCTGGGCACGGGGGACAGGCCTGGAGCTGGCATTTTCTGTCCCCTGGGGCTGGAGGGCCCTTTTCCTAAACCAGATGAATATTAGGTTGACCTTAGCGTGGCACCATTCCAATTTTGTTTCATGATATTTTATTTTGCTGGCTTGGAATAGAAGGGCAGGGAACTCAGAAACCCTAAATGGAAATGTATGTAAAATTCGAAATGCACTTTAGACTGTGGAGCCAAGAGCCCTGGAATGTTCCAGCTCGTCCTCTCTCTCTCTTGCACACACACACACACACACACACACACAGGGATTGCACCGCGGGGTAAGAAGCCGTCTGTGGCTGCGGCCCAAGCTGCTGAGGAAGGCAGAGAGGCAGGACCCGGCAGGTGGCTGTCACTGCCCTCCTGGTTCTTATCAGAGGCAGGAGAGGGTTGCCCATTCCTTCCTCAGTAAACCATCCCCTCTCTGGTTCTCTTTTCCTGCGTCTGTCTTCCCTCCCCCCTTCCCAAGAGCCCCACCTTGCAGAGATCCCTGGTTCCTGTATACCTCTAGCAGCAGAGTAATTAAATGTTTCAAATGGTTCTTATCCATGGTTAAGTGAAGATAAAATTTTAATGATTTAATTAGCAAGCTCAAGGAAAAAAAATCATAATGAGGAAAGGTGTTCGCAACTGTCCAGGGCTTTGAGCGTTTCTGGTGATGCTGTGGGAACGGCAGGATGGGCCTGAGATGTTCCCTGTCTTACTGCCCTCAAGCGGGGGCCCTGCATGGCCCCAGGGTGGCCGGGAGCAGGGGGGCTCTCATCTGCGTGAAGGGGCTGCCCCCAGGTGCAGTGGGGAGGGGGCTCCCCAGAAAGGATTGCCGATAGGCCTCAGCGGGCCCATGAACTTGAAACCAAGTGGAAGCACCTGATGTTGTGCTCCAAAGCCCACTCTAGAACACGGCCCACTTTCCACGCGCTTTCGTGACATTTTTCCACTCTCCTTTCGGGGTACAGCTCTCTGATTTCCAGCGCGGGGAACCGATCTACTTCCAGCCACGTTCGTGTGCGGAGTTTGCCAAAGGAAACCCTCGTTGCGTTGAGGGGGGCACGGGGTTTGAGCGGGAAGATTAATCGCCTCGTTTGAAGATTTGTGGTGTTTCCTCTCCGGAGGCTCCCCTCTTTGAAAGTGCAATGTTTTTCTTTGCGCCAAGAAGCCGGCGGGGAGAGCTCCCATCTCGGGAGGACCTTTCTCCGGGAGGTGCTGCCCTGCCCACGCGGCCCCCACAGCGACAGGCTTCACGCTCCCTGCCCCACCTCCCGTGGCCGCTCCACGGGGTCCCCGAATGGCCTTGTCGTGTTCACTGAGCGGGAAGCATCGTGTCCTGAAAAGCCAGCAGACGGCGGCTCCCTGGCCGGCTCTGGCGGACGAAACGGCGACGGGCGCTCCCAGCTGCTTCCAGAACTGTCTCTGGAAACGGAGTGGCCTGTGCCCACTGCCGGCACCGACTAGAGATGGAACCACAGGGGTGTCCTGTCCTCCCTTGAGCGGACGATGCCTGCGTGCACAGGGCTCCTGTCCACCTGCCCCGAGCCCAAGACCCTGTGTCTGTATCACACGTGTGCCGAGCGCAGGGGACCAACCAGCACGGTTTGGCAAACGTCTTCATACACAGGAGGGTCACCTGCCGAGTGCCACGGCTGTGCACGTCCACCACTTTCTAACTGCTCTTTTCCCTCCCTGACCTCACCATTGGTATTAATCGTGTTTTTTATTTTCTGTGTTCTGATGCTTCGAGATCTTGGGGTTTTGCCCACCCTTACAGGGACTGTCCCTCCAGGGCTCGCTAATTCCTAGAGACGACCAGAACCAGCCTGTGAGCATGTCCTTCCAATGCAGACCAACCCACCTGGAGCCCACACAGCACCCCCCCACCAACCTCTGCGGGGCTCTCACGCTCTAGGCCACTGTCCCCCTGCCCTAAGCTGCCGGGGCCAGAGACTAGACAGCCAGGGATAGCCCCTGTGTCTGAACTTCACTGAAGTTATGCCAAGTAGCCTGTCCTAAGCCTGCCCACTCCACCTTGTCCGTTCCTCCCGCAGAAAGCACAATAAAGGCTCTGGCCCATGTTTCTCCCCCCACCCCCTCCCCGCTCCCTCTCTCTGCCACTTGACTGACCCTGGTTCTCCCTGGCGTGGCTCTGAGTGACACACAGCCTCCTGTTCTGTGTATGCGGGTATAAAAACTTCATTCATGCAGGCCCTTTTCATGTCTGTGTTTCCACCCACACCTGATCAAAACAACTCCCGGCTACCCTTGAATCCAGATCCCTTCTTAGCATCAGACTTTGTAAGCTCAGCCCTGAATGGCTGTCTTGGGGTTGCCTCAGAGCCGCAAATATCCAGACCCACGTTCCGCTCTTCTTCCCACGAGGCTGGTCTGTACGGGCCACATCACTGAACCAACCTGTCTTTGGCTTCAGAATTGGGTTCAACCAGTGGGGAGCCCCAGAAGGAGTTCAGAGAGACAGAAGGGGTCAGGGCCTGGTCTGCTGTTGATTTCCCTGGCTCTCTCCTCCCGTGGTGGCCTGGGGCACTCGTGTCCCTCGACTGAAGTCATAGGTCACCTCAAAATGGCGCTCTCCATGGGCCTCTCTCCCCCCTGGTTCTTGTCTTCCTTCCTGCCCCTTTGGGCCTGGATGTGGGGGCAGCTGCACTGTCACTGGCCCTGAGACGCTTCCTGCCCCTGTGGCCACCCAGCAGACTCCTCATCACTTTGTAGACAGCCTTTCTTAAGCCTTTCTTGAGCAGTCTTAAGTTGAGTGCACCATCTTTGCTGGGAAGGTCCTGACAGAGATCAGTGTCTCCCTGTTCCTTGCAACCCACTGTGTGACTTGGGGGTTCGACAGACAGTCAAGGAGGGCGTCCGCCTCTGAGAGCCCACACTCCGAAACAACGTTGGTGACATTGGGGGTCCTCTCCAGGAGGGATTACTTCTTTTGTGTCTGCTTTTTACCCCCCCGCCCCCACACAGCCCCATCCCTTCCTTTCAGAGAGGAGGCCCAGGGATGCAATATTTCTGCCAAAAAGTCTTTTCCTGTCGTTAATATGTTAACAAATGCTGTCAAATAACAGTCGCCGTCGACGGAATTTGCTGTTGGCAGGGCCTGCACGCTGCCAGACAAGGTTGTGTCTGTTCCACAAAAGCCCGGCTTCCTCTGTCAGGAGATCTTGGCATGGGAGGTCACCGAGGCCTGCTGCGGGCCCCACCCGCCCCGTCAACAGCGACAACGCCTCATGCATGAATAATGCCTTCGCAGACTGTTTCTGAATTCCTGCTTGCAAAGAAGGCAGCAGAGATCCCAAGGGGGAAGGTGAGCACCTGCTCCGTGGCAAAGAGAGGTGGGGAGTGGAGGGAGAGGGGGAGAGGGGGAGAGGGCAGGACAAGCCACACGCATGTGCGAGAAGTATTGTGGACCTGAGAAAGATTCGGGGGAAGTGGGGCTGTCAACACAAAGCAGATAGGTGGGCTCAAAACCAGCGGCGGTGCGAACGGGTCTCAGGGGCTCAGTGCTGGAGCACCACCGGCAGAGAAGAGGCTGGTGTGGCCGTTGTGCACGGTGTAGATGAGCCAAAACATGTGCAGTGTGGAGGACTGAGCAAGTCACGGGAAGGGAGTGTATCAGTCAGCTATCAGTGTAAAGTTGCTGTATAACAAACCTCCCCAAAACTCAGAGGCTTAAAACAGCAATTATTTTTTTAATGATTAAAAAAATTTTTCTTTTAATGTTTATATTATTGAGAGAGAGAGGGAGACACAGAATTGGAAGCAGGCTCCAGGCTCCGAGCTGTCAGCACAGAGCCCGACGTGGGGCTCGAGCTCACGAGCCATGAGATCATCAGCCGAGCTGAGGTTGGACGCTCAACCCATTGAGCCCCCTGGTGCCCTGAAAACAGCAATTACGTATGCTCACAGGCCTCGGGGTCAGCTGAGGGTTGGATGACCTAGCCTAGACTTGGCCACAGGGGCTCGATCCACACATCTCTCTTCTTCTCCCTGAGACCGTGGGCGAGCCAGGCATGTTCTGTTTATGACCGTGGCTGGAGGTCACAAACACAGACACGCAGGCACGCTCGAAGCCCAGGCTGAGAACTGGCACGCCTCACGCTTTCCTTCTTCTGTTGCGCAAAGCAAGTCCCACGGGTGACCCCGCAGCCAGGATGTGGGAAATACTCTCCTCCTCTTTAATGGGAACAGCTGCCAGGTCATGAGGCAAAAGGACTGGATATGCAGGGAGGGGAGGGCCTGGGCCAGTGGTGGCTGAACGGGAGAGAGGCGGGGACAAAGTGGGAGGCTTGGTGTCTGTGGAAATTAGGAGGCAGGGCAATTGAATCTAACTTCACATCTGAACCTTCAGACTTTTCCAGAAGACGTTTGCAAAGCTTCCTCGGGGTTAGTGAACTCACATAGCACTCCGAGAGTCTCCACCTCAAGTAGCCTCCCCCCAGTGGGCATCTTCCCGGAAAGCATGCTCTCTTTCTCTGTGTTCTTTCTGCATCGTCCCTCTGACCCTCAGGTGTTTTCCCAACACCAGAATGACTCGGGTCATCCACGAGTCCAGAAGCCAGGAGGTCACAGTGAAAACTCTTTGCCCAGGCCCTTGCTGGGTAGGACACAATCTTACCTAAATCCCGGTGTGTCCCCCCAAATGCAACCCAGATAGGTCCCCACACCCTATATGGCCGTGTCCAGTAGTGTTGTGTTGATGGAAAGGAGACATCAGATAACACTAATTAAAAATGATTCCAATATGGAGGGGGGTGTGTGCCTGGGAGGCTCAGTCAGTTGAGCGTCTGACTCCTGATGTCAGCTCAGATCATGATCCCAGGGTCGTGGGATCGAGCCCCACATCAGGTTCTGCCCCCAGTGTGGAGCCCGCTTAAGATTCTCTCTCTCCCCCAGCCCCTCTCCCCTGCTCTCACTCCCTCTCTCTAAAATAATAAAAAATAATAATTCCAATATCAGATCTTTTTTTCTCTTAGAACATTAAAGGAGATAACATTGTCACTGGTAACATCCTTGTTTTAAAAAAAAAACAACTTAAAAAATCAAAAGGGGCGCCTGGGTGGCGCAGTCGGTTAAGCGTCCGACTTCAGCCAGGTCACAATCTCGCGGTCCGTGAGTTCGAGCCCTGCATCAGGCTCTGGGCTGATGGCTCAGAGCCTGGAGCCTGTTTCTGATTCTGTGTCTCCCTCTCTCTCTGCCCCTCCCCTGTTCATGCTGTGTCTCTGTCCCCAAAATAAATAAACATTGAAAAAAAAATTTAAAAAAAAAAATCAAAAAACAAGTATCCTAATGGGAAACTTGTAGCAAATCCAATTCCTCACCTTGGTGCAATTATCAGGCACGGACTGTGAGCCCTGAGTGTGTCTGGTGCTGGGGATTAGCCGTGGACACCCAGCGGTAAATTCTGCTGAGGGATTTTTCTCCGACCGCCTCAGGAAGTAGGCAATGTATTCAGGGGATGACCCCCTGTTTCCTGAGAAACATTTGAAAGACTTTCACGCGGCTTCCAGCCCTACGGTAGGAAACAGACTGGGAGAAGTAAGTCAGTAAGTCAGGAATGGTGCATGACATTTCGGTCCGCGACACTTCAACTAGTGTGTGCCCACCGCCTCTGCTTACACAAAGGCAGGCCTTTTATTAAAATTTTTTAATGTGTATTTATTTTTGAGACAGAGGGACAGAGCATGAGTGGGGGAGGAACAGAGAGAGAGGGAGACACAGAATCCAAAACAGGCTCTAGGCTATCAGCACAGAGCCCAACGTGGGGCTCGAACTCACAAACCGCAAGATCATGCCCTGAGCCGAAGTCGGATGCTTAACTGGCTGAGCCACCCGGGCGCCCCTACAAAAGCAGGTGTTTAAATTTCACTTACATGGGGCAGGACACTGAGGATCCCTGTTGGTCGGTTGGAGGTTGGGGGGTGGGGGGAAGGGGGGAAGGGATGAGGCGGAGAGGGCAGATGGGAAGTGTCCCAAAGCAAACTTCCTGGAAGAAGGAGCCTCTTCTTTGGGGTTCCCCACAGCTGCATGGGGACCCGCGGGGGCTCTCATTTGCCCCACGTGTCTGCTTTCCACGTCAGAGCCATCATCGTCCTGGATGGGCAGACAGGAGGAGCCACTGGGGGTTCCCAGCTGCTCTGTGAAGGGGACGCACCTAAGTGACACGGCCTCGTCACCAGAGATGCTCTCTGGGCCACTGACACAAAATGAAGCATCCGCTGCGTCCCGGCGGAGGGGAAGGTCATAGGTGTGCCTCCAGATGGTTCCTCTCGCTGGCAGACCACGGCTAGGGTTGCCCATCCTCGTGGGCTGAGATGTGCCCCAGGCCTGGAATGACAGGTTTGCTGAGTGGAACAGGTGAGTGGAATTCTGCACTCCCTCCTGTGACGCTGTCCCGGAGCGCAGTGGAAATATGTCCCCGGGCCCCATCACACACACGGGGGTGATGCCAAGAGAGCCCATGCCAGACCGTGGCCTCTGTGGACACCGTGACCAAACACTAGGATGAACACGAGAAGGGCCCTTCTGAGTCTCACTTTGGCTGGACGTGATTTTTAGCTCGTGGGACCATGGATCTCACATCCCCGGCAAATGTGATGCCATGGGACCAGGCCGACGAGGCAGCTGGGGGCGTTTGGTGGGATTTCCACCATTGGCCGGGCTTGACTCTCCTGGAAGAGGTACCCGGGGTCCCTCAGAGAGGCAAAGACCAAAGCGTTTGGGGACACCTCTGCTGTGGGTTGAATCGCACTCCCCCAAAAGGAAAGTCGAAGTCTTAACTCGCGGTACCTGGGAATGTGACCTTCTTTAGAAATAGGGTCTTTGCAAACGCAATCAGGCGATGAGGAGGTCATGTTGGGTTAGCATGGTCCCCCATCCAGTGGCTGGTGTCCTCAAAAGACACGGCAAGAGTGGACACGCGACAGTGGACAATGGGAGACGAGGCCGTCTGCAGACACAGCCAGAGATTGGAGTGATGTGTCTGCAAGCCAGGAGCCCGGGAACGGCAGATGCTGGGAGAGAGACACTGGACAGCTTGTCCCCTGAAGCCTCTGGAAGGAGCACATCCTGCTAACGCCTTGACCCTGACCTCTGTCCTCCAGAGCTGGAAGAGGTTACATCTCTGTTATTTGAAGCCCCAGCTTGTGGTCATTGGCTATGGCGGCCCTGTGACACGATACACACACACACAGGCTCTTGGGAAGGTCATTTGCTGACACTTATCTAAATGCCGAACGCCCCTACCTCCTAACCCAGCTTTTCCTCTGCCAGAAACCTGTGCTGCAGATGTGTTCCCACGGGCCCCCAGAAGCAGGTGTATGGTGCGTGTTTTGCAACATGGCGGGAATCAGCCCCAAGTGGAGAACAGCCCACATCAGGAGGAGTCTCCGTGACTAAGTCGGGGTCCTTTTCCTCTATGGACAAGAGTAAGGAATTCTTCACGTGCCCGAACAGAGCAGTACCCAATGCATACTCCTGAAAAGAAAAAGTCAGTGGGCCAAAGCAAGCCTGATTCACTAACCATTTTGAAGCTGAAGGTATTATATATGCGTGTGTGTGTGTGTGTGTGTGTGTGCGTGTGTGAAAAGCACATAACAGCGGAGATACAGGTACGGCTGTGTCTTCCGGAAGGAGGCACAAACATTGGCAACATCCACCTCCGGGCAGGGGTGGGGGAAACCGGCGTCAGGACCAGGAGCGAGCCCTCCCCTCCCTACACCCCTCTGTGTGCCCGTGAAATCCTTACTTCCTACAAGTAGTACCTGATGTTTGAAAAAACTTTTTCTAAAGTTCTCGTGCTCTGTAGTTGGCAATGTTATTCTTGGTTCGCGAGCCGATTTTTAGTTTCCGCCATTTGAAGGTGAATTTGGTGACTGTTGAAGGAAAACGAAACAACAGTTTCAAGCTGCTGGCTGCAGGCAGTGGGCAGTTTGGGGTGCTGCGGGGGACAGTCCATGGCGAGGACACCACACGACTCATCCACCCCGTGCGACTGTTCCCTGCTGAGTTTGACAACTGCCCTGTAGCTCAGCCTGCACTTGACACGCGACCTTGCAGCGGTTACTTTAGAGGCTGTGATGCTACGCCCGCCCAGATGGCAGGACAGTCAGGGGGCTTGTCCGCAATCCCAGAGCTGGGGCGGGGAGGGGCTTCCGGCCAGGTCCCCTGACTATGACTTTGTGCTTTGTCTACGGGGTCCACAGTGGAACTGAAAATCAGACACTAAAGCAAGAACTCATCGAGTTCAAAATTTTTAAAAATATTCATTTTAACATTGACCCTGATCCAGAATGTTCTCCCCCCAGCAGCAGAGTGGGGGTGAAGGTGCATTGCCTGTCTGCTCTGAGCACCCCCAACTTTCCTCGTCACCAAAACGCAAGGCCAAACTTTGCCGTCCCCTGTAGGGCTCATCTACCCCCGTCCCCCCACGGCTGGTCCGAGCTCATCTGCCCCCTGGGAACCCGGCTCACCCTCCACACCCTCCCCTCCAGCCAGCTGGCCTCTCCTCCCCGCTCCTCTACCTGTGCACCTGCGTCCCCCACCCCGGAGCGCCCTCCCACTCCTCTGTCTCCTAAAGGCTGAGCGGCTTGTTCCTTTTAAGTGTCCCCTCTTAGCGGGGCTCTCCCAAGCACCTTCATGAAATCGGCAAGCCCCCTCACCCCCCTGTACTCCCCATTCTGAGCCCTGCTTTGTTTTTCCACACAGCGCTTTCCTTCTAATATTTCACGTAATGGACTTAATTAACATTTTGTGTGTCTATCTTCCTGTTATGGACTACATTGTGATGCGCACCCCATTCGTGTGTTAAATGGGGCCTTTGAGGAGGCAGTTGGCTTCCATGAGACCATGAGAGTGGGGCCCCAGTCCTACAGGACAGCTGGCCTTCCAAGAAGAGGAAGAGACACCAGGAAGCCCTCTTTCTCTCTCTGTGGGTCCACAGAGGGAAGGCAGCCGTCCACAAGCCAGGAAGAGTTCTCACCAGAAGCCAACAAGGTGATGGCGCCTCGATCTTGGACTTCCAGCCTCTGGGACCGTGACAGATCGACGGTCTGTCATGGAAGCGCCCGGCCGTGGTCTCTTGTGGCGGCCACAGCAGACGGACAGGTCCCCCCTCACCCCGACTGGAATGCCAGCTCCGTGAAGCAGGTGTTTGGTTCTCCTGTTCTCTTCTGCACTGACTCACTGCTACAAGGATGCCCCGTAAGTATTCGCCGAGAGAATTTGGATGTGGCCCCCGCAGGGGACGTAGAGAAGGGTCGTGGGGCTTCTCAGGATGTCATGAGGACAGTGAGTCCATACTTGGTTGGTGAGAACTGCCACTTTCCCCAGTTCCTTCCAGAACAGTGTGTGAGGGCCTGGCCCGTGCTCCCGCACCTGCTGTGATGATTCTCTTTCCGCTCCGACCCTGCTCCGAGATGTGCCGCCAGATGCACCGCTCTTTGGCGCCTCAGAGGTTGAAGCTGGTGAGGACTCCCAGATATGGAACAGGTGTGTCCCCATCCCCGCTTCCCCGTGTCTGCTTCCAGCGGCCCCTCTGCAGGCTGCGGTATGTTCGGATCAGGCCCGGGGGAGACGTCCACCTGTCCCCTCTGAGCTGGGAATCGCCACATCGTGCGAAGTCGAGGCAGCAAAGACGGGGTGGCTCACGCTCCGCCTGACTCCGGGTTGCACACACCGCTTATTTTCCGTGCCCGGTGCCAAAATGCGAGACTCGTGCCGCCTGCCCGCTTATTTCCAAAGGCTCTGGGGTTCTAGACGCATCGGCGGCATTCACACGCTCGGGGAGGTGTGATCGTCGCCGACACGCGGGGCGCGCTGGTGTCTGTGAGCCAGGAGGCTCTGAGCTCCTTCCCGGACACATCAAACACGCACATATGGTGTTGGAGGGTGTCGTCATTCCAGACACATAGCATATGTCCTTGGAGCAGACAAGGCACTAAATTAATTCTAAACACCGGTTGTAAGTTTCTCACTGAAATGCTCCCTTCACTGTATAAATAGCTTTTGTGTTCCACATTTCCTACAGCGGGCTCTGTGGAAGCCCAGACAGGCGAAGAAGGCTTTATTTTTACAGCGCTGAGCAGTCTTCAAAATTGCCCCATCTCCATAAAGGGAAATTGGGAGAAAATGATTAAATGTTAAGCACAGGGACGCGAACTTCTCTCCTCTGGTTTCAGAAGGGGGCACTGAGGGCCTCTGAGGGACGCTGGTCCCAACCGGCCCTTTCCTTCTCTTGTCCAGGATAGCTGTGTCCCCACTGAAACCCAGAGCTTGGACTTCTTGGCCCCAGTCCTACCTGTGCTTCTCTGCTGAGCTGGGCGTTTGCTCCGCTCTGGGCGTTTATACTGACCCCGAGGCAACATCGGGAGCATGAGATTTGAGACCAGAACAAGCTAGAATCCTGGCCAGAGGAGGCGTAAATGAGATGGAAATTAACTTTCTGGGTGAGTATGTTTGGGGCGGTGGAGACAACAGAGGGGCAGGGCCCCTGGGGCTCAGCCTGAGTCTCCAGCCTTGGGCCTCCTCTGCCCTCGACCCCCCTTCCCCTGCTCTGCCCTGCCCTCTCCTCCCCACCTTCTCCCTTTCCCTCCCTCCCATCCGGTCCTCTCTCCTCTTCTCCCCTTGCCCCACCTCCTGTTCCAGCCTCTAGTTCTGCTCACCGTCCCCATGACCAGATCAACCAGGACCACAGCCGGTCCATGTGGTTATTCTATGGATATTGGGAAAGTGAGCTCTTCTGAGTGTGCACAGCTCTGTGGGCACTCCCCTTGGTAAGTGGACAATGATCTGTGCAAAGGAAAAGTCTCCCCTTCCTCTGAGCAGATGTAGCTTTGTGATGAGCGTTAGAGCTCAGTGAAAGGAGGGCAGGATGGATTTCAACTCCCACTTACGCTCTTGGCTGGGTGCCTTTGTACAGTGCACGACCTGCACCACAGTCCCAGGCGGCCGAGGGAAGGTGGCCCCAGCCGTTTTGTCCGGAATAGATACTTCCAACTTGCTACTGGCCCTTGTGGCAGATTATATTCTCAAAAAACCAAAAACCGAAACCAAAACAAAACCAAAAGGCAGGAAGAGTATCTCTCATTTCACATGATCTTCTTACAATGTCGGTTCTTTCATCTACAGTGGGGGGCCCATCCCCTTGAATCTGGGCGGCTATGACTATGGCAGAAGTGATGCTATGTGACTGTCAAGGCTAGGCTCTAAAAGGTGATAAAGTTTCCACTTGGTCGTCTTGGGATGTTCACTCTTGGAACTGAGCCGCCAGGCCGCGAGGAAGCCCTCCTGCCCAGGCGGAGGGACCTGAGGGAGAGGCCGCGGGCCTGCGCTCCAGCTCACAGCCCAGCTGAGGTCCCGGCCACCAGCCGGCACGAACCGCCAGACACGTGACCGAGAGTGCCTCCAGAAGACCCCAATCCCAGCCGTGCCCAGGCTTCTAGTCTCCCAAGGGGCCAGGCCCGGCGAAGCAGACGTGAGCCAGTCCTGTCGCGCTTTGCCCAAATTCCTGGCTCAGAGTCTAGGAACGTGAGCTGCTTCTTTCCCTCCACGAAGCTGGGGTGTTTTTCTCACACAGCAGGAATAGCCAGAGCAGCCTTCGAACCTCCCTCAAGAAGCTCTCGTGGAAGCCCGGGCTGGGCCGAACCATCCGTCTTCCCTGCCCCCATCCCTTGCCCCAGGCTGCTTGACCTCAGCCCTCATTGTGCATCAGCTCACTGAATCCCCACCTCAAACCTGAGCCAAGTATTCTCATTCCCATTTTACACGCAAGGACGTCGAAGTGTATACGATTAGTGGATCTTGCGCAGGACCACGGCGGAAGGGGCTGTGATGGGAAAAATGCAGACATGCATAAAATAAAATGCGTGAGTATTTCTCCTGGGGCCAGCTTCCTGGGCCTCCCGACTTGCACGGGGGGAGCTCTTCGCTAGGGACCCCTGGCGGGTGAATGAAGCCCACCGCGAGTCCTGAGCTCGGCGCCCCTCCCTGCCCCCAGGGTGTCAGGGACCACCAGGCACAAACAAAACAGCAAGAAGACGGGTTTCCAGCCGAGGAGCAGGAGATCGGACACGTGGCTCGGACACGTGGCTCGCTGGGGACAGCTGGCTCCAAGTGGAGCCCTGTGGGTGGCCCGGGTAGGAAGCAAGTGGGAAGTGGGGAAGTGTGTGTGACTGACGTTTGCGCCGGTGGAGGCCCGGGGGGCGGCCGGCTGCGGGGTCCTGCGAGCCAGGTCTCCGTGCGCAGGCTCCGCTGGGTTCCGGGCTGAGAAATTGGGGGCACTGACCTCGCCTGGCGGCCTGGGAGCTGGTTCAGTTTCCTCACTGGCTGGAACAGCACGCGGCTGTGGAGCGGGACCAGCCTCGAGGAGCCAGAACTACCCCTCGTACAATGAGCCCTTTTCCCCATAAAACATCCCTTTTATATATTAACTTTGAACGTCACCAGTGGCTTGTATGTTTCAGAAATCCCACAATACAGTAATACACTGTAACAAATTTTTTTCAAACAGAACATGGAATAAAAAGTTCAAGTTCCCTCTTTATTCCCACCTCCCCACTTTTTCTCTACAGAGGAAGCACTGTTGATTCTCTCTACCCTGTCCCTGTATAGTCTCTTGTCTATGGATCTGCCTCTGTCTCCACCCACGAGTGCGTGTGCATTCAGACACAGGGTTTTACGTAAGTGCGATTGTGCCGTTGGCGTTATTCTGGGGCTTGTTATTCACTGAACTTTTACTCATTGTCCTGTGTTTTGTTTTGTTTTGTTTTGTTTTGTTTTGTTTTTTTCCAGGTCTGCACACTTGGCTATGACACTCCTCCTTCTTGCAGCCACGTGGCTTTCTGTAGCGTCGCCGTGTCACAGTTTATTTACGCAAGTCCTTCTTGGAAGCCATCGAGGCTATTTCCCGTTTGGGCTATTACCGTTGCTGCAAATCCACATCTTTCTAGTGACTTCTTCCCCGCTGTATTTGTGCGAGCGTTTCCACAAAACAGGTGGGATTGGTATTGTTACGTTGCAGGGTGTGCCTACCTTGTTAGAGACACCATCAACCTGCCCTCCCCAAAGGCTGTACGAACGCTTCCTCCCGTGGTGTGCCAGAGTCCGTACGTCACAGCCTCTTCAGGACTAACCCGTTATCAATCTTTCTACTCCTTGCCAATCTAATACGCACAAATTATATCACTGCTGCTGCAACTTGCATTTTCCTATTTAACTACTTGGGCGGAACATACTTGCATATGTTTATTGGCCGATCATATCTCATCTATAAAACTGCCTATTCGTATCTGTGTTTCTTAGGATGCGTTGGGGAGCAAAGAACAGAAAAATGTGACTCAACTGGCTTCAACAATAAGGAATTTATCTTCTGATATTTTTAACCTAAAAACATTTTTTTTAACGTTTACTTATTTTTGAGACAGAGAGACAGAGCACGAGCAGGAAAGGGGCAGAGAGAGAGGGAGACACAGAATCCGAAAAGCAGGCTCCAGGCTCTGAGCTGTCGGCACAGAGCCTGACGCGGGGCTCGAACTCACAAACGGTAAGATCATGATCTGAGCCGAAGTCGGACGCTTAACCGACTGAGTCACCCAGGTGTCCCTTTATCTTTATTATTGTTATTATTATTATTATTATTTCTTTTGAGAGAGGGAGAGAGAGCACATGAGTGCCTGAGCAGGGGAGAGGCAGAGAGTGGGAGAGAGAGAATCCCAAGCAGGCTCTGCCCTATCAGCACAAAGCCCAAATGTGGGACTCGAACCCACAGATCTTGAGATCATGACCTGAGCCAAAACCAAGAGTCGGATGCTTAACCGACTGAGCCACCCAGGTGCCCCTCAGTGTCTGTTTCTAAGGCTGAGAAACACCTTTCCTGGAAGCCCCCCCCCCACCCCTCCCAGCAGATGGGATCCACAGTACCACCTGTCACCACCCGTCCTATCTAGGGAACCTGGGCAAGGAGGATGACCCACCGTGATGGGCCTCAAGGAATCCAGACTCTAGGGCACTGGGCACGTGGAGGTGGCCCTGAGCAACCCCGGATCCCCTAGAAAGGGGGAGGGAGGAGCGGCCCCCACAGCAATCAACACACCTCGAGATGATGTGTGCTGCCCATTTTTCCAATGGGTTATTTGTCTTTTCTTTTTGATTTGTGGGAGCTCTTTATATATTATGGAAAGTCATCTCTTTTCCCTGAGAGCTGTTAACCTGTCTCCTGGTCTGTTGCTTTTCTGTGAGTGGATTATATTTATGTAAGGCTAGAATTCAGCTGGAAGTATGCTTCTTCTCCCTCTCTTTTCTTGACTTCATTAATAATACAGATGCTTTTGTCTTGCTGAAAAACAAAACTGGAGGCAGCTAAAGGTGAGTGAAGTCATCCTACTGGTTTGCGGGCTTTGAAGGCACAGGATGTATCCAACTAGAGGCACAGCTGCTGAGTCGTCGTCTGGGAGGCTGCAGATAGTGTGGTGTGGTGCTCCCTGTCACCTGCTGACAGAAGAGAGTAGCAGAGACACGAGGCCATCGCAGCCCCACGAGGAGGGGCTGCCCAGGAAAGGAACTGGCCCGTCTGACGCCCACGTGCATCTGAGATTGTTTCCACATAGGATCCACCTGGCAGGTGCTGCCGATGGGGTTCACCCGAGGACAAAGCTGACTCCCAGAGTGACGGTCACTAATGGGCAGAAACATCTCAGACCACAGGTGTTTCCAGGAGTCATGCAGGCTCGGGCTGGCGTGATGGGCACCGAAAACGCCTTTACAGTGACCTCAAGCATGAGCATCCTCCCCCCCATCCTGGGGCTCCCAGCCTCCCTCCACACACCCCTGGGAGGTAGAGAAGCATCCCTGACAGGTGCATGGGGAATGAATCTTTGATCTCTCATTGGTCTCACCCAATTTGTTTAGAACTCAGGGTAACAAGTGGGGGGGGGTGTTATTTCGCGGAAATTCCCTCTGTGACCCCAGAGCCTTCTCTGTGGACTCGGAGGCTGGAGTGAATACCGGGAGCTCACGTGTGTGTTGTGTGTCCCACACTCCAGGTGCCGTTCTCCAGGCTTTGCGGGCGTGATGGCCCTATGAAGAACCATTGCTCCCACTTGACAGGTGGGAAGACTGAGGCAGGGGAGGCTAAGCAGCCACCAGGCAATGCTGCTGCTTTCTCCCCAAGCCCCAGCCCCCTCCCCCCGCCTGTCTATGGAAAGCAGAGCCCTTTTGCCAAAGCCTGAGTCGGGTCTTTGGTGTCCCGGCCCCGCCTGGCTGGAGCTCGTCTTCTTCGAGTCAGGCCAGAGCACTAGTTTCTTGGTGTGAGGACGGCGTTGACCAAGCCTTCAAACGGGAAGGTCCCAAGGGACGGTCTGCGGAAGGAGGAAACAAGGGGTGCTGCTATACAGGAGGACAGGTCCGCTCGGAGGCTGGGGTGACACTCGGGACCGCCCCCCACAGATAGCCATAGGGGCTGAGGAGGCGGCCAGCCAGGAGGTGGGGACAGCTGTCACATCACAGAGGTGTCACTCTGATTCCTTGCCGGGGGTCACCCGTCCTACTGTCACACTCCGACCTCTCACATGTGTCTGTCAGCTCTCGGACCACAGATGTGTCAATGTCCTGAAATCTGGTGCCACGTGCCAGGCTGGGGAGAAAGCCCCACCCGCGCCCCACCAGCTGCACCCACACGTGCCCCGAGGCTGTAGGTGGGACCGCTCTGCTCTGCAGAGAGAGTGTGCAGGGTCCCCCAGCCTCGCAAAGAGGGGCATCCTGAGGGGTTGGGAGCGTCGTCGGGTGATGACCATCGCCGAGGTGGGCCTGGCGGGCAGTGAGCGGCCTTCGTGTTGACCTCACAGAGCTGCAGGTGAATGCCTCATTAATATCACAACCTTTGAGCAGCCATAGGCGACATCTGGGGAGAAAGAGCTGGAATTACCAGCTCCCTCAGGTCTGTGCTTCCAAATGCTCCTGCTGCTTCTCTCTTCCGCTGACCCCTCCCTGACCGGGAATAGTCGGGAGCTGATCGCGGTCAAATTGCCTTCTGCAGTCGCTAAACACAAACGCGAGGCTCCATGAAACGCAAAAGCGGGTCCCTTGAGGCACCACGGCCAAGGAGGGTATTTGCCAGAGTGGGCGGTTACAGACCAGATTTCCTCTGCAGCCACATCCCATGGCAGCTGAAACCTGTTGTCCCCAAATGGCCCGGGAGGTGAGAGCTGGGGAGCTTCTGGGGCCTCAGGCCATTAATCTCACTCACGGCCCTAATGCCGGAGCACATTTATGGCCCAATCAGTCCTTGTGCCTTGTCTCCTTGGCGTCTCTGCTTTGTTAACATTCAGCGTCCATATTTTCTGGTGACAAACTAGGTCATATCTATGGCAAAGGGTACTCTGAAATCATACTGTGTCATGGTTATGAAATGAAACATATATTGACCCTAGACTGGTGATTCTTTCTTAATTCAGATGGAAAGGTCAAAACCAGAGAAGGAGGCAGTGAACCCCCGCCCCCAGATTTCCCAGACACCCCACCCCCCCATGCCTAAGTGGTGCCTTGCGACCAGCTCTGGCCAATGGTCAGAGCTTAGGTGACAAGTGCCATTCCGGGCAGGAGCACTGACGAGCTGGTGCAGGATGCCTTCACTCTCCCTTCCCTGCCACGGAACTGTGGGGGCCACGGGTCGGGTGGTAAAGCCACCCAGGAAAGCAGCCTGGGTGACCGAGGCACTGAGTAGAAGACTGTTTTCAAATACAGTATTTTGATAGAAACTGTGAGGCACAGCAGAGCCAGGACACCAGGAGACGACCACCATTGGAAAGATAGTCTTTGCTGGCAGTTCCCAGAGGAGGGGGCACGGGATGCCCTGCGGGCCACAGGGGACGCCCCAGGGGCAGTCAGGAGGCAGAGGGAGGCGGTGCTTGGGCGAGAGCCTTACTGTGGTTTCTGCGGGAAGGAGCGGGCAAGGCGGGGCGAGCAGGCTGAGGCCCGGCCAGTCTGGGTGATTCCAGTGGGCTCCAGGGCATGGGGGCTGTCCCGGCTGTCTGGTCCCTGGGGGTTAGGACTGGGGGACAGTGGCCCAGAGTGTGAGGGCCCCATGGAGGAGGGGGTCAGGGTGTGGGCTCTGGGTTGGCTGGTCTGCATCTGAGAAGTGTGCTCTTGGGTTAGTGGTTTAGGACCCTCGGGAACTGGCTAACCGTGGGAGGGGCAGTCCCTCCAGGGAAAAGCAACAGGACACAGAAAATAAAAGACATGGTTGATACAAAGACAACCACTCAGGAGCGGGGTGGAACTCACTGTGGGCTTTGTGGAAGGGAAATTAACCTTTGTTATATGAAGCCATAGAGATTGGGTTGAATCACTAAGGCGGTACAAGGAAAAGCACGGGCACATGGATGTTGAGCTGACTCTCAGCACCAATATGGCATCCACCCATACACCCATCCACTCATCTATACACCCATCCACCATCCTTTCATCCATCCACCCACCCACCCACACATCCACCCTTCCATCCACCCATCTGTCCATCCTTCCTTGCATCCATCCACCCACCCACCCACACATCCACCCTTCCATCCATCCATGCATCCCTCCATCCATCCATCCGTCCTTCCTTCCTTGCATCCATCCACCCATCCTTCCATCCATTCTTCCTTCCTTCCTTCCTCCCTTCCTTCCTTCCTTCCTTCCTTCCTTCCTTCCTTCCTTCCATCCTTCCATCCATCCATCCACCCTTCCATCCATTCATCCATCCATCCTTCAATCTTTCCTTCCTTCTATCCATCCATCCTTCCATCCATCCATCCCTCCATCCTTCCATCCTTCCTTCTTTCCTTCCTTCCTTCCATCCATCCATTCCACCCATCTATCTATCCATCCATCCATCCATCCATTCCATCCATTCTTCCTTCCTTCTTTCCTTCCATCCATCCATCCACCCATCCTTCCATCCATCCATCCATCCATCCATCCTTCCATCCTTCCTTCCTTCCATCCATCCATCCTTCAATCTTTCCTTCCTTCCTTCTATCCATCCATCCTTCCATCCATCCATCCCTCCATCCTTCCATCCTTCCTTCTTTCCTTCCTTCCTTCCATCCATCCATTCCACCCATCTATCCATCCATCCATTCATCCTTCCATCCACCCATCCATCCATCCATCCATCCATCCATTCCATCCATTCTTCCTTCCTTCTTTCCTTCCATCCATCCATCCACCCATCCTTCCATCCATCCATCCATCCTTCCATCCTTCCTTCCTTCCATCCATCCATCCTTCCATCCTTCCTTCCTTCCATCCATCCATCCTTCAATCTTTCCTTCCTTCCTTCTATCCATCCATCCTTCCATCCATCCATCCCTCCATCCTTCCATCCTTCCTTCTTTCCTTCCTTCCTTCCTTCCATCCATCCATTCCATCCATCTATCTATCCATCCATTCATCCATCCATCCATCCATCCATCCCATCCATTCTTCCTTCCTTCTTTCCTCCCATCCATCCATCCACCCATCCTTCCTTCCATCCATCCATCCATCCATATATCCACCAATGATCTATGCACACCAACTGTGAGTTGGGCCCAGAGCGCTCATGAAACTCTGTCTTATGAGCAAGTGAGCCACATCAAAGGGCAAGGGTGACATGTGAGAGAGTTGAGACTGCCATGCACAGGCTGCATCTGCAGTGGGTGAAAGGAGGAGGGAGTGACAACTCTAGCAGAGGAATCAGGGAGGGCTCCTCAGAGGAAGTGACATTTGAGTCAGGTCTTGATGGAGTTAATGTAAGAGTTTCCCTGCAGAGACGATGGTCATAGATATTCTAGGTGGTCTAGGAAGAGCACAGATATCCACGCTTTGCAAAGAGTTCAGTGGGGCAGAAAAAAAAAGACAAAGAAAACTAATAACCAATTTTTTTAAATGGGCAAAGTACCTGAGTAGATATTTTTCCAAAGACATCCAAATGACCAACAGGTGTATGAAATGGTGCTCGATATCACTAATCATCAGGCAAATGCAAATCAAAACCACAATGAGATACCACCTCACACCTGTTAGGTTGGCTATTCGAAAAGAGGCAAGAGATAACAAGTATGGGGAGGGTGTGGAGAAAAGGGAGCCTTGTCCTCTGCTCATGCAAATGTAAATTGGGATAGTCATTAGGAAAAATGGTATAGAGCTTCTGCAAAAAATTAAAAATAGAACTATCGCGTGATCCAGCCATCCCACTTCTGGGTATGTATCCAAAGGAGATGAAATCAGTATCTGGAAGAGATCTCTGCTCTCCCTTCTTCACGGCAGCATTATTCACAACAGCCGAGATATGGAGAGAACCTAAGGGTCCATCGACATAAATGGATGAAAAAAATACAACACACACACACACACATGCACACACGCATAGTGGATTATTATTCAGCCTTAAAAAGAAGGAAATCCTGGGGCACCCGAGTGGCTCAGTCGGTTAAGCGTCAGACTCTTGATTTCATCTCAGGTCATGGTCTCATGGTTCATGGGATTGAGCCCCACGTCTGCCTCTGCACTGACAGTGTGGAGCCTGCTTGGGGTTCTCTCTCTCTCTCTCTCTCTCTCTCTCTCAAAATAAATAAATAAACTTACAAAAAAGAAGAAGGAACGCCTGCCACTTCTAACACCAGGGGTGAACCTGGAAGGCAGCATGCTGAGCGAAACAAGCCACAGAAAGACAAACACCGTGTGCTATCACAGCTATGTGGCATCTGCAAAAGCCGGACCCGTGAACCTGAAGATCGGTGGTTACCACGGGCTGGGGGGTGGGGGGGGTGGGTGGGAGGAACGGGCAGAATTGATCAAAGGGGACGGATGTTCAGCTATAAGATGAAGAAATTCTGGAACCTAACGTGGAGCATGGCGACCGTAGCTAAAAGTGCTGTGTCGCGCATTTGAGCTCTGCTAAGAGAGTGGATCTTATGTGTTCTCACCACACACAAAAAATGGAAACCGTGTGGGCTGACAGCTGTGTTCAGCTGATTGTGCAACCCTTTCACAATGTGTACGTTAAATCAACGCATTGCACGCCTTACGAAAATCAGATCGGACAACCTAACGTATACAGATTTTGTCATCACACCCCGACACAGCTGGAAAAGAACAGTTCAGGGGGGCTGGAACAGAAACGCTCCCGGAGAGGGTCAGAGACAGGGCGGGAAGGCCCCTCGAGGCGCCATCCGAGCCGCATGTTTCCTGCTGCCGGCTGCTCAGTGCACGGACCGGCGCAGACCAGGAGCCCCCACGGTGAGGTGAGACAGCCCCGGCTTCATACGTCCCTCCTGCAGTGGCCCTTCCACGAGATCTGAAATGTTGGCCCAGCCCCTCTTGTTACAGCAGGGGAAAAGCTCTCTTAAGCTCCTCTGCTCTAAGGCAGGGATAGTAAATACTCTCTTTCCCTCCAGCAGCCATGACAGACATCATTAAGTAAGTGACAGGCTTTGCATCGGAGGCCAGATTGAACCTCAGAGGCCTTCTCAACACAGAGCCTCAGGCAGCTGCTGTCCATGAGTCCAGACTGGCATGCATGTCCAATTATGTGTCGTTTCTATTTTTTTTAAGTTCATTTATTTTGAAAGAGGGAGAGAGCATGTGGGCATATACGAGCGGGGGAAGGGCAGAGAGCGAGGGAGAGAGAGAATCTCAAGCAGGCTCTGCACCGTCAGCACAGAGCCCGACATGGGGCTCGAACCCACAGACTGTGAGATCACGACCGGAGCTGAAATCAAGAGTCGGATGCTTAACTGAGCCACCCAGGTGCCACGTGTCATTTCTATTTTAAGGGGTTAAGGATGTTCTCTCTCTGGAAATATTTTCATCTAAAGAAGGAGAAGGAGGAGGGAGAGGACGAGGAGGGGAGGGTACTGTCCTGTGTGGGAAACTGAGGATACTTTATTTTCTCACTTTCCTGCCTCTGTTGTCACCAAAATTGGTTCACCTGCAGGCCAAGGTGAACACCACAGAGCAGACCGGAGACCTTCCCATGGAAAGTTCTTCCCACGTGACCTCCCTTTGTGTCCGTCACATGCCCACCACCGTGTGGGCAGAATAGATGCTCACGAAATGTGTATTGATCACATCTAAGTTGCAACATTATCTACCACCCTTAAGGGAGCCGAGTGGCAATGAAATTCACCCTGAAATGCATTACCGAGAAAGCGATGTCAAAGGCTGGCCCAGACCAGCCTACGAGGGGGCACGTAGATCCCAATTCGCACGGCCCCTTGGTCCCATGGGGACTCACTCTCGGTCACAGGCTCTCCCACATTAGCTCTGAGGGGAGTCACGGTCGTTTTCACTGCTCTGCCTTCTGATACCGGGCCGAACGCAGGGAAAGCTCTCCATCAACACAGGCGTGTGAGCACAGGCAACACGGCCAGCACAGGAAGGTGCGTGCCCCCACCGGCAGGCGAGGCACAGGGAGTGCCGGGCGGGGTCTCATTCCCCTGCTGCCAGGTGCCCAGGGTCTAGGCTGCGGGGCTCGGGCAGGGGCCAGAGGGCACGTCGGACGAGCAGTGGGAGGCGTGGCCGTGGGGCAGGAGGTCACTTCCCAGAGACGCCTTTGCAGAGCTGTGTTTTGCACAGTCCCATCGCTAACTGTGCCCAGACAGCCACCGCCCAGAGAACTTGACTTTCTCGGTCGACGACCTCTTTCTTGGGCTGTTAGGACCAGCTCCCAGTGCCCGGGCCAAACCCTCATGGTCTCATTTGATGAGAAGCTCTGGCACCGTCGCTGGCCTACGCCAGCTCGGGTGATCTCTGCTCCCCTCTCTGTCTTGAGCCTGCGGAGACGAAGTCAGAGGCTCCAAATGTTTTCACTGGCCCAGGGCGGGAAGGTGGATCATGGAAACTCTAGGTCCTGGACACCAGCCCTGCTGAAGCCGATCTGACAGCAGAATGGAGGCTCTTCCTGGGGGTGCAGAGAGTGAGTCTGGGGGTCCTCAACTAGGAGACAGACAGCAGGGCCGAGGGTGCGGGAAGCCTTGACACTCTGTACCTGGGCTCAACAGTCACTGAAGGCCTCCATCGTGGGTGCCGAGAGCAGGCGAGCGAGCGACCTTCTGCGGGGACCCTGCTCTCGTTGTAACAACCTGGATGGGGAACCTGCTCACGGAGCCCTTCTGCCTCGGTTGCAAGGCTTTACCTGACTGCCCGAGGAGCAGTGGGGGCTGGAAACGTCGCCTGCTCTTAGTTTCTTTTCTGTTTTTTTCTTGTTTATTTTTTCTGAGAGAGAGAGAGAGATTGAGTGGGGGAGGGCAGAGAGAGAGGGAGACACAGAATCTGAAGCAGGCTCCAGGTTCTGAGCCGTCAGCCCCGAGCCTGACGCGGGACTTAAACTTGTGAGCTGTGAGATCATGACCCGAGCCAAGGTCAGACGCCCAACTGGCTGAGCCACCCAGGCGCCCCCAAAGCTCTCATTTCTGACCACAGTGCAGAGAAGGGACTGGAGGGGGGGGTTGTGGTCGCGGTTGTGGGGACACTTTGCTGCCGTTTCTCACCACCCCACCTACTGGGCTCTAAGTCTCCTGTTCTCAGCCTGGCGTGACCTCTGACCTTTCCCCTTGTGTGTCTTACAGCAGCTCTGACCTCTACCTCTGACCCTAGGGGCCGGCCAAGCAAGACATTTCTGGAAGCAGAACCTTGGTTGATCATTGGCAAAATCGTACCCATGCTTATTTGCAATGTGCCTTCGTGACTTTGAGGGCCTTCCCCTCCACAGGTGGGATCCATTTCCCCGCCCCCGATCCCCAGACTTGCGACGGTCAATACGACTCAGCAGCAGCGACACCACGCGGACTCTGAGCTGAGGCCCCACGAGGTTCTGCGAGCCTCCGCTCTCTCTTTGGAATCCTGCGGCCACCACGTGAACAAGCCTGTACTGACCTGGTGGATACTGGGAGACTTCGCCTCCTGTATCAGTTATCGCTTGCTGCCTAACAAATTCCTCCGAAACAAATTCCTCCCTTTGTCTGACCCCGTTGTGTTTGGTGCACCTTATCGTGTGCTTGGCACGGCCCGGCATCGATTCCGGTCTTGGTGGCTCCCTCGGTTCCCCGAGAGACCTTCCTTACCAACCAATCCACCTCCCCTCGCCCTGTGCTGACACAAGTTCTGTGCATTGTTTCCAGGGCCACGTCCCCTGGCCCACCCAGAATCATGCCTTCCATTCAGCAAGATCTTCAGGAACGACGGCTTTGAGGCTGCTCTCCGTATTACGCAGGCGTGACCTTATAAAACCTTTGAGATCTTAGGAAATACGCGGATGGTAGGAAACCATGCAGAGGGATCCATTCACTTACATCCCCCCTGCTCCGACGGTACAAACTTGTAAACTGTATGACGATATCACAGCAGGAACGTCACATTGATGTGATCCATCCACGTTCTTCAGATTTCACTGGTTTCACACACATCCATTCGCACGCGTGTACATGTGCGTATTTGGTTCTATACGATGGTGTGACGTGCGGATTCTGCGACCACTGCCAACCCCAGGCAACACGCAACGGTTCCATCAAAACCTGTGCTGCCTCTTTATATCCGGAACCACCTCTCCTTCCCACCTCCCATCCCCCGGGGAACCTCTGGCAACAACCGACCTGTTCCCCATCTCTAATTTTATCATTTTGAGACGGTTACATAAATGGAATCATGTGCTATGTAATCTCTTGAGGTTTGGCTCTTATTGCTCGGCATAATTCCCTTGAGATCCATCCAAGCGATCGTATGTATTGATAACCTGTTCTTTTTTATTGCTGCGTACTATTCCATGGTGTGAACATACTACCATTTGCTTCAAGAGTCATCCTTTGAAGGACATTTGGGTTGTTTCCAACTTGGAGCTATTATGAATAAAGCTGCTATGAACACTCCTGTGTAGACTGCAGTGTAAACATAAGTTGTAATTTCTCCGGGATAAATTCCCCGGGAGTATGACGGCTGGTCAAATGGTAAGCTCGTGTGCAGCTTTATAAGAAACCGCCACGCTCTCTTCCAGGATGGTTGTGCTATTTTACATCCCCACCAGCACTGGGTGAGTGCCTTGGTTTTCCACGTCCTCCCCAGCATTGGGTGCTATCACCGGGTTTTGTTTGAGCCATCTGACAGGTGTGTGGTGATAGGTCACTGTGACTTAAGTTTGGGTTTCCCTACTGGCCAGGGATGTTAAATATCTTTTCACGTTCTTGTTTGCCTTGTGTGTGTCCTCTTTGGTGAAAGGTTTGTTCAGGCCTTTTGCCAGTTTTCTAGCTGGACTGGTCGTTTGTTTTTTTTTTAAACTGTTGAGTTTTGAGTGCCCTTTATTTTTCCAGATATGAGTCCTTTGTCAGATGTGTGGTTTGCAAATATTTTCTCCCAGTCCACATCTTGTCTTTTTATCCTCTTAACAGGATCTTTCACAGACTAAAGTTTTGAATTTTGACGAGGTCCAATAACCAACTTTTCCTTCTATGAAACACTTTTCCTTCTGCTTAAAGGTGCTTGCCATAAACTCGTTGTCTAGCCCTAGATCCCAAAGATGTTCTTTTTTTTTTTCTAAAAATTATATCTTTTTACATTGGAGTGCATGATTCATTTTGAGTTACTTTTTAAATAAAATGTGACGTTTAATGAGTAGAGACTCATTTGTTGTTGGTGCTGTCACTTACACATGTGCGTTTGTCCCAACACGCCTCCTCCTCCGGCAAATCGCTTTCCTTCTTTTTCTAAAATCAATCAGGCAATTGTGTGAGTCTTTCTCTGGGTTCTCTATTCTGTTTTAATGATCTGTGGGCTTATTCCCTCTTCCCAAACTACACCTTTGTGATTACTGTAACTGTATGGTAAGCATCAATATTGAATAGAGAAATTTCTCCCAACTTAGTATTTTTCAAGAACATTTTAAGCTATTCTAGATCCTATCTTCTTCTGGAAAAACGTTAGAATAAGCTTGTTTAGGAAAAATCTTGCTGGGATTTTGAAAGTAATTGCATTGAACGTATAGATCAATTCTGGGAGAACTGGCATCTTTTACTGTGTCGAATCTTCCAGTCGGCGGGCTTGATATGTTTTTGCATTTATTTTGTTAGTTTTTTAATAACATGCAAGATACAGATCCCATATGTGTTTTGTTAGAATTGTACCAAAGTGGCTCATTTGCCTTAGAACCACTGTGTTTTACATTTCACTTTTCACACATTCCTTGTAAGTACATTGAAATGTGATTGCTTTGGTGGGAGTTGCTGGGTTTTGTTTTGTTTTGTTTTTTTTTTTTTAGGTTTACGAAGCAGGCTCCAGGCTCTGAGCTGTCAGCACAGAGCCCGACGTGGGGCTCGAACCCATGAACCGTGAGATCACGACCTGAGCCGAAGTCGGTCGCTCAACCGACTGAGCCACCCAGGAGCCCCATGGGAGTTGCTGTTTTATCATGTGACATTACTGGACTCCCTCATTTGTTCTGGAAGTTTTGGGGAGACTTCTTAGAATTTTCTATACAGACAATCATGTCATCTGTAAGGAGTTTTATGTCTTCTTTTTCAAGCTGTATGTCTTTTATTTCCTATTTTTGCCTTATTGTACTGGCTAAAACCTCCAGGCACAAAAGACATTCTTCTTTTTTCTCCAGTCCTATGGAGAGAGCATTTAGTAGTGTTTCGCCATCAAGTACAAGGTTAGCTGAAGGTTTTTGGTAGATGCTCTTTGTCAAATGGAGGAAGTGTCCCTCTAGCCCGAATTTTCTGAGAGTTTTTATAACGAATGGGTGTTGGATTTTGCCCAAAGTGCTGTGGCGGGTTTTTTTTTTTTTTTTTTTTTTGCATAAACGGATAAACTCATATGATTTTTCTTCCTTAGCCTGTTACCTTAGTTTTTGAATATTGACCCAGTCTTGTAAATCCCATTTGGTCATGGTGTATAATTTGTTAAAATACATTATTGGATCCAATTTGCCAAAATTTGTGTTGAGGAATTTGGCATCTAAATTCATGAGAGATATTGGCTTATATACTTTTTTCTTTCTTTTCATTATCTTTTTCTGGTTTGGGCATCAAGGTAAAGTTAGCCTCCTAAAATGAGCTGGAAGTATTACTTTCTTTTTTAAACAATTTCCATTAAATTTTTTTTTAATGTTTATGTATTTTTGAGAGAGACAGAGACAGAGACAGAGACAGAGCATGAGCAGGGGAGGGGCAGAGAGAGAGGGAGACCCAGAATCCAAAGCAGGCTCCAGGCTCCAAGCTGTCAGCACAGAGCCTGATGCGGGGCTCGAACTCACAAACCGTGAGATCATGACCTGAGCCAAAGTCGGACGCTCAAGCGACTGAGCCATCCAGGCGCCCCAAAGCGTTACTTGGTTTTCTATTCTGTGGGACACATTGTGTAAAATTATTGGTTACTGTAGGGATTCCAATATACGTACACAATTTATTATAGTTTACTGGTATTGATACTTTACCACTTGAGTCAAGTGTAAGAAAACCTTCCACTTAGGTCTTGTCAACCTCGCCATTAATATACAGGTATCGTGCCCATGTGTGTGCACACACACATACACACACACACAATGTACTGGTCCTTTTCTTTCTTCTCCTTTTTGAACTCAGAAGACATACATATTAATTCTTTTCTTACTGTGTCAAGCTCGCTGAGATTCTGGGGTGTTTTTTTCTCAGCTTATTTTCTCTCTGTTAGAGAGAATGGGAAATCCTAGTGATGTGAACTCAAATTTGCTGATTCTTTCCTCTGTCAACTCCACTCTCCTTCTGAGCCCATCCAGTGAGGGTTATCTGGCCTTTATCCCGGTAAGTGTGTTTTTCAGTTTTTAAGTTTCTATTTGGTTCCTTTTTTTTTTTTTTAATGTTTATTTATTTTTGAGAGAGACAGAGACAGAGAGAGTGAGCAGGGGAGGGGCAGAGGGAGGGAGACACAGAATCCAAAGCAGGCTCCAGGCTCCGAGGTGTCCGCACAGAGCCCGATGCGGGGCCTGAACCCAAAGACCGCGAGATCATGACCTGAGCCAAAGTCGGACGCTTAACCGACTGAGCCACCCGGGTGCCCCCAGTTGGCCCCTTTTTTTTAATATAAATTCGGTTTCTTTACCAGGAGTTTCTACCTTTCATCTGTTTCCAGAGAATTCCTACTTGCTCTTTGAAGCATTTTTACGATGGCTGCTTTTAAATTTGTGATAATTCCGGGGCGCCTGGGTGGCTCGGTCAGTTAAGCGGCCGACTTCGGCTCAGGTCACGATCTCGCGGTCCGTGAGTTCGAGCCCCGCGTCGGGCTCTGTGCTGACAGCTCAGAGCCTGGGGCGTGCTTCACATTCTGTGTCTCCCTCTCTCTCTGCCCCTTCCCTGCTCACGCTGTGTCTCTCTCTGTCTCAAAAGTAAATAAACATTAAAAAAAAAAAAAGAATTGACTAAGATGTTTACGCCTAGGAAAATACAGCGCTGCTAGGAAAACCCTGTGCTGATGGAGACTTGGGTTGTAATGATGGTTGCTTCTGAAAGTGGGGTCTGGCAAAATGTAGCTTGAGAAGAGACAGGGTAAGTGGTCGTCTCCTCCCTCTTCACCTATCACTTTCATGTCGCTGGAAACAAACCGGCAGCCAGAAGCCTGCCTTCTGTTGCCTATTCCCTGCTTCTTTCGAGTCCACGGTGACCTTTCTCCTGACGAGCAATAACCCTGGAGAAAGCTGGAGGAGAAACGAAGATTAAGGTCATGGCAAGGAGAGAGCAGTAAAGTAGCTTTAAAGAGCCTAATAAACCAGGATAATTGAGTGTAGTGAGGATCGTGGCTGGGACAAAGAGGGGTGTCTGTAGCACCATTTCCAGGAAAACAATCATAAAAGGGAAATAATGCTGAACCCTGGAGGGGAGGAACAGGTCATAAAGGGGTCCCAGAGCGGACAGCGATGGCCGTTCGGAATGGTTAGTAACGGACCGGCCTTAGTTGGGGGCACGGGACAGACTCCAGTTGCAATGTTACACTATCATCAGGATGGCCGGGGTCTCGTGTATCACCGGCCCCCATTCCTGGCAGGCAGCGTCCTGCGTCTCAGTCTCGGTCCTGCCACCTTGTGTCTGTGTGATCTTGGGTAAGCTTTTCCCGCTTTCTGTAAAATGAAGTTGGTAAAGGTGCCAACCCCACCAGGTTATCTGAGGATCAAAGGTGAAACATCTGAGCCGCCCAAAGTAGGCGATCGATGTATAAGGTAGTTCCCTTCCCGACTCCAAGCCCAGCAGCTTGACCGACGCGGCTCCAGCCATCGGGCACCTCCTCCAGACCGCCATGCTGTGCCATCATTTCCTCCGTGTAGTGGCTCAGTGTCGGGAAGGGCAAGTCACGGTGACCTTGCCCTAATCTCCTCTCCAAGATACCGCCCATTCCAGTCTCCTGGTTCCTCTTCCTCTCCTGTCCCAGTGGGTCTCCACTGAGCTTCCCTGGCGGGAGGCTGTGGGGGTCCAGCCCTCAGGGCTACCCCTGGGGAAGGGGTATTCCTAGACCAGAGTGGGGGCTGGGGCAAACCTAGACCCAGCTTCATCTCCCACCCCCCAGCCTATGTCTAGCAGAAGCTGGGTTTAACGGAGACCATGATGCATCACTAAACTGTAACTCGCTACGCTCAGAAGGCTGTGCTATGTCTGTCCCGTGCACGTTTGAGGCCCCCACCCAGTGCTGCATTAGACCTGGCTCCTTCCAGCTCAGGAGAGCCAACTGTTAAATTTCAGGAGTTTTGTAAGCTGATGGTTCAACACAGACATTATTAAAAATTAGAGGGGAGCCTGGGTGGCCGACTTCGGTTCAGGTCATGATCACGCGGTCTGTGAGTTTGAGCCCCACGTCGGGCTCTGTGCTGACAGCTCAGAGCCTGGAGCCTGTTTCAGATTCTGTGTCTCCCTCTCTCTGACCCTCCCCTGTTCATGCTCTGTCTCTCCCTGTCTCAAAAATAAATAAAACGTTAAAAAAAATTTTTTTTAAATTAGATTATAGGGGCACTTGGATGGCTCAGTCTGTTGAGCATCCAACTCTTGATTTCAGCTCAGATCATGACCTCGTGGTTCATGGGATCGAGCCCCACACTGGGCTCCATGCCAACAGTGCGGATCCTGCTTGGGATTCTCTCTCTCTCTCTCTCTCTCTCTCTCTCTCATTCTCTCTCTCTCTCTCTCTCTCTCTCTCTCTCTCTCTCCCTCTCTCTCTGCCCCTTCCCTGGTCGTGTGCTCTGTCTCTCAAGATAAAAACTTTAAGAAAAAGAAAAAAAAATAGATTGTAAAAAACTTTATATTGCAAACAAAGATAATGAATGAATGATGGAAAGCTATTCCTTCCTAATTATTGTACCATGATCTCTGCTCTGGAGGGTACTTACGTACATGGTACGTGTAGGACATTCTGTAGAGCAATGTGGTAGCCTGATGTTGGCCACCGGCCACAGTAGGAGGGTCCACACCAGAGGGATCAGCCAACAGAGCTGATTTACCATTTGGCTGATTGTTTAGATTTAAGACAGTGATGGAGAAAAGGTCACTGATGTAGGATAAAGTTAAAAGTGTGTCGTGTTACATTATAAATCGCACAAAGAATTAAAGAAATGTTCTTCCGGGATTAGCCAGCCATTCTCATACACAGCAAAGTGGTCACTCAAGGCTTTGGCGGAGGCAAAGTTCCGGCAAACACCGCTGTTGTTTTCCTTTTGTCTTAACGTACATGAAAATATCCACCACAACTCGTGACGCAACTCCTCTCCCAGAGCCAACGGTTAATTGAGCAGCCCGTCCCGTGTCTAGAATAGCACCTCATGAAAAGGCATGCCCGCTAACTTCTTTCTGGGGACCAAAATCAGAGCAAACGAGCCACGATGGCACTGTGGGGCCATCTCACCCGTTTTGCATTGGGTGGCGGTCCTGCAAATCTTGGGCGCTGTCTCCATTCCCATTCTTGCTCTGGGCCCCTTTGAACCTTGTTCCACTGCGTTGTGTCCCAGGGCTCCTTAAGCTGTGACATGCACGTGAACCACCTGCGGGTCTCGTGCAGGTTCTGAGGGCATCCCAGCAAGCCCCCGAGTGAGGACGGTGTGGGTCATAGACCCCGCTTTCAGCAGCGAGGTTCTAGCCAAACAGCCTGCTTCTAACATGTGAGGGGCGGGCCATCAGGCCGTCTTTGAACTTGTCATGTCCTTTCCCTGCAGTGTGGTCCTCCCCTCCCCCTGCCTCCGATCCTCACATGACCGGCTTCTGTGCATTTTCAGGTCTCTGCTCATGCCCCTCTGCCCAAAGAAAGCCCTTCCCTGGGTGCTCTGTCTACCATAGCACCCCACCTTGGTTCTCTGCCCAACGACAGCTGATATTTTCTAGTTAGTGATTATCAGCGCTCCTCCCCCCCCGCCGCCCCCATACGAGAACGGAAGCCCCGAAGGAGCTCTCCTGTCCACCCTGGTGACTTTGTGACAGGAGGGGCTCAACCAGTACTTGTGGGGCGACAGTAGTGACGTTGCTGATACTGAGGCGGTATGAGCGAGGTGGCGGGTGGGGATCTTTATCCCTCACCTGCATTTGAGGGAGGAGTGAGTAGTAGTTGCTTTGCATCCTCTGCCATCACGACCCCCTGCCCAGACTGCAAGCCCCCACGCCCAGCCGCTGCCCCATTCGTGGGACTGGAAGTGTCCCGGGCCCCCGCTGAGGCTCTGAGTAAGGGCTGGCTGTCCCTCTCCCGACAGTTCCTCCAGAGCTTTGCAAAAACATGGCTCATGGGGCGCCACCCACGTAGCACATCGAGGCACGTTCTGGCCAGCCTGGTGGCCCTGGCACGGTTCTCAATCGTCTCTGGAGGTGAAGTTGGGCTGTGGGTTGCGTCTCTCTCCCTGCTGGCTCAGCCGAGAGATGCCTGGAGCCCTTCAGTTTCGGTGGGGGGAGATGAAGCGTCTGGAGTGCCCAGAAAACCCCTTGTGACTACTCTTAACGTGAAATCCGCACAAGGACTGCCTTTTGTTATTTTTGCCGGCATACACCCAGAGTTTTGATAATGTCAGCACACACCCCACGCGGAGTAGAGCACCCCCATGGTGCGCCAGGCATAGGTTTCAGGTCATTTGATTCCCCCAACAATCTCACGGGACAGAATCTCACCCTGTCCCATCCTAGAGACGAGGCACTTGGAGCTCAGAGAATATAAGTCGGCCACCCGAGGTTAAGCAGCAAATGGGGAGAGTCGTAATCCAAAGGGTCACAGGCTCAGCTGCGCAGGGCAGAGGTGAGCTCACATTGTCCTTTAGGGACCACACCACACGTATTTTAGGCTTCGTGCGCCAGACGGGCTCCGTGCAACCGCTCGCCTCCGGCACTCAACCATGAGAGCCACGCTGTGGACACTCTGTAAACATTGAGCACAAGGTGTTCTAATAAAACTTTATCGGGGCGCCTGGGTGGTGCAGTCGGTTAAGCGTCTGACTTCAGCCAGGTCACGATCTCGCGGTCCGTGAGTTCGAGCCCCGCGTCGGGCTCTGGGCTGATGGCTCAGAGCCTGGAGCCTGTTTCCGATTCTGTGTCTCCCTCTCTCTCTGCCCCTCCCCCGTTCATGCTTTGTCTCTCTCTGTCCCAAAAATAAATAAACGTTGAAAAAAAAAATTAAAAAAAAAAAACTTTATCTAGGAAAACAGGTGTCTGGCCAGATGGGGGCTGTGGGTGTAATTTGCCAACCCCGCACCTGAAGAGGCCGTTAGCTAAAGTCAATGAGAAAAACACCAACACTGCGGCCGCATCCGGAAGTTGGGAGGGGGTGGTGGCCACGGATCCCATCCATGCACAGCAGCCGGTACTCAGTTCCCTCCCACCCAAGACACGCAGCCAGTGTGGCCAGTGTTCAAGAGAAGCCACAAGTCTGCATGTGAAGTGTGTGTGTGTGTGTGTGTTGTGTGATCTCCTCTTTTAAACGTTGGATCAAATCAGTAAAATAAAATCAAAACTCCTGTGCACACCAAGTAGGTGTTCAAGGCTAGGCTGTGGCCCGCAGGCTGCCCGCCTACAACCTCTCTGCTCTGAAAACCTACCAAACAACCCTGCATTTATTAAGTAATAATTCATCTGTTTTCCCATATTTTATTTATCAAAGACCTCAGTAACTGTCAAGCAGAACTTCTTATCAGCAGGAACTGACCAGCGGACAAGTGTTACCTCCCAGGGGTTGACTATAAATCCTGGCGAACCAGGAAACCCTGACATTTTAATTAGCTGGAACATTCTTATCAGCAGTCAATCCCGACGGTGCCATTTCATGTTGTTTGTGAACCCCTAATTGGGAATCTCTGATTTGGTCCCTCCAGGGCCACACCTCATGCGCGTGGGCTCGTCTTCATTATTTTACTGTGGCGGCCGCCTTTATATTATTCAACATACCACCAACACCGCGAGCTGCTCTCGCACAGCTGTGCACAGCAGAACATCCTGAAACCAAAAGAAAAAAGGGGGTTCCATTTGCCACAGCACCAGCAAAAGAATACGGAAAAATAATTTTTTTTTTTTTAACACAGAACAAATAATTACTCCAGATCAAACAAGGCAGCGGACAGATTTCCTCCTCTCCGGGCTCCTGGAGAAACCACAGAATTCTGCAACAGGGACGGGCCCGGGAACAATCTTTGTTACTCTCAAGGCACCGTGGAACCACCTGAAAGGCACATGCTTGCCTGGTGCCTCCGTGGAGATCTGGGGGTCGGGGACCCCGTTTCTTATGGATCTAGAAAACCCAAACCTTGCAGGGAACCATAGCTTTGGGGAAATCCCACGCAAGGATCTCTCCCGTCAAATACAAGCAAATCCAGATTCAGTAAGGAGAGACTTCATTCAGAAGGGTCATTAGGGGAGCAAAGGTGGCAGGACACAGTGTTGATGCAGGGAGAGCTCAGGTCTGGGGTCTGCAATGTGGCAAGAGTACACAAGGTCAGGCAAAAGGCCTTTCTTTCACGGGGAGGAGGGAGCCAGGCTGGGAAGAAGGGGTGTGGGCAGTAGTCTGTATGGGCATGGGCTGGAGACGACAGGGGTGCGGATGGGAGGGAGCACATCGATCGCTCCTATCTTGGGAGGGGCTGGCTGCCGGCTCTCTCCAAGGGTGGGCCAAAGGTCAGGCGCGTGCGGAGGCAGAGAAGCTTAACCCGAGTTTGGCTGACCAGTGTCTGTTACAGTTGACTGTTTCGTGCAGCCATTCGCAAAGCGAAGGATGGGAATGTGGGGTTCTGTGTCCGGCCTTGATGGAGAGAAAGGGGGCAGCAGCATCCTCAAGTCCTATCGGAGTCTCGTGGGAAAGGGCGTTTTTCTCTACTAGCTGTATCCGGAACGCAAAAGGGTGGGGGACTTCTTAACCAGGCTGTTTTCCAGGACATGGGGCTCAGGTGAAACTTAACACTGTCACCACCACCACCACCACCACCACCACCACCCCGGGTCACCTACAATAGTCCATGGCTTATGGATAAGTTGAGAATTCTCCCACCTTTGCCTGGAGCCATCTAATGAATTTTCTGGGCCTATCCTTTCTGGAAACTTCCCTTCTATTTCCCCCCCGAAGGAGCTGCTCCCTCAAATTCTGGAAGGCTCTGCAGTAGGAAGCAAGGCTGGGGCTGAGCCGAGAGGCTCGTCTCAGGCTCCCCTGGAATTTGACAGAGGCCCCTCCCGTCTCTGACCCCACGTCGGGCCCTGCCATCACGGGCTTCCAGTGATACCCCAGACCCGTGGCCTCTAGCCTTCCCTCACCTCTCTCACCCCTAACCCCCCAGCCAGCTCTTTCCCCAGCTGTAGACTCTGACATGGCCTAGCTGGTTCTGTTGCAGAACCCAAAAGCTTTTTGATGATCCTAATCTGCCTATAAAAGTACTTCCAAGGGCTGCATTGCCACAGACATGGTAAGTTCAAACCTATTTCGCTACGACAGTAAAAATAACACTGATGGGTGTCATTGTTACTATAAGTGATATGGCTACTAAACGGCGCCTAAGCACGGCTGCGTGCCAAACCCTGCTGGGAGCGCTTCGCACGCGTGAACTGATTCATCGGATCCAGGCAACAATTCTGCGGAGCTAGTCTTCTTATTCCCGTTGTACAGATGGGGAAGCTGAGGCACAGGGGGGCTTCTCCTAGTTTCAGAGCTGGGATTTCAAGCCAGGCAGCCTGAGCCCGAAGCAGGACTTTCGCCGCCACCTTCCACCGCTCTCAGGGTGACGAGGCAGTGCCAGTTGGGTTCCTGGAAATGATGATTTTCCGCTCCGTGGCGGCTGGAGCGGACACAGGACACCCGCTGGGAAGTCGGCGACCGTTTCTGCTGCAGAGGCAAGTGTGTATGTCTGTTTCCTAAAACTGGCTGCTGACACAGGTGTCTGCTTACTTCAGGGCACCGTTTCTGGACCCGTGTTGGGAACACAGGCGCTTTTCATTTTAAGAGGCTCTCAGAGCAAATGAACTTGAGATTTCATTAAGATAGCTATTGTGTAAGAAAACCGGGCAATCTGGCTGAACAGGTTTTGTTTTTGTTTTGTGTTTTAAAAGAAGTACCTATTTTAAAGCAAGATCAGTATTGGTTACCCCAGTCTCCGCAGCCAATTCACCTCTCTCCTAAACCTGTCCGGTGGGGGGTGGAGAGGGGTGGAAGGGGTCGAGAGAGGAGGGAGGAGGCTGGGAAGAAGAGCGATGGATGGGGGGTTTCACAGTGTCCGCGATCTGGAAGTTCACCCTGGCCATGGCAGGGCCAGCGTGGGAACGTGATCGTAACAGCAGGGCTCACCCAGTGGCGACTGAGTCCTGCTGTGCCCGGGTCACACACACACGTCATCTCTCATTCTTAGGACAACCCTGGAGGCAAAGCTGGGGCATTGGAGTCTCTCCGAAATTGGTTGAAATCTCCTTTCCACTCCTTAATGAGCTGCGTGGCCTTCAGCAGGCTGCCGTCCCCTGTGTCAGTGTGGGTGTCCTCAGATAAAGGGAGGCCTCCTGGTAGTGTCTGTGAGCGTTAATGAAATCATGCGCATTACGTAAATACATCCTGCATATGAAGTCAGGACTAAGAAGATATAATTTTAAAAATGGGCATAATTATCCTCACCATACACAGAGGAAACAAGTCGAAATGACCAGACCCAAATCATGAGGCTAAGCAAGTAGTGGACGGGAGTCAGCAGATCTGGGTCCAAATTCCAGACTCGGTGAGCAGCTAATAAGTGGGAGGTCGTGTTACTGGTAATGGTGACTATCATTATCATCACAGGCTGGTGGCTTGGGGTCCGGGACCTGGGCTGATACCCCGTTGTGACCGGCGCCCTGTGGGGACTCTGTCCTGCCAGCAATAACAGCTGCTAATGAGGTTGGGGCTCACAAGATGATTATCGGGAACAGTTTCCTCTCACACTTTGGCCTCGCTTGCTTTCTATGCCAGTGAAGCAGAGGGGAGGCTAACCGCTCATGGGAGTCCTCAGAATGCCTCTTCAGAGGTGACACTGCCACCCCAGCCTGAAATTTAAAAACCCTCGCACACGTACTCATGGATACACATCAGGAATTTAAAAGATCTTCCAGGGGTGCTGCGGGACCACGTTTCTGGGTAACACTAACAATGATTACGGACAGGCGATGCGGAGCATAACGGAAGAGTCAGCCCCAGTCATTGTCTGGCTGTGCAACTGTGAGCCTGTTCCTTAACCTCTCTGAGCATCAGTTTGCCCCTTTTATTAAGTGGAGGCAATAACAACCTGCTATACAGAGTTGGGGTGGGGGTGGGGTGGACTGAGATAATGCTTGGAAGGTGCCTGGCACCTGACAAAAGCCATGCTAAAGTTTACCCGTTATTTGGGAAGATGAGTCCCCCTTTGGCTTCCAGGGAGGCAGCGGCCACACTTGCTGGGGGCGGGTGGGCCAATTCTGAGGCGCTACATTCATCCTGTCTCCTCTTCAAACACAGCACGGCGGCCACCGCGACCCCACTCCCGACCTCTTGGAAGGAAGGGAGTGAATAAAGACCTAGCAGGTCCCGCGGAAAATCCCTGCCCCGGCCCTCCGCTCTTTACCTTAACCCCAGGACACGCTTGACCCTTCCCTTCAGTGTGTCTGAGTTCTACTATATCCTGGGGAGAAAGCCAAGTTCTTAGCCATGACATTGGCCTTTTTTTCCTTTTTTGTTAAAAACAAAACAAACCAAAAACAAAGCGGTGAGAAATGTTCCCTCCTTGCTTTCCTGCACCGTCTCCTCTTTCAACCCCTCAATTTCTTAGGAATGAAATCATCCGAGATATAAATAAAGTGTTCTAAATAAAGCTCTATTCGACTGCAGCCGAAGACATATCTGCGTATGTATGTGACTGTCAGCCAAAATAAATTAACCTCCAGTGGAAATCATTTTCATGTAATTAATTATTCTTGTATCAGCTGAAAGAGACAGGTGCACCACTGGATTGCCTTGCTCGAACTTCTCAATGAACATCTTAAGGAGGCTAGCTACACTTAAAACACGCCAAGTGACTAGTGCACAGCTATCACTTTTGTTCTGATACTGTTTCTTGACTTAGACCCTTGATTTCTCCATCACTGCAAAGGGAAAACAAAAGAACGGACACCAAAGGCATTTTGAAGTGCGTGATGTGCTAATTAAGAAGCAGGAATGCAGCCTCCTGTTTCAGCTGATGTCTTCCTTCTCCAGCTCAAGGAAGGGGTTTAGGCTGCTTGGGGCTTTATGGCAAAACAAGTTGGGATGCGGTAAGTCGGTTACTAGCCAGAGTTCTTACCGTGTCCGGGAGGTCAGAGCCCTGGCGTGTTAAAGTACTCGTACGAGATGAGAAAATAGGCCGAATGAGAAGATGGCCAGGTGAATTTGCAACTTGTTGAATGAAATTATCCAAAGAAGGACATTAGGGAGTTGGAGCCTCTGGTGGAGTGCCTTAGGTCTCTTTCTTTCATCTTCTTTTGAAGCCATCACTGCGGGACATGACAGAAACCTGGGGGAAGAGTGGTTATACTTGGTGGCTGAGTGAGACCAACCAGCCCGGACAGACTGGAAGTGATGGGCTGATTGAACAAGCTGTTTTCCAAAATAAATGTAAATCCTTGCACCAGGGGTAAGAAAAACCAACTAACCAATACCACAGGGTACAAAGAATTTACTTAAAAGCAACCTTATAATCCTAACCCTTCCTGAGTCATCTTGTTTTAAGTTTGTCTCTTATTTATTAGCAGCATATGACTGTATTTTAAATCCAATCCAATATTTAATAGGTGAGATTAACCCAATCACATTTATTGTGATGACTGATATACTGGGGCTTAATTCTATCATCTTGTTTTGTATTTTTCTATTTACTATGTTTCTCCGCCCCCCCCCCTTACTTTCCTTTATGAATTGATAAAGTTTCTTTCTTTCCTTTTCTTCCTTCTACTGTGTTGGAAATGATAGCCTATGCTTCTGTGTTTTTCTTTGCTACCCATACATTTTTAAACAAATATACTTTATCTTTTTCTCAGAGCCTAAACTTATGTAGTGTCTCTGTTCTTCCCTTAAGCAAAAATAAAGGGCCTGAGAAAATTCAACCTCTTCCCTCCCATTTTCCATGTTACTGCCCTAGAGAAGTTGGCATCTCTCTTTTGTAAACACAAAAATAGTTTTGCTAGATTCAGTAGTTCATAAGATTCATGAAATTATTTCATGATGTATTTATTTGCTCTTGCCTCTTATGTCCCACTCCCTCACCAGAGTGAACTTTTCTCTTTGCTGAAGTGCATGCTTTAGAAGCTTTACTGCGGAGGGGTGGTTCTCACTCTTGAGCGATAACTCATAGCTTCTCTGGGTATATAATTCGAGATTGACAATTACTCTTCCTCAGCTATGTCATGTGTGCTGGCATTTCACGCTGCTGAGGAGATGTCTGGATTGTCTAGCTTTACGGGGAAATCAACGTCTGTTTTCTAGTACCTGGGAATCTTTTCTGTTTATCTTTAAAACTCTGCAGTCAATAACATTGTCTGTGTGTCAGTTTATTTCTATATATCCTACATAACGCAGGATGAGAAATTCCTAATGAAGGATCCAATATCTTCCCACAAAAACAAACGTGAGCAAGTGGGTACCTCTTGTTCCTGAACAAGGTGGCTCAGCGTCATAAAGATGTCAACATCTCCATAAAAACGCCAAGTAGGTTTTTTGTCCTGGAGCCAGACAAGATGATTTGAATGTTCAAATGGAAAGATAAACATGCAAAAACAGGGAAACCACACAAAAGGGAAATAAAGGTGAGCTCCTGTAAACATACAGCCTCCATAACTAAGAATGTGGTACTATTGCATAAATAGACAGAAAGGTCAATACAAAAGCCAGAAACAGACCTAACAACAAAAGAAAATTTAGTGGATGTCATATGTGACATCTCAAATCATTGGGAGAAAAGAGAGACCTTTTAATAAATGGTTTTGTAATATATACATTTAGACTTGGACCAAGTTGAATTAGTTCTTCACACCATAAACCAGAAAAAAGTCAAAATGGATTAGAGAACTCATGTAAAGTCTTCTTTAAAAATTGCGGATGAATTCCTTTACAACCTGGATGTGGAGAAATCCTTTCGAAATATGATGAAAAATCCAGATGCCATCAATAAAGACTGATTAATTTGATTGCATAAAAATATACCTTTTTATGATTTAAAAAAATCAGTGTAAGCAAAGGAAAAAACACACAACAAATGTGAAACCAGGGATCATAAATATAGCTCCTATTATAGACAAGTGTGTATCCCTATTAATGTGTGTATATACATATATATATATATATATATTCTAGTATATATCCTAGTAACATCCTAATATATAAAGAGCCTTTTAAAAGGGAGGGTTTAAAGACCACAAACTTGACTGAAAAATGAGCAAAAGACATAACCACATAGTTCATAAAAGTCAATGTACACATAGCCCTTTTAGACCTATGAAAAGATATTCAACTTAATAAGAGAAATAGAAATTAAAACTACACCAAGGTACCATCTCTTACCTTCCATTCTGGCAGAAATTCTAGACCTGAACAACACTACTCTTTTGGGGAAAATGCAGTAGGATACAACATGGCTAGCGCCTCCTGAAGGGAATGTGGTGATATCCAACCAACCACAAAGCACTTAGCCTTGGCCGCTCCAATCCCGCACCGAGGAATTTACCCTGAAAACACACCTCCACAAATATGAAACAACATATGAACAGGCCGGTATTGCAGCCTTGTTTCTAAAAGCAAAATGTTGGAAAGAACCCAAATACCATTCATGGGAGACGCATTGAACAAATTGTGGTACGTCCATGCAGTTGATGGCTGTGCACCTGGGAAAACAATGAGGAAGATCCTTAGAATAGATTGGTCTCCAGGATATGTTGCTAGTGAAAAAAGCAAATTGCAAAAGAGTATTGGAATATACTAAGTGTGTGTGTGTGTGTGTGTGTGTGTGTGTGTATGTGTGTGTGTGTTTAATTTTTTTTCTGGAAAGGAACACAGGAAAGATAAACAAGTTAATGAAAGCAATTATCTATGCGGTTTAGGAGACCAGAAAGGAAGTGAGAGGAAATGAGGCATCTCTGAGTATGGCTTTTTGTTGTCGGGTTAATATCTACCATATTTACAATTATTTGTAGCCCTTTGTGTTTGTTTTTTTTGTTTGTTTGTTTTGTTTTTGTTTTTGTTTTTGTGTTGTTTTTGTTTTGGTTTTGGTCTTCCTGTCTTTTTCTATCTTCTCTGGTCTGAATCTTATATGATTCAATTTTCTCTCCTCTGTTAGCATGTCAATTATACTTCTTTTAAGAATTGTTTTAGTGTATCCAATGTACATGTACAACCAATCCAAGTTCACTTTCAGACAACTACTTCACGGTCAGCATGTACAGGTACATATAGTAGAGTATTCTAATTTCTGCTATAATGTTGCTGCCGGGCACCAGACCTATCCATTGGCTGTGATCACCCATTGCCTTGTTGTTGTTATCATTTTGAACAGTTACTTATCAGATCAATTAAGAATAAGAAAAAGAAGACATTTTATTTTAGCCTCATTTATTCCTTCTCCAATGCTCTTCCTTTCTTTATGTAGATCTGAGTTTCTTTTTTTTTTTATTTTTAAAAATGTTTTTATTTATTTTTGAGACAGAGACAGAGAGAAACAGAGTGTGAGTGGGGAAGAGAGACACTGAATCTGAAGCAGGCTCCAGGCTCTGAGCTGTCAGCACAGAGTCTGACGTGGGACTTGAACTCATGAACCACAAGATCATGACCCGAGCCGAAGTTGGATGCTTAACTGACTGAACCACCCAGGCACTCCTCTGTAGATCTAAGTTTCTGACCTAACATTATCTAATAGCTCCTAACATTACTTACAAGGTAGGTCTACTGGAGACAAATCCTCACTTTTTGTTTGAGAACGTATTTCTTCCTACCTTTGAGGGATGGCTTTGCTGGATCGGATTTCTAGGTTGGAAGTCTTTTTCTTTTTATGACCCAGTAAAGATTCCACTCCATTCTCCTTTTGCTTACGTGGTTTGTGAAGCGATCCCTGATGTAATTCTAATCCTCATTCTCTGTACATAAGGTGTTTTCTTCCATTGGCTTCATTCAAGATTTTCTCTTTGTCTTTGATTTTCTGCAGTTTGAATATGATGTGCCCAGGTGTAGATTTTTTGGTTTTTATTCTCCTTGATGTTCCCCGAGCTTGCTGTAACTATAGTTTGGTGTCTGTCATTAATTGTTTAAAACTCTCAGTCATTATTATTTGAAATATTCCTTCTGTTCCTTTCTCTGTTTCTCCTCCTTCTGGTATCCCAATTACACACATGTTGTACAGTTTGTAGTTGTCCTACCCTTCTGGCTATTCTGTCCCACTGCCCCCCCCCCTTTCCCTTATTATTCTTTCTATGTGCATTTCAGTTTGGGAAGTTTCTACTGACATTTTTCAAGCTCACTGGTTCTTTCCTCGACCATACCCTATCTACTGATCTGCCCACCCAAAACGTTGTTCATTTCTGTGACAGAGTTTTTGATTTCTAGCATTTCCTTCTGATTCTTTACAAGCATTTCCATCTCTCTGCTTACACTGCCCATATGTTCTTGCGTGGTGTCCACTTTTTCCGTCAGATCCCTTAGCAGATGAATCATAGTCGTTTTAAGCTCCCAGCCTGATCATTTCAACATCTGTGTCATATCTAAGTCTGATTCTGGGGCTTGCTTTGTCTCTTCAGACCCTGTTTCTTCTTGCTTTCCAGCATGCCTGTAATATTTGTTGAAAGTCAGCCATGATGTGTCGGGTAATAGGAACTGAAGTAAGCCAGCCCCAATGTGAGCTCTCTGGTGGCTTGGTCCTTGTCCCACAGGGACGTGGACAGGATGCAGTTTGACACCAGGTCAGTTTTGTGGGTGTCTCTGCTCATTCCTGCCACCTCAGGCAACCACCTTGGGCCACTGTTGCAATGTTTCAGCGCCCACCTGTGGGTAGCAAAGTCCTCCCCAGATGACCCAGTCCTCGGCTACATGGAGTCAATTCTGTTCTCTTTACCTGGCAGGATTTAATTTCCAAAGAACCTAGGTGTTTTTCAAGGGCAGATAAGTCTCAAAACATATTTTAATACTTTTTCCATTATTTCTATGATTTGGGAGATGGAAGGAGGGAAGCATTGTGTGAACTCACATTGCCATTTTTATGGCAAGTAACCTCCTCTTCCCGCCTATGGCTTTGAAAAAGACACTCGGTTTCATACAGCACGGATCGCCTTCGCGTGTCGATTGCTATCTTAATTAGCTTGTAGACAGGCGTTTGCTTGACTTGCTTGGATAATGATAACAATCTTTTTGGAAGATTATTGACTGATACTTTAGATTTTTCAATCAAAAACCTTAAATTGCAAAATTACATATTTCAGACATGTATTAACTTCGGTAACAGAAGTAAAGAGGCCACATAGAATCTTTGAACATCACTGAACTTCCTGCTCTGATGCACAATTATAGTATTTTTGTGAAATGACAAAGTAAGTAAGGGGACGTGATCCTTCCTCTCTTAAAGGCGATTTCTTCTTCTTTTTTTTTTTTTTTCAGCACAAACTCCGGCCTATAATCCGGGAGGCCAAGTAGGGTTCCTACTACCTTCTCTTCTCAATTGTTGTTCGCATTCAGCACAGGTGATCAGCCAAAATGCATTTGGGCGAAAATAGCAATTTTGCCCACCCCCAATCCTCTTTCTTTTCTGTCCCCCATCACAACTCCAATCTGGCCATAATTGTACCGTTCCCATAACAACAGCCAAATAGCTGGATCTTTGTGGAGGGCTTATAACACAGTTGTCCACAAAGCCGCTGGCAATGCTGTGCAGACCGTGCACATCGGCATCTCGTGAAAGAGACGGCTTTCGGGGTGAACGTTCTTGGCAGTTCCAGACCTAACTTGCTAGCCTGCTGATTACCACCGCTGCGTTCCCGAACCGAGGCCCGGCGCCCCGTGTCTCTCCTACAAACCTCACGTGCACCTTACTCTTGCGATCGTCATTCCCTCGTGGCCTGCCTGGGACATTCAGAACGGCCCATACGGAGAGAAAAACACAACAAAAACTCCTTCGCAAGGTGTATTCCACCACATTGCGGCAAAGATCAAAGAATGACATTCTTGAGATCTCAGGGCTGTACTTGAGATTACATAGTATATATTTATATATAAATATTTTATTTATATACATAAAAGGAAATATATTTCCCTTTTGCCTAGCCACTGTGTGATTTCAGGGAACAAATTTGTTGATCAGGACCCAAGAGCTGGCTGGATGAGGAGCTTCCTTTGTTATGGACTGCAGGCATGTCGAGTTAAGTTAGATGAGTTCCTACCTACAGCTATTTTGATCTCTCCGTAATGAATGAGACAGCCGCCGTGGGTAAACCTGGAGCTGAGTCCCATTTTCTGTCTGAACTCAGGTCTGGGATTTGCAGAATGACAGCTCCTGTCCCCTTGTGAATGCGCTGCTCACGGGCAAACTGACTTCGGTGAAAATCAGGGGTGGGGTGGGGGGCAGGGTGGCAAGAGAAAAGGAGCGTGGGGATAAGAAGTTGTGAATCGTGTTCATGTGTGAACCCAGACTCAGGGTTTCTTACAGCCGCAAGGCCTCACTGGCAGCGGCCGGTGTGAACGCCATTGGCGTGGACTGCGGACAGAGCCCGGGGGCTCCCTCCTACGGAATGAGATCGTGGGTAAGCATCTCTGGTGTCCCTGAGAGCTGGGGTGGACTAGGCTGTGGGACACCTTGATATCTCGCAACAAAGAGAGACCTACAGGCTTCGGGCTGGACCCCGCAGAAAGGGTGGCGACCACATCACTTGGGAAAATGATTTCATTTTTACCCTGTCCAGAGACAATGCCGATATTTTGCATTTGCAGGAATTATTGTCTAACTGTCTAAGCAATTTCTTGCGTTTTGCTAATGGTTTGATTGATCCCACGTGCATGGAAATGTGCTCTGATGTTTGCCTTTGTAAAGTTCGGGTCACAGAGAAGCAGCCCTGCCATCCCCCAGAGCTCGTGAGAAAGGTGGACCCTCTCCCCCTCCAGATGTCCTCAACCTGAATCTGTCTTTTAGCAAGACACTCAGGTGGTTCGGTGCACGTTAGGGGTTGGGAAGCTCTGTTCCGGGTTCATCCTTGGCAAGTCTGTTCAGATTGCTCTAGTGTTTGTATTTCCTTGGGAGGATGAATTTGTTATTCTTTACAAGATGTACTTTGGAGTTTTAGTTTGAAAGCTCATCTTGAATAAATGTGTGTACAGGTGTGTGTGTGTGTGTGTGTGTGTGTGTGTGTTTCTTTTTCCCTTGAGGTCTTGGTGACTTCAGCTGAGAAGAACAAAAGATTCACATTCGAATCTGCCTGAATGCGGCTCAAGACTCCAGAACTGACCAACCATGTGACTCTGGACAAACTACCTCATGTCTTTGAACCTCAATTTGTTCAACTGTCCAGCGGGGATGTTATCAACCTCACCCAGTTCGTATGAGGATAAAAATAATATACGTAAAGCCCATAAGCCCAGTGCCTGGCACCTAGTGGGTGTTTAATAAATCATCAGATCATTACTGCTGTCTTCAGTTTTACTGAGGTGTAGTGAAACAGTGCAGTACCGTATGGGGCTCGTGGCACATGTACACCCCTATGTAACCCCGACCGCGACCAAGGTTCAGAATATTTCCAGCCCACCAGAAAGCTCTTATGTCCATGTTATTTCAGAGAAGGAAAAGATCCAGCCTTTGCCCTTAGGAAGCTTTAACATCTCTCTGGGATAAGAAGTCTGAAGTATGTGAAATTGTTAGTGAGCAATCATTAGCGGATGTACTGTTAACATCACGTTGTGGGCTGGCGTCTCAGTCCAGTTATATTTTTGCTTTAACAAAAATATCACAGACTACAGGGGCATCTGGGTGGCTCGGTTCGTTAAGCATTTGACTCTTGGTTTCAGCTCAGGTCATGATCTCACGGTTCGTGAGTTCAAGCCCCACGTCCGGCTCTGCACTGACAGTGTGGAGCCTGCTTGGGATGCTCTCTCTCTCTCTCTCTCCCCCCCCCCTCTCTGCCCCTCCACTGCTTGTGCACTCTCTCTCTCTCTCAAAATAAATAATAAACATTTTAAAAATATTTAAAAGTATCACGGACTCGGGGGCTTAACAGCAAATATTTCTCTCGGTTGCCAGGTTGGGAAGTCGAAGATCAGGGTGCTGGCAGATTCTCTGTGTGGTGAGTACCTGCTTCCTGGCTCACAGACACGTGCTTCCTGGTGTCCTCACATGGTGGCAGAGGAAAGGGAGCATATTGGGGCCCCTTTTATTTATTTATTTATTTATTTATTTATTTTATTTTATTATTTTTTTAAATGGCATAACATGCTAATGATTTGGCTAATGAATTGTCTTTTTTTTTTTAATTTTTTTTAACGTTTATTTATTTTTGAGAGAGATAGAGACAGAGCACGAATGGGGAGGGTCAGAGAGAGGGAAGCACAGAATCGGAAACAGGCTCCAGGATCTGAGTTGTCAGCACAGACCCCGACGCGGGGCTCGAACTCACAAACTGCGAGATCATGACCTGAGCCGAAGTCGGCCGCTTAACCGACTGAGCCACCCAGGCGCCCCTGGGGCCTCTTTTATATAAAGGCACGAATCCCACGTCATCTCACAAGTGTGTTCCCTCTTGGTACCATAACAGTGGGAGCTAGGATTTCAACATAGGAATCTGGGGGATGGGGATACCAACATTCAGTTTGTTGCATGTAGGAATTGGGATTCTGGTGGTGGTGGTGACGATGGCGATAATGATCATGGTGGTGGTGGCAGTGAAGAGGGTGATGGTGGTGGGGTCGGAGAGAAGTGGAAATCTGCACAATATTTGGAAAGTAAAATGGACCAGCTTCAGTGATTCTTGGCAATCACTTGGAAATGGAGGATGAGGAACAAGGACAAATCAAATTTATCTCGTAGAGTGTCTAGAAATTACTTTAAGCTGCTCTTGGCTTGGTTGAACCTGGTGGATTCGAGGCGGCTGCACGTTTCGACAGTCCTCTTATCAGGAGATGGGGCTTGTTTCCCTTCCCCTGTGATCTGGGCTGGCCTAGGACTGTTTGCACAAACTCGTGGCAGAAGTGATGTGCACACCTTCTCCCACAGCATCTTGTCCCTGAATGCAAGGTGTCAAGACCCTGGTAAGGGATGCTCCATCTGCCTGCCTGGTCCCTGAGGGGTACCGTGAGGCATTGTCTATTTAAATTAGAGGGGATAGAAATTACTCAATTTGAGCAGCCCTCCCCCTGGAAGAGATTAAATCCCAGCTAACAGGGAGATGGATGAGAAGCGGGGGGCAAGAATCTGTCAAGCGCTATTCCTCATCCAACCTCAGCTCACTGGAACGATGGCTCCTCAGTGACTGTTCGGACTGTGAAAGCGTATGCAATTTTAGGAATGTGCGAAATGAGGAAAATAAATCCATGAGTTCACGTGGCAACTCTTAAAAAGTCTGTGTGGTCCAGTTAGGTTATTTCTGTTGCCATTTTCGTTGTACAACGGCATTTCTTCCCGGGATAAAAGCTCATCGAAATGATGTCTTCCTAGGAGCATAGATACAAACTTTACGCCCGGCTAATCGTACACCTGATTAAAACTTAAATGCATCAGAACATCCTTCGGAATAATTAAAGACACTTCACCAACAGGGGCACGATGCTAAATGTGTCCAAACACATCTGAGATCAGCAGAGATAGAGCTACGGGGAGGGAGTTAATATGGCATTATGTCATTTCGCAGTAATTTTAAAGAATGCAGAATTTGGCTTTCGAAGGATATGCCTTTTCATTTGGGGTGAAATAAGGTGCACTCTCCAGTCAAAATAAGTGGCCCATTCGTGTGAAGTTAATGTACGAAGCACAATTTATCTCCAGGTTGTTGAAGGGAAGGCAATCATTTAAGGGCCACTGCTGTTCCCTGGGAAGGGAGCATCCAAGACAGTTTTGATCCATTGATGAGTGCTGTCTAATACGCTCCCCGAGGTACAGTTACCCTAAATCTATTAGACTTTTACAGTCTTCCAGGATGTGCAGTCTGGAGATGCTCCATCACACTGTATTAACTTGACAACGTAATGTACTGCCATCTTTTATTTTCATAGGAAGTACTAGGTTTGACCTTGAAACTCTTAACCACACTTTATAATCTTCAGCCCATCCTGGCAAAGAGGGCCCCCTAAGAAAAATGCCCTGGCGAGAGTTGAGTCCATAAAACCTTGGATTGGAATGACTGAAATGGGGGAGGTTTGGAGAGGTGGGGTACCGGCAGATCTGTCTAGATGCACAGGGGCAAGTGAAGCGAGGACGTGAAGAGTCACGAGAATTGTTAACAGCTGCGGTTTGCTGTGCTCTCGCCGTGGCAGGCACCGCGCTTCACAGGCTTTCCTACCGCCTCCTCGTGAGGTTGAACAGAGACTCAGAGAGGTTATGTTACTTACCCAAGATCACCCAGCTATTAAGTGGCAGAGGCGGGAATCAGACTCAGGTCTTTTTGACTCAAAAACCAGAGCTCTTAGGCACATGCAGTGATGGCTCACTCTGAAACAATGTCTCCGCTTTTGAGAAGTTAAGTCATCTTGGGCCATACTTGTCCATTTGGTGCCTTTGTATACCATTGTCTAGCCCTTCCCTTCCCTTGTCATAAGCTGATAGCTGGGCATTGTCTTCCTGGGTCTTTTCCTAGGAAGACAGAGTCCTTCCCTAGGGGCCCAGGATGGTGTGCTGGGTGTGCTAGGTGCATTCGGCTCCAGAGCAGGAAATTGGAAAGGGCCGAAACGGTAGCTCCATGCAAACCTCCTAGATGCTGAGCCCGTTCGGGGACCACACTTTGACTCCCCTGGACCAATTAGTCCACAGGCAAATGCCAGGGGACACGTGAAAGTGCCTGATCTCTGCAGAGAGTACTGCCTTCGGACGGCTGAACTGAGGTTCCAGAGACCAAGTCAAAGGTGAACAGTTCACCAGCTGGCAGCGGACGCAGACATTGATCGGCAGGGAGGAGCGTTGTACAGATCCATGGTGGATACTCACAAATTTGCTTCTTCCTGCAAGCCATAAAGGCTTTTAATTATTGAAGAATGATCCTTGCGTCTGGCCAATTTATCAGCCTCTGGCAAGAGTAAAAGTCAACCGGCTATGAATCCTATGTGATTACTAATAAGAACGACATAAAATGACACCGGTGCTGAGGAATGTTCTTGGTTGGGCTCCAGCCAAGGCAGTCCTGGATTGGATGACCCCAGGTTAAGATAGTACTGCTTCCTTGGTGGTTCTAAGTGCACGCAGAAGGCAAATGCTCCCAGAAGGCAGGTAATCACAGGGCCGCCGAAGTGTTGGGAAGTAGGCGAAGATGCTTTCCAGTAGGCCCCCAAGTGGCTCCCCGTCCCAGGATCATCCTTGCTCCCTCAGGCAACTGGGGCATGCCTGGAGCCTCCTTTTTTCATTTAAAAATTTTTTGATGTTTATTTACTTATTAAATATAATTTATTGTCAAATTGGTTTCCATACAACACCCAGTGCTAACCCTCCTCGGTGCCCATCACCCACTTTCCCCTCTCCCCCACCCCCCCATCCACCCTCAGTTTGTTCTCTGTATTTAAGAGTCTCTTATGGTTTGCCTCCCTCCCTCTCTGAAACATTTTTCCCCCTTCCCCTCCCCCATGGTCTTCTGTTCTCAGGACCCACAAATGAGTGAAAACATATGGTATCTGTCTTTCTCTGCCTGACTTACTTCACTTAGCATAATACCCTCCAGTTCCATCCACGTTGCTGCAAATGGCCGGATTTGGTTCTTTCTCATTGCCAAGTAGTATTCCATTGTACATATAGACCACATTTTCTTTATCCATTCATCAGTTGATGGACATTTATGGAGCCTTCTTTTAAAAAGAAATGTTTCATTTATTTTTGAGAGAGAGCAGAAGTGGGGAAGATACGGGGGGTACAGAGGATCCAAAGCAGGGAGCCAGCAGCGAGCCCATGACAGCATGGGAGCCCATGACAGCAGCGATCCCATGTGTGGCTCAAACTCACGAACCCTGAGACCGTGACCTGAGCCGAGGTTGGCCACTTGACTGACGGAGTCACCCAGGCTCAGTCCCCCCACCCTCCTTCTGGAGCCTCCTCCATGCACCTCTTTACTCTGGGGCCCAGGCCACTCTGCAGAGGTCCACAGCTGGGAGCCAGCATGCCTAGGCTCGAGAGACATGATAACAGCCCAGATGTTCACCAACAGATGGATGGGCAAACGAATTATGGTATATCCATACAATACAAAAGTCATTTATCCTTAAAAAAAAACAGAATGCTGGGGTGCCTGGATGGCTCAGTTGATTGAGCAGCAACCAACTTTGGCTCAGGTCATGATCTCACGGTCTGTGAGTCCATGAGTTCGAGACTTGCGTTAGGCTCTGTGCTGACAGCTCAGAGCCTGGAGCCCACTTTGAGTTCTGTGTCTCCCTCTCTCTCTCCACCTCTCCCGTTCACATTCTGTCTCTCTCTCTCTCCAAAAATAAACATGAAATATTTTTTTAACAAAATTAAAAAAAAAAAATGGGGGTGCCTGGGTGGCGCAGTCGGTTAAGCGGCCGACTTCAGCCAGGTCACGATCTCGCGGTCCGGGAGTTCGAGCCCCGCGTCGGGCTCTGGGCTGATGGCTCGGAGCCTGGAGCCTGTTTCCGGTTCTGTGTCTCCCTCTCTCTCTGCCCCTTCCCCGTTCATGCTCTGTCTCTCTCTGTCCCAAAAATAAATAAACATTGAAAAAAAAATTAAAAAAAAAAAAAAACAAGCTGGGGAAGGCCTCGCAACCCAGTGACGGCCGATGAAACACCTTGGTTCATGTCCAAGACAAGGCCAAGTTCTAGGAAAGCCGTTGCATTCCTGGCTAAAGTTCAGAGAGCCGCTTGCCTCGGCTCCCTATTTCCCCCTCCCTTGAACACAGATGCTCCATCTAGAACCCCAGGGCCATCTTGCCGTGACGGGGCTCCCAGGGCAAGGGAAAGTCTGCGGGACCATGGAGAGGCCGGCCCTGACTTCGAGTGACTGCTGAGTCAACACCAGTAACAGCCCATCTCTTGTCTTTTTGTCGTTGAGAAGAATCAATTTTCATTTGCTTAAGGCACTCCTAAAGAACAGCAGAAGCCATCCTCTGCGGAGAGTTGGCTGGGGGGCCCTCAAGAAACTCAAGGGGAGCCTGGGTGGCGCAGTCGGTTAAGCTTCCGACTCTTGATCTCTGCTCAGGTCATGATCTTGTGGTTCATGGGATCAAGTCCTGCCTTGGGCTCTGTGCTGATGGTGCAGAACCTGCTTGGGATTCTGCCTCTCCTTCTCTCTGCCCCTCCTCCACTTGTGCGCCCACGCGCTCTCTCTCTCTCTCTCTCCCTCTCTCAAAATAAAATAAATAAACATAAAATAATTTTTAAAAAGTTAAAAAAAAAAGAGGAAACTCAAAATAAGGCGGGAGTTGGATATAATCCAACATCACATGGTGACCACCAGGCAGAGGAATGATAAAGAAGGTGCCTGGGCAGAGTGAGTCTCAGAGAAAAGACCCCGCGAGGCCCACGCAGGAAACCGATCCCCCATCACAGTGTTGCTAGAATGCAAGGCAAATCAGATAAAGGACAAAAAAGTTACATACATATTTGCAATCTTTCAAACACCTTCCCGCTGGCCTTGCCCTGCTGAGCTGTGCGGGGAGGGGACAGGCCCTGGGGTCAAAGGCCAGAGATGATCACTTTCCTCTACTCGAGGAAGGATGGGGCGGGGGTGGGGGTGGGGTTGCAGGAAGGAGGGAACAAAGGACTGGCATTAAAGAATTAATGAAGGAGAGAAGAGGATGGGGGGGAACAGCTCCCGGAAGAACCAGGGCTTTGAGGTGAGAAGCATGGAAAGTGGGTTTTTAGGACATCCCTCTGTGTGTGAAGGCCCTTCCGTGGGAAATTGTCAGTAAAGACTATCATTAGAGTTCAGTCCTTCGGGGGGTTGGGTTTTCTGCTGGTTGTATTGCTGGCTGTGGGAGTCTCAGTCTCCTTTAAGGTAGGGGAAAAAAAAGCCGGTTTCCTTTGGGTGACAGCGAGGGATAAGGCAGGGGGATGGAGTAATGGGGGTGGATAGATGGAGGGCCAGGCTGCGGAGCATCCCTGGGGTCTGGGACTTCATGCCGCAGGCAGAGGGCAACTTTTGGATGGCGGACAAATTGTTTAGCTTCCCTAAAGCTCGGTTACGTCTATAGATCGGAAATCATAATGGTACCTGTGCTATAGATTTGTCACGGGTGTTACACAAAACCACACGTGAAGATAGACCTAACAAATTTCTGAGCACAGAGTAGGCTCTTAATTAACCATCCCTGAATCTGGATCTTCCTTTGCATGTCCAAACTGATCTGCCCCGTGTCCGATTCATCGAGGACCGACCCTCTCTCTACAGCTAATCCACAATTTGCACCCCAGCCCCCCAGCGACATGCGCTTTGTGATAATTCTGTGGTTCACAGCGGACTTCACTCCTTGATCCAAAGGAGGGACAAGGTGGGCATTTCTGTGGGAAGTAGACACACAGTCTGCTTCATTACAAGGCTCTGAGCCTCGAGCCGGTTCTAGCTGCTGATCAAGATCAAGGCCTGAAATGAGGGACACAGACAAAAAGAATTACAAACATGTATTACACGTTTACTCCATGTGCCTCTGGGAAGTATCCCCCTTAATCTTCACAACGGCCCTGTGGCATAGCTACGTATACTTGCTCCTCTTTACTGATGAAGAAAGAGCCCAGAGAGGTAAGGTGCTTTGCCTCAGGCCACACAGCTAGGGAGCAGCAGGTCTAGGTCTTGAACCCAGACTGTTCGCCATTAGTCTGAGCTCTTGACTCTGAAGACATGCCATGTCTCTGGGGAAAGCCAAGAAATCCTGGTGGAGGAGTGAAAATCCAAAAGTACATGAAACACAGCCATAAGCTGGGGCACCTGGGTGGCCTAGTTGGCTAAGCATCTGGCTTTTGATTTCGGCTCAGGTCATGATCTCACGGTTCAAGAGTTCGAGCCCCTCAGCAGGCTCTGTGTGGATGATGTAGAGCCTGCTGGGGGTTCTTTATCCCTCTTTCTCTCTGCCCCTCACTCTCCCTCTCTCTCAAAATAAAGAAACGTTAACACACACACACACACACACACACACACGTAATCATAAACTTACCTTGTAGGTCCAGATGATTGGATTCTATATAGTTTGCCTTAAAAAAAAAAGGTATTTATATGTTCATTCTCATATATCCCATTCTGTTCCAATAAATTAACTGTGCTCAGCTTTGCACAGAAGCAGGGAACTGCCCCAAATCAGATGGCTCCACGCACAGGCTGTTTCTTGCAGGATCATTCCTAGAGGGGATTCCTGCAGCCAAATGACACCAAGTGTGACCATCGCAGAGCACAAACAGGATTAAAAGGAAAACATCTGTGTTTTGCAAGGCTGCACTAACACAAGAAAAACAAGCTATGTTTATACCCAAATGCTCAGTGGCTTTTGCTGCAGAGAGGGCTGGTGACCGTCTGGACAGGACGTTGATTAGAAGAGAGGCAGAGAATGTACTGATGCCCGCACCTGAGTTCTTCCGGTGGCCTGGGGCCCGAAGACACGTGCAATTCCATCGTGTCAGGGTGACTGGTAGACCATCCTCTGTGGCGGTGTTGTTGTTAAAGTCAGTGAGTCGTTGTTACGCTTCCCTCCTGGGATGAAGTCTTGGGAATTTTAGAGTAACTTCACACATGCACTCCTATTTTATTAACACTTCTCAGATGCCATGCAGGGCTCTGAACTTCAGACAAAGCTGGCTGGGATTTGATCCTCCAAAGAGAAGAAGAGACTCCATCAAGATGCCCACGTGCCTGAAGCTATTTGTTGGATCCCCAAAAAAGGTCTCATTTTGTGTGTTGTGGGGGGGAGGGGAAGGAAACTTAATTAGCACTGAATGAAGCAACTCTCAGAACATATGGTTTCAGGTTGTGCCAAGATTCGTGGCCAATTTATTACTTTATTATTATTGTTGTTGTTAATCTTTACTTGAAAGATGTGTAAAGCCACTCAGTAAATCCCTTTCTGGAGGACACCGAAGTTGGAGAATAGCAAGAAAGATCGCAGATCAGAGCAAAAGCGTTTTTGTCGTACATCGACATTAAAGGGTAAAGTTTGTTCCATAATGGCTTTTTTTTTTCTTCCTTAACAAAGAAATAGCACTCTCCTTTGTTTGGGAAACCTACTTTGATGCCTTCAAGAATAATTTGCTTTTTTCTGATTCCTAGTTTGTTCATCTCCTTTGGCAACTGTGTGCTTCCTGCATCTGAACCAATATTTGGAAGGGAGGTTTTTTCTGTTTGTGTAACTTCCATGTTTCAGAGAAGACGTCACGGCTGAAAGAGAGGCAGTTTGAGAAAAGGTCTGTTCTCTGTTCTCCACAAGCCAAGGGAAACATGTTTTTAAAATCTTGCTAACACGTTAGCTTTGGCATCTTTAAAACTCGTTTTTCTCCACTCTTTTTGTGTCTTTTGAACTTGGCTGTCAGTGAGCGGTGAGGTCTTGCGAGTGTCCGGAGGCAGAGATATGCACTGTAGCCCCATCACCAACTGGCAGAGGGCGTCGGTTACAAGATTATTGGCCTCGTTCAATTAAGGGGGCGGATTGAGCAGGACTGGGAGCCATCTGTGCCTATGGAAACTGTCTGGAGTTGGGACCACACATCCATGAGAGCAACATTCAATTGCAAATTGTTAGAATTGACCAGAAAGTAGAGAAACGCAATAGCGCGTCTCTTGCCACACTGCCTCCCGCGTGGTGAGCTCCGTTGTAGGGCTGACAAATAGATGTAGGGCTTTATGAATGACCCTTTTACTCTGTTGACACACAGTTGACCCCTGTGTCCTCTAAATGGTGCAGGCCAGACATCTTTTCTGAGTCCTAATAGTCCCTTCCCTTTCATAAATGGCCAAATCGAAGCACATTAGTGCTCTCAGGGGGCCAACTCTTTAAATGCCTCCTGTACAATGGGCCTCAGAGGCCCCCAACTCCTTCCTAAATGCGCCTTACCACGAATCCCGGTGCACTTCCTCACACTCAGGCATCAGCTGGCTCTGCTGCACGTCGTTGCTGAGGCCACAGCAGCAACTGCTGAATATTTTATTAGTCACTGTGACCATCCATGCAGTCTGCACCTGGATGTCATCTTTCCTATTGTGACATCCTTTTCCCTTAAAGGAGCCACTGGTGATGATGCAGTACAGTCTGTTTAGAAACAAGGTTTCAACCAGGCTCCATGTTAAGCTGGGCAACATTATCCTTTCTTGGAAGAGGTCTTTGAAGGTTTGTGCAGATTTGGTAAAAGGGAACACTCCAGGGAGGGCCTTGGTTTCATGAAAGTCCCCTCTCTGTCCCCAACTCCCTTGCAGCTAACCCCAGGGGAGAAACTTTAAAAAAGAAAATGAAGACCTAGAAGACTCCAAAGGTTGCTTTTTCAAAAGGCTCTAGTTTCCAAGAGTACTATTTTTATTCTTTGGTTTTAGAACTTGGGTGAATTCATTTATTCATCAACAAATGTTTATTTAATTCTTACTATGTCAGGCACTAGGCAAGTCAGTGGAACTCAACCCTGGACAGTAAGACGCCCACCTTGCCCTCAGAGAACAGAAAGTCCAGTGAGGGATTCATTCATTCATACATTCATTCATTCAGCACTATTTATTGAGTGCTTACTATGTGCCTGGCATTGTTCTAGAGACCAGGACACACAGTAGTGGACAAAACAAACAAAAGTCATTCTGGTGGGAGATGGGAATTTTTCAGATAATTACATAATGTATATAATTATAAAATGTAATAAGTACAGCAAAGAAAACCTTCTTAAAAACACCTTCCCTGGATTCTATACCCAGCTAAACTATCATTCAGTAGTCAAGGCAAAGCAGAGATATTTTCAGATATACAACAAATAAGAGACTATATTACTGCCAGATACTCAATGTCAGAGGGAAGTGGACAAGGAAGAAAGGCATGAAAAACAAGAAACAACACAAAAATTCATGAAATATACTGGCAAATGCAATGAACTATTGCTTATGTTAAAATGCTACTTTTTTTGTCTTAACAGAGAAAAAAATTACAATTCATGAAAATGAGTGAAATAGAAAAGCAGGATAAAGGAAAATAATATTACAAAATAACAAAAACTGGCTTTTAAATCAAACAAATAAAATAGACAAGCCTTTAGCAAGATTTAAAAATAGATGGAACCTTTCAGTCCACCCACAGAGGGGTCCATACGGTATTGTTCTGCATTCCTGTCATAACTTAAAGGGAAACCGTCACAAGATCCAGAGCCCTTGATGTCCTGCAAATGAAGGAGGAGGATGTCCTCAAATTCTTTGCAGCAGGAACCCACTTAGGTGGCATCAACCTTGACTTCCAAATGGAACAGTACATCTACAAAGGAAAAGTGATGGTGTCTACAACATAAATCTGAAGAGAACCTGAGAGACTTTTCTGCTGGCAGCTGGTGCCATTGTTGCCATTGAAAACCCGGTTGATGTCAGTGTCATATCATCCAGGGGTACTGGCCAGTGAGCTGGGCTGCAGTGTCCCCTGCTACTGGAGCCACTCCTATTGCCAGCCACTTTGCTCCTGGAACCTTTGCTAATTGCATCCAGACAGCCTTCTGGGAGCCAAGATCCTCTGGTGGTTACTGATCCCAGTGCTGACCACCAGCCTCTCACGGAAGCATCTTATGTTAACCTGTCTACCATCGCTCTGTGTAACAAAGACTCTGCTCTGCACTGTGCGAAGATCGCCATCCCTTGCAACAACAAGGGAGCATGCTCAGTAGGTCTGATGTGGTGGATGCTGGCCCCAGGAAGTTCTGCACATGCATGGCACCATTTCCAATGAACACCCATGGGAGGTCATATTTGATCTCTACTTCTGCAGAGATCCTGAAGACATTGAAAAGGAAGAGCAGGCTGCTACTGAAAAAGGCTGTGACCAAAGAGGAATATCAGGGTGAATGGGCTTCACCAGCTCCTAAGTTCACTGTTCCTCAACCTGAAGTCATAGACTCATCAGAAGGTGGGCAGGTGCCCTATGGCAGCTCCCTACTGAAGGCTGGAGTGCTCAGGTCTGCAGCTCCCACCGCTCAGGCCACTGAATGGGTAGGAACAACTGGTGAGTGGTTTTAAGCTGTTCTTCCAGAAAGGCAAACAAAATGGAAATAAGGTTGGCAGAAATTAAACAGTTTCTAAAAGAAAAAAAATGAGGGAAAAAAGGTAAATAAAGAATGATAGAAATAGATACAAATGGGCATACAGTTGAATTTTTTTTTAATTGGAATAAAAGAAAAGAAAATAAGGCAGATAAATGAACAACTTTATGTCAACAAACTTGAAAACTTAGATAAAGTGAATGATTTTCTAGAAAAATATAGACTTCCAACAATGACTCAAGAAGGCTTTAAAACTCCTAAATACACCAACAACCATTAAAGAAATTGAGCCAGCAATGGAAAATACCCTCGACATCAATCCCACACTCCCACCCCCAAACACACAGACAAAAGGTGCTGATTCTGTTTTACAGATGAATTCTTACAAAACTTCATTGAATAGAGAGAGCCCCATCTTATAAAAGCTATTATAGAGACTAGAAAAAGAGGGAAAACTATAAATTTAACATAATTACGATGGCGAAACCAAATTCTCATGATGCCACAAATAGGGTTCAGGCCAGTGCCTTGCTTGCTGGCCTATAAAGGGAGGTGTCGGTTACCTTGCACGTAGAAAGAGTCAGGAAAAGAAAGCGAGGTTATCACTGGTCATCCTTCACATTAAGCCATGTGTTCAATTGAGAAATTTGTTTACTGCACAAAGACCAAGATGTCTCACATGAGACTTGGGTGACACCATTTCAGAAGCTGGAGTTACAAAGCTGAGGTTTGCCAATCCACTGTGGTCCATTTAAATGCAATTGCTAGAAATATCACTTCATCAGAAATGAGGAACTTGGATGATTGCCAGACCAAGTGGGATGCCAGATCAACAGGTTGAAAACCATGACTGGGGCGCCTGGGTGGCGCAGTCGGTTAAGCGTCCGACTTCAGTCAGGTCACGATCTCGTGGTCTGGGAGTTCGAGCCCCGCGTCGGGCTCTGGGCTGATGGCTCAGAGCCTGGAGCCTGTTTCCGATTCTGTGTCTCCCTCTCTCTCTGCCCCTCCCCCGTTCATGCTCTGTCTCTCTCTGTCCCAAAAGTAAATAAACGTTGAAAAAAAAAATTAAAAAAAAAAAAAAGAAAACCATGACTGTCCTGAGCAAATCAGGAAATTTAGATCCTATGCTGATAAGAGATCAGCAATATTCTGGATGTAAAATCAAGATGCAAAACCAGTAGCATTCCTCTAGAACGATAGAAACCAGGTAGAAAACGTAATATAAGGAAAAGACACACAAGCATGTTAGAAGAAAACTACAACAACCAAAAGTATTTAGACCAATTGTGAACATACCAAAGTTTTAAAAACTTTATGAAGAAAAGCATGAAACAAGACCAGAGGTGTTTTGTTTTATTTTGTTTTAATGCATGGATCGATCACATACAAGCTTTAGGAATTTTCAGTTTAATAAAGGTACGGATTCTCGTCCAATTAATTTACAAACTGAATTCAATCCCAAAAGGATTTCTCAAGGAATTTCCCAAGCCAAGGTTTAAGACGGTTCCTGGAGCCCCAGCTATAAAATCCACATTCCAAGGAACAAGAAGAGGGAAAAGAGAAGAGGAAGAAAAGGGCATGTCACAATCCGACCCTCTTTGGTCCCACCCAGGAATCCCTGCTTATTTTATTGTGGCCAGAATATAGATGTAGCCACATCTGGGAACAAGAAAGGTGAGGAAAGGTGTCTTTTCAACTGGCCATGTTGCTACTCTGAATAACCTGAGGTCTGTTGCTGAGGAAGGGGGAGAGGGTTTGGGAAGCAACCAGCAGTCTTTGCCATCAACTTAAATGTCTATCTTTAGGAGAAGGGAGAAATAACTTGCAATTACATTCACAGCAGAGTACTACATAGTGGTTAAAATGAGGACAACAGAGGCACGTGGATCCATATAGCTAAGCTTCAAAACAAAAATCTCTTGCTTGAAAAAGAAACTTGCAAAATGACTCAAACTGTATGATACCATTTATATAAAGTTTAAAAGCCTACAAAACAACCCCGTGTATCTTTTATGGCTACACAAAATACTTATGTTGGGAGGATGTAAAAACATGAATGGGTATGAAAAACATTGAATGCAGGATGGTGATTATCCCGTGGAGAGGGAAGGCGGGTAGTGGGATCAGAAACAGATACATCAAGGATTTCAGTTGTCCCGATGATGCTTTATTTCTCCAAAAATAAAAAATAAAAAAGATTTGAAGGAAAATATTTTTAAAGTTAAATCATGAGTACTCAGAGTTTAAGCTATCGTTCCCTATACATTTCTATATGTTTGACATTTTTCATAGTTTATGGGAGAGAGAAGCCTTGAAAAGGCATAACTAATGAGGTGTAACTTACATATAGTGAATTCACACATCTCAAGTGTACAACTTGATAAATCTTTACAAAGCACATAAATCCAGAGCACGATATAGAAGCCAGCACTGCAGAAGCTTCTCTTGAGTCACCTCTCGATGATAGCGTTCACAAAGAATAACCACCATTGCGACTTCCATCACCATAAATGAATTGTGTTTGTTTTTGACTATTGTACGAAGGAGCCATGCAGCCTCCTACAGCATATTCTCTTTAATGACTGGTTTCATTGTCCCCATAGTATGTCACTGTGGTTCATCCTGAGGTGCTGTCTTCTCCACCACTGTGGTGCTGACCCAGTTGGAAGGCAAGGGCTCTACACTCAACGTTGAGAAGAGTGTCTTTTCCTTCCTGAGCCCTGCAAAGCAGTGGGGAGGGAGCTGAATTTTGGATGGTTTTCAGAATCCTCTACCCGAGGCTGTTGAGGGAGCTGATGTCCCGCCCACAGTGTAGGTGGCTTTGACAATGCTCCCCAACTCCCTCCTGACCCTCAGTCTCCCATTTCCCTCGCCTGATGTCTGCTTTAAATAAAGTAACAACCAAGTGTCAGGGATTGCGGAGAGGCTTGGGACAGTCTTCCCGCCTCAGCCCTCAGACAGCTCACCAGGGGTGTAAAAATAATTAAAGTTGCAAAGGGAGATGTAGGTATTATTTTTAGACATGTGTCCCAGGTTTGTCTCTCTTCAGTGCCCTGTTCCAGTCCCTCGCTGGGTGCCGGTGTTTTTAAAAGTTAACTCCTTCATGTTGGGTTTGCCAAAAAATGTTAACTTATGGAGCAAAATGCCGAGATGTGATATGTTCCCAACGCACGCTGGTGGGTCCTGCAGCTGGATGAGGAGGAGGAAGGCACTCTGGAGTCTCCTAACGTGTGCTTTGTTCCCCGGGTGTTGAGTGAGGGTGAGCTGTGCTCCCTCCACCCGCTCCCTGATGTGTGGAGGCTGCAAGGCGGACCCTTGTTCCAGGGCAGCCGAATGCTCCCACTGGCTGTTCCCTGGAATCCATCATTGAAAGTAATGGACTGATGGAAGTCTGTGGTCCAAACTACAAGAATAAGAGAGAGTGGCGTGAAGCACACGCCCATTATGCAGAGCACAGTGCAATTCGACATCTGTTTTATATGGGTCATTTCCGCTTCCATGTTATCACTTTGTTATGTCCGCAGTGGTGAGGCTCATCAAAGTTACGTGTATTTCCATTGGTTTCCCTGGAAAGATGGATTGTCAAAGATGACGGTCTGAATTTGACCGCCAGAACCCATGGTCCACACGTCTGGGCCCCATTCCCAACCTACTTAGAGAACCTATGTCACAATGGCTTTGTTTTTGCATAAACAAGAGGATGACACTAATTATCCAGGTCAAATAGGACACGCAAAGCTCAGAAAAGGCATCTGGTGAGGACACCATTCATAGTCACGCTGCGAGTGGAAAATGAGGGACCGTGATGGGCAGTTTTGTTGCCTTAGTGAAGCTGATTCGCTATCCATTGCGAAGGAGATATTTTGCTTATTTCAGCAAGGAAGCGGAAATGTGGTAGAGTGCAATCCCACTTCGGTGGAATCCCAAGTGGACGGTGTCCATGTGCTTGTGATTCCCCTTCGATCCGAGAAGGAAGAAAGAATCACGACTCTGGAGAAGGGAATAATGGAAGATCAGTAAGGTGCTGATGAGATGCCAGCTGAATTATAGACAGTCTGTCCAGGGAGGGGGGAGGCGGTGTACTTGAGAATTCAGCCAAGGAGAACAGTGGAAACCAATAAATTATTTTGGCTGCCAAGAATAAAAACGTGTTGGTGGAAGAGGCACAGAACAAGTCACTGGGAAGGAAGGGAAGGAGTGTTGAGCGAGATTTCGATGTGGTGCCAGAGCCTCTCAAGTTGTGGGAAGACAGCTGGTGCAGTGGCTGCTGCCCTAATCCTCTGTCTGCAGCTCCCTGGGGCCACACAGTGTGGCTTAGCTTTCCCCTTTGCTACCTGCAGTGAGAGGAGAAATGTTCCTTGTTAAAATCTGAGCCACTCGTATGTTTATCAAATCCTGGATCTTCCAGGGTGCCCACACTGGGGATTAGCAAACAACTAAATGCCGTTAATCCCTAAAAAAAAAAAAAAACCAAAAACCAAAAAACAATCAAAAAACAAACAAACAAAAAAAGCCTCTGAAGGATGCAGGAGCACCTTTGCACAGTTCTCTTGGAGCCAAAGTCCATGGACTTTCAATCTTGTCGAAATCACGACTAATTAATACCTTCTCACTTCCCACTGAAAGAAAAACAATTTACAATTAAGTCAGGCAGCCTACGCAAAATCACTCTAACACCTCCTATGTATGTTTTGAAACGTGCTCTCACATTTCATGATCCGTTTATTTCACAAGATGAGTAAACGACACACAATTATGGTGATAATATGGCTGAGGTGTGTGGTTTTTATCTCTTTGCAGTAAATTGTGGTTGTTCAAGCCTTCACAGTAACATTTGTATCCCTTTTTCAATTTCTCCCTATCGCTTGACAACAAATATGAGTTTTTTGTTTTAAAAAAATGTTGGCTTACTATAATCGTAACACCTATTCAGATAGCACTGTAATTTTAAAAAAAATTCTTGGTAGGCACAACTCAATGAAATTAATTACACTAACCAAGATATTCTAGGGTATGTGCCTCTGAAAATATAATATTAAATATATTAGCTTTGTTGTGTGTCATTTTTCTCTGCCTAGGCAAAAAGTACTGTCTGGATAATTGAGCAGGCAATTTTGCTTTTGAACGATACTATCAAAGGACACAAGGATTTAATTTCAGATTTTTTTTTTATTAGAAGACTACATTCCACATATAATTCTCAGCGCTGGATCAGGGCTGACGCGCTTCAGAGATTCATGAGCAGCTGGAATGAACATCAAAAATCAAAGCCAGGGCTGTGGGGAGAGCTGGACCACGGAGGGTTTCTTGGCATCTTAGACCTGGTCTCTTTATTGCTCATTCCCTCTGAAATGTCCTCAGTCTACCTTTGCCAGAGGCGTTCTCAGATGTGAGTAAAGGGAGCCTGGTAAGCTGTTTGTAGGGTCCAAAAGGATTAAGATTTGAAGGTGACAGCCCCTGTTAGGATAATCTCCCTCAAAACTCTCTAAACAGTTGAGGGTAATATCCTTATACCTTTTGCCTGTTGGCTCTCTCCTGGGGGAAGTCTCAAATGTTCTTGAAAAAAGAGTCTCAAGAAAATAGACAATCTTACCTTTGCGGAGTACGGCAGGAAACCATGGTAATGTCACAGCGAGCCTTCCGCCACAGTGACATGGGTGGCCTCCCATTAATTAGGTTAGGGAAATGCAGAACTAAATTGCCATTTGGGGAGAGTAAAATGAAATCCTCTTTTTTTTTTTTTCATGCCTCCTGAATTTTGAACGCACCCAATACGGCCACAGCCAAAGGCACCCTTAAAGACCCTCTGACATTTTAAGAAATCTAGGGGTTGACTTTACCCTAAAGCCCTCCTCCTGTGTCCCCACACTATCACACCAACTCTACGGAGAGAGATGCAAACCTAAATGGTCATTTATATGACAGTAATGACAAGTAAGCTCTGCCAATAGCACTCTGCCTTTTGCAAAGTGGCTTTGCAGGTAGCAGCCCATTTGTTTGTGAACTCAAGATCCCTTGGACCTGACGGTGGTGGGGGCAGATGGGCGGAAGGCATGTGGGCTTTGATTTATTTTTCCAAATCATAATAGGAATCAGAGCAAAGGGAGATGAGATCATTATGCTTTGTAGAACTCCCTCTGCCCCTCTCTCTTCTTGTCCATGAGCTCCAAATCTCTATTGAGCTCCATGGACCCTCATCACATTTTATTTGGGTGCTATTCTTCATATGCTTTCTATAGCAGTTCATAAGGCGTCCTTAGAATGGCAGGAGGTGACCACTCCCTGCTTCTCCGGGGATCACTCATTCTGAAATGTGACTCTTTCATTCTTCTCCAGTCATCAGGACTGATGGGGGAGTAGGTTGAGGCTGCAAAGCCAGCACAGCTGTTTTGTGACTCATGGGAATATCATATTTAGCATGTTTTCCCCAGTGAAATGTATTTATTTAGATGACACATAATACTGTTTAAAAGCCAACCCTCCTTTGCTCTCGCACTCAGCCTTATGGAAGAAAACAGAGGAGTGAAAAAGGCAGAATGAGCTCATTTGGGAGAGCCAGCTGGTCGGAGAGTTCTCTCGGGCCATTCACGCAATGAGCTCACACTGGATATCTAAACAACAGGGAAATTGACACTGGGTACTGAACTACAGGGCACAAGAAATAGGAAGTAGCTTGTAGACAGCTCTTCCTTAAGGATTTGTGGCTCACAAATCTTTCCACTGGGGCCGGGAGATCACTGATTACACACAAGCATTCTGGAGAGAATAACATGGCCATCTACCACTTGAGTTGATAGGGCATCTCGGGAAGTGATAGCAACATTATGGCTTTTATCCTCTCTGTAGGTCAGCCTCTGGAAGGTAGCAAGACCATTAGCACTTGAACAAGCCAGATGGCCCACTCAGCAGATAGCAGGCTCCCTCCTTGACCCAGTCCCCCAGTTCAGCTGTTCCCAGACTTGGCATCACTGTGCCTTGCCGAGCTAGAGCTCAGAACATCTCCCAAACACAGGGAGTGAGGAGGGGAAGTGTGTAAATGAAGACAATGTGTCAGTGATGGACAGCCTTCCCTCCCCCCCTTTCTCGTTGTTCTCAGTGATGTCTGGAGCACGGTGACTTTGCTGAAGCAGCATTCTGGGGGCAATCTCCAAGGGCTCCCATTTTATGAAGTTTATCACCTTGAACTTGCTCACATTTGATCTCATTTCCCTCCTTCGTGCCCACCTGCACGGAGTCTTAAGATCTTCCTGGCTCCCTGTCATCAATTTCCCATCCCTGTCCTTTTATCTGCCAACCCTGGGCTTTCTGTGTACCTGCCCCCCACTTCCTTCAGCTCTTGTGAAAGAATATTAAATAAAACTGGGGCTGGCACTGATCTTTCGGGAGTCTTGCTCTTTGCGCCTCCCTTTGGAGAACTGCCTCTGTCCCCTTATCATTAATGTTTGTTCCTTGCTCCCTATCATTCCCCAACTGTGTCAGACAACCCGCATCTCCGTTGGTCAGTGGCTCAATTATTTCAAAAGGCCTTTAGTGAATAAAACTCCTTGAAATCTTGTGAGTAGGTGTTTTTCAAACCTTCTGTGGCTGTGAACCTCTTAGTTACTCCACTCTTGTGCCATTGCCAGATACCTAGAAGGGTGTGAATGGGTACATCAAGAGTAGAGAAGGTACCCAATCAGTGAATATCTGGTTATCAACAACAACAAGGAGCCCAGGGAACAGTGCAACACAGAAAACAGCCCTTGCCTGCCTGGATTGCTTTCAGTCCTTATAGAATCAGCCTCAGATATAGGCTAAAGGGGAGCCCACTTTTCACAGGCCACCCTCCAGCCTCCCCTTTCAACTCAGTCTCCACTGCAGGGTCCTGTATCCAGCCTCTGGCTCCCTGCACAGTCAAATCCAGGGAAACTGCTGCTCTTTGTTCTATCTTGGAGGGCAGAGGAGAGCATCACAATTTTCTGTGGGTAGAGTGATAAAGATGATGATGATGGGGGCACTTGGTGGCTCAGTTGGTTAGGCATGCAACTTCAGCTCGGTTCATGATTTCACGGCTCTTGGGTTTGAGCCCTGCATTGGGCTCTGCTGACAGCTCAGAGCCTGGAGCCTGCTTCAGATTCTGTGTCTCCCTTTCTCTCTGCCCCTCCCCTGCTCATGCTCTCTCTCTCTCTCTCTCTCTCTCTCTCTCAAAAATAAATAAACATTAAAAATAAATAAATAAACTACATTAAAAGATGATGATGATGGTGGTGAAGATGATGGTGATATGGATGACACTGGTGATGGTGATGAAGACGATGGTGGTGATGGTGATGATGGTGATAATAAAATGATAGTGGTGGTGGTGGTGATTATGGTGGTGGGGATAGTGGTTGTGATGGTGGTGGTGGTGATAATGATGGTGGTGGCCGTGATGGTGGTGGTGATGATGATAAAGATAATGGTAGTGGTGATGATGGGGATGGTGGTGGTTGTGATGGTGATGAAGTTGATGATGGTGGTGATGATAAGGATTGTGGTGCTGGTGATGATGACGGTGGTGATGATCGTGATGATGATGATGGTGGTGGTGATAATGACATTGAAGATAATGGTGATGGTTGTGATGGTGGTGGTGATGATGAAGATAATGAAGATGATGGTGATGATGGTGATGGTGATGATGATGGAGGTGGGGGTGATGATGATGGTGGTGGTGATGATAGTGATGATGATGGTGGTGATGATGATGAAGATAACGTTGATGGTGGTGATGGTGGCGGCCGTGGTGACGAGGATGGTGGTTCTGATGGTGATGATGGTGATGATAGTGATGATGATGATGGTGATGATGGTGAAGATAACATTGATGGTGGTGATGGTGGCGGCCGTGGTGGTTCTGATGGTGATGATGGTGGTGATGATGATGAAGATATTGGTGATGATGGTGATGGTGACGATGGTGATGATGGTGAAGATGGTGATAATGAAGATGATGGTGGGGGTGATGGTAATGAAGGTGATGATGGTGATGGTGGTGATGATGATGATGAAGATAGTGGTGATGGTGGTAGTGGTGGTGATGATGACAGCAGCAGTTTGTACTATCAAGGCAACATCATAGCAGTTTGCACGTATTAACTCATTCAATTCTTAGGACATCCTTATGAGCCAAGTATCATTATCATAATCAATCTCGCATTTGACACGTGAGGAAACTGAGGCCCAGAGCCATTAAATAACTTGCTTAAGTGACACAGCCAGTAAAGGCAGAGCTAGGATTTAGACCCAGACAGTCTGCCTCCAAAGCTTATGTTCTCAGCCACTGCACTGAAGGTGCAGATGATTCAGAGTTTTTGACACAGTACATTTCCAGAAGTGACTGAACTTGCATTAATATTATGTAGAACTATCATCAGTTGTGTTCAGCAACCCCGTAAGCAATGAGGATGGGATGGGAGGCAAGGGGACAGAGGACCACACCATGACACACATTTTCTCAAAGGGAATCTTCTGTAGAAAATAAATATAAGCAGAGCTGTTTGGGAAGAACAGGTAAGGGAGCCTGGAGTCTTACTCCCGACCTCCTCAAAGACCCTGCAAAGTGGCTGTAGGGTGCGTAGAACTCAGCTGGGGAGACCTCCGGTCCAGCTGTGGTGCGTAATACAAGCTACCATTTATTACTGCCTGCCAGGTGCTTTCCTTATCATTTTTAATCTTCAACACTGCCTTTCAGGTGAGGTGTGATTATTCTCATTTTACAGGCTCAGGCAAGTTGTGCAACCAGTGTGAGCTTTCCCAGTCTGAACTGGCGGAGCTGGGGTTAGAGCCAGGACAGCATGGCTAGGAAAACCTACTCTCTCCCGGACGTATGGGCTGCTTGCCGTGCATTACCCGTGGGAATGGGAACCATCGGTCTCCCTTTGTACACATGCTGACTCACCCTCTCGGGCCTCGGAGGACTCCAGGACGGCTGTCAGGTGTGACTGCTCTGGGCAGCACCTGGGTGGCTGCTCTTACTCCCACACCCCACTCATTCCTTGCCCCATGGGTTATTTTTAAGTCCACGGCCTTCTCTTCTTTATTCCAGTTGCCACCAGCTTGGTCCAGATGGAGGCTGAGAGCTGGGTCATCTGTGCTGTAATTCCCCAGGCCCTGCCGGGGCGCTCTTCTGGCCGGGGTCACATCTGTGAGCCGACATCCTCTCCAGCACAGCAGCCATTTGCACTGACAGGTCCCACACTCCTGCCAGCCAACCATCCCAATTTCATCCTTGAGTTCCCGCTGTGCTCTCAGGTGGATGCCATCTGCTTGCAGTGATTTATCTGCACTTACTTCTTTCCAATCTGGCTTAGAACATCCTTGTATTGACCATGGTTTGATCTAGTACCTGTCTGCTGTAGAAGCCGTTCTAACAGCCTCTGTAGACTGAGGCTAGAAGTCCATTCAATCCGTTAACTGTTTTCTTTTCATCCTTTCCCCTGTAGAGAACATCTATTAGTCATACTATCCTTTTCAAAAGTGGAGTGAGCAACTGGGTTGGTGGTGTGTGCTCTCCTGGCAGGACGCTGACCTCGTCTGTGATCAGGGAGTTGTGTTGCTTAGTGACTGAAGTATTAGCTTCAGAGTCAGACTGACCTGTGCTGATGCCCTGGTCCCACCACTGCCCATCTGGGGAGCTTGTTGGGTCAGCACTGCTTTCTCTCCCTTTAGGGAACTGCTCCCCTCACACTCCATCATGGTGGTTGTGCCGGGGTCACCAATCACAATACACAATCCCCTTGGACCCAGTGATGGGTCCAGCAATGGGTCAACAAGAACCCTTTCCTGAAATTTTTCAACAAGAGCCTGTGGAGGAGACATTTCTACTCATACAGGCAATCCAGAGCAACTAAGCGTCTTCCCGACCTCTCCAATGGAAAAGATCTGTTTGAAGCAGGTGAGAGTGATGGCAATAAACACAGAGAACGAGAGTCGGGAAACAGGGAGGAATCGGGAAGCAGGGCATGAGCAGGAGGTTGCCACCCCTAGCGCTCAGTTTCTGTGGTCTCCAGAGCCAGCGGCATCACCTGCCTTTCCAGTTACAAGTCAATGAGTCCTTCTTTTTCCCTTGAGCTAATGTGTGTTGGGGTCCTGTTAATTGCAACCAATGTGTCCAGATTAATTTAGCTCCCCAAATGAGTTTCCTACTGAGCCTCTAGATGTCTTTCCTCATTAATATCATTAAAAGGTCTACTCTCATGGGATTGGTTTCAGAGTCTCTTGTAAACTACACAACAAAATCTGGGGGACCACATTGTGTCTGGCTGTATTCAGAGAATTCTCTACTGCTGTTTGAACAAGCTCCTCTCCTTTTTTTTTTTTTTTTTTTTTTTTTTTTTTTTTTTGTCTCTCAATGATCCAAACTACTTTCAGAGCACTTCTGTATCTTGGGTCTTCTGAAGTGCTGTCAGCCATGTTTTGAGACAGGGAGTCAACAGACCTTCTATGTGCCTGTCACTGTTCTTGGCACTGGGGATACACTGGTGAATAAGACAAAGCTCCCACTCTCATGACTTACTTTCCGGCGTGAGAAATGAACAAACTGTGAGTATATATTGTGTGTTTACAGAGGTGGTGGTAAATCTATGAAGACCAAACAGATCAAGTCAAAGAGTGGCTGTGCGGTTGGGTGCCATTTCAGACAAGGTGTTCCTAGGTGATCATGGAAGGCCCTTCTGCAGAGCTGACATTAAACCAGTGGCCTTAATTCACTCAGGGAGTATCCCAAAGGAAAGAGCTTTCCAGGACAAGTCCAAAGACCCTGAAGCAGGAATAAGATTGGCACAATCTGAGAAAGCAAGGCCATCCGGATGGCATGAAAGTGATGGGCAAACTTTGTGTTAATTAGAAGAAGGTATGTCTTCCAGGTAGACTAATCACCACCAGCCATCATTGCGTAGGACACAACCTGGACAGCTGTACCTGGTAGTCATGAAGAAAGTCTTAGGACATAAGGTCAGAGAGATACTGGAACCAGGTCATGGAGGAAGGACATTGATGTGAGTTTACTCTAAGTCACTACTGTCCAGGGGAAATACTGCATGGGTCACATATGTAATTTAAAAATTTCCAATGGTCACGTTTTAAAAAGTAAAAAAGAAACAGGTGGAATTATTTTAATAATATACATTACTTAACCAATAGATACACAATATTAACATGTTAACATGCAATCAATGTAAAAATTAATGAGATGTTTGTCATTTTTTTCATACATTTTTTTTTCAAAAATCTGGTATATATTTTGTACTTACAGCAAAAGTAACTCAGGTGCTGAATTTTTTGTTGCTGTTACAGAGAGAGCCAGCAGGGGACAGGTAGAGGGAGAGGGTAGAGAGAGAGAGAATCCCAAGCAGGCTCTGTGCTGAGTATGGATCGATGCGGGGCTCCACCTCACAACTGTGGGATCACGACCAGGGTCAAAATCAAGATTTGGACACTTAACTGACTGAACAGGCATTCCCAGGTGCTGAACTTTTATTGGGAATACCTGATCAGTATTTAGGTTTCGTAAGTTTACAGTGGAAAAGGTAGATTCACATAGCCAGGTTGTCCAAAAGTACTTAAAAGTTTTTCTAAGGGGCGCCTGGGTGGCGCAGTCGGTTAAGCGTCCAACTTCAGCCAGGTCACGATCTCGTGGTCTGTGAGTTTGAGCCCCGTGTCGGGCTCTGGGCTGATGGCTCAGAGCCTGGAGCCTGTTTCCGATTCTTGTGTCTCCCTCTCTCTGCCCCTCCCCCGTTCATGCTCTGTCTCTCTCTGTCCCAAAAATAAATAAATGTTGAAAAAAAAAAAGTTTTCTAATAATTGAATTCAGCATCAGTTTTTAAACTTAAATTAAATTACATTAAAATTAAAACGGGTTTCCTTAGTCACATAAGCCCCATTTCAAGTGCTCAAGAAACACGTGCTAGTGGGTCCCGTATTGCACAGGGCAGAGCTGAGTGTTCTGGGAGTGACTGTAGGGTTGAGAGCAGGGAGTGGCATGACCTCAGGGGCCTTTTGAGAAGGAATCTCTTGGGGGTGCCTGGGTGGCTCAGTCGGTGAAACATCTGACTTTGACTCAGGTCATTATCTCATGGTTCATGAGTTTGAGCCCTGCATCAGGCTCTCTGCTGTCAGCACAGAGCCTGCTTTGGATCCTCTGTCTCCCTCTCTCTCTCTGCCTCTCCCCTGCTTGTGCTCTCTCCCTGTCTCTCTCAAAATAAATAAATAAACTTAAAATTTTAAACAAAAAAAAAAAAAAGAAGAAGAAGAAGGAATGTTCCAGAAGGTGTGTGGAGAACAGACTTGTAAAGGAGCTGGAACAGAACCTGGGAGACCATTCTAACAGTGGAGGCGGGAGATGACCGTGACTTATTTAAGGGTGACAGGCTGGCAATCACGGCCATACTGGGATCTGTTTCCAGGGGCGGGCCCCCAGACTTTGCAGGAGACATCGAGAACGACTCCAGAGCACAGCGGACCTTCAGGGACACTAATGGAGCCTAAGCTCCAAGAGTCTTGCGTGGGCTTCTCGCCAAGGCTTGGATTTTGTTATGTGTTTATTTGTCAGTTTTTTCAAAAGTGTTAATTTGTAGTGAGTGTTAATACATTATAAATAAATATTCACCTTTGTTCTTGATTTCATTAATAATCTTTTTTTTTTCTTAACATGTACACTCCAGATAGAATAAGTGTCAAATTCCATAAAAGCCAGGATCTGCCTCTGCCCAACGGTGTCACTCATCCATTTTGAAAATGAGAAAGCAGACCTGGGAGGTGAATATGACGTAATTAACTCTGTCTACATGTCTTTCTGTAACACAGCACTTTCATCCAGTTAAGTTATGTTAAGACAGTGCTCTGGTGTTTACAGACTCATTGATTCTTTCTTAAAAAAAAAAGATTTTTTTTAAGTTTATTTTTTTATTTTGAGAGAGAGAGAAAGCAAGTGGCGGAGGAGCAGAGAGAGAGAGAGAGAGAGAGAGGGAGAGAAAGAGAGAATCTCACACATGCTCCACACTGTTAGCACAGAGCCTGACCTGGGGCTCAAACTCACAAAACCATGAGATCATGAGCTTAGCTGAAATCAAATCAGACTCTTAACTGACTGAGCCACTCAGGTGCCCCCTCATTGATTCTTTTTAAATGCTTCCCTCATGTTTTCCTAGACCCACTGTTGACCATGTTGTCTTTCTAAAGGGAGCAGGTGAGCAGGTAAGGTAACTCTTGGGTACATCCTTCCCCCAAGCCCCGGGAGACAAAGAATTTGCTCTGTGACTAGGAAGTGGTCTATGCTGACAGCTAAAATGTGGATCTGCAGTCAGATGCCTGCCTGAATCCTGATTCTGCCACTAACTCACTGTGTGGCCCTGGGCAAATCACTGTCCCTCTCTGAGCCTCATCAGTTAAACATGGACCATAGCACCTACCACAGGGTAGTTATGGGGATTAGATGGGCCACTCCATGTAAAACATCAGCCATTTGCCGTATAGACGGTAAGTGCTCAGTAATGAATTGCTATTATTATTATTATTTTGTCTATGTTTTTGGTGCCTTCCCTCCATGACTTCCTGGTCCAGTGACTGTTGGTTAGTCAAGGCCAGGGTCCTAAACCACCTGTGGCAGGAGAGTCAGTCAGTCCATCACCCGTTATAAGGACTTGATTATTGCACCACCTTAACCCAGCGGTCAAAGTTGACATCACCAGTAGTGGTGATGACCTGACACTGTGTCCCGATGCAAGGCACCAGGAAGGCCACATCCCCCTTGTTCTTGTCTGAGTGTTTAACCTGAGTGTAGGTAAGAGTAAACACCCAGCGAATGCAGAAAGCGAGGCATTCACAAGCACAGCTGGCCTGGACTCTTCCACAACATTCAATGTCACAAAAACCAAGCAGGCGAAAAGGGGTGGGGCACGCTCCAGACTGAAAGCAAGAGCCACAGACACCTGGATTGCGTCCTGGTGCAGGTACAAGAAAATAGAACAACACAGCTGCAAAATCCATTTGGGGAGCAAAGTGGGAACGTGTATCAGACAACTACAGTCATGTTGACGCTCATGGGTGTGTGGTCGGTATCAGAGTTATCATCAGTATAACGTGGACCAGCAATACCTCCTTTAAGGACCTCTCTGTACAGTACGGATCAAATGAGAGTTTCCTTGTTAAAAAAAAAAATAGGGGGCACCTGGGTGGCGCAGTCGGTTAAGCGTCCGACTTCAGCCAGGTCACGATCTCGCGGTCTGTGAGTTCGAGCCCCGCGTCAGGCTCAGGGCTGATGGCTCAGAGCCTGGAGCCTGTTTCCGATCCTGTGTCTCCCTCTCTCTCTGCCCCTCCCCCGTTCATGCTCTGTCTCTCTCTGTCCCAAAAATAAATAAACGTTGAAAAAAAAATTTATAAAAAAAAAATAGGAGAATGTCCATATTCTGAGGCGAGGCATGATTAATCAGAGGTGAGGGGACAGGAAAGTTCAGAGAGAGAGAGAAGGAGGAGGGAAAGGAAGAGAGAGAAAGGGAAAGGGAAAGTCTAGTGGAAAGGTACATGTGTGTTCCTTGTTACTATTCTCTCAACTTTTCTGTAAGTTTGAAATTAAAAAGAGACACTGATGTTCAAAGCCACCTGACCTTTACTTTCTGTTCAATACCACATTGGACCCACCTGTGCACAGTGATGAAAGGTTTCCATCAATACTAGACTAATTTGGCCACTTGCCAGTACTGGTTAATGTCTATCTTTGCCGTCCCCAGCCGGGTGCCATGGTGTGGGCAGGTGTTTTGTGACGCAGGATGGAATTTCCGCTGGCCAGGATTCCCTGGCACGTCCTTCACCAGGTGAGTGCAGGTGCCTGGCTGCTACTTGTGTCTTCCCTGCTTCCAGGTACCTTTGCTCCTACCATCCTCCCTTCCCCTCCCCTTCTGGCATAGTTTTTGGCCTAAAAGCCCATGTCATCAATTGTCTCCCTGCCGCCAGTTCCCCAGGTGCCAGCTCTGTTAAGATCTCCTTTCGCTGCCAAGCATCCATATGAGTGATCTTATTATTTAGGCTCCTGGCATTGGGATATATAATCTGGCTTTGTGTATTCGTCTATCTCTGCCTACCTCATGTCTCATTTGATGGGTCATGTTCTGTCTATTCCTTTTATTTATTTATTTATTTATTTATTTATTTATTTATTTATTTAAAAAAGAAGGCTACAAGGCTTTCCTCTTGGCCTCTGTAACAGAAGCCTCATCAATCTTAACCGTGCGCTGGCTTCCTCCCATTTTATTTTAAGTTTGGAAAATCCAGTGACATAAATGGTGGACCTCTTTACACTCCTATAATGGAACCAATATTTGTTGAGGGGTGATAGCAGAAGAATCATTCGTATTAGAATTCGTTGTGTGTATTCTGCTGCTAAGCTGTAAGTTCCTTGAGGACAGGGACTAGGTCTTAATCTCTGGCCCTCCAATTATGTCTGGTACAGAGTAGGAACTCAACATCCCTGTGGCTGTATTCAGAAGCCACAGGCCATTTCCCCTCTGACATCAGAAGGTTAACAACTTGTAAAGGTCTCCCTGGCCTTTTAAGTCTTCAATGTCCCTGTTATGCAAAAGAAGGGCTTGCAGGGGATTCTTGGGGCTTAAAGGCCAATTCTTGGGGCTTAAGGATTCAATACTTACTGACCCACTGGAGGTCAAGGCCTCTAGCTTTCATTCCACAGAACTTACTTTGAGCCAGCATTGCAGCAACAGTGCTGAACAGCAAAGATAAAAGATAAAGGGCCACTGGTGACTCTTGACGAACTCCCAGTATTTGGGTGTCTGGGTGGCTCAGTCGGTTGAGCGTCCGACTTGAGCTCGGGTCATGATCTCACAGTCCGGGAGTTCAAGCCCCGTGTCAGGCTCTGTGCCGACAGCTCAGAGCCTGGAGCCTGCTTCGGATTCTGTGTCTCGCTCTCTCTCTGCCTCTGCTCAAGCTCTGTCTCTCTCTGTCTCAAAAGTAAATAAAAACATTAAAAAAAAAAAAGGGAACTCCCAGTATCTTAGGGGAGGATGGCCAAGTACACAAGTAATAATCAGACGGAGCAGAGAAAAATATCTACCACGGGAAGAAAGATGAAAACATTCCTCCAGAGTCCCCCTTCTGAAATGATGCTGAAAGCTCTCAGGATAAGAACTTTGCAAAATAATAAGAACAACAATGTTGTAGAACTGTTTTCGTCACAGAGTATTTCAGGCGTGGATCCTCATCCACACGAAGCACGCTCCTGTTTTCCTAGAGGAGGACAGTAAGCTTCCCAGGGAGGGAAAGTGACCGGGCGCAGAACTCACCGTCAGGCCCGTGGCCAAGCCGCGACCCTCATCCTCAGCTGTGCCTCTGAGGCACTGGTGTGAGGTGTTGGGTCTACAGAAGACTCATCAATTTCCCCCAAACGTCTGGCTCAATTTGCCTGGGTTCACTTTGTTTCTAAAGCTCCTTGGGTATGCGAATGAGGACCACTGGGTATTAATCATACCTTTTCATTCTGCTTTCTGATGCTTTGGTATCTTGGGGTCTTGCTGGCCCTGGAGGAACTGTCCTCCCGAGGTTAACCAACCCCTAGGGATAGTAAGCAACTCACCTTGAGGATACCTTTCATATGCACACCCGTCAGCCCAGAGCCCCTTCCCCAGTCCTCTCCTCCACGGAGCTCTCTGGAACTCTGGGCCACTATCCCCTGCCCCTGCCCGATCACCCAGGACCAGGCACCCAGACAGACATTACACCCCAGGACACATTGAAATTGTTCAGATTAGCCGATCCTACACCTGATTCCCCAGCCCCGCCCATTCCTTCTTGGGGAAAACGAAGGTGAAGGCCTCTAACCCATTTCTCCTTCCTCCCGCTGCCTCCTGACCACCCCTGGTTCTTCCTCGAGTGACCGGTGCAGTCGGGGTACCCCCTCCTCCTGGAACTGTGAGTAACAAACTATCTTTTCAATGGCAATCCTCTCCTGATCTGTTGGCCTTGCCATGCCTAAATTATAATAAAAACCTACGTTTAAAAATGGTGATATTAGGGATGGAACCAAGGAGGGCTTTGCAGATCCCCAGATCCGGGGATCACCCCATTGAGAGGTCTTTTCTTCTTCCCCCCTTCCAACCGTGGGTTCCCTATTATCTGGTTTACATAAAATGGACCTTTTAAACATAATTTAGGTCATGGCACTCTGGCTCAGACCACCACTGTGACTCCCCAAAGCTAAAGCTCCTATCATGGCACACCTGCTGCCCCTACCACCACACCGGCCTCTTTGCTGCTCAGGAACCCTGCGGGCAGGCTCCCCTTTAGAGCCTTTCCAGCTGCCTGTAACACTCCCCCCACCCAGCTAACCCCTATGCTCAACCCCTCCCTCTCTCCCTCCCTCAGGTCTTTGCTGAAATGTCACCTTCTCTATGGGGATACCTTGCCTTCTCTATTCTACCCTTTCTTTTTCCCATCACACCCATTATCCTTGAATAGGCAATATACTTATTTATTATGTATTGCCTTGTCTCTCCTCTTCTCCCCTCCCCACCCTACTGTGTATCAGCTCCACAGATAAGGAACTTTCTTTGGTCCTTCATATATTCCAAGGACCCAGAAAAGTGCAGGGCACAGAGTAGGCAGTCAAATTATTATTTTTTAAATGAATACATTTCCTTTTAAGATTTCATTGAACAAAATATCCTCAGTTAAAAAAAAAAAAAAAAAAAAAAGAGTTTGCAGGATCCCCGGCTGGCTCAGTCGGTAGAGCGTGCGACTCTTGATCTCAGGGTTGTGAATTCAAGCCCCACATTGGGCATAGAGTTTACTTTAAAAAAAAAAAAAAGAGCTTGTAATTGGCTTACCTAGATCTGTTTGGCCATCTTCATACGGAAGCCGCGTAAAGGTAAAGCACATTTGTAAAAGTGTCAAGGGGGGGGCGGGTCTTCTAGCAGGACCCTGAGAATGGCCAAGTGAATGTCACTTCTGCTCTGGGCAAGGTTGTGAGTCACGAGTAAGCAGTGTGAACGTCCAACAGCAAAGGAAATGAAAGATTCTGGGCGAAAAGCATCATTATTTTGGTACAGGAAATAGAGCCTGATGACATCTCTGTTAGACAGTAAACACGTACAAGAGGAAACACATGGAAATAATATTTTAGGTTTTTAGAGAGCCCTTGATGAGATTCTGCACCAAAACATATTTTGAAACCTTTAGTTAGCATAGTGTGGAGTGGGCAGAATGGGGTTTGTTTAATGGGTAAGAAAATGACTCAGGGGCAGGGAGAGAAGAGCAGTGAGGAACGGACATCAGTGGCCAGAACGGTGTCAACCCTGGGGACCCCGGCAAGGAGCCTTGGAAATGGCCTTGTGATGTTTTTGCAAATGATGCGGCGGAAAACACGCCCACTGAAGTCGGCGACTCAGCACACGACCTTGGACCTTCCTGGGTGGTGAGATGCCAGGCCAACAGAGACAAACGGAAGGAGGTCTTCAGGGCCGAGTGCGTGGACAGGGAAGTGGCAAATGGGCCTCGCTGGGCCCAACTCTGGTAGAGCATCCGGGGAAAAAGATAGTAGGGCTGTCAGCCATGACCCGTGGAGGGGCACAGGAGGCACTGTGCACGATTTCTGGAACGTGTCAGCCAAGATGAGGACGGAATGCTGGATCCTAGCAGTTCATCAAAGACAGTTCATCGTCCTGCTGCTCTGTGAAATGCCTTGCCTTCTGCTGTCCTGTCCCCACGGCCTCAACCCTGGTGCCAGGGCTTCCTCTTAATCTTCCCCCTCTCCCCTCGTCACTCCACACCTCAGAAGGCTGCGTTGCCCTCTAAAGACAGTATCACCATCTTGTGAGTTCCCAGCACCTTTTCAATCACAGCTCCAATGACTCATCTCTGTGATACCTCTGCGGACATGGCTTGGCCATCATTGCTTGCTCAGAGCTAAAAGTGGCTCTTCTGAATCATGTAAAGATGATCTGCTTAAAGTTGGCCTCTTGCACAGCGAACTCCTCAAAATTGAGAAGCGTGTCTTGTACTGTAGGTGCTCGAAAACTATTTGTGCGATGCACAGATGGAGAGATGCGCTGTGTATCTTGAGCCAGACTACGTGGAGACGAGGAATGTCCCGAGCCAGCCGGAGTGGCCCTGGGGAGGGAAGAGTCACAGTGGGGAGGCAGGTGTCCTTCAGCGTGGAAGTAACAGCTGAAGAGGGACACAAGCACCACATCCAAATCCTTGAAAGGTGTCGAGACGGTGAACAGGGTCACAGAATACTGGACCAAGTCACAGAACAGCAGAGAGAGGAGGCAAACCTCCATGTTTAAGAAAAACTTTGAAATATTTATTTCACACAAAAAGAAAGCTGCCTTAAATTTTTCTGTGTACAAAACATCGCATTTTTTATAGGATTAACTTTGGGGGAAACAAACACTCTGTGATTGCATAGTTGGATTAGCTTTGACGACTGTACACGCTCGCGGAAACGTTGTCCCTGTCAAGATGCAAATACGTCTGTTGCCCCAGGAAAGGGCCCCATGTGCCCCTTTGAAGTCAGTCACCCCCCAGCCCCCAGCTTGTGCAACCAATCTGCTTGCTATTACTGTAGATGAGTTTGCCTGTTTTCAGAGCCTCATGGGTACATTCTGGTGTCTGGCTTCTTTCTCTCATCACTGGGTTTTTGAGATTCATCCCTGCTGTGGCGTGAATCAGTAGTTGGGTCATTTTTCATCCATCTATAGTATTTCATTGTGGGACCGTGGTGCCGTTTATCCATTTACCTATTGAGGATATTTGAGTCTATTGTGAATAAAACTGCCACAAACATTTACGCAGAAGTCTTTTTATGGATAAGGCACAGCGCAGACACAGTGTTACTAAATAAAACAGAATTCTGAGGCAGAATCTCGGATTTGAAAGGGAAGTTGATAGGAATCCTAACTCTTGCTGAGTCCAAGCCTCCGCCTGCTGCCTTCCTTCCCACATCACAACCTTGAACCTGGCCATTTGGTCTTTACCAGCCCCAATGATGGGGAACTCACCACTTCTCAAAGAAGCTTATTCAGTAGGGGGAAAGCTCCAAATGCTAGAAAGTTCTCCCTTAACTGAATTTCAACTGATCACTGTACAGGGCCCACCCCCGCCCCCCAGTGTGGAAGTGAAGTCTGATAACACGGGCACACAGTCAGATATTTAAAAAGAGCCGCCAGATTCACCTCAAGTCTTTCCCGTTTTGGTCCACGGACCCTTTGTTGTGCCAAGCGTTTCACTTGCGATTTACAGCTCTGGCTTGTGGCTGTCCCTCTTAAGATATGCCACCAATTACTGAACACATCACTCCAGCTGGGGTCAAGCTGGCCCAGCTCTGCCCAGCTCGTCCTTCTCTCCGCACAACCATGTTGGCCCTGCCTTAGCCCGGGACCACCAGTACACGCTGCGGACTCCCACAGAGCGAGAGGCGGTAAGAGAGCAGCCCGGAGCCTTTTCTTTCTCACATGTGTTGCTATCAAACCATGTCCCCCCCTCCCACCCCCACATCCTGTGCTTCCCACAGTGGGTAGCAGATTTATGGAAATAGTACGGACTTGACAATACAAAGAGCTTCAAAAATGATTCAGACAACTTCATGGTTGAGAGACCCAGAATGGCTTATTATGGCAAACTGGGATGTTCTGTTTCCCATTGCTTGCTTTCCGGCTGACATCAGGACAGATAACTGGGCTGGACTGGATGGTTTCTGAGGCCCCATCTAGCTCTCAAATTTTGTGATTCTTTGTCCTCTCACTAAATGTTCTTTGGTGTCACTGCCGGTCCCAGGATGAAGTCAACGGGGCCAGGAGGCTGTCTCCGTTGCAATGTTTTCTCAGAAAAGAAGGTAAATGAAAGAGAGAGGAAGGAGACAAGGTAAGGAGAAGCATTACTGAAATTCTCAACATTGCCGAGTAGGAGTTTACACCAAGGCTGCTCCCTCCTAGTGTGAGGGGGGAGAGTGGCTGGTCCCACCCCCACATTAAGCACAACTTACATTAGTTTTCCTATTGTTTCTTATAAAATTATATGTATTCGTCTTAGATTTCTTAGAAGCTAAGGAAAAATTTAATGAAAAAAAAAACTATGATCTTATAAAGAACGAACACTATTAACATTTTGGTGCATTTTATTCCAGTCCTTTTTTAATTATTTCAATGTTTACTTATTTATTTTGAGAGAGAGAAAGAGAGAGAGAGAGAGAGAGAGAGAGAAACAGAACAGAGAGAGAGAGAATCCCAAGCAGGTTCCGTGCTGTCAGTGCAGAGTCTGACACAGGGCCTGATCCCATGAACTGTGGGAAACAGTTTCAAGAATTCCTTATAGTTACATAAATGGGTTAAAAAAAAGCTTAGGACCGAAGGCTGCCCCCACAGGGCAAAAGTGTCCAAGGTTAGTTAGTAAGATATTAAAATGGGATCACGAGTAACTTGTTACAGGAAACTACTTTCCATCTGGCGCCCAGACCGTTTGCTTCTTACACGCGCAAGTTAATAACAGTCTGATTGTTTTCTCCATGTTCACCACATGTGTAAGATCCTGAGAGCTCAATAAATGCGGACATGAAATCCCTGTTCAGGGCTCTTGTCTCCTCCCAGACATTAGCCTCTCTCGTATTCAATTCTGCATCCGCTCTCTTGCCGGACAAGAGAGAACTCCAGACTCATAGTTTGCAACAATGAACTGTGGAGATCATGACCCGAGGTGAGATCAAGAGCCGGATGCCCAACCAGCCGAGCTACGCAGGCGCCCCTCTTCCAGTCCTTTCTTAAAAAGTTTGTTTATCTATAGTTGATTCATCCCTCCAATATACATCCAGGTATTCCAAATTTTGCAAAAGAAAAATGACACAAATAATCTTGACCATTTTCCCATTTTCTTTGAAAAATAGTTTAATAATTTCATAGTATGCCACAAAGTAGATAAGTCATAATGTATAATAATTCCTACTCTTAGACATATGAATTCCTTCTAATTTTTTCCTATTACAAATGATGCAGAGGTAAGCACATGAATTCTTGCACGTGAATCTTCACATTTGGCATCAGTTTAAAGGTATTTCTATTGGAGAGTGATTTGGGGGGCAAAGCATATGAACTTTCTTAAGGTTTTTCATATACGAGTGTCACCAGATTACTTCCCACAATCCCTAGGTGACTCGGTGGTGATGCTTATCTTATATCCAAGAACTTTTCAGAATGACAGAGCAGATAAACTCTGTTTCACTTCCTAACTTGAATAGAGCACAGGAGAACAAATGGTAAAAACCTATATACAAACCCCCAAATTTCTCGCTAAGGATCCCGAGCCCCATAAGAGACGGAAAAAAAGCAGTTAGAAGGACAATTGGGGGTAAAGTGCCATAATTTTAAAAACTTATATAATAAATGTCCCAGGTGAAGCTGAAATGCCAAGGAGTGTGGGCATGTAAAGATGTCCCCTAAGTGAGAACCACAGGTCCGGTGCTATGAATGCATGTTAATTCTAGGGTATTTTGCCCACATAGCTAAAGGGACCTAGTCATTCATGCTATTGGTTTGCTCAGGCTGGGGGACTTCGCCAGCAAAAACTTGTTTTTTCACAGTTCTAGAGGCTGGAAGTCCAAGATTATGGTTAGCAGGTTCCTCCTGAGGCCTCTCTCCCTAGCTCACAGGTACCCACCCTCTCGCCTCCTCTTTGCATGGTGGTTCTTCTGGGAATGCATCCCTGGTATCTCCTTGTCTTTCCAAATTTGCATTTTTAAAAAAATTTTTTAAATGTTTTTTAAAATTTATTTTTGAGACAGAGAGAGACAGAGCATGAGCAGGGGAGGGGCAGAGAGAGAGGGAGACATAGAATGTGAAGCAGGCTCCAGGCTCTGAGCTGTCAGCACAGCTGGGGCTTGAACTCACAGACTGTGAGATCATGACCTGAGCTGAAGTTGGACATTCAACCGACTGAGCCACCCAGGTGCCCCCCCAATTTGCATTTCTTATCACGACACTGTTCTGATTGGATTAGAGCCTACCCTCATGGCCTCATTTTAACTTAATTACTTTTTAAAAATATGGTCACATTCTGGGGTATGGTTAGGACTTCAGCATATGAATCTTGTGGAGGGACGGAATTCAGTCCATGAAGCCCACCTAGTACAAGGAATGGCTTGTGTGGAGGGCTTTGTATTTGTAGTCTGATTCCACGGTTTCTAAGGCTGTTCTCCGGCCCCTGAAAAGTACCCTCCCTCCAAGTATCTCACAGAGACCTCAGGAAGTATCTCTGGCAGATTGTATTTTGCAAAATGACTGCAACAATACCTCCGATCTTGCCTATTTTGCAGTGTGACCTTGCCTCCTTCGCATCAAGAGGTAGAGTCTAATTGCTCCTCCTCTCAAATCTGGGCTGGTCTTAGTGATTTGCTTTCTACCAACAGACTGCAGTGGAAATGATGTGCCGGCTTTCCAAGGCTACTGCAGAAGGGGCCGTGCAGCTTCCGGAAAACTGTGTCTCAGATGCTTGCTCTGGGAACGCAGCCGCCATGCTGTGAGGAAGCCCAAACCACACGGAGAAACCACATGCATGCAGTCTGTGTAATAGTCCCAGTCAAGCCCAGCCTGCAAGCGATCCCAGCTCACATGCCAGACTTTGAGCGAAAAGTTCTGGGGGATTCCAGGCCTTAGCCATTTTCCTGCCGTGCCCTGATTGAATTCGTGACCCCCAGACCCTGTGAGCAAAGTGACTGCTTCACATCACATTTGGGGATGAAACGGAGCCAAAAGAGAGACTGTGCCTTATTCAAACATATATTCAGCTGGTGGACGGTGGAACTAGATTAAAATCCAGCCCCCGCAGTGTTCAGGCCAGAGCGTCTGCCATTTGTCCTGCCAACAAGTGTTTATTGTCTGTGGTGCACCACGCACTGTCTTGGGCACTGAGTAGGGACTGGTGACTCCTGTATATAGCTCCAGAGTGCGGAATGCGGGCCAGTGACCCACACTGCAGAAAGCCTGCCTACAGTTCACTGCAAGCAAGACTCAGTGGTAACCACAGCTTTCCCCACATGGAATGCTCCTGAGAATTGACACAGAGGAGCCCGGTGCCTCGGGCACATGACTCGACTGAAGAGGTATTCATACCAGCCCTAATTCCCCTGTTTAACTTCCTGCCTTGTTCCCACAGGGACGTAAGAGCTTTCTTTTATTTGACTTAGAACTTCCTCTTTTACACCAGATGCTCTTTAAGACCCATTACTGACCAGTTCTCATGATGCTGACTGTACGATATTTGTCTCATCTTCTCCAAGGGCAGGAGACAGAGTCAGGAGATAGGGTTCAAATCCTGGCTCTACCTGTGACTGGCTGGTTAGCCCCAGGCAAATGATTTAAGCTTACTGAACCTCAGTTAAGTGCAAAAACATACTTCCTGTCTCACAGGGGTTGTTGTGAGGGTTAAATAAAGTGCTTATGTGAACCCCAGGTGGAGAGATGTCTACTGAATCCTTTGCTAACGTCTGTCCCCTTCTCCAAAGTAATATCTCAAACCTTCCATACTCCAGTCTCAAAGGCTGGCAATTCTCTTCCTCTTTCTACCCCTTAAGTAGCTAGGTCCTCTTTGAAGAGGGCGATTGGGGAGAGACAGAGAGAAGAAAATATCAGCTGCCTCTTCCTCAGCTTTGCCTCACCACTCACCAATGAAGCTGTGCCCCCTGCCCATGCCCCAACTTCCCTTTGCAGAGGACTGGACAGCTCTCCCCTGGCCAAGGCCAAGCCTTCCCCTCATAAGACGTTCCTGGGGGTCTTCGGGACTCTGAACTATTGATTACCAACCCCTCCTCCTGGTTCTCTTTTTCTACAGAAAAGAGAATTCCCTCGAGCCCGAATCTCCCTGCCATCTTCTGCCCTCGCCCAAACCTCTTGAACATGGCACCTGAATTGCCCACCCTTGGGGTTAGCTCAGGCTCCCACAGACACTGCCATCCCAGGTCTTGGAGGAGCGTCTTGTCACTAAGCACAGGGGTCACGTTTTAGCCCTTAGCTTCTGGATGCTCTGCTGTATTTGCTTTTGTAGATTGCTCAGAGTCACTTGTTTCCCCATCGTGGAGGCCCCACCCTCTCCCATCTTGCTTTCCACCTCTGCTCCCTCCTTGACTGTACCCACAAACATCCTGCTGTCTAATGATGGACGTCACACAGACATCTCGAATCTAACAGATTCAAAAGCAGATCAGGTGGTCTCTTCCACCCCCCCCATCCCTCAAATTCTGTTCCTCCAACTGTGTTGGCTCGCTTAAGAAGCCAAACAGCCAGTTTTCTTGCTGCGAGAGCCAGAAAACAGGTGTCGTTGTCCACACCATCCTTTGTTATCTATGGATCCCACCTCCAAAATAGCTTCTTAATCTTCCTGTTTTCTCCCATCCCACTGTCTCTGGCGTATCCTATTTAAATGGCCACAACAGTCTCCTCTCAGGCATCCTGGCTTCTGATGACCCAACCCTAATCCATGGACTGAATGATGTTGCTGAGTCACATCTGATTAGGTAACTCCCCTGTTTAAAAACCTTCAGCAGGGGAAACAAACCATAAGAAACTCTTAAAGATAGAGAACAAATGAGGGTTGATGGAGGTGTGTGGGGGGATGGGCTGGATGGGAGATGGGCCTGAAGGAGGGCACTTGTTAGGAAGGGTACAGGGTGTTGTATATAAGTGATGAATCAGTGAATTCTATTCCTGAAACCAACACTGCACTGTATGTTAAGTAACTAGAATTTAAATAAAAAATTGAAAAGAAAAAAGAAAAAAAAAAACCTTCAGGAGGGCTCATTGTTCTCAGGCTGAAGTTTACACTCTGAGCTTCCACACATGGCTTTCCCTCTGCCTGGAACATGCTGCCTTCTTTTCCAGGCTGTTGATTCAACTCCTACTTATCCCTCAGGTTTAGGTCGAGACTTTACTTCCCTGGAAGATTTTCCCTGATTCCCCACAGCTGTGAAATCCTTCTGAGATGTTCCTTAAAGCGCTTTCGCTTATCGTATGGTTCCTGTAATTGTTTATTTCTCTCTTGCTTAGCACTGGGTCTGGCACAAATCAGCAATTTAATAAATACTTGCTGAAACTTAAGAAGAGGAGGAATTACTTTCCACCAATCGTTCTTGGACACTCCCAGCGAGCATCAGAGTCCTCTGGAGGGCTTGTTAAAACAGCTTGCCGGGTTCCACCCCCAGCGATTCTGATCGGAACTTCTGATTCTGTAGTTTGGGGTGATGCCCCAGAATTTGCATTTCTACCCAGGTGATGCTGTTGATGCCCGTCTGGGACCACACCTTGAGAACTTCCACTTTATACAGTTGAAAGCAGTCTGAAAGGGGAGGGGTAGTTATTTTTAGAGAAGGCTGGGAGAAGTTTTTGGAGGCTTGGTACGTTTTTGGTACTTCTCTTCTTCGTAGCTTCTTTAACGAGAGCATTTCACGAGAGTTTAGCTTCTTAAAAAGTTCTCAGCTGAGTGGACTCTAAAGTAACCAAAGCCCACGCCCCATTAGGGATCAAAAGCAGCACCTGGTGGCTCCTTAATGGGTTGCCAGGCAACAGAACAAAGGCAAGGCTGGGCTGGGATTAGCAGCTGGCAGGGAGTTTAGAGTGAACTACCCAGGCATCTAGAGAGGGTAGACCGCCCATCAGGGGAAGGCTGTGCAAACCAGATGCAAGGAATCCCCATGATCGTTGCCTTGATTTGCACGTGGAGGGGCACACCATCCCCTTGCGGACAAGATCATGCTGTAACTTGTTCTCTAATAGGACTGGGGAATATTTTTCTCAGAAGAACCGCTGAGAACCCATAAGGGACATTTCTTAATGACTTACAGGTAAGAAATGACTTAGGCTTATCACCCTTTGCTTTTAAAAAATCAGCTCTATTAGTTTATTTTTGATTATAAAAACATAATTCACATTTGAAAATTTAAAATGTGCAGAAAAGCATGCAATTCCAAGTGCCCTGAAGGACATTAAAATTTGGCATCCATCCATTCAGGGAAAAAAAAAAGTTAACATAAATGGGATTATTCTATACATTTCTCCATAACTTTATAAGAAAAACTGATATAGTGGATATTTCTACATCAATACTTATACTTCATTAACAGTTATATGAGATTTTCTTGTATGGGTGCACCATATTGTACTTAACCTTCCCGGATGGGCATTTAGATTGACTTCTTCTTTTTTTTTTTTTTTTTTTTTGCTATTATTAGCAATCCTGGAATGGACAGCCTCAGACACACATTTCTGTGCATTTGTGAAGTGGATGGCTAGACCAAAGACAATTAGTATTCGAAGTTTAGCTATGAATTTCAGGTTTCACTCCAGAAAGTCTGTGAATTTATATTTCCACTGATAGTATGAGCGTTCATTTCCACACACCCTCACCAACACTTGCTGTCATCAATGCTTTAATATTTTTATAAGCCTTGTTAATTTTTCATTTCTTGGATTGATTTCTTTGAGCATTCTTGAAACACGTTTTTTTTCCCCTGACATTCCTGTTCATGTTCTTTGCCCCTCTTTCTATAGGAATTGTTCATCTATTTTTCTTATTGACTTACAAAAGCTATTTTTGTGTAGAAAGATTAATACTTCTTCCAGTGTATTGCTTGTTTCTCTTAACATTTTTTCCACAGTGCCATATGGATGTTCTTGGTTTTTAACTTGTAACAGTTGAGTATGTTGGTGTTCTACGACGTTGCAGATTTTCCTCTAAAAATAAAAAAATAAAATCATAATTCTATCATTTAAAAAACTTTCCCTTTTTATCTCATTAAGGGCAAAAGATGAGAAAGAAGGCAGAATGAACCAAAAGAAAAATAAAGACAGAGAGGAAGAGTACAGAGAGCTATATTCATTATGTTTCTTCAATTCTCAGGAGATAGGGAGTGATTCTCAAACTTTAATTTATATATGGATCACTTGGAGATCTTATTAAAATGTAGATTCAGATCCTGCAGGGGCCTGGCATTTGACATTTCGAATCAGTTCCCAGGAGAGGCTGATGGCTAGTGGACCACACCTTGGAGTAGCGACGCTTTAGAACAGGTCAATGGGGTGGCCTCAGTGACAGTTCTAACTCCAGTTAAATGATCATTTGTTGTAAAACTCTTCACTCTCTCTAGTTAAGCAGGGAAGATTCTTTTTGCTCTTGAAACCAGGAGATAGCCATAGCTCATTTTTTAAAGAAACGTAAGTCAGCTCTCATGGAGCAAAATCCCTCTACCTCAGGGTCTTTTAGAATACCCGGCTTTTCTTTTTTTTTTTTTTTTTTAAATTTTTTTTCCCAACGTTTTTATTTATTTTTGGGACAGAGAGAGACAGAGCATGAACGGGGGAGGGGCAGAGAGAGAGAGGGAGACTCAGAATCGGAAACAGGCTCCAGGCTCCGAGCCATCAGCCCAGAGCCTGACGCGGGGCTCGAACTCACGGACCGCGAGATCGTGACCTGGCTGAAGTCGGATGCTTAACCGACTGCGCCACCCAGGCGCCCCCCGGCTTTTCTTTTTTAAGATTTTACTTGTAAGTAATCTCTACTCCCAACATAAGGCTCAAACTCACAACCTCAAGATTGAGAGTAGCATGCTCTACCAACTGAGCCAGTCAGGCACTCTACAATATATGGCTGAAGGTTTTTATTTTAATTTTTTACATTTGTGGCTAAAGATTTATTAAAGCGAGTATATACAGGGATGAAGCGTTCTCTTCTTGAGACCTTCTTTTTTAGGCTCGATAAAATTAAATGGAGAGATTAATTGGCCCTTTTGGGTAGAAATGTTTTAGCTGTGTGCTGGCCTCTTCCCAGCATTATAAAGGGGTTTTTCTGTATTATTTTTTTTTGAGAAAGAATAGCCACAGTCTAAACACATCCCTGAAGACAGTAATCTAATGAGTCATGTAAAAGGCAACATAATCTGGTGGGGGAAAAAAAAAAATCTTAGAATAGCACCCAGGAGAGCTAGATTCCTACTCTGGCTTTAACATGGTTACTTTGTGTATGTTAAACTTCCCTAGCTTAGTTCCTTCGACTGTAAGATGACTCAATATCAGAGCCTCATTTACCCAGGATGATACTGGAATAAAAAAATTCCCAGAAGTGTCTCTGGACCTTTTGGAGTAGCTGTGATACCCATGGTTCTCTTACTACTTACGGTATACTGGCTTGGCTTTCTAATTTCCAAGCAAGATTCCCTAACTTTTTCTGAACTGTAAAATAAATTGTGGCAAAAGAGACTCTGGGTATTTTTTGAGTGTCTCGAAGTCAAGAAGTTGCCTGTGCCATATTCTTGCCTATGCTGTGAGGGCGTATGGGTGTGGCTCGCTATCTGCAAAGAAAATAATAGACATGTTTGTATTTGAAAGGAAAAGGTTAAATATGGCCCCGACTCAACTGGAGTGCAGAGCAAGGGTAGTTTGGGGCGGTGCTCCCCAGCTGGTCCGAAGCTCAGGAAACTAGCACTTTCTGAGTGTGTGAATTATCTCATTCCCTCGCAACAACCCTGTGAGAGGGGAATTCTAACTTTTAACAGGAATTCAGAGTCAGCAATCTGCCCAGATTTCACAACTAGAAAGAGCGGAGCCTCATCGCTGACCAAAGTGACTTCCCCTCGTTAGCCATAGACTCCCCAACCGTATGAGTGAGAGCACCTCTCACACAGAGGGCGGTGGCGGGGGGGGGGGGGGGGTTAGTGCCAGGATGGCCCAGGTTGGCCCACAGGAGGTACTTGGCCCGCAGGAGGTGTTCAGTTCACAGTAGTGCCTCTTTCTCCCCTACGCTCTCATATAGCCCTGTAAGTTAGACCCAAGGCTGCTGCAACGTAAAATAAAAGTTGAAATGCCCCCCTCAATCTCATCCACCTGTCCTCAGGATAACGTGCCCAAAGGGCGCCTCTGTGCCGCTCAGGCACTGCACACCCGTGCTTCCGCGTGTTCTCAGAGAACACGCCCCCTCCGGACTGCTTCTCACTCTTCCGGCCCTCCTTGCGTGGGGTGGGAAGGCGGCAGGGGGCAGGCCCCGGGAACCGACCTAGGTCAGAATCCACCTCCTCCGTTTGGCTGCTGTCCTTGGGCCTCAGCTTCCCCATCTTTCCTTTACAAGGTCCTTGTTGAGGCTCAGTAAGGGTGGATGGTGCACGGTCAGTGTTCTGGGAGTGGGAGCCAGGTCCCTCTCGGAAACCTCGAAGGCAGTGCCGGCTCTCCCCTCCCTCGCCCGGAGCCCGGGGCAATAACTTCGTGGATCCAGCACCCGGCGAGGCGCACGTCCTGTCCAGCTGCCATCACCGTTTACATGATCTCAATCATCACATGCCCCCAGGCTCCTCCAGGCCCACTGCCAACAGCATCAGACTGTGTGTCACCTTCCAGGCCTCCTCCCACGAAAATACTGGCCTTCCAGCCTCCAGAGCTCTTAGCTCACCCCATAAACTCTGCTAATGCTTACCACATGCGACTGAGCTTGAGCGCCCCGCCCCACGCACCCTTCGCGGGACCCCCAGGCCTGGCGCTAGGAGACCCTGGCCCCCAAAGGATCTTTCTCCCTAGGGGGGCCCTCCCCACTAGGAGAACTCCCCGGGGGCCCTTCCCGCTAGAAGACCCTCCCCCCTATGAGACCCTCTCCCTAAGAGATCCTCCCTCTTAAGGGAAACTTCCCTTGGGAGACCCTTCCCAGAGACCGGCCCCTCCACTGGGCGGGAACAGGCGGCGCTGGGGTCCTTGCAGGCCACACATGACCTTGGACGCCCCTCCAAAGCCAGAGTCCACTTCTGGCAACAGGCGGCGGGTCTGCACCTAGTGGTGGCTTTTGTTGCTAACGACTGAAAACCCGATTGCGCGTGTTGCTCGTTTGCAATCACAGTAACTTGGCGCGTAACTACCCGAACACCACCCACTGGCTGGAGCGGGCGGATCCTGGGGCTGGGGGGGTGGGGGGCGGGGAGGTCTGGCTCGGCGCGCCGGGAGGGGCGCGCCCACCTGCCCCAGCGCGTGGCTCGGGCAGCCGGCCCAGCCGCCCCTCGGCCACACGTGCGCCAGCCCACCTGTGAGCCCGCACGCCCGAGAGGGGAGAGGCCGGCGCCGCCCCCACCCCTGCGGCCCGCACCGCCCCCGCCCGAGCTGTCCGCCGAGCGCGTGCGGAGACGGCGCCGGCCTGCAGTGCGCGCCGCGCGTCCCTAGGGGGCGCAGCCGGCGCGGGAAGCCGCCGAGGCGAGCCCGCGGCCCGGCGTGAAATTCCAGGCGGGCGGGCGCCGCGAGTTTGAAAACAGGCGAGGGCGTGGGGGCGGGACGCGAGGCCCGCGAGCCGCCTCCCCTCGGCCAATCAGCGGCGGCGGCGGGCGCGGGCGGGCGGCGCGTGCGGCCGGGCTGTGAATGGGGCGCGGCGGTGGCGGCGGAGGGCGAGCGCCGGCGCGCGGGCGGGCGCACTTTCTCCTCAGCGCCGGGCGGGGGCGGCGGCGGCGTCTCCTCCTCCTCAGCGCCCGCCGGACCCTCCAGGAGACGCGGCGCGGCCCGGGTGTTCCGGCCGCGGGGGCGCTGGGGGCGGCGTGACGGCAGTTCACCCCACTGACAACTTCTCCTCCGCCGCGCCCCTCTGCCGCCCCCGGCCCCCGCACCTGGCCGCTCGGCCGCCGGCCACCGCCCGCCCGTCCCGCTCGCGGGGCCCGAGGCCGGGCGCGGGCGGCGGCGGCGGCGGCGGCGGCCGCTCCTCAGCATGGCCCGGGGCGGCGGCGGCGGCGGCGGCGGTGGCGCGGCGGGCCCGGGGCGGCCGCGATGGTCCCCGCCCGGCCCCGAGCGGCGGCGGCGGCGGCCCCGGGGAGCCCGCGCGGCGCCCGAGAGCCCCGGCCGGGACGCGGGGGAGCGCGGCGGGCGGCCGGCGACAAAGTTGAGCGCGGGCCGGCGGCGCGGATGGTGGGCGCTCCTGGCGCTGCAGCTGCACTTGCTCCGGGCGCTGGCTCAAGGTAGGCGCGGGGCCGGGGCGGCGGGGCCGGGGCGGCGGGGCCGGGGCGAGCCGTCGGGGCCGCGTGGCGGGCAGCTGCCCTGCGGGCTGTGTCGCCGGCGGGAGCGGAGCCTTGCGGTCCCCGCCGCCCAACTTGGAGCCGGCCGCTCGTCGGAGCCCGGCTTCTCCGCGCGGCCGCAGGGGCGCGGCGCCGTCCTGCCGGGGTCCCGAGCCCCGGGGCGGCGGCCACACCGCCGGGAGCCAAACTTCGGGGTGCCCGCGGCTCTGCTCTCCCCGCGCTCCCGGAGAGGGCGCAGTGGGGGGATCGAGGAGGGGGGCGGCAGCTCCGCGAGCCGCGCTCGCCCCCTCCGTCCGGGTCCTGGTAGGAACCCGTTTGGCCGGAGCATCCTTTCCCGGGAAGTTGGCTTCGCCGGAGAGGGATGAAGGGAAAGCGAACGGCGGGCAGGCGGCGGTCGCCCAAGACCTCCTTTCGGGCGAGGTCTTCACAGCCGGGGCGCGGGGCCCTGCTGCTGTTGGCAGCTCTGGGGAGGGTGGTTTTGGGGTTCCTCGGCCGTGCGGGGGGGGGAGGGGGGGCACATGCTGGCTGTCGCGGGAAGGGACGGGACTGACGGCCGCGGGCGCCCCCACTTCACCAGCCGTGCGCAGCGGCCGGCGGAGACGCTCCCCACGGCGTGCGGTGGCACAGCCGGGACGTGGTCACGTCTAGGCGGGACGAGCTCGGCGCTGCCGTCCGGGACTTGAACTAGTAACTCCGGCTTTCCTGCTGGGCGCTGACCTGACGTTGTGCGCCCTGTGGCCCTTCCCCGCCCCTCCCCGACGCTTTCGTAACCCCCGCCTTCGGGGTGTGCTGCGTGGAAGCCGGTGGCCGGGTTCGCGGTTCACGTAACTCCCCGCGTTACTAGGAGGATTCTCGTCGCAGTTGTGTGCGCGCGCGTGCTTCGGTTTGCCCGGTGACCGACTGGGGTAGGAAAGCGCTTCTTAAGTCATTTTGTGAAACGGGGTCTGTGGGTTGCTAGAGAAGCCAGGTTCGGATGAAGAAATCTGAATCACTCAGGCATGACCTTAAAGATAGAAATGGTCTTTATTAAAAAAAAAAAAAACAACAAAACAAAACACAACAACCAGTGAATTGCACTTTGCAGTAAGCCCCGTCTGTACGTTTGCACATTTGAAGATGTGTGCACACGTTCAAAAGGTGGGGGAGGAGGAATCTGATGGTTTTGTTTTGAACTCTGTTGCAAGGATTTCAAGTTCTCAGTGGCACTGTGAAGGCTGTAAGACGTGTCGCTTTTTTTACAGCTGTAATGTTAATGAAAATGCATAATTAAAATGCACTAAGGCAACGCTTAAACTTTGTTAGGACGAAATATTTTATTCCTTGTTGGAAGTGAAAACGCGGGTACTTGTTTTCCATTTATATGGTTTATGCAAGTGTACAGGTCTTTGAGTGTAAAATTTCAAATGGGTTGTCACAAATCTTAAATTCATTGACAGGCTTCTGTTCTCTGTGCTCTGTGAAATGTGTAATATATCCATCATTTTTTATATCATATTGAAAATTCATATTACTGGGGAGATGTCACCATTTGACAAAAGCTCATGTATCTTGAAAATGAAAATTCTGGCGCTGCTATAGAGATTTCTGATGGGATGATGAGTTGGTCACATGCAAGGGAATATATTCTTGTGAATCTTATCAGATGAAATGTAACATTCTAAATGGAATACTTAACACTAAGCTGGAACTTGTCCTAAGTACCATATTACAGTGGAGCTAGGTGAAGCGATTCCTAATTTCTCTGTAATTGTTTTTCTCGTAACCGTGTTTTACGGGGTTAGGCTTGGTTGTGAGATTTTGGGAGAAAAGTGCAACGCTGACTAGTAAAACTTAGGTCTAGTTACGTAGCCTAAGTTACATAATTGGCCATTATGTGAAACACCAGGTTCAGATGTTCGAAATATCACTTTAATGTGTCTTGGGGTTTCTTTCTAACACCATAGTGAAAATTTCTCGAGTTATACTCTGCTTATCGGGGTGTGTGTGTGTGTGTGTGTGTGTGTGTATGTGTATGGGGTAACTCTAGTTTCCTAAAGACCTGAGTCTTTAATGCTCAAGGGCAGGTGGCAATGCACGCTTTCTTTACATTGCCCACCGAGGAGCCAGACATAAGTGTCTTAGAGGGACGCCTTCTGAGATGAAGGATGGCTGGGTCGTAAGTATCACATGCGTGAAGTCTGTGGTGCCTTAGCTTTAGTGCTAGACCTTTGACAGGGTTATTGATTCTGGTAATGTTTAGTACAGCCTCCTATGTTCAGTATAGCCTCGTGTGTTAAGAGTTTTCATTCATCAAGCTGAGAGGGGTAGGAGTGCCCTTCTCCGTTATTGCTTTGGGGTTGATTATAGTTCTCGGTTTCTCCTTTGGAGTTATTTCCAGTCGCCTAGATTGATGGTTCTTGGACTTTGGTGTGCATCAGAATTACCTGGGGAATTTGGTGACCCTGTAATGCCACAGCTTGCTTTCCAGGTGATTTTGATACACACCAGAGTTGGAGAACACGGACTTTGATTGCCTGAGGTCTTTTCCTTACTCCAGTCACCTGCTGCTTTCCTGGAGTCTCTAACCCCACGCTTGTTGAACTTGGGTATGCATTGGAATCACCCGGGAGCTTTCAAACACTGAAGCCTGGATGTCATTCCCAGAGTTTGAGGTTTGACCTGGGCATCGGGTTTTAAAACTCCTCAAGTGTTCCTAATGTTCAGCCAAGTTTGAGAATCTTTGCTCTAACCCTTTTAAATGAGATCACATGACCCCATTTCCCTTTTAACCTTGTTGCTGATCTTGTGGTTCTGTAGTACACTACTGCCCCCCTCCCCCAATTCCAGTGACCTTCATACACTTGGAACCTTTTTCACTTAAACTTGTTCCATGTTTGTGATCCTAAACTTTGAAGTTTCTCCCTGATTTAATTAGCCTTTCATCACTCATTCTGTTCCTACTGTTGAGCTCCTACTTTGTGCCAGTCTGGGATATGCTTCAGAATCACTGGTGAAATTCAAAAATACTGTTCTCTGGGCTCTGCCTCTGACTGGGAGGATCTCTGGAGCACGAATGTGTGCATTCAGTAAAGCGCTATCACTTCTCCAGGTGATGCTTGTATCTTTAGTATCACCTGTGGTTTTACTCTTGTGTTGGTCAGTCCTATAATCTCGCTCTGTTCTCTGTCATCCTCAGTCCGACTTCGTGTGGTCTGGATGCTTATCTGGATCCTTGCCTGGACCACTTTTCTCAGGCCAATCCCCAGCCTTGGGTTAGATCTTCTAATTAGGCTTCTCTGCCCCCGGTTTGCTGGAAAAATCACAAAACTGTGCTAATTGGGTTTGCTGCAAATCTAGCTTCATTTTGGGGCCTTATTTATGTTCTTCCAGACACGTTTGGTTTCACCTTTTCCTCTTACATCTTGTACCCCCTTTCTCTTACAACTTTGTAATTTGAGTTTCATTTGGTAACTTGAGTTCCAGGCTACCTGCTTCACTGGAGAGTCTTCATAGAGAGTGCTACACTTAGTAAGTGCTCAGATACTTACTGATTAAATTTTATTAGGCCACTGCATGTTTAACAGATGGCAACTGGCCACTTGGTTGGTAACTGTCTTGTAAATCCAGTAATAAGCAATTATCACCCTCTATGCGGCCTTATGTATAGCCACCTGTAGCTAACCTTTTTAGAGCCCTTCTTATGTGCAGGGCACTAAGTGCTTTCTAGGTAGGCTCATTTACTCTTGACAACAACCCCTGAGAGGTAGGTAGCATTTGGTACTCATGGTACCTGTGGGGAAACTGAGGCACTGAGCTGTTAACTAAGTTCCTGAGACTAGTAGTGATGGAACAAAATGGAAAGCAGGCTGCTTGATCCACAGTCTGTGTCATAACCACTAGGTTGGAGTGCCTCCCATTGTAGCCCGTGCTTTAGGTGGGGAGGGAGCGCAGTCAGAGCAATACCGAGGAAAGATGGTGGTTGGTGTTTCTAAATACTGTATTGGACCTCACATTTCAGGTTACCTTGTTTACTGTTGTTACATTCCATTAGACAATTTGGAAAATAGAGAAGAGGAGATAGGCCTAGACCTCTCCATATACCCATTCCTCTCCCATAATAAAATGATGGTTGCCATTTCACACAATTTTTTTTTCATACTGTAATCCTCAAATTCCAGTTGAGAATGGGTTGTGGTAGTCTGTTGGCGGATTTGAACACCCCAGAATTGACCACTAGGAGCGTACCAACCATTTCTTTGAGGGACAGTTGGGAAATGACTATCTGCATTCAGGTACATGTAGTTAAGTCCTTCAAATGAAAATAAAGAGGTGGGGCTTATAAGGTACAGAGTTTTTGTTGCTTCACCATGCCTTTTATATAACCTCAGTTAATTGTTAGCTACATACTGGGATTATACCTAGCTAGGAAGTTTCCTGTGCCCTTAAATATTGGGGTAAAACAAGATGGAACTCTGACAAGTAATGTAATTAAGTGGAATCAAATAAGATGTTATCTACCAGTTGCCTTTGTATTATTTGCACTCCTTAGAGTCCTTTCATACATTTTTTAAAAAATTTATTTTGAGAGTGAGCACGTGAGTGTGCAGGCAGAGAGGGGGAAGAGAGAATCCCAAGCACACTCCTCACCATTAGAGCCAAGTCTGACACAGTGCTCTAACTCACAAAGTGTGAGGTGGTGAACTGAGCTGGAATCAAGAGTCAGATGCTTAACTCACTGAGCCACCCAGGTGCCCCCTTGCATATTTTTTTGTTGTGAAACATGGACTTGGGCCTCTAGGTGTCTCCTTGATCAGAGACCAGTAATGTTGGTTGACCGAATCTTGAGAATGGAACAGACACAGAGTGAGTAGGAAAACATAGAAGCTGGATTTTGACGAGGTCACACTTGAAATTTCTGCAAGAAGTAATACAAGCAGTAGTTTGAAGAGCGGACCCTTGAAGTCCAACTCCGTGAAAGGTGAGTAAAACTGAGGGTGGGGAATAAAAATCAGGTTGAGAGGTATAGTGTAAAGAGGAGTTAAAATAGAATTATTTCCAAAAAAGTAAAGATGTTTTAAGTTTTATTCGTTTAAATATTCCTCCTAAGTCATGGTACGTTTCTACCTAATGTAATTGAGCATTTCAATTTGTATAGTTTTTTTTTAATTGTAATTAGAGTCCAACATACCTATAAGGTATTTTCTTAAATTTCTCCCTAAATTGGTAAATCCCTTTCAATAAAAACAAACATGAGTACCCGTGATCCCAACAGACCAATAAATTTTGTCAGCTGGGACAGAAAATGGCTCCTCCTGCCATCCTTTTGTATTAGCCTATGAAATTAGTCTCAAGTTTTCTTGTTTTTGTTTTTAATTATTTTCAGGAGAGCACAAGCCAGGGGAGGGACAGAGAGGGGGACCGAGGATCCAGGGTGGGCTCTGCGCTGACAGGCTGACAGCCTGACAGCAGCAAGCCTGATGTAGGGCTCGAACTCAGGAACGGGGAGATCATAACCTAAGCTGTAGTTGGATGCTCAACCGACTGAGCCACCCAGGTGCCCCTAGTCTGAAAGTTTTCAGTGAATCTCTGAAATGCAAAAGCCTATCAGAGTCGGACAGAGACTTATCTGGCACTTACTTATCCCATGTCTGAGACCTGTGCGGGAGAAATAAATTATTTTTCGAACTTCATTCTATTAATGCTATTCTTGATGTATTCAAATATAAAAATGGATGAATGATGTTATGGGAGCCCTGCTTTAGGAAACTCCAGTTACTTATATATTTGCTATTGTAGTCTTTAGGTAGTTGGGCCTCTTGACAGGCAGCTCTAAAGCTAGAGACTCATTGCCTTAGCCTGGCCCCTGGCCCCGCCGTCTTTTGTGGGTATTGTGGGGATGAGGATACTTTGGTAAAGTTTTGCTAGAAACATGGATGTGGTGAATGGAAAAGGCTTTGAGCTGTGTCTGTAGACGTTTTTATTTCATTCTGTAGCTAACTTGTATTAAGAGCAAGTCTGTTAGTCTCTCTGAGTCTGTTTTCTCACCTGTGAAAGGAGGGGGTTAGACTAGATCCTCTCAGTCATTCTGCCTGATTCTCTGATCTTTTGTATGTTGTCTTATACTTCGTGCCGTTTACCAGACTCTGTGTGTCTCCTATCTGGGGATTCTATAACTCCGTATGTCTTAGCTCTTAGAACCTAATTCTCCTTTTACTTTTGCCAGGGTATTTACAATGTCAAAGACAACTAAGATGCAATATAGTATTTCTCCTGCTGTCTAACACGTGATGTATTTACTCTAGCCTGAAAATGGTTCCTGTTCAAAACTTTAGGTTCTGTAAAATGAATTAGTGCCATAATTTATCAGTGTAAGCCTGCAGTTTGGAGAAATAAATTTCCTTAAAATTATGAAATGCTTATTTATTTAAATGGCTGGAAGAAGAAAGGGCAAGAGTAATTGAAATCTACTGGAGGTAATGCAGAGAAATTTTAAAAGATAGGAGATAGTGATGATACAAGAATGCTTATATTTATAGGATAGTGACCATCAATAATTTAAAAAGATTGGTAGATGGTGTTGATATTTCTGTGCTCAACTGAATGTTACATTGGTTAATTGTATTCCTTAGGACTTTTAGTAAGTCAAAAGGCCCTCAAAATTAACACAACTATTTTTTCACTTTAACAGGCTTAGCTGGCACTCTATTGATATACAATGTCTAGTGAAGATAACAGCTATCAATTCAATTTCTTGACAGCCTGTGTCAGTCAAGTAAATCTATTTACTGATCTTTGCAGATTAGCTTGTTGAACATGGGCTAAGACTATAGTTTCTGCACTGTTTTTAGCTTTGCTAAGTATATATTTTTTAATTGACAAGGCCAGCCTTTGGAGATACGGACTGTAGAGAATGGGCTAGACTTGTGGGCCTATATTGTTACATAGACAAAATCAGCCTCTGGTGCAGTCTTCTGTTGCTTTTTCTCCCTTTCAGAACTCTTTGTATTCTGGACATGATTCCTTCTCGTAAGAGGTTTGGAAGCTGTCATATATGTAAGTGTGGTTTTACGAAGATGAATTATCTTTCCAAGAAAAAAAAGACCTAGGGAGGTAACCAAAGAATGGCTATGGCTACTTGAAAAGTAGTTACTTTTATAAGGAGTAATTGGTGGTGGGAATTGTAGCAACCCGAGTAGATGACTAGATAGGAAAAATTTAGATTTGGGTTAAGGAGGGATTTCTTAGCTTGTGTCACATAGGTATAATGTATCCTACCTTACATTAAGGATGATTATCTCCAGAGGTGGTAGTTTCTGTGGGTTCTTCAGCGATCCTTAACTTATTTTGTGTATTTATGGGTTTCTCATGAAGGAGGGCCTGTTTTCAAAGTGAAGGTCAGTTCTACCTTGTCTTCTCCCTCTATTTTACATGTGGTGGAAAAAGAACAGATTTTTATTTTGTGGACCAAGCCCTTCTATACGTTGGATGTCAGTGTTGATTTAATACATGAACCACCAGATGGCAACAGAAAAAGTGTTTATAGAGGATATAATCTGTAGTTTCCACAGCTAATTTTTTGCCTTCCTTGGTTAACACTACTTCACAGCATACTTATGTAATAAAATTTTTGGCTATGAGCAAGGTGAGTTAATAATACCTGATAATGCAAATCACAACCAGAAAATAGAATAGTGCTAAGGTATTACTGGAAGAAGACATTTTCTTGACATGAACACATGTATAAGCTATTAGCCAGAGGGAGTGGGTTTTGAAATATGCAACTTTATGATTTATATTATTGTATAGTCCTGCTTTTCTAATTTTGTTGCTCAGCAGTTAGCTTCATGGTAAGCTGTGATGATTTGCAGAATGTAAAAAAAAAAAAAAAAAAATGGCTCTTACCCTACAGCATTTTATGTAGCACCTTTAAAAGGATACATGGGTTTATAAGCATTGAACTTGTTTATATATTTTCTGGCCAAAGATATCTTTACTTAATGTAGAATTTGTTTTATTTTTGCCACATCCCCTTTTTCTAAGAGGGTCTTGTTGGCTCTTCTAAGGTTTTTTGTTTTTGCTTTTGTTTTCTTTTTTCTTAGCTAAGGCTCTTGGCCGCAAGCTAGAAACTCAGTCTGAACTACTTAAAAGATTTCATTGGAGGCATCCTGGGGTATCACAGTGTAACAAGAAGGATACCTTGAAACTTGACAAATTTAGGATTCAGCTCCACGTTGGGAATAACTAGAGCCAAGTGTTTCAAAACCTCTCAGGTATTGTCCTGTCATCCTCTCCGGTTGCTTCTCTTCCTGTGTTGGTGTACCTCTTGACTGTCACTGAAAATTGACCTTACCTTTGTGACTGAAACCCAGATATCATCAGTCTTTGCATTTCTAATGCTTCAGAACCTGAAATAAAAGATGGACTTAAAACTTTGGCCCAGAATCGAAAATCTGTTAAATGGTCAGATTAGTATCATAAAAGCATTACCTTGACAAGGGGAAAGAGCATTTTGGTTGCAAAACTGAAAGAATGGGGAAAACTGGAATAAATGTCTATAGACAAGTTAGGCTGTATCAGCAATTGAGTTGAGAGAACGTAGTAGGTGAGACTAGGTTGGTAGTGTTGTTGGAGATGGACTGATGTGGATGGAGTAGAGAAAGACTTGGGAGACCAAAAAATCAAACCAGAAGAAGGACAGGATTTGGTAATAGGTTGGTTATGGAGGGTGAATGAAAATGTGTCCCGGGTGATGGTGAGGTTTTTCTGGCTGGCATGACTCATTGGTTAGGGCGGTCATTTGCTGAGGTTGGACCGCTTGAGTTTGGGCAGTATGATCATGTTTTTGGTTTTGGATATATTAATGCGAGGTACTTTGGAGGCATCCAAACAGCTGTTAAGGTGGTGTTGGATATGCGTTTTTCAATCAGAGGTGAGGTCTGGGCTTTTACTATAAATACTTGTGGTGAAGGTATAGCATATTTTTTAAGAGGATGGGATTGCCATAAAATTGACTCAGCCACTTGCTAGCTGTGCTTCCTAGGGCCGGCTACTTAGTCATCTTTAAGCATTATTTCTCATCCCTGAAGTCAGTATAGTAATTGCGCCTGCTTCATAGAGCTGCAGTGAGGATCAGTTGGTATGGTTGCAGACAAGGTGTTTAGCACCTTGCCAAGTACATAGCACACGTCCAGTCAGTTTTAGGTTGTGGTCTTGTTATTTACACTCTTGTGGACAGGAATCCTGCCTCCTTTACCTTTTCTTTTCCCATAGGACTAGATACTAATGAGCCACTGTAGGATAGAGTGGGATGTGTGAGCAGTTGATAGGACTACAGGATAGTGATAGCGATGCCTGAGACTGGCTTGATAAAGCGGGGGAGGAAGAGATTGGGGTGATGGGAGTGAGTTAGAGAATGATGGTGATAATGCTGGAGTAAGTGTCTGAACTGGGTGATAGTAGGGTGGAAAATTGGAATGGTATTGCTGAAGACAGGTGAAAAAGATGAGAGCCAAGAACAGGCCTTTGGATTTGTTGATGAGGCAGGAAATGTTGATACTTTGAGTATAATTTCACTAGAGTTGTAGGACTAGGAAGCAGATTGAAGTTGATTACAGAATGAATGGATAGTGAGAAAATGGAATCAACAGGTGTTCTTTGTTGAAATTTTCTTTCTGTTGAAACTCAAGAAAAAACAACTATGAAGGCATTTGAAGTGCATAGTGGCAAAATGATCTTAAAATGCTTTGGGAATATTTGCTTCTTCCCATTTGAAAACTGTTTTCAAGGCTGAAAAAAAGTTAGCTGTTGTCATCTGGCAAGATGCTGAGTAATCCTCACGATTCTCTGAAGTGATCATTTCATTTTCATATTTTGTGGCCATTTCAGGTTTCTAGCAATATTGCCAGCAGAGCTGATTGATCTAGGGCACTTACACCCCTACCCTGCTGCAAACACCTAGAAACTGGATAAAATAAACTAAGGACGAACAAAAGCATTCCCGAGCCCGATAGGCCAGGAAATCCTATGTGCCAAAAGTGAAAGAACTCACAGCCAAGTTGTAATTAGGAACTAAAGGCTTGCCTTGGTTTCAGATCTGGATGTAGGTTCCAAGGGTTGGTCCTGAGGATGTCATGAAGCAGCAGGAGACACGGCCTTAGCTCTCCATGAAGAAGGAAGTTGGAGTTGAGGTCTTGTTACATAAAACCTTGAAGGGTGTCCCACCTGTGGACAGAAAAACCTAGTTAAAGAAGTGTAAAGAAACGTGGTCTTCCTGGGGTTGTACATAATTAGAAATAAACATCTGAATCCCAAAGCACTGCATTATATTGAGGTGGGTTAAAAATTTAACATTTCTTACAGTGTGACTAACCCTTAAGCTGAGAAATTAGCATGAAATGTGGTACAGAACTGGAAACAAATGGAGCCCTTAGAAACAGATGTGAAACTCTTCTGCAGAGCAAATGAAAAATCTAGGATTCTCAGTAGAAACAGTTCATGCTGAAGATGAACTTGCAATAGGGTGCCTGGGTAGCTCAGTTGGTTAGGTGTCCGACTCTTGATCTCACTCAGCTCAGGTCTTGGTCTCAGGGTTGTGAGTTCAAGCCCTGCATTGGGCTCTGTGTAGAATGTGAAGCCTACTTAAAAACAAACAAACAAACAAACAAAAAAAACCCATTTGTAATTAAAAAAAAAATCACCAGCCAACAAGGAGATGAATCAGTACCAAGGAGAGTGGGCAGGTGTTTTACGTGTTTTAAGGAGAATTGGTACTCCAGGAGGTGCTCCTGGGATATAAGCCAGAGATTCCTTGGTTAAAATTATTAGAGATACAACAGGTAAGACTGTAATAAAAGAATATCATAGAAGAAGATCTGGAAAAGGTCCAGAGAGAATTTACAGAAATGAAAATTAGGGTTTTTAAAAGTAAACTCAGTAGACAGGTGAAACAGCTGAGTAGATACAATTGATGAGAAAACTACTGATTTTTAAGGAGATCTGAGGAAATTGCTTGGAATAGAATACTGAAGGTTAAAGAGATGGAAAATGAGCAGTTAAGACTCATGAACTTTAAATTTATTTTTATTTCTTTTCTTTTTTTTTTTTTTAACGTTTATTTTTGAGACCGAGAGAGACAGAGCGTGAATGGGGGAGGGACAGAGAGAGAGGGAGACACGGAATCGGAAGCAGGCTCCACGCTCTGAGCCATCAGCCCAGAGCCCGACGCGGGGCTCGAACTCGCAGACCGTGAAATCGTGACCTGAGCTGAAGTCGGACGCTTAACCGACTGAGCCACCCAGGCGCCCCTATTTATTTTCTTTTTAGAGAGTGCATGTGAGCAGGGGGAGGGGGTAGAGGGTGAGGCAGAGAGAATCTCAGGCTCCATGCTCAGTGTGGAGCCCAGTATGGAGCTAGATCCCACGACCCTGGGATCATGACCTGAGCCGAAATCAAGAGTTGGCTGCTAAACTAACTCAGCCACCCAGGCACCCCAAGACTCCAGAACTTTCGTAGGAAAGTCTAGTACTACCTTCTGCGAGCTTCCAGGAAGAGGAAATAGTGGAAGGGATGCTATCTGAAGATATGCTTGGAAGTTTTCCATAATAAATGCAGAGCTTGAATCCTGAGTTCCAAGAAGTTCAGTGAACTCCAAGCTGGCTAAATAAAAAGAAATTTATACTTAGACCTGTTGTAGGTGAAACACTAGAAACAAGACAGAAGCAACCTGAGGGAAGCCATTGTCTAGACTGGCAGGCGTTTTGTTTGTATCCATGTAAAGTGATATTCAGGAGTAAGTGAAATAAAGCCTTTGTAGATAGACAAAGTTGATCACTTGTAGACTTGCTGGAGGAAGTATTAAAAGGTAGCTTTTTACGTTTATGTTTTTTACTTCAAGAAGAAAGAAATTGAAACCAGAAGGAGGGAATGAGATGCAAATAGCAAAGTGTACGTTTTTAGGAAGCAGTCCCTCCAATTTATTACATGCCTTGTGGTTTGAGAAAAGTGAACATTAGCTCCCACTGATACTATGGAGTGGACAGATTAAGTGGGAGGGCAGCAGAGTTCATTCATTTAGTGCTTACTGAGGGCTTTCAGGGAGCAAGGCACTGTGTAAAGCAATAACGGTACAATGATTAAACCAGTTCCTTCCTTCATGGAGCTTATTGCTTATTGAGGAGGAGACACGGTAACACATAAAATACAGTACAGTTGATTGTGAAGAGCCCTTTAAGCCATACAGAGCGTTCAGAATGTGAGAGATGAACTTCATCAGGATTTAGGGATACAAGTAGGCAGGTCATGTCAGAGGATGTCAGAGTAGGACTTGGGGAACACAGATGAAGGATTCAGGTAGAAAGAAACTGAGCAACAGTGAGGAATTCAGTGTCTCGATAATGACAGGTTTTTGCTGATAAAAGGACACTTTGCAAAATGACCTTCTTTACAGTCCAAATTGGGGTCTTAGCTGTGAAAAAAATTTATACTTGGCTCTCAGGGAGTTAGATTAAATTCACAAGGAAAAATTGTTTTTAACATTTAAAAATAAGAGCATACATAGGAACATAGTTAAGGTATAAAAGAAGCTCAGTGAGTGAGAATTAATGGAAGGTGAGAATGTATACGTTGTGGTTTTGTGGCAGCTTGATATTGTTAGCTGGTTGTTGTTAACAAACTCCCGGACTTTGAAAATTACTTAAAGCTAGTATCTTGGAGTATTCTAGGTAGAAAAGCAAAGGTCATCTGTATCTCTAACTGCTGTTCCCTGTGGAATCAAAAGTATGAAACCTAAGTTGTAATATGCTTCTGTGTTGATGGAGATGGAATGAGTGAAAATTTATGATTTAGCATTTCATTAACTTCAAATGCAGCTTAAAGTTTTTTTTTTGTGAAACCACAGTTTATTTGCTTTAAAAGTTCTTTCTTGGGTAAATAAACTGAATTTCATCATAGGTGTTATTGACAATAAACATGTTAGTAAAAAAAAAAAACAAACAAACAAACCAAAAAACAAATAACCCCAGCCAAACCTCCCTTTCCCCTTGACTTTTCCTAACTCAGCTAGTGAGGAAGCATTGGGAGTCCTGATCTGCTCTCTCATTCCCCCATTTTAGGGAACAAGTTGGGTTGGTTGGAGTCCTATCTCTATGTGTGGTAGTAGCAGGTGACCCTGACCAAAATGATGGGGATCTGAGTTTTTCTGGCGTCTTTTCTAGGGGCTGATGCGGTGTAGACAAATTGCTGTGCTGTGTTTGTATTAAGCGTGTTGTAGAAGTGGATCTAATTGGCATGGAAAAATGTTCAGAATACATTACGTGAAAGATGAGGTTACATAGTGTGCTTTGTGCAAGGTGATAGCTTGTCTTTACTGAATGCTCCTGCATTGCGCCCCGTGATAGGGCCTTTCTACACAGAATCTTGTACAAAGGAAGAAATTAGGGTGTAAAGAGGTTAAGGTCACCACTTAATAAGTGGTGGAACTGGGTTTTGAATGCAGGTTTGGTGCACCCCAGAGCCCCTGCCCTTAGTCCTTGCAGTGTGCGGCCCCTCTGCAGTGACCTGAACGCACGTGGTGGGAAATTTCTCTGATGATGTCATTTAGACACAAGTAAACGGGAAAGGGGCTTGGACGCAGCACACCAAGATGTTAGTAGCAGCTGTCTCTTGGTGAGTAAAAACGTGGATGTTTTGTTTTCTTTGACTTTGCTCTATTTTCTGAAGGTCTGTAATGGGGCTTCGATTGCTTTTGGAATAATACAAAATCTTCTAGAAAAGTGGAGATTTAAAAAGTAAAGGGTATATAATAAGTCAGAAACAGGAAGCTCTTTTATAATCTATGCAACGAGTATGAAACAATGTGAACGCTGTGTTTATCTGTGTTACAGGAAAATTTTCTGAATGCTGTAACTTTCAAACACAGTAAGCATTTATAACTTTTTAAAAAATTATGAAAGCAATTATTTACTATAATGTGGTATAAGTGGGTTTTAGGAGGACTGTGTATTAAAGTAGTTTAGTGGTTTAGGCTGAGATTCCATTAATGGGCACCTGAGATTTTGGTGTGTTTTTCTTTTGGAGGGAACATAAATGATTGTGTTGGGCCTTATTTTCTTCATTTACTTGAAAAGACCTACAGTATCGTAAATTAGGGACTCCCTGTAAGAGCAGAAGCTTGGGGTGCCTGGGTGGCTCAATTGGTTAAGCACCCGACTTGTGGTTTTGGCTCAGGTCACGATGTCACAGTTTGTGGGTTCGAGCCCCACGCTGGGCTCTGTGCTGTGCATAGCATACTTGGGCTTCACTCTCCCTCCCTCCCTCCCTCCCTCCCTCCCTCCCTCCCTCCCTCTCTGCCCCTGCCCTGCTTGCACTGTCTCTGTCTCAAAATAGATAAACCTAAAAATAAAAAAGAAAAGTCAAAACAAAAACTCCTGTGAAAGATGGATGGATAAACACATTTGTACCATCGATTTCTGGTTAGTGCTGCTTAATCTTTATTTTATGACTCTCCTGTCAAATTCTCCCGGTAACAACTCTGGTATCAAATCAATAAATGGAAGTTCTTACGGTATTAAGTACAAAAATTTTGAAGCATGTACTTGAAAATTAGGAGTGATTTTCGGTAAAATATTTTACATAAATTAAGAAGTTAATACATTTATATTAAATGCAATATAAATGTAAATTAGAGTGTTAGGTATGAGTGTGGTAGTGTAGTAGGCTACAGTTAGGGTGGCACCTGGCTTACAGAAATGTACTGTTTTCTGGGAATGGCCCCGGTACACAGCAGGGGCCTCCATTGGCCATTTTTCTGCTGTATCATCTCTTGAAGTGTTCTCGTGATGCTCGACTTCTGCATCCTCAGAGCTGCCCTGCTTCTTGCCTGTCCTGAAGTTGGGATGTTCAGCTTTTCCTTGAGTCTGTTTTTCAGCATATCCTCCTTTTTGCTTGAGCTGGTCAGAGTTGATTTTCTTTGAGCAGATGGTATTCAAACCTTTTAAAAGACGGGGCATGGTGCTTAATAATCATTACCAATAATATTGAACCATGTAAATAAATTATAGAAGTTCTAAAAGGAAATACTTCAGGGCAAGCAAAGGAACATATGTTGATTCTGAATAGGCATTTTATTCAATGAACTACAACAAATGAAACTGGTCTTCGTGTGTTTTGATTTTGTTTTCATCTTCCCACTTTCCAGACTAATTGGGGAGTGGGAATTCTTTTTCCTAACCTTGCTTTAGATGCTTCTGTGCCTTCAGTTTCCTTCCTCATTTCTGCAGCTCAGCTCTGTTGTGTAGCTGTGTTCCCTGGGCCTGCCAGGGGTGGGCCCGCCTTCACTCCATCCTCTATGTCCACTGATGATTTCCGAGTGGACTTGTTTCTTCCCTGTCGCACTAACGTTTCCGACCTGCAGTCTTTCCTCCCATGTTCACAGGAGTTCGTTTCCTCTTTCAATGTGTGGCAGCACGTTTGGTCCATGTTGAGGATGTGTGAGCGGTGTTACTAGGCACTCTTCATAGTGATGACATCTAGACAGTATGCTTGACTAAAATAGGTGTGCCTTTATTTGTAAATTTTTAAATTTTATTTAGCCTTGATAAGGAGAGGCTTAAGGTATCCTTCATCATAGAATTTTAGCTTTTATAGTTCCATTGTGTTTTATTATGTAGTGCTTTTTCTTGTGAAAAATTACATGAGTAGGTTAAAAGGTCATGCCATGCCAAAGTATGTGTAGTGAACAGGCTTTTCTTTTCTGATCCTCAGTCACCTGGTCCTCTCTGAAGTCATCACTGTTCCAGGTTTGAATATTGTTTCATTGATTTTTTTTTGCGTATGCAACAATAGATATTTTTTCTTCCAGCCCTTTGACTTTATGCAAAAGGTAGCGTACTGTTACGTTGGAGACTGGCCTCAGCATACTTGTCCCTTTTCACTTAACACTGTGACTTCAAGATCATTTCATAGTAGCACGTGTATGTATCTATCTCATTTTTAAATGCATGGAAAATGTGCTTTTAAGCCCTTGCCAACAGTGTAGTGGCATTATAACATGATAGTGTCATGAGTTTTAGAGGTGGGTTAAAATCCTGGCTTTGCCCTTGATGAGCTTTGTGATCTCGGGCAAGTTACATAACCTGTGTTTCAGTTGCTCCTTTATAAAATGAGAAGTTAGTATCTCTTCAGGAGGGTTTTGTAAGCATTAGAAGAAATAGCGTATGTAAAGCCTTTAGCACAGTGTCTTGCTTAATAAATCATAGCTATTATTGTGCTCATTAATAGATCAAATGAACGCCTAATGTGTTTCTCCTTCCTCCACTAAAATAATATACACAGAAGGCATTACATATTTCTTGACCTTTTAACTTAACCTTGATTGTCCCTTCTTCTAATCCATTGTTTGTATTCTTTCCCTCTTCCCTCCCCATCCTTTGCCCAACAAATAACATTAGGTATTTCTTATACTTTTTGAGATTTCTTGGTTTGTTGATGACTTTACTGACCTATCATATCATCTCTGTCATTGCATTAAGTACTATCAGTTGTAGTTTATTGTAAAACCTCACGGAGAAGGAATATTTCTGTTGATACTTCAGAGCGAATTTAATGTCAGCATTTGAAATTTTTCAAGTCACCTGGCATAATGATTCTTTTTGTGTCTGGGACTTCAGCTGGGATAGAACTGAGATTTGGATACAGATGGCAACCGGTAGAGAGTCATAAATGTGGGGCTGATACTCCACAGAAGCACTTCAACAGTGTGGGCCTATCTGGGGCCGGTCCTAGGAGGCCAGTCCATAGGGCCAATCGTGACTGGGGAGAGTATGGGGAAGATGGGGATACAGCCCCATTGTTCCCTAAAAGCTCTCAGGATAATGGTAAGTCCAAGGCATTGGGGCCACATGGGGTATGCAGGGTGTGGTGTGTACAAAATAGAAAAATATGATGTCTCTAAACTAGGTGAGCTGCCTTAATAAGCTATTTTGATGTTCTGCTTCAGGGTACAAGAAGTCTAACTGGGAATCCCCCACCCTTTTCACAGGGGATGCCTGGTTCTCACTTAACAGGGGTCTGTCAAGCAGTCATGCTTGGAGGAGTCAGGATGCTTGGAGGGAGTTGAGTGCCTGTAAGAGCATCTGGGGGCTTAGACCTGGTGAGTTTAAGGTACTAATTCATATCCGTGTGATTTCCATCTGTACACACCAGCTGGTGTGATCTAAGCAAGCCAGCTTACATTTTGGCAGTTTGTTCTGTGGTTTTTTGGCTTCTTGGTGCTGATAGGTTTTCACTACTTGGATGATGGATATATACTGTTGGCTTTTATTCTTAATGTTTTTGTCCCTTTGTTTATCCTTGTATGCTGCAGTGGAGAGCAAGAATCGGTTATCTACTCCCAAGGTACTTAGTAATGGCTTGCATGTCGCTGGTCTGCTTATTGCCAACTCAAATCACCTGTCGGCTGTGGAACTATAATCATGGAAGGAAATACATAGAAATACAGCACTTAAACCACATTTGAAATGTTCTGTTCAAGAACTTCACTTTTGTGCTGTTTCTAGGTATTAAAAGTCCGATTTCCTTTTCCATTTGCCTAAGTCTAACCTAGTCTTAATAATCCTTTATTCCCCATTTACTTTTCTGAAAATTTGAACATTTAAAGAGGTGATGGCTTGACTATGTACCAAGGCTTTCTGAGGGAGAGAGAAAATGAGTTTCTCTTTGCTTAATAGAATAGCCCAGAAGTGGTGAGAGGATTATGGTGTGGTAGAATCACGATTCTTCTGCCCTTTTGAAACAGTTCTTCCACGTTGATTGCCCCTTCTCCTGTTCTTTTCTGGCATGTGGGATTAAGACACTCCAGGTGTTTCTGCCTCACACACAAATTCCCCGCTCTTGCTCCCCAGCTCCCTTACTTGCATAGACACACGGAAAGAGTTAGACCTTCTAGACATCTGATCCTAATTTCCAGACATTTTTGCCCTCCTTTGCAATTAGAGCTTTCTTCTGTTTTTTTTTTTCTCCCTCTATAATTTATTATTTTACACATAAAGCCTTGAAGTCTACAGAGAAAGCTACATGTAAACTAAAAAAATGTTTTTATATTATACAGAATAAGATCTCAAGTTGCTTCCTAGCATTCAGAACTGTCTCTCTCAGTGTTAGAGTTCTTCCTTGGAAAAAGGAGTCTTGTTTAATATTGGTTGATTTTTTCTTGTGGTTGGCATATGAAAACCCTAAAGATGGGACATGGACTAATTTTTGTTCTTAACAAATAAGTCACCAGAAATCAGATCTGGTGCCAGTTCATGGTCTTTGTAGTCAAGTATCTTAGATATCTTAAGCAGATGCTCAGTTTAAATACTAGTTGTTACAACCATCTCAAAATAAGTGCTCCTTGAGGGTAGGTAATTTGTTCAGTTACTGATCTGTGTTAAAAGAAATAAGATCTTTTGTGTATTTTTTGCTGCTTCTAGAGCAAGACAAAACTTTTCATATAATGTTGAACTAGACAAAAAGTGTTGAAAATGGTTTTGGTATATCTCCGGAATTAGAGAAATCAGTATGTGGGCACTATCAGGGAAAGTGACTTAAAATGTGACTCCTAAGGCAAAGCACTCTGGCTTCAACCCTGTGCTTGACCAAAATTGACTGTAGCCTGTAGACTGACAGAGGATCATGAAATTCTTGAAATTTCTGTATTTTTCCTCTGAAATTTAACTTTTCCTAATATAACACAGGATTTAGTGATACATTGCCATTTTAAAATTTTAAGGTATTTCGAGGCATATCAACTGAAGTCTCTTGAAATGGAAAGTAAGTAAATTTGTATTGTGAAAAGAAAACTTTTGAAACTCAATCTTAAAAAATCGAGAAGGATGCTGATACCATGGAATTTGACAGTTTTCTCAGAAGCCTCAAAATCAAAGTAAAAATGAATTAGACTCCTCTTTAATTTCTGGGCTCACTTAATTTGAGTTTATTTCAGAGCATATGAGGTTTCTTGGACTGCAGTTTAGATGAGGGAATCCTGGGTCATCAGCCTGTGGGCAGTGAGCTGTGGCCCCTTCTGGTGTCCCCTGGCTCCAGGGGTTCAGCCCCAGACAGTGATTCAGATGCATCTGGCAGAACCTGCAAGAACTCCAGGCATTTCCTTGATTGACGCTGAATCAGTGTAATGATCAATTTACATGAACAGCAAGCTGTGTTTTTTTTTCTTCCAGTTTTGAGAAATAATGGACATTCATTTCATGCGTAAATTTAGGATATACAGCATGATGGTTTGATTTACATATATGTGAAATGACTATTGCTGTAGGTTCAGCCTAACATCCATCCGTCTCATATAAAGGAGAAATGAAAATTTGCTCCTTGTGATGAGAACTCTTAGGATTTGCTCTCTTGACAGTTTTCCTGTTTATCATAGAGCAGTGTTAACCGTAGTCATCATGTTGTACATTACATGTCTAGTATTTCCTTTTATTACATGCGTTTCAGGCTTATAGCTTTATCATTAGAAAATACACACTACAGAAACATCATCACCGGAAATGTTTCCGTTTATCACTGTTCACTTGACTTCCTTCACCCATTTTGCCCCAGCCCCTTCCCCTTTAGTAACCATCAGTCTGTTCTTTGTATCTGAGTGTATTTTGTTCATTTGTTTGGGATTTTTTTGGATTCCACATAGGACTGAAATCATACGGTATTTGTCTTTCTCTGACTTAGTGCATCATCCCTTCAAGGTCCATCTATGTTGTTGCAGATGGCAGTGTTTCATTGTTTATGGCTGAGTAGCAGTCTGCTGCATACATCTATCTTCTTCATCTATCCATGGACACTTAGGTTCTTTCCATATCTTGGCTGTTGTAAATAATGCTGTAATTAACATAGGCATCCATGTATGTTTTTGAAGTGGTGTTTTGGTATTCTTTGACTAACTACCCAAAATTGGAATAGCTGAGTCATATGGTAGTTCTGTTCTTGAGGATTCTCTGATATTTTCCATAGTGGCTTCACCAATTCACAATCCCATCAACAGTGTGTGAAGCCTTCCTTTTCTCCATGTCCTCTCCAACACTTGTCATTTCTTGTGTTTTTGATAATAGTAGTTCTAATAGGTGTAAGTTGGTATGTCATTGTGGTTTTAATTTGCATTTCCCCAGTAATTAGTGATGTTGAGTGTCTTTTCATATACCTGTTGGCTATTTTTATGTCTTCTTTGGAAAATGTTGTTGAATTGTATAAGTTCTTTATATTTTTGGGGCATTACCCCCTTATCAGTTACCTGGTTTGCAAGTATCTTCTCTCATTAAGTAGGTTGCTGTTTTGTTTTGATGAGGTTTTTTTTTGCTGCACAGAAGCTTTTTTAGGTTGACATAGTCCTGTTTGTTTATTTTTGCATTTGTTTCCCTTTAGAGTCAGATCCACAAAGATGTCAACAAGACTGATGTCAGAGAGCTTACTGCCTATGTTTTCTTCTGGGAGTTTTGGATCTTACATTCAAGTATTTAATCCATTATGAGTTAATATGTATATGATGTAAGATAGTGGTCTAGTTTCACATTTTACATGTTGCTGTCCAATTTTCCCAGCACCATTTATTGAAGGAGGCAGTCGTTTCTCTCCTGTGTGTGGTTGGCCCTTTTTGGTAGGTAGATTTATTGTTCATACTTGTGTGTGTTTATTTCTGGTCTCTTAAATCTATTATATTGAGTGTGTGTGTGTATTTATTTATCAATACCATACTTTTAAAATTACTGTAGCTTTGTGGTATGCTTTGAAATCTGGGAGTGCACACAAGAGTGAAAACATAAGGTATCTGTCTTTCTCTGTATGACATATTTCACTTAGCAACAGAAGACCAATGGGGGAGGGGGAGAAAAAAAAAAAAGCTAGGGAGGTAGCCAAACCATAAGAGACTCTTAAAAACTGAGAATAAACTGAGGGTTGATGGGGGGTGGGAGGGAGGGTAAAGTGGGTGATGGGCATTGAGGAGAGCACCTGTTGAGATGAGTGCTGGGTGTTGTATGGAAACCAATTTGACAATAAATTTCATATATTAAAAAAAAGAAATCTGGGAGTGCAATACCTCAGCTTTGTTTTGCTTTCTCAAGATTGCTTTGGCTGTCCAGGATATTTTGTGGTTTTATACAAATCTTAGAATTGTCCTAGTTCTAAGAAGTGTGGCATTGGAATTTTGATAGGGATTGTATTGAATCTGTAGATTGCTTTGGTAGTATGGACATTTTAACAGTATTCTTCTAATCCATGAGCATGGAATATCTTCCCATTTATTTATGTCGGGTTGAATTTCTGTCATTGTGTTCAGTGTGCACCGGTCTTCCACCTTCTCAGTTAAATTTGTTCCCAGTTGTCTTATTCTTTTTGGTGCAATTGTAAATTGGATTGTTGTCTTAATTTCTCTTTCTGAGGCTTTGTTACTGCTACATAGAAACACTGCAGATTTCTGGGGTGCTTGGGTGGCTCAGTTAAGTGTCTGACTCCTGATTTTGGCTCAGGCCATGATCTCCTGGTTTGTGAGATCCATCCCTGCATCAAGCTCTGCACTGACAGCACAGAGCTTACTTGGGATTCTCTCTCTGCTTCTCTTGTTCTTCACTTGTGCTTGCATGCATGTTCTCTTCTTTTCTGTCTCAAAATAAACATTAAAGAAAAAGAAACACTAGGACACCTGGGTGGCTCAGTCGGTTGAACGTCCGACTTTGGCTCAGGTCATGATCTCACAGTCCGTGAGTTCGAGGCCCGTGTCGGGCTCTGTGGTGACAGCTCCGAGCCTGGAGCCTGCTTTGGATTCTGTGTCTCCCTCTCTCTCTGCCCCTAACCCACTCTCATCCTGTCTCTGTCTCTCTCAAAAATAAACAAACATTAAACAAAAATTAAAATTAAAAAAAAAAACACTGCAGATTTCTGTATATTAGTTTTGTATTGTGCAAGTTTTCTCAATTCATTTGTTCTGTGTGTGTATTCTTGAGGGTTTTCTATATGTAGTATTATGTCCTCTGCAAATAGTAACAGTTTTACTTCTCCCTTTCCAGTTTGGATGTCTTTTATTTCTTTCTCTAGCCTAATTGTTGTGGCTAGGCCTTCCACTACTGTCTTGAATAAAATTGGCAAGAGCGGACATCCTCGTCCTGTTTCTGTTCTTACAGGAAAAGCTTTCAGCTTTTCATTGTTGACTATAACATGACCTGTAGGATTGTTATATATGGCCTTTATTATGTCGAGGTATATTTGCTCTACCCACTTTGTTGAGAGTTTTTGTCTTAAATGGATGTTGTATTTTGTGAAGTGCTTTTTCTGCATCTATTGAGATGATCATGTGTGATTTTTATCTTCAATTTTGTTAATGGATGTATCATGTTGACTTGGGGGATGTTGAACCATCTTTGCATCCCTTAAATAAAGCTCACTTGATTGTGGTGTATGATGCTGTTAATGCATTGTTTGATTTGGTTTGCTGGTATTTTGTTGAGGATTTTTGCATCCCAGTCTTCATCAGGGATGTTGGCCTGTAATTTTCTTTTATTGTGGTGTCCTTGTCTGGTTTTGGTATAAGGGTAATTTTGGCTTTGTAAAGTGTATTTGAAAGCTTTCCTTCCTCTTCAGTATTTTGGAAAATTTTGACAAAAATAGGTACTAAATCTTAATTGAATATTTGGAACAATTCATCAGTGATGCTGTCTGGTCCTGAACTCTTGTTTGTTAGGAGGTTTTTGATTACTGTTTCAATCTTCTCACCAGTCATCAGTCTACTAAAATTTTCTTTATGATTCAGCCTTGGAAGATTGTTTCTAGGAATTTATTCCTTTAGGTTGTCCAGTTTGTTAGTGTATAATTGTGGTAGTCTCTTAGGATCCTTTGTATTTCTGTGGCATCAGTTGTAGTTTTTCCTTTTTTTTTTTTAATAGAGCATGCATATGTGTGTGAATGAGCACAAGTCCGGGAGGGGAAGAGGAAGGAGAGAGAAAATCTCAAGCAGACTTCACTCCCAGGGCAGAACCCTACATGGGGCTCCATATCATGATTGTTGATAACATGACGTGAACTGAAATCAAGAGTCAGCCACTTAACTGACTGAGCCACTCAGGCACTACTGTAATTTCTTATATTTTTTATTTTCAGCCCTCTTTATTACTGAGTCTAGCTAAAAGTTTATTTTTTCCAAGAATCAGGTCTTTGTTTCATTGATGTTAACTATTGTCTGTTTAGTCTCCATTTCATTTATTTCTGTTCTGATTTTTATTTCTTTCTAACTTTGGACTTCATTGTCCTTTTTCTAGTTCCTTTAGGTGGAAAGCTAGATTGTTGGAGATTTTTTTGGTTTCTTGAGATTGGGTCTGTATTGCTGTGAGTTTCCCTCTTGGTACCACTTTTGCTGCATCCCATCTATTTTGGTATGCTGTATTTCTGTTTTCATTTGGCTCTAGGTGTTTTTCTCCTTTGATTTTGTTGATGACTTATTAGTGGTTCAGTAGCCTGTTTAATCTCGTTTTTGTGGTTTTCTCCATTTTCTTATTAATTTCTAGTTTTTATACCATTATAATTCGAAAGGATGCTAGATATGATTTCAGTTTCTGAATTTATTGACACTTTGTGGCCCAACATGGAGAATAGATCCATGTGCGTTTGAGAATAGTATGTATTGTTCTTTGGGGTGGAATGTTCTGTATAAAGTCCATTTGGTTTAATGTGTTTTTTAAGGCCAAAGTTACTTTTTGTCTGGATTATCCACCAGTAAAAGTGAGGTTTTAGTGTCATTGTGTTGATTTCAATTTTGCTTTTTAGGTCTGTTATTATATATTATATATTAACATATATTAAAATATATTTGCTTTATATATTTTGGTGCTCTAGTGTTGGGTGCATATATATTTTTAAATGTTATATTCACTTGCTGGATTGTCCGTTTTATCATTATGTAATACCCTTTGTCTTTTATTACAGTTTTTGTTTTAAAGTTCTTTTTTTCTGACATTGGGATAGCTACTCAGCTTTCTTTTCATTTCCATTTACATGTAAATATCTTTTTCCATCCCTTCACTTCTAGACTGTGCATGTCCTTACTTCTGAAGTTAGTCTTTTGTTGGCAGCATATAGATGGTCTTGGTTTTCTTTTTCCCTACTCAGCCACTGTCTTTGGATTGGTGAATTTAATCCATTTACATTTAAAGTAATCATTGATAAGTATATAGTTTCATTTTGTTAATTGTTTTTGTACCTCCTCTTTCTTCCTTTTCCTCCTTCCTTGTGGCTTGATGCCTTTCTTTAATGTTTAGATTCCTCTGGTTTTCTTTTGTGTATTTACTGTAAGATTTTTCCTTGTCACTGTGAGGTTCATATAAAATACCCTATGTGAATAGCAGTACGTTTTAAGTTGATTGGAACTTAATTTTAAACACATTCCAAAGCATTGTCCCTTCCACAGTTTGCATTTTTTGGACGCTTTTTACATCTTCTAAAAAAATGCTTCCCTTTTATCTTTTCATCTTCATGCTTGCTTTATAAGTGACCCACTATCTTTGTTACTTGACTTCTCCAGTGAGACTTTTACTTTCCCATGTTGCTAATGAGGGTTGCTTATTTTTGGCATAGAGAAATTGCTGTAACATTTCTTGTATGGCTGGTTTAGTGATGAGGAACTCCTTTAACTTCTGCATATCTGGAAAGCTCTTAATCAGACTTTGAATACTGAATGATAATCTTGCTGGGTAGAGAATTTTTGGATGTTTTATTCTTTTTAGCACTTTGAGGATGTCATGCCACTCTCCTCTGGACACTAAAGTTTGTGCTGAAAAATCTCATGGTCTTAGGAGGTTTCCCTGGTACTTGAAAAGTTGGTTTTCTCTTGCTGCTTTTAGGATTGTTTATGCCACCATTTAAATTATAGTGTGTCTTGGTGTGGATCTCTGGCTTCGTCTTATTTGGAACTCTCTGGGCTTCCTGGACTTGCATGTCTGACTCCTTTCAGTTTTGAGCTATTATTTCTTCAAAAAATTTTTATGGCCCATTCTCTCCTCTCCTTCTGGGGTTCCTACAATGCAAGTGTTATTCTGCTTGATGTTGTCCCAAAAGTCCCTTGAGGTATCCTCATTTTTCTTCTATTTTTTTAATGTTTGTTTTTGAGAGAGAGAATGTGAGTGGGGGAGGTGCAGAGAGAGGGGAACAGAGGATCCGAAGAGGGCTCTTCACTGACAGCAGAGAGCCCCATGAGGGGCTTGAACCCATGAACCATGAGACCATAACTTGAGCCACAGTCGGATGCTCAACCAACTGAACCACCCAGGCACCTCTCAATTCTATTTTTATTTTGCTGCTCTGTCTGGATGAGTTCCATTGCTTTGTCTTCCTCTTCACTGATTCATTCTTCAAATTCATACAGTGTGTTGAGTCTAGTACTTCTCTGTTCCTTTATAATGTCTCTTTGGTATTTATATTTTCTCTTTGTTGAGGTTTTCCCTGTGCTTATTCTTCTCCTGAGTTCTGTGAGCACCTTTTAACCATTATTTTGAAGTCTTTATCAGGCAGATTGCTTATCTCTGTTTAGTTTTTTTTTTTTTTCTTCCAGCTTTGGTTTTATTCTAACATTTGGAACTTACCTTTTATCTCCTCATTTTGTCTAATTCTCTATTTGTTTCTGTGTATTTGTTAAGTCAGCTACCTCTCTGAATCTTGAAGGTGGGGTGGGTTTATGTAGCAGATGTTCTTTGAGATCCAGAAATGCAGTCTTGCCCCTGGTTACCTGAGACGGGTACTCAAGAGATGTCTCAAGTGGGTTGCGACTACCTTTCTCTTTTGGCAGTGCTGTGGCTGGTGCCTGGGTTGACAGACAGAGCTATGACTGCTGTGATGCCTTGGTGGGCAGGAATGGACCTTGACTCAACTGGAGGTGTGCCATTGACTGCTGTGGCACATTGGTGTGTGGGCTCTCAGCAGGACACTCCCAGTGGCATTAGCGGATTAGAGGGAGAATGTCAAATGGTACCCACCAGCCTTGAAGGTATTAGGAAGGTAGACTGAGATCACAAAAATGGCTCTTGATAGTGTCTCAGTCTATGGAGAGGGTCCCTGGTTGTTTCCTGCTTTTCTGGTGGATAATTGAAAGTTTCTAAATGGTTCTCCTTTACCTATGGTCCATGTACTTTTCATATTGGCATTTTTATGCTGGTTTCTGGGTTGTGTGGGCCTGTGCATGAGCCCTTTAAGACCAGATTTTCTATTTCCTACAGTTCTATAGTTTTCTTGAAAATGCCTGTTGATTTGCAAAGCCCAGTGTTTTTGGGGTCTGTGCAGAATCTAAGGAATGGGGTACCACGTGGAGCTTGAGTCCCTTGTTCCTCAGGGAAAAGTTCACGTTAGATATTCTTCCCAATTGTGACCTGCCTGACTGGGCTATAGTGTATGCTTTGGTGAGTGTGTGTCTCTGCCTCTTTCCTATCTTGATGCTGTTTTTTCCATCCTTTGTTTTGGATGTTCACTTTTAAATTTCAGGTTCCCTTTTAGAGGGAATTACCCTATGTATAGTTGTAGACTTGTTGTATCTGTTGGGGGAGGGAGATGAGTTTAGAGTCTTGCTGTGCTGCTGCCTTGAACCCAGTTCCCCCGAGGGTCAATACTTACCTTATAATTGAAAATTCATCTCTTTAGACAATCTTCCTTCAATTCTACCACTTCTTTCCCTCTGTCTTTAGTAACCACATGTAATCTCTTTTTCTAGGAGTTTTCTCTTTTTTTGATGCTTACATGTAAGTGAAATCCTACAGTATTTCTCTGCCTTATTTCACTTAGCCTAATGCTTTTAAGTTCCATCCTTTCCGTCACAGATAGGGAATATTACTCAGCCATAAAAAAAATGAGGAAATCCTGGTTTATACCTCAACTTGTTTATCCATTTATCCATCGATGGATACTTAGGTTGTTACCATGTCTTGACTGTTGTAAATAATGCTGCTATGGAGATGGGAGTCAGATACCTTTTTGACTTAGTGTTTTTATTTCTTTTGGATATATTGCCATAAGTGGAATTGCTGGATCATAGGTAGTTCTGTTTTTAATTTTTTGACGATACTTCATACTGCTTTCCATAGTGGCTATAGTAATTTACAATCCCACCAACAGTGTGCATGGGTTTCCTTTTCTCCATATCCATGACAGCATTTATCTCATTTTTGTGATAATGCTGTTCTAACAGGTATGAATGAGTATCTCATTAATTTGCCTTTCTCTGATGACTAGTGATGTAGAGCATCTTTTCATGTACTTTTTGGCCTTTTGTGTACCTTTGGAAAAATGTCAGTTTTAGTCCTTTGGATGTTTTGTAATTGGGTTATTTATTTATTTTTGCTATTGTCGTTCATCTCCCACATTCCCCCAATATCACTGCCTTATTAGGTATATATATTTGCAATTTTTTCCCCATTTTGTAGGTTTTTTGTTTTGTTAAATATTTGCTTTTTAAATTTTTTTTTTTCAACGTTTATTTATTTTTGGGACAGAGAGAGACAGAGCATGAACGGGGGAGGGGCAGAGAGAGAGGGAGACACAGAATCGGAAACAGGCTCCAGGCTCTGAGCCATCAGCCCAGAGCCTGACGCGGGGCTCAAACTCACGGACCACGAGATGGTGACCTGGCTGAAGTCGGACGCTTAACCGACTGCGCCACCCAGGCGCCCCTAAAACATATTTTTGAAAAGCAAATATTTGGGGCGCCTGGGTGGCGCAGTCGGTTAAGCGTCCGACTTCAGCCAGGTCACGATCTCGCGGTCCGTGGGTTCGAGCCCCGCGTCGGGCTCTGGGCTGATGGCTCAGGGCCTGGAGCCTGTTTCCGATTCTGTGTCTCCCTCTCTCTCTGCCCCTCCCCCGTTCATGCTCTGTCTCTCTCTGTCCCAAAAATAAATAAAAACATTGAAAAAAAAATTAAAAAAAAATACGTTTTAAGTTTGTTTATTTTTGAGAGAGAGAGAGAGGAAGGGAAGGAGGGAGAGAGGGAGAGAGAGAATCAGAAGCAGGATCCAGGCTCTAAGCTGTCAGCAGAGAGCCTGATGCGGGGCTCGGGGCTCGAATTCACAAACTTGGAGATCATGAGCTGAGCCTACATCAGATGCTTAACAGACTGAGCCACCAAGGTGCCCCCTTTCTCTAGGTTTTCTTTTACCTTTGTTGATGGTTTCTTTACCTGTGCAGAAGCTTTTTAGTTTGTAAGTCCTACTTGTTTGTTTTTGATTTTGTTGCTTTAGGTGTCATACCCTGAAACTCCTTTCTAAGGCTCATGGCAAGGATCTTTATGACTCTCTTTTCTTCTGTGAGTTTCAGGGTTTCACCTTTTCTATTCAAGTCTTTGATCCGTTTTGAGTTAATTTTTGTGAATGTTGCAAGATAGACATTTAGTTTATTCTTTTACATGTGAATATCCAATTAAGTCAGCACCATTTATTAAGGCTCTTTTTCTCCTTTGAGTATTCTCCCTTGTCAAGTATTAGTCGACTGTGTATGCTTGGATTTATTTCTGGGCTCGATTCTTTTCATTGGGCTGTTTTTATGCCAGTTTTAATTACTATAGCTTTATAGGATGGCTTGAAATCAGAAAGTGTGATGACTCTGGCTTTGTTCTTCTTAGCATTTGTCTACTTGAGGTCTTTTTTGGGTTTGTATAAATTTTATGGGGGGGTTCTGTAGAAAATGCTTGGAATCTTGATATGGATTGTATTCAAGCTGTATGTGGCTTTTGGTAGCATTTACATTTTAACTTTTTCTAATCCATAAATATGGGATACCTTTTCATTTATTTGTGTCTTTGATTAATCAGTGTCTTGTAATTTTCAGAGGAGAAATTTTTCACCTTTTTGGTTAAATTTATTCCTAAGTATTTTAGTTTTGATGCTATTGTAAATGGGATTGATTTGTTTTTTTCAGAAAACTTACTGTCAGTGTACAGAAACACTACTGATTTTTTTTATGTTAATTTTGAAACTTAACTGAATTAATCGAACAGTTTTGTTTTTTAGAGTTTTCTGTATATAAAATCATGTCCTCTGCAAATTGAGACATTACTTCTTCCTTTCCAAATTTGATCCCTTTTCTTTTTCTTGCCTGATTGCTGTAGCTGGTAATTCTTGTACCACGTGACTAGGGGTGGTAAGAGTGGGCATTTTTGCCTTTTTCCTAATCGTAGAGGAAAAAGCTTTTTAACGTTTCACCATTGAGTGTGATGTTAGCTATAGGCTTGTTGCATATGGCCTTTATTGTATTGAGATACGTACCTTCTGTGCTTAATTTCTAAGAGTTTTTCTCACAAATAGATTTGTCAAGTGCTTTTTCTTTATGAAGATGATCTATGATTCTTTCATTCTGTTAATGTGATGCGTAACATTGACTTTGCATATGTTAAACCATCTCTGCATCCAGGGATAAATCCCACTTGATCTTCATGAATGATGATCCTTTTAATGCACTGCTAAATTCAGTTGCTAGTATTTTACTGAGAATTTCTGAATCTGTATTCATCAAGAATATTGGCTTGTAGTTTTTGTGTTTCCTAGTATTCTTCCCTGGTTTTGGTATCAGAATAATGCTGGCCTCATAAAATGAGTTTGGGAGTGTTTCCTCCTTTTTAATTTTTTGGAAGAGTTTGAGATGATTGGTAATTATCTTTTAAATGTTGGGTAAAATTCACCAGTGAAGGTATCTGGTCCTGGTCTTTTCCTTGTTGGGAAAGTTTTGGTTATGGTCTTTTCAGATTTACTATTTTGTCCTGATCCAGTCTTTATAATTGATGTTCTCATTTCTTTTAGATTTTCTCATTTCTTTTAGGCTATCCAGTTTGGTGTGTAGTTGTTCATGGGGGCCTCTTAGGATTTATTTCTGTGGTATCAGTTGTAATATCTCCTTTATAATTTTGTTAATTTGGGTTCTCTCTTTCCTTGGTTAGCCTAGCTAAGGGTTTGTAAATTTTGTTACCTTTTTTCAAGGAACCAGTACTCAGGTTAATTTTTTTCTCTCTTTCTGCTGTAATCTTTCCTTTTTGCCAACTTTGGGCGTGATTTGAGTTAGGTTGTTTATTCAGTACCTTTCTAATGTAGGCATTTATTGCTGTAGACGTCCTTCTTAGAACTCTTTTGCTATATCCTTTAAGCTTTGGTGTGTTGTATTTCGTTTCTTTTTTAAAATGTTTTTTTTGAAATTTAAATTTTGGATAACATACAGTACAATATTGGTTTCAGGAGTAGAATTCAGTATCACTTAAAGACTCTCTTTTCATATTTCTTAAAAATATAAATGTACACATTTACATATACATGTACACCTATATAGATAGATACCTTCCTGCCTTTTCCCTGGAAACTTCCAGCTGCACAGTTACCAAAATGGCAAGGGTTTAGCTTAGCAGCTAAGAGTATGCGCTCTGGAATTAGACTTTCTTTTGACTTGCCGGAGGGCAGTAACTGTGACAAAGTCAGTTCACCTTGCTAGCTGTGTCTCCGTTTCCTCAGCTGTATCACAGGCTACAACACCTGCCTCGCAGGGTTCCTACAAAGGTTCCCTCCACACGGGGTACGCGAAGGGCTCTCGGAACAGACACAGGCACACAGCCTCGCATAGCTAACAGTTGCTATTAGGACAGAGGCAGTGGTTGTGTCATTAATGTCAACATAGCTTTCTCTAGACTGACAGATGTCCTCACTTGTTTGCACACACAAGACCAGATCCCAAACCGGAGCTCTGGGATCAACGAGTGCTCCCAACTTCAACGCTGAAAACGATGACGAGTTCCGCACACAAACATAGCGCTTCAGCAACCAAAGCGCTTTACAGGCTCCGTGTCCAGCCGTGGGGTGTTGGCCGCCCAGCCCCAGGCCACCTCCTGCCCCTCCCCAGCCACCTAGACAACCCGGCCCCGAACCCCCAGCCCCCGCACCCTGCTGCCTTCTCCCTGGAAAGCCCACACCCAGTCCCCAGCCACTGTCACCGGGGCCACAGCTGCTGAAAAGCTCTAAACACTCTCTTATCACAGTTGTATTTCCTTTAAGATTTGTCTCAAGAAACTTTTTTTTTAATTTCTTATTTGATCCATTGGTTGTTGAGAGAGTGTTCTTTAATTTTCATGTGTTCTTAAATTTTCCAGTTGGCTTCTCGTTACTGATTTTTAGTTTTACGCTATTGTAGTCAAAGTAGATATTTTGTGTGATTTCAGTGTTTTCAATTTGCTGGGAACTGTATTGTGGCCTGACATATGGTCTGTCCTAGAAAGTGTTCCATGTGTGCTTGAGAAGAATATATTTTAGGCTGCTGTTAGGTAGAATATTCTGTATATGTCTTTCAGGACATTTGGTCTGTAGTGTTGTTCAAATCTGTTTCCTTGTTGATCCTCTAGATGATGTATCCATTGTTGAGAATGGGGTATTGAAGTCTCAACTGTTACTGTGTTACGGTTTGTTCTTTTGGCTCTGTTAGATTTTGCTTTATATATTCAGGTGCTCTGATGTTGGGCACATAAATAATTGGAATTATTATATTTTTATTGACCCCTTTATCATTAAGTATTCACCTTCTTTGTTTATTTTTACCAGTTTTAAAGTCTATTTTGTCTGATGTAAATGTATGTGCATTTATTGAGTTACCATTGGTTTCAAATTAGTTTTTCCATTCCTTCACTTCCAGTGTGTGTGTCTTTAAGGCTAAAGTGACTCTCTTAAGACTGAGCATATCATTGGGTCTTCTAATTCATTCAGCCATTCTGTCATTTGCTTGAAGAATTTAATGTGTTTACATTTAAAGTAATTATTGACAGAAATTCTCAACAAGATACTAGCAAATCGAATTTAATAGCATATAAAAAGAATTAATCACCATGATCAAGTGGGATTCATTCCTGGGCTGCAAGGCTGGTTCAATATTCGCATATCAATCAATGTGATACATCATGTTTATAAAAGAAAGGCTAAGAACCATATCCTATCAATAGATGCAGGAAAAGCATTTGATGACATACAACTTCCTTTGTTAATAAAAACCCTCAAGAAAGTTGGGATAGAAGTAACATATCTAAACATCATAAAAGCCATGTATGAAAAGGCCACAGCTAACAGCATCTTCAATGGGAAAAAACAGAGCTTTCCCTCTGAGAGCAGGAACACGACAGGGATGTCCAGTCTCACCACTGTTTTTTAACATAGTGTTGGAAGTCAGCAATCAGACAACAAAATGAAATAAAAGACATCACAGTTGGCAAAGAAGAAGTCAAACTTTAACTTTTCGCAGATGACAATGCTCTACATGGAAAACCAGAAAGACTCCACCAAAAAACTGCTAGAACTGATAACATGAATTCAGCAAAGTTGCAGGATACAAAATCAAATGTACAGAAATAAGTTCCATTTTTATACACCAATAGTGAAGCAACAGAAAGACAAACTGATCCCACTTACAATTGCACCAAGAACCATAAGATATCTAGGAATAAACTTAACCAAAGAGATAAAAGATCTATATGCTGAAAACAATAGAAAACTTAAAAAGGAAATTGAAGACACAAAGAAATGGAAAACCATTCTATGCTCATGGATTGGAAGAATAAATATTGTTAAAATGTCAATACTATCCAAAGCAATCTACACATTCAATGCAATCCCAATCAAAATTGCACAGGTATTCTTCTCAAAGCTAGAACAAAGAATCCTAAAATTTGTATGGAACCACAAAAGACCCTGAATAGCCAAAGTAATATTGAAAAAGAAAACCAAAGTGGAGGCATCACAATCCTGGACTTTAGCCTCTACTACAAACCTTTGATCATCATGACAGTATGATATTGGCACAAAAATAGACACATAGACCAATGGAATGGAACAGAGAACCCTGAATTGTACCCACAAGTATATGGCCAACTAATCTTTGACAAAGCAGGAAAGAGCATGCAATGTAAACAAGTCTCTTTAGCAAATGGTCCTGGGAGAGGTGGACAGCACCATGCAGAAGAATAACTAGACCACTTTCTTACACTATACACAAAAATAAAGTCAAAATGGATGAAAGACCTAAATGTGAGGCAGGAAACCATCAAAAAGATAAAAAAAACTTCTGCACTGCAAAGGAAACAATCAACCAAACTAAAAGGTAACCAATGGAATGGGAAAAGATAGTAGCAAGTGACATATCAGATAAAGGGTTGGTATCCAATCTCTATGAAGAACTCACCAAACTACACAACCAAAAAATAATCCAGTGAAGAAATGGGCAGAAGGCATGAATAGACACTTTTCCAAAGAAGACATCCAGATGGAACAGACACATGAAACATGCTCAGCGTCACTCATCAGGGAAATACAAATCAAAATCACACTGAGATATGACCTCACTCCGGTCAGAGTGGCGGAAATAAACAATTCAGGAAACAACAGATGCTGGTGAGGATGTGGAGTGACGGGAATGCTCTTGCACTGTTGGTGGGAATGCAGACTGGTGTAGCTGCTCTGGAAAAGTGTGGAGGTTCCTCAAAAAATTAAAAATAGAACTACCTTATGACCCAGCAATAGCACTACTAGGAATTTATCCAAAGGATGCAAGAGTGTTGATTCATAGGGGCACATGTACCCCAATGTTTATAGCAGTGCTTTCAACAATAGCCAAATTATGGAAAGACCCTAAATGTCAATTGATGGATGAATGGATAAAAAAGATGGGGTTTATATATATATATATATAATGGAATGCTACTTGGCATTGAGAAAGAAAGAAATCCTGCCATTTGCAGCAATGTGGATGGAACTGGAGGGTTTTAGGCTAAGTGAAGTAAGTCAGAGAAGGACAGATATCATATGTTTTCACTCATATGTGGAACTTGAGAAACTTAACAGAAGACCATGGAGGAAGGGAAGGAGAAAAAATAGTTAGAGAGAGCGCGGGAGGCAAACCAAAACAGGCTCTTAAATACAGAGAACAAACTGAGGATGGATGGGGGATGGGTGGGGGAGAGGGGAGAAGGGTTATGGGCATTGAGGAGGACACTTGTTGGGATGAGCACTGGGTGTTGTACATAAGTAATGAATCATGGGAATCTACCCCTAAAACTAAGAGCACACTGTACACACTGTATGTTAGACAATTAGATAATATATTAATAAAATATAAAAATAAAAATGAAAAAAATTGATATGTAATGAAATACTGTTGCCATTTTCTTGTTTTGTGGTAGTTCTGTAGATTGATTTTTTTCCCCTGTTTCTTAACCTCTCTTTTTGTGTATTTTGACTTCTTTTGGTATTTGTTTGCTTTTGCTTATTTATCATGTTCTGATGTATAATTGTTACAGATTTTTCTCTTGAGGTTATCATTAGGCTTACATAAAATACAGTTATAACCCCTTATTTTAAGCTGATAACTTCAGTTGAATTCCAAAACTATACTTTCACTTCTCTCTCTCGCACAATCTGGGTTATTGCTGTTAAAGTTTACATATTTTTATACTGCATAACTATTAAGACATTGATGTAAGTATGGTAACTTTTATTACATTCATTCTAACTTTCAAAGTAGTTGTGAGTTACGCACGTCATTGCCAAAGTGCAGATTCTAACTTTGACTATATGTTTATCATTACCAGTGAGTTTTATGGTACTTTTTTTGTTATGGTGTTGATTAGTGTCCTTTTTCTTCCACTGAAAGAACTCCCTTTTGCATTTTTTGTAAGGGAGGTCTAGTGGTAATGAACTCCCTTAGTTTTTATTCGTTCAGGGAAAGTCTTCATCCTTCCTTTTCTGAAGGACAGGTTTGGCAGGTATAATGTTGGTTGGTTGTTATTTTCTTTCATATTTTGCGTATGTCATCCCATTGTCTCTTGGCCTGAATGTTTCCATTGAGAAATCTGCCAACAGTTTTATGGGGGTTCCTTGGTATGTAACTTGTCTCCTTTCTTATGCTACTTTAAAATTTTTTTTAATTTGAGTTTTGTTGTTTTAATTACAATGTGTGCCAGTGTAGCCCTATTTGGGCTCAACCTATTTGGGGTCCTTTGGGTCCCCTGGATCTGGATATCTATTTTTCTCACCAGGTTCAGAGGGTTAACTGACTGAGCCACCCAAGTTCCCCTCATTAAACTTTGTGAAGGGCATTTTTCTGAATTCTTTTACTGACAGTTCATAGATGTCCATTTTTAAACATGTTATTAGAGCTTATTAGTTTCCTTTGGTTGTGTCATATTTACCTGGTACTTCATGATCCTTATGTTGGTATCTGCTCATTTGAGTAATCAGGTCCTACCTGTCACCCTTGCCAGACTTTACATGTTTGCTTAGACACAAACTTGATGTTGACCAGTCAGCTCAGCTCCGGTTTCTGGGCCTAACTCTTGGTAATGTCCTTTCGCAGGTAGGGTCTGCTGTTGTCTGTTTTTGGGTGAGGCAACTGTTTGAGCTGTGAGGTTGGGGAGGGAGCCTGTACCACTGGCTGAGAGCAGTTAGATAGGACTGCTGACTTGGTTCACTAGTAAAGTGATGCTTTAGGATGGGCCCTGTGGCTGCCTGGATTGTCTGGTTAGGCTTACTAGGTTGGGGGATGGGTCTGTATTCACTCACAGATGGGGCTATGAACTTGCTTCCCTGCCCTGGCAGGGAAGGAGGACACACCCAGGGCCTGTATGGCTTGTTGTCTGGGGCCTACATCAGACGAGAATGTGCACTGATTTCCCTGGACGCGTGAGGCCATGATGGGGAGAGCCACGGGCAGTGTTCAAGTACCACTGTAAATGAGCAGGGCTGTTGGAATGGCTCTACAGTTTGCCTTGTGCTCTGGTTAGGTTTTCTGTTGGGGCGGGCTGGAGGCTGTATTCAGTAATGAGTGGGGCTATGAATTAGTTTTCCTGGCTGGGCACAGTGGGAAACGCAGCTCTAAAGCTGGTACGGCTCTTGGTGGTCTTAACTCAGGCTGACCCACACCGTGAGTTCCCGGGCTGAACAGGTCCACTCGTTTTGTTCTGCAAACTATTGGCTCTGCCTGCCCTTCTCAGTGGCTTGAGTGCCGTGGTCTACGTGGCTTTCAGGTGTTCCCACCAGCCTCTCTTGTCAGATGTGGCCAGGAGATGACACTGTGTACAGTGGGCAGGACTGTGACTCGAGTAGTTGATAGTTCTTGTTGTCAGTGGGAGTGATCTCAGGAACAATTTTTGTTGTCATGTTGGTCACATCACTCCCCCCACCCCCACCCCCTGCCTTAGAAGTTAAGAAACAGTGTAAAAATCTTAGGGTATTTGAAGTTACTTTCCAAAGAAACACTGTTTGTTGTTTTCTTGTGGTCAGGTTGTGACAAAAGTTATTTTTTAAGCTAAGATTTAACAGAATGAGTGTGGAGTTATGTTTGACTATTTTGTGAACATATTTATAGGACTTAAAGGTCAAGCTGTATAGGAATGTATAGAGGTCTTGCTTATATCCTTTCCCTCCTGTGTGTTTGCTTCCTCCTTGTCACAGGTAACCGTTTTTATTAGCTGCACTCTGTTTAAAATTTTTGAGGCCAATTTTACATAGTGTAAAAGTAACCATTTGGGGCACCTGAGTGGCTGTCGGTTAAGCGTTAGACTTCAGCTCAGGTCATGATCTCGTGGTTTGTGGGTTTGAGCCCCATGTCGGGCTCTGTGCTGACTCCTCAGAACTTGGATCCTGCTTTGGATTCTGTGTGTCTTGCTCTCTCTGCCTCTCTCCCACTTGCTCTGTCTGTCTCAAAAATAAATAAACGTAAAATAACCATTTTAAAGTGAACAATTCAATAGCACGTAGTACATATGTTCAGTATTGTGCAGTCATCTCCTATGTGCAGTTCGAAAACATTTTTGTCATCCCCCAAAGGAAACCCTTTACCCATAAAGTACTCAGGCTCTCTTCTCCCCTCCCTGTTCCAGTCCCTAGCAACCACTAATATGCATTCTGTTGGTATGGATTTACCTGTTATGGATATTTCATTTAAGGGGAATCATACAATAGGAGACCTTGTGTGTCTGGCTTCTTCCACTTAACAGTGTTTGCTAGCTTCATTGATGTCCTATGTATCAGTACATCCTATATTTATTTATGGCTAATTATTGCATTGTATGAACATGCCACACTCTTTTTTATCCATTCTTCCATTGATGGATTTTTGTATTGTTTCTACCTTGTGGCTGTTGGAAATAATGCAGCTACAAAATGTGTGTATATATTTGTATGCGTACTTATTTAGAGTATGTGCCTAGGAGTGGAATTTTACTAGATGATATGGTAATTGTTTAACTTTTTAAGTAATTGCCTATGTTCCACAGTGGCTGATCGATTTGACTTTCCTACCAGCAATGTATGAAAATTTTAATTTTTTCCTGAGAATTTGTTTTTTACTTCCTTGTCAAGACTTGTTATTTTCCTTGTTCTAAAAGTTAATTTTAGTCGTATTAATAGATATGAAGTAGTATCTCATTGTGGTTTTGATTTGCATTTCCATAATGAGCAATGATGTTGAACATCTTTTAATATGATTGGGCATTTGTATATTTTTGGAGAAGGGTCTATTTTTAAAGTTGATTTTGAGAGAGAGCATGAGAAGGGGGAGGGGAAGGGATGGGGAGAGAGGAAGTGTGAGAGAATCCCAAGCAGGCTTACACTGTCAGCACAGAGCCCAATGCAAGGCTTGAACTCAGGAACTGTGGGATCATGACCTGAGCTGAAACCAAGAGTTGGATGGTTAACCGACTGAGCCACCCAGGCACCCCTGGAGAGCTGTCTCTTCATGTTCTTTGCTCATCTTTAAACTGCACTGTCTTTGATTTAGAAGAAGTCTAGATCTATTTTGGATACTAAGCCCTTTTCAGATACATGATTTGAATATTTTCTCCCACTCTGTTATTAGTTTTTTGCATATTTTTCCAATATTCTTTTTGTGAATACAAGTGAATATAAACATGTTTGCATTTCCTCCCAGTCATATATAAAACACATATTACGTGTATGCATATAATATCTGTAATTTATGTAACTTGCATTTTTTTTAACCTACTAATATAATCTGGAAGTCTCCTTGTATTCTCTCCCTCCACACCTCCCTGTACTCTTTTTGCATAGTTAGTACCTCATTGTACGGCTATACCAAGTTTATGCCACCAGTCTCCAGTTTACTTGGGTTATTTTTAGTCTTTTACTATTCCACATAGTCCATATTGAATAATCCTATATGTGGGTGTTTTCACACTTGTGCTGGCTTATGTGAGTGATAGATTTTTAGAAGTGAAATTACTGCAGCAAAGGCCCATAATCTTTTTATTTTTATTTTATTTTTTTTTTGCAAAAGCCTGTAATCTTAAATACGATCTTTTTGAAACCAGAAACTCTGTTATTCTTACCTGGAGGTTTTCTTTTGTGTTCCCATAACATTTTAACATTTCTTCATTCCTGTAAGGACTGCTGTATAGTGTCAGAGTTATGATTCACCAAGAAGAGTGGCTGCCTCAGATATGGGTACTCAAGAGTGTTTTCCAGGAGGTGATTGCTATACTTGATATAAATGGATCTATTATTTTCAAGTGAAAATCTAAACATGCAGTGAATATCCACTTTGGGTTTTGATTCTTGATGGTAGAAAACATTGAGAAGCACCTGCACCAAGCTGAGGAAAAGTGTCCGTCTTCCTTGCCAGAAACCACTGTCTGAACTGCACTCAACATTTTGATTATCCTTCTCTTTCACAAATGAGAGTAGTTGCAAAGATTGACTCAAATACATGTAAAACTCCACCTTTGTTATTGGTAATAATTTCCCTTTATTCTGTTACCTTGCTGTCTGTGTTTATATTCCTTTCCCTCTCAGTAGGATCAACTTGGATACATTTTCCTTGATGAAATCTTCCCTAATTCACCCCAAGTAGAATAGAACCCCATCTCCCCTAGCCTTTTTTTTTTTTTTTTTTTGGTAACTTCGCTATGGTGCTCAGAAGGGTCATCTAGTGTTATCATTATGTATATGTAAGCTCTCCTATTGTAAGCACTCCTTGAAACCAGGGAGGTTTTTTTTTTTTTGTCAGACTTGAACTTCTTTCATGCTCAATTAATTGTAGCTGACTGTCTTGTGTGAATTAATCTGTAAGGTTTTATGCTGTTTCTTCCTCTTCCTTGTTACCCCATAAGTGTAGATGTTCCCTAGGGTTTCATTTTTGACCTTTTCTTCTTGTAATTTCATCTACTCTCTGTCAGCTATCATTCCTAAATGGATGACTTCATCCGTATCTCCTGACTCCCGCCCCTGGTCTGAGCTTTGGGTGTGATTCATCCCAGTAGGACCTCAATACCCCACAAGCCACAATTTTCATTGCATCATCTAGTGTTGTATCTGACCTATGGTGAGCATTTGTATTCGTGGAATTAATGTTTCCATGAAAACATTTTTCTTTTCTTCACTAAGAAATGTCACTGAGACCCTGCTTTTGTGTGCCTGCCTCATCACTTGCTGGGCCGCGTTGTAAACAATGGAAATACTGCACATACATTGCCCGTTTTTCTACTGTCTCGGCCTTGACATGGACCCTACCTACTGTGTGGGCCACTACAATGACTAACAGCTTTGTCAAAGAATTCCTGAGGTCTACCTTTTTAGTCTTAAAAACCTTATTTGGTTCTCCAGAGCTTACCAAGTTGAGCCTAGCATTAAAATCTCTCCAGGCTTTAGACGTCTTGAAACACCTGTCTAGCCTGGTTCCTATTCTTCTGTAACCTAGTCTAGTTTCACCCAGTGTTTTCTCTCTTGGTGTCACCACCATCTGTTGAGTCGCCTGAGCTAGAAACCTGAGACTCCCCATGAATCTGCCTCTTCCTTCCTTCCTTGACTCTTTCCCTCTCCCTCTGCCACTATCCAACTAGATTTGCAATCCTATGGATTTTCCTCCTTTAAATACTTATCAAATCGCCCTCATTGTGACTGAACTTCCTGCCTATGTTTCTGCTCAAGACTGTCCCCCATACAGCTTCCAAACAAATCTCACTGTGAATCTGCTTATAATGGCTCTTAACCGCAGCCTTCAGGGATCTTCATAATCTAAGCTTTGTTTTCCTCCACAGTGTAGTCTGGTCTCTGGTTTCACTTGGCACTCTTGAAATACTGAATTGCTGGTAGTTCAACTTTATTGCTCCCTTTTCCCCCACACACTAAATTGTTTTTTGTCTCCTTGCCTTTGTTTTGCAGGTTCCCTTAGCCCTAAATACTGCCTCCTAGCCTTCTTTCCTACCCCACCTTTGGCCAGGCCAACTTCAGGTCATTTGTTGAGGGATGCTCAGGTATCACTGCCTTCTTACAGCTTTTTCTGATTTCTTTGTCCTCCACACTGTTTCCATAGTGCCCTGTGCATCTCCCTATCTTTGTACCTTCCTCATTATTGTTTATTATGATAGTCTCTCAAGCTAGCCTGGTAATTTCAAAGATGATTTTAGGCATTGATATAATCCTTGAACCTGGCACAGTGCGTGCCCGGTATACAATAGGAACATAATAAATGTTTGTTGAATGAGTGAATACATTGTATGAATGAATATACTGTATAATTGTTTTTCGTGTATCACCATTTATGCCTGTGTTTATTGAATTTCCAGAGCTTGCTGTAAAAGATAGGAAGAAAATACATGGTTAATGTGGGCCAGCATTTGGGTGGATCATAATCTATCCAGAGACGTTAGAGAAAAATCCACTTCCAAGTTCATTCAGACTGTCAAGTTCATTTTCTTGTGGTTGTAGGAATGATGTCCCATTTCCTTGTGTCCCTTCCTCAGTGGGGGGGCTACTCTGTGCTTCTAGAGGCCACTTGGCTTCCTTCTCATGTAAGCCCTCTATTTTCAAACCAGCAACAGCACATCAGATTCTTCCCACGCTTTGAGAAATCTCTGGCTACTTCTGCCTTCAGTCAGAGAAACTCAGTGCTTATAAGGGCTCATTTGTCCAGATGAGGCCCATCAGGATAATAACATTATCTGAAGGTCACATGCTGTATGATGTAACATCATCACAGGAGTGATGGCCTCATAATCACAGGTTCTAGAGTTAGAGGTGGGACCCTTGAAATTCTTCCTCGTGGTGTGCTAATAGTTAAGTGATGTTTAGACGGGTTGGGTAAATGTTCTGCTTTAGCCAGTAAGTTGTGTCTTGACTTGCCTTTAACTTCAGGGTTTGTATGACCTGTTTCAAGTCCCTTGGTCTCATATTCCTGTATATGTAACAAGGATTTAAACCATGTTATGTATCTCATAATGTAGAAATAAGCTTGATAGAAATGAGTTTAAATGGACTGCTAGACCTCATAATGAAATCTGGTATGTATAATTCTAGGGAAACAGGATTCATTCGAAATCACCGATTGTTTTGGTTACAAGCAGAGTTTTTAAAAACTTTTTATTGAAAGAGACATGCAGAAAGGTACATAAATATTGGTAAATTTTCACAAGTGGAACATAATGCGTGTAATTAGTATCTAAAACCATTAGAATGATTACCAGTACCGCAGAAGTCTACCTATCCTATGACCCCTTTGAAAGCAGAGTTTTGTTTGCCCATTGATTTGATAAAGTTTTAGCCTATTTGCTTTTATTCTTTTAATTTAAGGTACAGGTATAAAAGGATAATCCTTAAAATTTTGGAGCCTGTGATAAGAGTAGTTAGGAGGTGTCTCTTGGAGTTTGTGGGCTATAGAGGATGAGATACAGTAATCACAGGTGATGTGGAGCTAGATTCCTTATCTTCTCAGTAACAGGAAAAAAACTGCCAATTGTCTAACTTTAAGTTACAAAAATGGGTTTTGCACTCAAAGCAGTAGTAACCTCTTTTGCTGTGAAACAGAAACTAGAAAACTGTTCTTTAGGAAAGTCATCTTAGTGGGATCAATTTGAGATGGTTGTTGGTTTTTATATTTTAAGAGTACAATTTCTAGTCCTTCTGTTGTATGATTTCATTAAACCTGTGCCCAGAAAAAAGTAAAGGACAAGATTTCAGTTGATATGTTTGGAAGTTCTTATGGTCAAACATTAGAAAGGAGGTTCTTGTTCCCTTCTTATTTTTCCATTGTAAACAGATGGCGAAATTTCCATGTCAAACTTTGCTTTAACAGAGAACAAGCTTTAGGAAACTATTCCAGCCCCATATAATGCTGGAATACCTGTTAGTTGTGGGTCTCTGGAATTGCGTTTTATCATCATGGTTACCAAAAAAGAAAAAAACCCTAGACTGAGAAGGACAGCTTCTTAAATTTCTCTATTTTAAGAGTCTCATGCTTTACCAACTGAGCTAGCCAGGTGCTGTAAATTTCTCTACTTTAAATTTTTAAATTTAAGCTTTTAAATTTCTCTTCTTTTGTGGTGACGCTTGAGTTTCACAGGCCCATCTGAAAACACAGATTCTGACATAGTGCTCTAATGGAAAAACGTGAGGTCTCCAAACAGTAGACCATATCACAAATACTGGTACACAAGCTTTCACTGATCTGAGCATCAGTAGCCTATTTTTTCTAGTTACATGTATTACAGTGATTCCAACCTTTTCTGTATAACATCCTAATCTTTATATGTAGCATCTTTTTTTTTTTTTTAAATTGTATTTATTTCTGAGAAAGAGACAGAGTGTGAGCAGGGCAGGGGCACAGAGAGAATCTGAAGCAGGCTCCAGGCTCTGAGCTATCAGCACAGAGCCTGACGCGGGGCTTGAACTCATGAACTGTGAGATCATGACCTGAGCCGATAGTCAGATGCTCAACTGACTGAGCCACCCAGGCGCCTCTTTATATGTAGCATCTTAACCAATTATTGCTCTGTATTTCTAACCTCATGGAGTATTGCATATATTCATACATAAATAATTTTACTTTGGGTTTTCATTAGTATTCGAACAACACTACCTTTAAACAGAGAAAAATGTGGATTCATTTTGAAACGAGAATTTAGGGGCTCCTGAGTTGACTCGGTTAGGCATCTGTCTTCGGCTCAGGTTGTGATCTCATGGTTTGTGAGTTTGAGCCCTACATTGGGCTCTGCTGACAGCTCGGAGTCTGCTTCAGATTCTGTGTCTCCCTCTCTCTGCCCCTCCCCTGTGTGCACTCTGTCTCTCTTTCTCACAAATAAATACTAAAAAATTTTGTTTTAGTGAGAATTTAGGCATCGCACATAAAAAATCTTTTTATTGTAATAGGCGTGTGAAGAAGCTTTTTAAATGTAATCTTGATTCCCAGGAACCGAAGTGATTTTAATTATAGACGATAGAAGTAAAAGTAATTCCATCATAGGAACTGTCCTAGGGGATTAGAGTGCATATCTACAAAATAAACCAGCTTTTGTAAAATTAACATTGCTAAATAATAGAGTTGTATATATCTGCAAAAGAATACTAGAACAATTGGTGAATAATGTCTTAAAATCCTCAGACCTCTTTAATTTCTCTATTTTGAACTTTTGGTCACCTAATTTTTCATGAACAGGAAAATATTACGGGTTGTTACAGTCAAAGCAACAGGCTTTTAGAGACCATGACTAGGTGGATGGAGCAAATCTCCTTCATTTGGGAGACCTAGGAAAGACCATCTCACTGGCTGTACCCATCCATAGACATTCTCATGGGGGGAAAGAGCCAACAGGAGAGAAAGGCAGAACTTAAGTTGGGTGCACATGTGTGTGTATAATATCTCTTAATGTAACTCTAGTAAGGTGGGGTTTTTTTTTTCCATCTTAATGGATTTGGTTTTAAAAAAATGTTACTTTTTCATTAAAACTTGTGTAGAACAGCATAAAGGAAGTACAAATCAACAGAAATCTTTCTCTCTACAGATAACCATTGTTAACATCTTGGTGAACTAGTTTCCAGAAATCTCTGTGCCTATGTATGTATGTAAAAGGATTACATACCCAACTAAGTAGAATCAAATTGTATGCTGTTTTGTAATCTTTCACTCAACAATCTATCAGTTTTCAAATCTATAAATAGACATGTAACATTATTTTCACTGGATGCATATACTCTTGTACTCTTACCTGTTAGCGACGTGGGAGTTGTTTTAGTTCTTAATTTTAAATCCAGAAATGATGAATACGGTTAGAGGTATGCATGTTTTCCTTCTTGTCTGATTGTCACCTCAGCTGGGTCATAGAGCACCTCTATTTTGTTTCTTGTATCACCAGGCTGACGTTCACAAAGGTAGCGTGTGTTACTTTTACACTCTTGCCAAGTCATCATTTCTGCATCTTCTTGCCAGCACTGCTTTGCCATTTTAAAAAAATATATTGCAAATCAGGAATATGCAAACTAATAGCCCCCCCCCCCCACGACTTTATCTTTCCTTGGTTTATTTTTTATTGTTTTAACTTACCATGAAAAATGTAAACAAATGCAGTGGTAGAATATGTACCCGTTTCAGTAATTTCTGCTCACGGTTAGTCGTGTTCATCTGTATCATACCTATTTACCTTCCTCCCATTTATTGTGAAGCAAATTGCAGACATACTCACATTTAACCTGTATTAAATTTTTGTATCTCATTTTTATGTATGTCTCCTCACTTATTACTGAGAATGAGTATCCTTTTATACACATTTTGGGTACGAAGTGGTTATACATTTTAATTTCATAGTGGATTAGTTGATTTTTTTTTTTTCGTCTGGTTTTATACCAGTAACACTAGTGTGATGTAGCACTTAGGTTTAGTAATCTTAAGATGTTAGATACAGAGGTAAGATTCATTTCCAGGAAAGTAACTAAACATTGTGCTGGCCATATAACATCTGCAGCATTTGGTTCTGGCTGTGACATTTGAGGACATTGGCAAATGAGCATATCCAGAAGAGAGTGACCAGTGTGGTGAAATTAGAGAACAGTGTCGTATAGGGAATGGTTGAAGAAGCTGGGTGGAGATTTCTAATTTGGAGAAAACAAAACAGGGAAGAAAGTGGTGAAGGGTGACAACCATCTAAAGATGTGTCATGTGGAAGGGCTTCAGGGATCAGGAAGAAGCTGCTAATTAAGTAGCAATAAATTATATCTCTTGTCTGGCTCTGGCTTCTCTGGCTCATAGTTCTACTGATATGGTTTCTATACTTGCTGATGAAAACAAGTGATTTTTTGTGTGGTGCAAATGATGCTTCTGGGTTTCTGGGAAACCCTGAGATAATCTTTGTTAGGTATTACTCTGCACATACATTTCTCCAAACTAAGACTTAATTTTGATATTTAAAGTGATTTTGCTGTATAAGAAAATACTCTTCATTAGAAAAAAATATTTTTGTTTTTTTTTTAGTGAGAAAGCTGCCCCATGTAGACTCACAATCTTGTATATATCCATAGTTTCAAAAACAAAACAAAAAATTCTGAAATACTTATCATAACTCATTCAGAGGCAAAACTTGACCTGAACAGATGTCTGTATTTATTCCACTTGGTGTGAATATTCATACAATTCTTTGCAGAAATAGTAATGTGGTTGATGACAGTGTACTTCCCGGTACTCCTCGGGATGTTACGTAATGTTGTATTGTTACCCTTTGAAAACCCAGAGAAGTCTGAATTTTGAAACTTTCCTAGCCCAAAGGTTTTTGTACCTATGATTGTGTGTGTGTTTTTTTTTTAATGTTGAATGATATACTGTGTACTTGGACACCTGATCACTATGCATATGTAAAAAGAGGATAATAGTTTACACCTATTTGTCCTTTTGGAAACGGTGAGATTAGGTTAATATGTAGAACATATTCAAATTAGGACTGCCCCAAAATAACATGTTGCTAGCATGGCATTATTCTATACATGTTTAACATTCTTCTGAAAGAGGGAAGAACAGTGTGGAAATAAATCGTTGAAATATTGTAACTGTTGAATAGAGATGTCTTCTAGAAGCAACTGATATTTTTAAATGTTTTCACTTCATCCAATCTGATTAATGTTATTATAGTATTGTATTGAATTACTTGAAATGTGTAATAATAAATCCTGATATAGATCTATCTATGTATAATCTATATATATTATATAATACACATAGATATATATAGGTATATATACATACATATATAATGTATTCTAATATCTATCTATATACACAAATATCTATACACAAATAAGAGCATATATTCTTTATTTTCTATTGCTTTTTCTTGTATATATATAAATAAATAAAATCAGGCCTATTTTAAGTATACATTTATGACCTTTTTGAATTTGGTTTTAGGCATAGATCTTGAAGTTGCTTGTAAACGATGATGATTTCATTTTAGATCATGCTAACATCCTAGTTCAAGTGATCTAAATTGCTGGTGTTGTGAGCCACACCCCAAACTTTACACAAAAGAAGGGCAGTATGGTTTAATAATGTATTTATAAAAAGAACAACAATTTGGTTAAAAAAATCAGGAAAATATACTGTGTGTAAAAGTCTCTTTCCCTCAATCATTCTACCCAAAGATAACTATTAAATTTTTTTGTGTGTTTATCTAATACACAAATATATGCTGAATACAACTGTTTATTATATGCTAGTATATATGTATGTTTTACTTAAATTTTTTTTTCTTTTGAGAGAATGCACCTGCAACTGGGGGAGGAGCACAGAGAGGGAGAGAGAATCCTGAGCGGGCTCCATGCTCAGTGTGGAGCTGGACACAGGGCTCGATCTCAAGAACCATAAGATCATGACCTGAGCTGAAATCAAGAGTCGGATGCTTAACCAACTGAGCCACCCATATATATATTTTTAAAAAATTACACAAATAAGAGCCTATATTCTTTATTTTCTATTGCTTTTTCTTTTATGTGTCTTAGAGATCTTTCTGTAAGTGCACACATAGATGTACTTTCTTTTTAGTCACTGTGTAGTGTTCCAGGTCTATTATAACTTGCATAGCTGTTCTTTGATGGACTTGTAGGCTGTTTCTCTTTTTGGTTATTAAAAAGGATGATGCAGTAAACCCCTTTATGCGTGTAGGTTGACATATTCTTAAAAAAAAAAAAACCTAAGGGTAGATTTGTAGCATGGTAATACTGGGTTTCTACATGTAAACATAGCAATGGTTTTGAATTACCCACACAAAAAGGTCTTTTAACTGATTCTGTTCAAAAATGCTGTTTATTCGCTCTCTTCAGTGTTGCTTTGCATTAAAGTAGATACGTTTTTAAACATAATGAATATTAAATTTTTTAATGACCAATTTATGTTTGAAAAATAATTTCTATGTATGAACAATATTTGCATTTTGTGGACACTGGTTGGTACTCATGTAGGCTCAGGTTCCATACTCCCACACCTTTGGAATTCCCTTCATGAGGCACTCTTATGACTTTGGGGGAGAAACAGATTAATTCCCTTATCATTGGACCTCCTTGGGAGGAAACAAGCCCGTTGTTGATATACTGTTTTATTGAAAAATTTTATTGATATATATTCAATCATTCAAATGTAAAATTTAATAACTTTTGTTCTATTCAGAGTTGATTCTAAAATGAACACAATTTTAGAACATTTTCAGTACCCCAAAAGAAGGTTCACACTCCTTAACTACAATTCCTCCATCAGTTCAACCCCTAATCTGATTAGTGGTCTATTAGATGAGCGGCTAATCTACTTTGGGTCTCTATAGATTGGCTTATTCTGGGCATTTCATGTAAATAAAGTTCTGCCTTTTGTGGCCCTTTTGCATATGGCTTCTTTCATTTAGCATCATGTTTTCAAGGTGCATTCACCTTGTAGCATGTATCAGTACTTCATTCTTGTTTTATGGCTGTGTTGTAGTATTTCATTGCATGCATAGATCACATTATATCCATCGATGATGGACAGCTGTTTTGTTCTTTGCACTTTTTCGTGGTTATGAGTAATGCTGAGATAAGTACAACTTCTTGTGTGAAGGTAGGTTATCATTTCTCTTGGTGTATACTTAGACGTGGAATTGTTGCGTCATTTGATAATTATGTTTCAGCATTTGAGAACTGTCAGACTGTTTTCAAAGTGCATTATTTTATATTCCCACCAATAGTGTACAGTGAATGTACAAATTTCTCCATCTTGTCCAACATTTGTTTTCTTTAAAAAATTTTTTTTTTTTAATTACAGGCATCCTCATAGGTATGAAGTAGTATCTCATTGTGGTTTTGATTTGCATTTCTTTGGTTGCAAATAATGTTGAGCATCTTTATTATGTGCTTATAGGCAATTTGCATATCTTTGGAAAAATACGTATTCAGATCCTTTGCCCACTTTTATTTTTGAGTTGTGATAGGTCTTTATATATGCTGGATACAACTGTTGTATCAAGTATATGATTTTTGGATATTCTCTCTTTGGGTTTTTTTTTTTTTTTTTTTTTTTTGCTTTCTTGATTCTGTTCTTTGAAGTACAAAATTTTTAATTTTGATGAAGCTTAGTTTATAATTTTTTTTCTTTGCTTGCACTTTTCGTGTCCTATGTGAACATAGTTTTGATGATCAATTTTGCCTGATGAAACATGTTTTTATTGGTTACGGGGTTCATCAGATTGTAGGCAACATGTTTCTCATCTCAACCACTTTCTCCTTGAAGGTGATCTCAGTTTGCAGCTTCTTTTAAGGCAGTACCAACAGAGTTGACTTACAGATATTTTACTTTGAAATAGGTTTAAAGGTATGTTAATAAAGTCTAGCTTTTATAGTATAAGATCTTGCAATGTAGTTTTGCATATTTATGATAAAACACTTGTTATTGCTTACATTATAGGTATTAAAATCTGTTTTTGCAGTTTCAGAATGTAGCTTTCTTGTGCCTTATTTTGATGATCATTAAGCTTATTATCTATGCTAAGAAGATGGTTAATGTATTGCAGGTTGAAAAATAGCTTATCTATCTTAAAAGTTAATATCTCGGAAATTTTTGCCACTAATTGATAAATGAGATTTTTTTTGAGATTTAAACTGATTTATTTTTGGTCATACAGAGAAAGTTAAAATTTTCTCCTTACTATTGTAATTGTGAATTTCCTCACTTTTTCCTCAGATAATTAACGTACAGGACACAGCTTACTGATAAGTATGACTAGAACTGTACAAATTAATCCTAGCAGGGCTCCATCCTTTAATGTCAGCTCTGTAAATTGTTTTCACATTATTTCTGTTATTCTGGTGTTACATCTTATGTAGATGCAAATTCTTATTTTGTGGGTGAAAAGGGACATGGTTCAGTAGGATTCAAGAACTTAAAAATTGCTCTCCTTCACATTTCTAATAAGTAATAACTCTGCTAAAATGAAGTCAGAGTAATTATACAGGAATGATAATGGAATCTGTTACCGATTTAGAAAAACAAATTTTATTTCCATTATAATACATGTAAATGGCCTGCTGTTTATTTTAAAATTACTATATTTCTGGGCCCTAGAAAGATTCTGCATTTCATAATTTAGTAGAAGTTGGAACAGTTTCTAGGAATGTCCTAATATGCCATAGGGAACAGTAGTACTTTTAAAAGTTCTGACATTCATCTAGTAAGGTGTTTCTATGTCCAAATAACTCCCCCTCCTCCCAAGAGTAGATACAAGAAGTATTTTTGGTAAATCTGCCTAGTTTTTTTTTTTTTTTTGTATGATTCTCATATCATTGAAGGTGCCTAAATAATTTTTAGTCAAACAGCTACTTACATTGCCACTTTGACATTACCACTGATGAGAATGGAACGCTAAATTGAGCATGGGAAATGAGTTTCATTGTCCATAAAAGGCTCTTTTCAGTATATCCTAACCTTCTATCAGGGCATTGCCAAGAAAGGAAGAGACCGCTTCCTTCAGGCTGTGGATTTGACTTTGGCATTCTCACAGGTACACTGTGAGTTCAAATCTCTTGCTTAATAAAGTGGAAGTTAGTCTGCTTCCTGTGGTTCTGCTGCTCTGGGAGCCTCTGACTCCTAATGAAACCCAAATGCAGAGAGCTAATGAGACCAGTTATTGGCCAAATTATGATGTTCAAAATGTATTTGTGAAATACTTGGAATTTCTTATTTCTGGGGAGTCTACTGACTTCTGGGGTCATATGAAAGGAGAATTTCACTGAGAAGATGCTCATTACATTTCATAATTGTATGTTACCCTTTAGAGAGGTCAAAGAAGCAGCTTTATTGCAACTAAGGGATGTTGAAAGTTTGGTTCTGCCTGCCTTTATTTGGGCTCCTGCGTGTTTTCCTGTCTTTCCTTATCCCTGACTTCTGGTTAGGTGGTGGGTTGCTTTCTTTCTGTGCGCAGCCTGGATTCCAGGGTCCTCTCTAACTCTTAAATCAGTACCCTGAACTTTATCACATTAGTGAACATCTTTGTTTCTGTTTTTGAACCTGTCATGCCTGTCCCTAATGTCACACAAACTCCTCTCCTTGTCTGCTCTTGTGGCCACGTTGCTCAGTACTTTTGCGCGACAGGACAACTTTGAAGATGGTTGTTTGTGTTGCTCGGCTTTCAGTTGTGTAGAGAAGAGAGTCTAATTCTTCCTACTTTAAACACAAAGGGATTTATGGCAGGGAATTAAATGTCTTGCTGAATTGTTGAGGGGCTTAAAGACACATTCAAGCCTGACCTGCCAAGAGCACCTCTCACATACCCCCTTCAGAACCGGGCTGCCAGGGGAACTGATAGTCCAGCTGCTCAGGAAGCTCACGGCTGAAGTGGATGGTGCTGATAACACCCGACCCCACAATCCTGCTGCCTCCGTTGCCATCCACAGTGGTGTGATGGATACGTCAATGCTCTTTTTTGCTCCCTACTTAACTCAGATTCAGATGTAACTCAGGTGGATCATACAGGTTTATATTTTATAGGATTCATATTTATCATGATCTGATGGATACAACTTAAGTCTAGTCCAGAATACCAGTAGCAAGGGGGCTGGGAGATGTGGTTTTGAGCTTTCCAGCCCTCTGCAGTTTGTTAGTAGAAGGCTGGAATAATTTGAGTCACTCTGGGGTATTCTCTACTAATGTATGGTTTCCAGCTAAAGCTGGATCTTTGAAATTGTCCTACCGTGCTTTCACTTGTTCTTATAGTGATTCTTCTGTTCATGAACATGACAATTCCTTTTCCACCTTACTCTGGTCCCTTTTAGCAGATGACTGGAGCGTAAGCTTGAGAGGAAAAGAAAGAAGCTATTATTGGGTGTGAACTCCACTTAATCATTCTTCCTGCCTTATCTTTTGTTACTTTCAAATTGCTGTAAGTTGGTGCAATACCACTGTGTGGCATGTAGGAAAGAGGAGGAGATGAGAGTCAGAAAGACCCTAGGGATACCGAGACTCTTGGAATTGGTGTCTAGGAGGTGCAAAGGACAAGAATGAGGAGAGAAATAAAAACATTCTGGAGGCTTCAAAAACAACTTCTTGGGAGCATTTGACACCATGAAATTACTCTTTGCTTCGTGAAAATGTTTCTGCACTGAGTCCAGGATGCTTTATTCTCCTGTTGCCCAGAAACCCTTTCCGTTTCCTTTCTTGATTCCTCTCCTTGCCTCAGGGCTCAGTCCTCTTCTTCTCTTTGTGGGCAATCTTCTCCTTAATTGATCTCTAGTCTTGTATTTCCCAGAAGTCTAGACTTGAACTTCCGGTGGCCCACATTGATCCCCTTGTAGGTATCTAGTATGTCAAAAACCAAACTCTTGATGGTTTTCTTCGCCCATATCTGCCTCTTACCCGGTGTACCCTATCTTACTAAATGGATTATAATTTACCCAGTAACTCAGGCACAGAACCCTGGAGCTGTCCTTGATCTTCTTTAATTTCTCATATTCACTCTACTAATGAATTTTGTTGGTTCTGCCTTCAAACTAAGTTCTGAAACTGTCACTTGTAATCATCCTTGTTGCCATCCCAGGACACCATCAACAGTAGCAAGCTTTCTGAGTGGTACCCTCACTTCACTGTTCTGCACCCAACAGCCAGAGCGAGTAAGTCCCTAGATCATGCCTTTCTGCTGCTCACTTAGGATGTAGATCCATTGTGCCTAGGATACGATAGAAAGGTCTTACTGTGGCCTGAAAGGCTTTATGTATATAGTCCTGGTGGTCTATCTGACCATACCTCCTGTCTCTGTCTAGCTTACTAAACTTCGTCCATGTTGGTCTTTTAAGTATAACAACCCCCCAACTTACTGGGTAGATACATAATCGTATATATCTATTTTTCTGTTCCCCACTAGAATGGTTTATTCTCAGGAACTTAATTTTACTCACTGTTTTATGCTTCCTTTGGCACATGGGTACTGATGTATTGGCTCATTGGAAGGTAGGGGCAGTGAAATTATTTTAAAGGTCTTGTCTCAGTGGAAGATTGAAGTTTAAAGATTGAAGATCAAAGACACAAAAGTGTCTTTAGTGGAGGGACAGTTTGTAAGAAATAATAAAATATGTGACAGATGACAGGTAAGAGAAAGTAAGCATTCAGGAATAGTATAAGTTTTGAACTTTGGAAATCATAGAAAAAATGAAGTGAATAGCAGCAACCTGAGCAAAATGGTAGGCATTAGGAAAGGGAAAGTGGAAACAGTATAAAATGGCAAAGTAAGGTGAAAGGAACAAAAGTGAGTGGGCCAGAGACTCCCTGTTTGGCCAGATGAAGCAGTCCATTCATCCCAGGTCCATTGTCTTAAAGCCCAGACCTCCTGGAAGTAATAGAACAAACAAGCATAAGAAGGCTCAGAAAAGTGGACAGAAGGTGGTGGGCAGTCTGGGGACTTGAGAAATGACAAGAAGGCGAGTTCTTTAGGTGTTCTTATTGGCTGCCATGCATCCTGGACAGCATGTTGCAGAAGCCTCCAACCTGGAACAGCCAGCAGCGCGGGAGAAACGCAAAGGAGAGCCTTTCCCTAGCCAAAGTAAAGGGAAAAGAGGATCTAAGAAAATGGGTGTCGGTACTCCATCCTCCTCCTGCCAAACACCAAGCGAAACCTCTCCTCTGACACAGTTTCAGCAAGGCTGAGCTGGGAGCTGACTCTACCACATCCCCCTGCCTCGCCCTTGAACACGGGCAGCAGGCTCTAGGCCACCACCTGGAGGTTGTAAGTATGCCTGAGCAGAGCGCTAATCCCTTCCCTGCCTGGCAGCAGCAGGTGGCACTTCAGTTCTCCTACCAGGTACTGTTGACAGGACCAGCCAGCTGAAGTTGGGCTTAACGAGCTGGTGCGATTAGGGACTACTGAGCTTGATTTCCTCCCTGCCCCCTTCCCTCTGGTCCCCTGTGGAGGAGCCGAGTCTTCACACCTACTGCCATCAAGAAGGTAGAAGAGATGGAAGGAGGCAGGCTAGTTGGCACTCTGCTTTGTTGCTTCCCTCCTCTGGTATAATGGGGCTGGCTGGGGTATAGCAAGTTTGCGACAACAAAGTAGCCTAACGGCCCTTGGCTTCCATCTCTGGTGGTGGCTTGGCTGAAGGGGAGGCTGATCTTGTGAAATGGGGGCAACAGGAAGGGTAAATTGGAGCCACACTTTGGCCCGAAAGGTGTCAGTGTGCTGAACTTTGACTCCACCTGCCTGCAGCGAGACAGTGTGAGTCAGTGTGTGGCTCTTGTCTGGGTATTGGTAGGGGGAGAGCCTAATTGGGTATGAGAATGTGTACACCCACCCATCTCTGGCACTACACTTACCAGGGGACTGGCTGCTGAAAGAAGGTTAAATATGATCCAGGGTTTCTTAACAAAAAATGTACTGCGTATAGATACTCACTCATTACTCCAAGAACCAGGAAAATCACTCATGAATGAGAAAGAACAGGTACCAACAGTGAGTATTATCTGACAAAGATTTGAAAACGTTTTAGCAAGCTGTCACAAAGTCGCTTGTAACAAATACAGTAGAAAATCTCAAGCAAAAAATTCATTAAAAGGTATCAAAAAAATTTGAGCTGGAAAAGAACAAATAAAAATGGCTGAATGGAGACGAGGGGATAGAATCAGTGAGCTGGAAGATAAATCAGTAGTATTTACCCAATGTGAACAACAGAAAAGACACAAGAAAAAATGAACAGTCTCACAGACCTGTGAGACAAGAAGTTAATATCCATGTCATCATAACCCAGAAGGAAAGGACTGACAAAGTGAGACGAAGAAAGTATTTGAAGAAATACTTGAAAACCTGCAGAATTTGGCAAAAGACATAAAATTTGCAGATGCCAGAAATGTTAATTTTTAACAAAAATTTTTATTTTATTTTTGAGAAACCAAGCACAGGCAGGGGAGGGGCAGAGAGAGAGGGAGACACAGAATCCAAAGCAGGCTCCAGGCTTTCAGCTGTTAGCACAGAGCCCAACGTGGGGCTTGAACCCACAGAGTGTGAGATCATGACCTGAGCTGAAGTTGGTGCTCAATAGACTGAGCCACCCAGGCGCCCCTCAAGAAGCTTTAATGAATTCCCAAAAGGAGAAAACCCAAAGAAATTCATTCCTAGACACATCATATTTTAAACTTGTGCAAACTAAAGACTAAAAATGATTGAAAGTAGTCCAAGATTGGGGCGCCTGGGTAGCTCAGTCGGTTGAGTGTCCAACTTCGGCTCAGGTCATGATCTCACGGTTCGTGAGTTGGAGCCCTGCATCAGGCTCTGTGCTGACAGCTCGGAGCCTGGAGCCTGCTTCGGATTCTGTGTGCCCCCCCCCCCCCCCCCCCCCCCCCCCCCGGCTCGCTCGCTCTCTCTCTCTCTCTCTCTCTCTCTCTCAAAAATGAATAAACATTGGAAAAAAAATACAAAAGAAAGTACTCCAAGATACACAATACATTACAGGTTGGGGGGCGGGGGGGACAAGTCCAAATGGGAGGAGCTTACTCATCTGAAACCATGCATACCAGAAAGAAGTGACACAGCATTTTTCAATTACTGAAAGAAAAGAACTATCAACCACAGATTCTTACTGTGACAAAATCAGGAATGAAAGGAAAAGGAAAACTTACTGGATGAAGGAACATTAAGAGAATTGCTAGCAAACATAACTTTAAAGTGTAGGTAAAACAAATTCTTAAAATGGTAAGGAAATACTGGAAGAAGGCTTGGAACTTCAGAAAGGAAAGGACAACACTGGATGGGTAAATAGATTGTCCTTAGAGCTTCTTAAATCATATTTGGTTGTTGAAGCACAAATTATAGCAATGTGATAAGGTACTAAATATATGTAGGAAAAATATTTAAGACAGTTATACTTAAAAAGTGAGGAAGATGAAGGGACTTAAATGCAAGTAAGTTTTCTGTGTTGAACTGATAAAATGCTAATAACAATGGAGTGTGATGTTACAAATACATATTTTAATCCTTAGAACAATCATGAAAAAAACTAAAAGTGAAATACTCGAAGCACTAAAAAAAGAAAGATGCAATTTTTAAAGTTGACATAACCCACAGGAAAGAAAGGAGAGGACAAGCAGAGGAAGAAACAGGAAACAAATGGCAAACTTGAAGGCCTGTCACATTTATAATTACCTTAAATGTAGAGGGTCTGAATATACCCATTAAAGGAGAGATTGGCAGAGTGGATAAGAAAAGATACAAAATTACTCTATATACGAGAAACTCAATTCAACACAATGACATAGGTAGGGTGAAAGTAAAGGATGGTAAAAGATACACCATACACACACTAATTAAAATTAAAAGTGAGTGGCCATATTATCAGGAAAAGTAAATTTCGGAGCAAAGAAAATTAGAGACAGAGACACATTACTTATAAAAGAATCCATTAGGAAGACCTAACGATCCTAAATGTGTACATACCAGGGAGCAAAGCCTCAAAATACATGGAGTGAAAACTGAATAGAACTGAAAGGAGGAATAAATGTCTAATAGATTATGTATTATTTACATGTATAAATCAAAAGGTGGAGTCTTTATCCCTCCATTATCAGCAATTTATGAAACTACCAACAAATGAGAGGAAAATCTCTCAACACATGAATATTGACATATTTATAAATAATCCATGCATGGATCAAAGAACTAGCCCAAAGGAAAATTGGAAAAAAAAAAAACAACCCATAAAACTGAAGGAAAATACTACATATCAAATTTGAGATGTACTTTAAAGCAGTGCTAAGAGGGAAATACATAACTGCAAATAATTATATGAAAAGAGGAAAGGTCTAAAATCAGTAACTCAGGCTCTTAACCTCAAGAAACTAGGAAAAGAAAAACAGAAAGCAAGGAGAAGGAAGGAAATAGTAAAGAACAGAAACCAATGAAATTGAAACTAATAAGGAAAAAATGGAGTAAAAATATTATTCTGTGAAAAATAAAATTGATAATTTCCAGCAAGATTGACAAAGATAAAAACACATCCCAATAAATTAGGAAAGAAACAGGATTTCAGTAAAGATCCTGTAGCTATTAAAGGAATAATAAGGGAATAATACAGCTTTGCATTCATAAATTTGACCACTTAGAGGAAACGAATCAATTCTTAAAGACTAAAACCTACCCAAACTAAATTAAGAGGAAATAACCTGAATTAATGATGTAGCCATTTGAGAAAATGAATTCTTCATTAAAAAGATCCTGAAAAATCTCCAGGCCCAGATGGTTTTGCTCGCAGAAATTTAAAGAAGGTTAAGCAATATTTAAGGAATTAATACAATTTTTCTGTAATGTTTTCCAGAAAAAAGAAGAGGAGGGAATATCCACAAACTCAGTTTATGAGGCTAGTTATTACCCTAATAGGAAAATCAGGTAAAGACAACACATGCAAAAGGAATTCTGCCATCTCAGTATCTTTCATGAACTTACAAGCAAAATATTAGCACATCAAATCCATTTATATATATATCATATTTGTATATATGTATAAATTATACATATAAAATTTAATGTAGCCAAATAAGATTTATTTCAGGCATACAAGTCTGGTTCAACATTTAAAAATCAGCGTGTGACCTACTGAGTTGGCAGGCTGAAGAAGAAAAATCGTGTGACTTAACAGTTGACCAGGGGGCGCCTGGGTGGCTCAGTTGGTTAACCGTCTGACTTCAGACTTCAGCTCAGGTCACAATTTCGCGGTCCGTGGGTTCCGTGTCGGGCTCTGGGCTGATGGCTCAGAGCCTGGAGCCTGCTTCCGATTCTGTGTCTCCCTCTCTCTCTGCCCCTCCCTGTTCATGCTCTGTCTCTCTCTGTCTCAAAAATAAATAAACGTTAAAAAAAAAAAAACAACAGTTGACCCAGAAAAAGCATTTGATAAAATCCAACATGCATTCATAATTTAATAAATCCAAAACATAGGAGTGGGGAACTTTCTGAACCTAGGTAACATCCACAAGAAATTCCTTCTAACACCACACTTAATGGTTAAAAGTGGAACATTTTCCCTGTAAGGTTGGGAAGAAGGCCAGGGTGTGTGCTCTTAACATTGCTATTCAAACAGTACTGGAAGTTCTAGCCACTGCAATAAAGCAGGAAAAAGAATTAAACAAGATATTCCTGTTTGCAGATTACACTATTATTTACCTAGAAGATCCTAAAGAATCTTAGAAAAAAAGGAACAGTGAGGTCAACACCTTTGCATACAAGATAAACACACAAAAATCACATTTCTATTTGACAAGAAATATGTGAAAACTGAAGTTAAAACCAATACTTTATTGAGAGGGGGGAGGGAGAGAGAATCCCAAGCAGGCTCCATGTTGTCATCACAGAGCCTGATGTGGGGCTTGAACTCACGAATCTTGAGATCATGACCTGAGCTGAAATCAAGAGTTGGGCACTTAAACGACTGGACTGCCCAGGGGCCCCCAAACTAGTACTATTTATAATTGTTCCAAAAATAAAAAATTTTCAGGCTTAACCTTCAACAGGTGTAGGATTTTTGTACTAAAGACTACAAATGCTAATGAAATCAAAGAGCTAGATAAATGTTAACACATACTGTGTTCATATATTATGTTCAGTACAGTAGACTTCAAGGAAAAAATAGTCATCAGGATCCAGGATTAGACAGTGAATTCATAGTGTTGGGACCAAAAGCACAATCCACAAAAGAAAAAAATGTGATCAGTTGGAGCCCCTTAAATTTAAAAACTTTTGCTGATGGTAAGACCATGTTAAAATAATGAAAAGAGAAGCTATAGACTGGTAGAAAATATTTGTGACTGACAAATCTGCCAGAAAGCCTTAAGTAGAAGATACAAAGAGCTATCAATATTCAGTAGTAACAAAAACAAACCAATTACAAAATGGGCAAAAGACAACATAAATTTCACTAGAGAGGACCTATAGATGGCAGGTAAGCACAGAGAAAGACATTCAGTATCGTTAGCCATTAGGGAAATTAAAACCATAGGAAGAAACCCCTGGTGAAGGTAAAATAAAAAAATGACAGCACCAAACATTGGGAAACACATAGAGAAACAGCTTTACATTTACACTGCTGGTAGGAACCACTACTGTAGAAAAGTGGTTTGGTAGTTTCTTATAAAACTAAATGTGCAACTACCATAGGACCCAGGTGCTTATGGGTATTTATCAGAGACAAATGAAAACAGTTCCATAAAAACCTGTACAGAGGGATGCCTGGGTGGCTCAGTTGGCTGAGCATCCAACCTCAGCTCAGGTCATAATCCTCTGGTTTGTGGGTTTGAGCCTGGCATCGGTTTTTGCGCTGACAGAATAAATCCCAGTGGATTGTGGTGAATGATTTTTTTAACGTATTGTTGGATTTGGTTTGCTAGTATTTTATTGAGGAATTTTTCATTTATGTTCATCATAGATGTTGGTCAGTAGTTCTTTATTCTGTGGTGTCTTTATCTGTTTTTCATATTGAAGTAATGCTTACCTTGTGGAATGAATTTGGAAGTTTACCTCCTTTTTCTGTTTTTGGAAAGTTTGAGAAGAATAGGTATTAACTATTTTTTAAACGTTTGGTAGAATTTGCCTCTGAAGTCATCAGGTCCTAGACTTTGGTTCGATGTGAACTTGTTGATTATTGACTCAATTTCTTTGCTATTTATTGGCCTCAAATTTGCTATTTCTTCCTGTTTCACTTTTGGTAATTTATATGTTTCCAGGAATTTATCTGTTTCTTCTGGGTTGTCCAATTTGTTGGCATATAGTTTTTCATAATATTCTCATAGGATTGCATTTCTGTGGTGTTTTTATTTATCTTCTCTTATTTGCCATTTTATTTGAGCTCTTTCTCTTTTCTTCTTGGCAAGCCTGGCAAGAGGCTTCTCAATTTTACTGATTTATTTTTCCCCCGAAGGACTGGCTCCTGCTTTCATTGATCTGTTCTATTGTTTTTTCAGTTTCTATATCATTTATTTCTGCTCTGATCTTTATTATTTTCTTCCTCCTGCTGGTTTTAGATTTGGTTTGTTCTTTCTGTAGCTGCTTTAGGTGTAAGGTCAGGTTGCTTGAGATTTTTCTTGCTTCTTGAGGTAGGCCTGTATTGCTATGGACTTCTCTCTTAGAACTGCTTTTACTGCATTCAAAAGGATTTGGACTGTTGTATTTTCATTTGTTCTCTTGTGCTTTTTTCTTCTTTCATTTCTTGGTTGGCCTGTTAACTGTTTGGTAGCACATTGTTTTCCAAATTTTGTCTTGTGGTTGACTTCTAGTTTCGTAGAGTTGTGGTCAGAAAGTTCTTCTTGAATTTGTTAAGGCTTGTTTTATGGAGTAATAGGTGATCCATTCTTGAGAATGTTTCATGTGCACTTGAAATGAATGTGTATTCTGTTTTAGGATGTCATGTTCTGAATATATCTGTTAAACCTATCTGTTCCAATGTGTTATTCAAATTCAGTGTTTCCTTGTTGATTTTCAGTTTAAATGATCTGTCCATTGATGTAAGTGGGGTGTTAAAGTCCTCTACTAATAATGTATTATTGTAGATTAGTTCATTACTGTTTTATGTATTTGGGTGCTCTCATGTTGGGCACATAAATATTTAAAATTGTTATATATTCTTGCTGGATAGTCCCCTTTGTCTTGTGTTACAGTCTTTGTTTTAAAGTCTGTTTTGTCCAGTGTGAGTATTGCTACTTTATTTTGACATCCATTTGCATGATAAATTTTCTCCATCCCCTCACTTTTGATCTACAAGTGTCTTTAGGTCTAAAATGACTTTCTTTTAGACGGCATATAAATGGGTCTTTTTCCCCCCATTCTGTTACCTTGTGCCTTTTGATTAGTCTATTTACATTCAAAGTAATTATGGATAGATACAGATTTGTTACTTTGTTACTTGTTTGGTGGTCATTTCTGAATATTTTCCTCTGATCCTTTCTTTCTCCTTTGCTGATTTTCTTTAGTGATGTATTTGGGTTTCTTTCTGTTTATTCTTTGCATGTTAGTGGTTTTTGATATATGGTTACCATTAGGTTTGTATCATAAGATCATCTGCATATAGCAGTCCATATTAAGTTGCTTAAATTTGAACCCATTCTTTACTCCTCTCCTCACCACATTTTAGGTCTATTATGTTGTCATATTTCACATTTTTTAATTTTGTGAGTTGCTTGATTTTTTTTTTTTTACAGAAATAATTCATTTTTACTGCTTTTGTGTTTCCTACCCACATGCTATTATTTATAGTCTCCTTTCCACTCAGAGTCCCCTTCAATACTTCTTGAAGGGCTGGTTTAGTGGTCATGAACTCCTTTCATTTTTGTTTGTGGAAACTCTTAATCTCCTTCCATTCTGGATGATAGCCTTGCTGGATAGAGTATTCTTGGCTACAGATGTTTCCCATTCAGCATTCTGAGTACATCCTGCCACTCCCTCTGGTTTCAAAAGTTTCTGCTGGAGAATTCCTCTTTACCCTTAGGAGGTTTTCTTTTTATGTTACTGTCTTATTTGGCTTGCTGCTGTAAAATTTTTTCCTTTATCACTATATTTTGTCAGTTTTTTTTGAAGTTTATTTACTTGGCGAGAGAGAGAGGGAGAACTGCGCATGCATGAGTGTGAGTGGGGGAGGTGGGGGGGGGCAGAGAACCCCAAGCAGACTCCACACTGTCAGCACAGAACTGGATGCAGGGCTTGAACTCATCAACTGTGAGATCATGACCTGAGCAGAAATCCAGAGTTGGATGCTTAACCAAGTGAACCACCCAGGTGCCCCCTATTTTGTTAATTATAGTAGGTCTTAGTGTAGATCTGCTTTTCTTGATTTTGTTGGGGGTTCTCTGTGCCTCCTGGATTGGTATTTCTGTTTCCTTCCCCAGATAATGGAAGTTTTCAGCTATTCTTTCTTCCCATAAATTTTCAGCCCCCTTTCTCTTCTTCTTTTAGGATGCCTATAATGTGAATGTTAATACATTTGATGGAGTTACTGAGTTCCCTAAGTCTGTTGTTATTTTGCATAATTTTTTTTCTTTTTTGATTCCATTCCTCGGTCTTCTAGGTCATTAACTCATTGCTCTGATTGTCCCAGCCTGCTGTTCACTGCATCAGATGTGTTTCTGATTTTCATCTCTGATTGGTTCTTTTTCTTTCTTCTCCTCCTCCTCCTCCTTTTTATCTTTCGTTCTTATTTTTGTGTTAAGGGTCTCATTGATGGTCTTGTTACACTCTTTGCTCAAGTCCATTGAGTATCCTTATGATCACTGCTTTAAATACTCCATCAGGCATCTTACTGTATCTGTTTTACTTAGATCTCTGGCTGTGGCCTCATCCTGTTTTCTCACTTGTGATAAATTTCTCTGTCTTCTCATTTTGTCTAAGTCCCTGTGCCTGTTTGTGTATGTTAGGTAAGTTACCAACAGCTCCTGGTTCTTGAGGGTAAAGGCTTTATGAAGAATTGATCCCATAGTGCACTCCCAGGCCCTGGGGCTTCCAAGAGTGTCTGCAATATGTGCTGAATGTGCTCTGCTTCTTGTCTTGCTTGCTTTATCTTTCAGGCCAGTTGACTGCAGAGGCTCTAGTTGCCTGCAGAGGCTCTAGTTGCCTGTTGTGGTCAGTGTTTTGTCCCTGGCTTAAATGTGGCAAGGTGTAACTTGGTGTGCTCTGGTCTGCTTGTGAAATGAGACCTGTTACTACTGCCAGTGGAACCGAGGCTCTGCAAAACTTCCAGGTCAGGAGATGTGGTGTGAGCAGGCATTTGGGCTGGTCTTCTAGGGAAGGGGGCCTACTGTGCTGGTACTTAGGCAAACATGACTGGGAAGGATGGTTCCACTGGTGCATGGGGAGGGGTGGGGCTTGGTGTAAGCAAGTTAGGTAGCAAGTGTAGGCGCTGTACTGGTTCCTGTGGGTAGCCCTGTGCTTACGCTGGGGCGGGGGTCGGGGGGTGGGGGCGGAATGGTACCTGCCAGTTCCTTTGTTGCTAGAGTTTTCTCTCCGTCAATACTTCCTCTGGGACATGTTCCAGGATGAGTGAATAACCTCCTCACTGTGTACCCCAGGTGCTCTTCACATCACTGTTTTCAAGCTGTGTGTCCATGGACTGTTTGCCTGCGTTCTAAGAGGAGTTCATTATATCCATTCTCTATCCAAGCCAAGCCCACTTACCTTTAGAACTCCATACTTTAGAGGCACCTGGGTGGCTCAGTCGGTTAAGGGTCTGATGTTCTGCTCAGGTCATGATCTCGCAGTTCGTAGGTTCAAGCCCTGTGTTGAGCTTTGTGCTGACAGCTTGCTTAGAGCCTGGAGCCTACTTCGGATTTTGTGTGTGTGTGTGTCTCTCTCTCTCTGCCCCTTCCCCACTTTTGCTCTCTTTCTCGAAAATAAATAAATAAATATTGGGGGAAAACTTAAAAAAAAAACAAAAACAAAACTCCACACTTCAAACCCAGCTCATTGGCAGAAGTCACAAAATTTAGTCCCTCTGGCTTTCCAAGCCAATTGCTATGGGGGTATATTTTCCCCCTGCACACCAGGGACATCTTTTCAAACCAAGATTGGAAACTCAGAACTTATGAAATGCAGCACATTTGGTGATATGAAATCCTAACACATTTTCACTATAAAATATAAAAACAAATATATTTAGAAAGTTACTTGCAATTCAAGTGATAAAGGAATATATAAAGAACTCTTACAAATTGACATTAAATCTGATTAATCAAATAATAAAGGAGCAAATAGAAATGATCATCAACATGGAAAGTTGTTAAAATTTACCAGTAGTCCCTAGTCAGCAGAAAAATTCAAAATAAAGTGATAATGAGGCCAGGTAAAATTAAAAAAGGCATCCTTTTGGCTGCTGGTGGGGATGTGGAGAGAAGTAGCAACATAACTTGATGTAGCCTTTTGGGAAATCAATATAGCAACATAAATTATTAAAATTTGTCACACAATGCACATATATGCCAGTATGCATCACATGCATGGATACACCCTTAGATTTCAATTCCACTCTTGGAATTCTGTCTTGGAATAAACTGCTAATGTGTAAGATGATAGAGAATGTTTTGTGGCATTGCTTACAGAGACCACAGGAAACAAAAGTAGTCAAGGTATGACTGAAATAAGCCACATGTGACAGACCGTCTACAGCCATGAAGTAGAAGCAGTATAGCTGTGTGGCAGATGTCTGGGAGGAAATTTTAGAAGGCGTTGAGTGTGAAAATGAAATTGCAGAAAGGTGTATAAATGGATTCTATTTTACAAACAGTGATGAAACTTCTGTATATGTATTCATATGATTATATGATGGAGAAAATTATAGAGGAATGCATATTAAGGGAGGGGAGAGTAGGAAGCAAAAGGAGAGACCACTAAAACCTTACCGAATGGTCTGTATGATATCACCACAACTAATCCTTTGTAGAAAATGTAAAGAGTTCCTATATATTATATTTAAATTGTTTGTAAAGTGTATATGCATGATAATTTCTAAAAACTGGACTTGAAAACAGACCTACACAGTGTTTTCTTGTGCATATCCTCTTTTAGATCATAGATGTTCTTTGAGGTAGTAACCACACCCTGCAGTGCTGGGCTCAGCCACTTTGTTCACACTTGTCCTTTGACCAAATACAAAGTCTATTAGGAGAGACTGTCAGGCACCCCACAGTTCATGTTAGAAACCTTTGTTTGTGATGTTTTCTTTGACTCATCAAGTGAGGTTATGTGCTTTTTTGGCATTGTTTTTGTGACTCAGATAAAGTTTTCCATATTGTACTTTACATGTTGTTAGGCCATTAGCACCCAAGGGTGTCTTAGAAGCTCATATTTATGACATTTACTTGCAGTAAAGTTAATCAACAAGAGCTAGATGGTTGCAAACAAAGAATTGAAGATTTATGGGTAATGTATGCAATCATTGGCTTTAGGGTCCAATTGTTTCCATGTTTTATTTTACTTATATGATACCTGAGAAAATTGATTAACTTTAGTAGTGGGATTAGTTAATAGCTTTTAAAAATAATTTCTCAGGTGGACTCAGGTGGCTCAGTCCAGCGTCCAGCTTTGGCTCAGGTTGTGATCTCATGGTTTGTGAGTTCGAGCCCTGCATTAGGCTCACTGCTGCTGTCGACGCAGTGCCCACTTCGGATCCTCTGTCCCCCTCTCTCTATGCCCTTCCCCTGCTTATGTGCGCGCGCGCGCTCTCTCTCTCTCTCTCTCTCTCAAAAATAAATATTAAAAAAAGTTTCTCTTGTAATTTCAAGATGTACTTTAGTTATATTAACATAGGAGCTTAAAAAGAATTATAGAAGTTTATTTCCAAGCTGAATAAAAATGTGACAGCTGCTTGTTATTATCATAAATAGAAAAAGCCCCTCAAATTTGCAAGAAACATTAAAACTACATTAGGACCTCAGAATAGATGGATATTATGTCTTCATTTTTTTGTTGCTGGACTGAATATAAATGCTGAAAACACATTTCAGTCTGATGTGCCTGAGCCCTATCTGGTATATAATTTAATTTGGCACATATGTGATGCAGAAATGTGCTTGGTACTTGAGTTATGGGAGAGTGAACATGGAAATTCAACAGTCTCAAATTCAGAAAACAATCATTACTGACATGATCACTGCAAGTCAAACATGTCCTTATACAGTATTATCTAGAGAAAGTTTATTTCCAGGTCTACTCAAGTACAAATTAACCTGACTGTGCAGGGTAGTACTTTGGGGGGACTTCTATATGTAAAAAATTGAGGTTAGTACCCCTGTGATTATGACTTGTGCTTTATTACAGATTTTAAAATACATTGCAAAAAACTAATGTTTATAGAAGCCTTGAAGTTTTGTTGCTGAACTTTGGAGCTTCAATGAACATGGTTTGATTAGTACTACAGTGTGGTATGTGGAAGAAATGTCACAAGAAACTGCATTTTTGGGTTTGGAGAATTTTATTTTTCAGGTGTATTATGGTATACTAAAACAGTTTATGCTGATAAAATCTGCTTTCTGGTTTCTTTAAGACCTGGCTTGTTTGACAGTGACAGTATTTCCACAGTGTAAATATCTTCATTTCAAAAGAACACATACACAAGAAGATTTTGGGATAATAACATACGTTAAGAAACAAATGAGGATGAAAAAAGACTGAGCAAACATTTTAATTAAACATAAATACATCATGTAAACAAAATAAAGTAGTTGTCATTTTTCTGAGCTCAGATTTTCTAAAAAAAAAAAAAAAAATCTGTAAAATCCTTTGTAGTGTTGTAAACATATTGTTTTTACTTACTCCTACACCAAGAGGTATGATGTGCAATGCAGTTAAAAGAAAATTTTTTTTCTTAATGTTTGTTTATTTTTGAAGGAGAGAGGGAGGGAGGGAGGCAAAGAATCCGAAGCAGGCTCCAGGCTCTGAGCTGTCAGCACGGAGCCCAATGCGGGGCTTGATCTCATGAACCATGAGATCATGACCTGAGATGAAGTGGGACGCTTAACTGACTGAGGCATGCAGGTGCCCCATGCAATGCAGTTTTTTTAATTGCGAAGAATTAACACCATTCAGTTACATAAGCTTTCATTTTTCCAGAAAATTCTTATCTGGAGTATGGTAACCTCCCTCATCAGGCCCTGTGACATGTTTACAGAAACCCAGATTCTGGAACGGGTTCTTGCAGCATGAACTGTTTATTCTGGTCATGCCTTTCTTTCAGTGTTTCCCTGGAGTATCTCCACCTTAGTAATAAATGACCTTGTTTTATGAAATGTATGAGATTTTTCATATTAGTCAGCTTCTGGCAGTAATATTTGATATCTTTGTTGGGATGCACATGACCCTGTCTAGATTATGTGCTTTGGGCTGCTCTGACATCCACATCCAGCCATTATCAGCTTGTTACAATTACACTCATCACATGCTATAGTTTTGAGTTCTTGTTTTCGTGCTCTGTTAGGCAAAATAAGTAAAACATTCTTTTAGATCCATCCTGTTGTTAGATGTTTCTGGTGTTTGTAGTCCTGAATAACCTGTATTTAGTTTGGGTCTAACTTTGAAGATTTAGACTGTGAATTTTTCTAAACGGCTACGAATACCTCAGACTCTGCTTAAAATCTTTCAGGGGATCCCTCTGCAGAATAAAATTCAAACTCTTAAGCTTGCAGGACTGCTGCTCATGGTAAAGTTGGTTGTGCCCTACATGTGGGTATCCGTAAGGAGTCGAGTCCCACCAGTTCATCTCCCCAAGCTCTAGGGCTGGTGGCGGTGGTCGGGCACTTGTCCAGTTCACTCAGAGGCATCATTTGGCTAATGGAGCCTTTACTTAAGGCTTTTCATCTGGCTTTTGCTTTCTTTAAGCTACACTTTATTCTCTGTTCTGGTCAGTATCACAGACCTGTATCTATTATGGTCCTGTTATTTAAAACCACTTGAAGTTCTCCAAATGTACTATGTGCTACAGTACTTTTCTTGTAATAATAATGAGAGCCAACATTGATTAAACATTTATGCCAGAACTTTATGGCATTACCTTACCTAGTCCTTATTAAATGAGGATAGGTCTCTTATTGCCTGCATTAAGTACACCTGAGGAAATGTTAAGTGGTTTGTTCAGGATCACAGAACTATAAAATGGTGGCACCAGGATTTGAACCCAGGCTATGATGGACTCTTTTTTTTTTTTTGAGGTATAATTGATATATAACATAATAATCGGTTTTAGGTGTGCAACATAATGATTTGAGACATTTATATATATATAATATATTCACGCACACATTGAGAAATGATCAGCACTTGTAAGTCTAGTTACCACCACATTTGGATAAAATTTTTTTCTTGTGATGAGAACTTTTAAGATGTGTTCTCTTAGCAACTTTGAAAAATACAATACTGTATTTTTTAACTGTAGTCAATATGCTATACATTATACCCCAGGACTTATTTATCACTGGAAGTTTATATCTTTTGACCACCTTCACTCATTAAATTCAGCCCCTATCCCTGGCAACCCCCAGTCTGTTCTCATAGATGAGTTTGATTTTCTTTTTGGATTCTACAAATAGGTGAGATCATATGGTATTTGTCTTTGACTTATTTCACTTAGCATAATGCCCTCAGGGTCCATCCATGTTGTTATAAATAGCAAAATTTTATTCTTTTGTTTATGGCTGAATAATACTCCCTTGTATATATACTACATTTGCTTTATCCATCATTCATTGGTGGACACTGACACTTAGGCTGTTTCTGTGTCTTGGCTGTTGTAAATAATGGTGCTGTGATTGGGGGGGTATAGATACCTTTTGAATTAATGGTTTTGTTTCTTTCAGATAAATACCCAGAAGTGGAATTGTTAGATTATATGGTATTTTTTTCTTATTCTTTTTTTTAATTCTTGAGAAACTTCCAAATTGACTTCCATAGTGGCCACACCAGTTTAAATTCTCCACCTACAGTGCAGAAAGATTTCCTTTTCTCCACATTCTCAACCGGCATTGGCTATCTCTCTCTGACAATAGCCATTCTAACAGGTGTGAGATGATATCTCACTGTGGCTTTCATTTGCACTTATGGTTAGTGATGCTGAGCACCTTTTCATGTACTTGTTGGCTATTTATAGGTCTTTGAAAAAAGGTCATTCAAGTCCTTTACCTGTTTAATATGATAATTTTGTTGAGTTTTATGAGTTTTTGATAGATTTTGGATATTAACCTCTTAACAGCTGTATGTTTCACAGATATGTTCTGTTTCATAGGTTGCCATTTCATTTTGTGGATTGTTTTTCTTTGCTGTGCGGAAGCTTTTTTAGTTTGACCTAGTCTCACTTGTTTATCTTTGCTTTTGTTGCCTTTGCTTTGGTGAGAAATCAAAATATCATTGCCAAGACCAATGTTAAGGAGCTTCCTACCTATGTTCTCTTCCAGGAGATTTATGGTTTCAGGTTTTTTGTTCAAATCTTTAATCCATTGTGAGTCTGTTTTTGTGTATGATGTAAGAAAAATGGTCCAGTTTCATTCTTTTGCATGTGGCTGTTAAGCTTTCCCAGCACCATTTAGTGAAGAGACTGTCCTTTGCCCACTGTACATGCTTCGCTCCTTTGTTCATTAATTGACAGTATATGCATGGGTTTATTTCAGGGCTCTCTATTCCACTGATCTATGCATCTGTTTTTATGCCAATACCTTATTGTACTGATTACAATAGATTTTTAATCGAGTTTGAAATCAGGAAGTGTGATGCCTCCAGCTTAGTTCTTCTTTCTGAAGATTGCTTTGGCTATCCAGGATTTTTTTTAGTTCCATACAAGTTTTAGTATTTTTCTATTTCTGTGGAAAAAATGAGACTGGAATTTTTACAGGAATTACATTGACCTTAAAGATTGCTTTGGGTAGTATGGACATTTGAACAGTATCCTTGCAGTCCATGAGCATGGAATATCTTTTCATTTATTTGTGCCTTGTTCAGTTTGTTTCATCAGTGTCTTAAAGTTTTCAGTCTACTAGTCTTTTACTTTCTTAGATTTATTCTTAGATATGTTATTCTTTTTGATGTAATTGTAAGTGGGAGTGTTTTCTTACTTGTTCCTTCTGCTAGTTAATAGTATATAAAAACACCACAGAGTTTTGTATATTGATTTTTATATCCCACTTCACTGAATTTATTCTAACAGTTTTTGGTGGAGTCTTAGGGTTTTGTATATACAATACGTCATTTGCAAATAGAGACAGTTTTAATTCTGTCTTTCTGATTTGGATGAGTTTTGTTTTTTGCTGAATTGCTCTGGCTAAGACTTCCAATACTATGTTGAATAAAAGTGGCAAGAGTAGGCATCCTTGTCTTGTTACTGGCCTTAAAGGAAAATCTCGTTTTTCACCACCAAGTGTAATGTTAGCTATGGGCTTGTCCTCTATGGTTGAGGTACGTTCCATCTGTACCCACATTGGTGAGAATTTTTATCCTGAATGGATGTTGAATTTTGTCAAATGCTTTTTCTGCATCTGTTGAGATGATATGATTTTGGTTCTTCATTTTGTTAACCTATGTGACATTAACTGACTTGTGGATGTTGAGCCATTCTTGCGTCCCAAGAATTTATTTCCAAGGGGGAATAAATCCCCCTTGATGATGGTGTATGATCCTTTTAATGTAATGCTGGAATAAAGTTTGCTGATAGTTTTGTTCAGGATTTTTGCATGTGTGTTCATCAAGGATATTGGCCTGTAATTTTATTTTCTTATGTCTTTGTCTGGTTTCAGTATCGGGAATGCTGGCCTTGCTAAATAAATTTGCAAGTATTCCCTTCTCTAATATTTTTTGGAAGAGTTTGCGGATTGAGATTAGTTCTTTCTGTAAATGTTTGATAGAATTCACCAGAGAAGCCATCTGGTACTGGGCTTCTGTTTGTTGGAAAGTTATGATTACTGTCCCAATTAGCTTTACTATTACTGTTTCTAAAGTTTGTAGATGTTTTCTTGCGTGTCTAGAGATGGCCTGGGGTCACGTTTGAGGACAAAAGGCTGCTTTGGGAAGTTCACTTAAGTGGGTATTTGGTTATGTAGGATAATACAGCATCTTATTCTGGAATGTGGAGCCAAACTGTTCAGCGTAGTAAGATGTAAGGATTCCTTCCCCACCCCTCAGCTGCTGCCTGACCATCACCATTGGAAGAAGTGTTGCACTTCTAGGTTGTTTCTTGTAGGTCTTTAGGGATACCAGAGACTTGGATTTCTGGAAGATAAACTTCCTAGGTTAGGTGAAACACTAGGCTTCCCAAAAACAGGTGGAATGTTGGACTCAGCTACTGAGTACCCACGTCAGTACTCCTGTCTTTGACAGGAGAGTGAAAAGCATGTGTCATACAAGGACAGCAATATTATCAAAGTAAGAGTATTTTAAGAAAAAGGAATCTATAAAATGGGAATGCTGGAAAAGAACAATTAAATCGTACTAAGTATGGCTAGTTATTTGTTTATTTTAGAGAGAGTATGAGCAGGGGAAGGAAGGGAGAGTGGGAATCTCAAGCAGGCTCCGTGCTCAGCTCCGATCCTGATGAGGGCTCGATCCCATGACCCTGGGATCATGACCTGAGTGGAAATCAAGGGTCGCAAGCTTAACAGACTGAGCCACTGAGGTGCCCCAGGTTAGTTGTATTTTTATTTGAATTAGAAATGACAAAAATCTCAAAGGAGAATATTGACAAAAACGTCAGAATCAGTAAGAAGGAAGCCAGTGACACATACAGGAAAAGTTATTAGTGAAGCTAAGGGCAGTCTTTGTTGTTGGTTACTACAGAAATTGGAGAAAGTTTTACTTCAGACACTAGTCTGCAGTTAACATTCCTTGCTGCTCCATGAAAGAGTTAATGTCTTCTCACTTCTCTTCCTTTGCTCATACTGCTTTTGCTTTCTTGTATGTCCTGCATCTAGACGTTAGCCTATTATTTAAAGTTGTATTTGGCTTTAAAGATCCTGCTTAGATGGCACTTACTTCACGAAGTTCGTTCCAGGTGCACAAACCAGAAATGATTTTATGTTGTTGCTTTTATCACAGCAATTTTGAACTATTCTGACAGCACTTGACGTAAATCCTCGGATATTCTCTAGTATGTGGAGCGATAGCTTTATAGGTTAAAGAGCATGTTTCATTTGGCATTATTAGTGTATACATTGTCTTGCGTATACAGTGCATACAGTGGGGTTTGCAGTGCTGGAGACTTGAGCACTGATGTACTGTCACCACGAGACAGAAGGGGGAGGATTCTTGGCAGACAGACGGATAGGTTAGAACTGTCAGTGAAGACAGAATGGGAAGATAGTGGCACCAGTTGGAGACCTGAAGACTTTTCCCAAAGCCACTGCTCCTACTCCCTCTGCCAAAAGTACTTAATGAAGCAGGAGCAAAACAACTTTACTTCTTTTGCTCTCCGGTGAATCAGTCAAGTCTACACCCTAGCCATCGGGCCCAAATACTATCCCCAAGGTGGTTTTCTATCCAGAAGACCTAGATATTTCCAGCTTCCCTTTAGTTTCATTTCTGCCAAATTCTTGAAGGCCAGAGGCTAATCCACTGGAACAGTATTTCCCTGTAGCTTGGTTTTTAATTGTGTTCTGAATTTAGTTTATATTCCTAAATGGTTTTACAAGATTTTTTCTCCCCATGCCCTCAGAGGAAGTTATGTGTTTGTGAACCTCTCGGGTACCATTTTAGTAAATTAAGAATTCAGTTCACTGAATGATACCCCTGTGGCCTGAAAGAGTTAATACAAGTTTCTTAAGTACCTTATTAATTCCCAGGGAATAATTTATGCATTAGAGTGTAGCTTAGTATCTCCTCAGTTACACACACAGTACGGAATTTTCCCCCCCTTTGGAAAGTAGATTTGAACCTTTGAAAACAAATGGAGTTTGAGCTTAAATCTAAGGACCCTGTTTCATAAATAAGTAAACTTGGAACATTTCAGTGAGAGAAGGGGTATTGTTATAAAAATAAAGATGAAGCAGGTTCAAATCCCAGTTTAGTGGTTTACTTTTTTTTTTTTTTAAGATTTATTTATTTTTGAGAAAGTGCAAGCGGGGGAGGAGCAGAGAGGGGGACAGAGGATCCAAAGCATCAGCCCTGTACTTTTGTGAGACTTGGATAGATTAACCTCTCTCTGTTTTTCGCCTTTCTAAAGTAGGGATGAAGCTTACATCAGAGACAGAAGAGTGGTTAGGGACTTAGTACACCTGGCTTATGCACTAAAATTTGGGTTTGTTTCTGGGTTTAACTATTGGATAGCTGTGTGACCTTCACTTAATCAACCTCTCGGACTCTGCTTTTTTCTACCTGTAAACTGGAATAATCCTAGTATCTAATACATAAAGTTGTTATGAGTAGTAACAGCTCAGTAAATGTGAGCTATTTTTATTCTTAGTATTCATTGGTAAGACTTTTGGAGCAGATCAAATGAAGTAGGAGATAGAAAGTGCCAAGTACTGTGTCTAGGAATACTGGCAAACACTGAAGGGAGGATAGCTTTTGCTGTGTTAGAGTTCCTGTTGTAAATTGCAGATGTAATAAGCCACTTGTATAAAATACCATGACACGCTTCACCTCATTTCTTGTGTCGTTAGGCTCTGTCCCTTCTCGAGAAGGCCGTCCTCACAGTTTTGGACACGTTAGCATAGAGTTTAAGGGGCTGGCTTGCTCTTCCTTTTGGCCACCTAGGCAGCAATATCTTGGAGGTGAACTTTACTTTTGGCATTTTGTTCTTTTCCCTTCTATATCCTCTTCTTCCTACTTTTGCTGCCTACTTCCTAAGTCTTCCATTGCCTTCAACTGCGCTATGGTTGCAGGTAAATAAAAGCATCACGTACATAGGTGTATGACCTTGGCATAATGAGGACTCTGGTTTTGTGGTACAAACAGGGTTTTAGCTTTGTTAGACTATGGCTCATTATCAAGGGGAAAGTTATTCTTAGAGTTGCCCATCTAAAAAAGAGGCTAGCTCCTCAGGCTGCAGAGTGGACTATGCTGGGGAGGGGGAGGTAGGAAGAACTCTGGTTTATAAGATGAAATTCCCCCTTGACTCTTGGACTTGAATGTGAGTGACCAGGATGTCCAGAAAGGAGGAACTGCCCTGGTATTTTTCCAGTAGGGACCAGCTATGTGGAGGCAGATAGAGGACTGAAAGTAAGGAATATGGACAAGTAGTCTGTAGTTAAACCTGCCTTTTGGGGCCAGAGCACACATACATTAAGATAGCCTCCTGGGTTGGTAGATGTCCAAGGGGTTTACTCCTTGGGCATTGTTGGGCTGTTCATGAAGTAGTAACAGGAGGATGAAGAGTGACTGACTTGGGGACTTCATATATCCCATGTTTTTTTTTCCCTTAATTTTTATTAAAAGGTTGTTTTTTGTTTTTATTTTTTAACATTTATCTAGTTTTGAGAAATGGAGCATGAGCGAGGGAGGGGCAGAGAGAGAGTAAGACCGAATCGGAAGCAGGCTTCAGGCTCTGAGCTGTCAGCCCAGACCCAGACATGGAGCTCGAACTCATGAACTGTGAGACTGTGACCTGAGCCGAAGTCTGACGCTTAACCGACTGAGCCACCCAGACAACCTTCATATATCCCATGTTTATGGCATTTTTTAATGTAGCACAGTAATGAAAATTCATGCTGTTGGTGGTGTATAGGTGAAGTGCCCCAATAATAGTAAGTTTGGTTTGGGATGGGGTAACTTATTTTGAGTCAATCCGTATATAATGGATCAAAGGGAAAGAGAGACCCCCAGACCAGCAGATAACATGATCTAAAAGCGGTAATAGGATGACTATGCCACAAAGGAAGAACTGGTTGTTTGGCAGTGAGCTCAGAATCAAAAGCTTTTTTTGTCGTTGTCTGTTGAGCATTATCTTTTGAAGAAGGATTGATCTATTAGAGACGGCATTCTAGGGCAGGCATATACTCATAGTAGAATACATACATGGTACCAGACTTCAAACACGAGCAAATAACTTCTTTGTCATGATTCCATTCTCCTGGGTGCTCATCCGATATTACTCGTTCTCCAGTGTAACTCACCAGTGAGGACTGATGACGGTGATCAGAAGTATTCAGTGTTCTCCCTTTCTGGCAGTTTTTCATTGTCTTGTAAATGACTAATAACGTTGAGACCATGTCACTTTGCTTTTATAGAATTGATTGCCTTTCACTTTGTTAGCCCTGTTTGTTTAAGGTATTTTTCCTGAGTCTGATCGATTCTAGAATTGGGCAAAGGTCTCTGGGCCGTAAGACTGAGGATCTTATCCTCACTTGCTGCTGTGTGTGGCATTTGGGTGTGGCCAGCTAGCCTTTTCTTAGTGATGTCTCAGCTGTTTCCTCTATGCTTGCCAAACACGTTATGCTAATTTTGCTCCATTTTATAATGCTAAACTTTTTACCTGTTTGTTTATTCACTTCTCACAGTTAATCATGCTTGTGGAAGTTTGCTTGAATCTTTAAAAAATTAGACCATTAGAATAATCAATTTTTCCCCTGTTAAAAGTGAAAGAACAGTTTTGCTTCTGAGGAAGTTGGCTTCAGTTGGTTTTTAGTTTGGGCTTGATGTTAAGAGTTACAATAAACACAATTAGTGACATCTGGTTGCTGCAAGGATCAATAATGTCTGATACATAGATATCTATTGTATATTAATATACCTTAGTTTCCTTGGATAAACTGAAAGCTGCTTGGTAACTGCCTAAACAGCAGTTATTCTAAGAGTCTGTTGCCATTGTTTTTAATGGGGTAGTCTTGTACTTTCATGGATTGCTTAATCTTAAAAACCAGATGGTAGTTGTAGCAAAATTTCATAAAGATTTTATGTCCTGTGTTGTGCTATCAGCGAAAAACATGAGAATTTATTAACTGGGAAAGTTAAACATTACCCTATCTCAATGAGAAAACAAGCATATAAATTAGAATAAAAATTGATGAATCATTTTATTTACCTAATAATTTACTGTCATTACTCAAAAGGAACACAAGGTGGCAAGTAGAGAATAATGGACCTTTGCACTATTGTGTTTTATGAAGAGAAAAAGGGAGACAAGTCATGGAAAATAGTGCAAAATAACATAATTATAAATCCAAGTATTAGTGATTACAATAAATGTAAGTAGACTAGATGATTCAGTTAAAAGACAAAGTTTCTCAGATTGGATTAAAAAAACCCCAAAATTCAATGGAGATGCTAGGTTTACAAGAAGCATAACTAAAACATAAGCAAACAGAAAAGAAAATCCACAAAATTATATTTCAGCTTATTCTAATCCAAAGAAAGATGGAGAGAATGGTAAAAGGCATTAGTAGAGATGAAATCTCTACACAGTGGTAAAATGTTCACTTTATCAGCTATAAGAACTTAGGTACCTAGTAACATTGCTGCAAATTATATAAATAAAATATACAGAAACACGAAAATAGCCAAATTCCCACTCCTGGGGGAACTTAACACACCTTTCTGAATATAGCAGACAGAAAATTCAGAAAGATGTATGTGATTTAAAGATCATGAATAACAAGTTTGACCTAATAGGCATACATAAAACATTACACTTACTGTATAACTGATTTTTCCAAGCACATATGGAACATTTGACATTGGTTATGTATAAACTGTAAAGCAAGTCTCAACAAATGTTTGAAATCTTAGAGTATGTTTCCTAACTATAGTAGAATTATGCTGAGAATAATCAAAAGATAAGAAGTAAACCCATATGCCTAAAAATTAAGGAATATACTTGAAAACATCTTATAAATTAATGAAGTTTTAAAAAGCACTGGAAGGATGAAAAATTGTCATTTAAAAACCAAAAAAACCACCCCAAGATAACAATAAAACAAACCCAACTCACTGTGCTGCTGAACATAGTAACTAAAAACTGTCAGTTTTTGAGTATGTTTATCTTAATGCCTAAGTATGTGATATTTGTATATTCCGGAGAGCCTCCAATATTTTTGAAAATTTTCTTTTCCCTGGATGATCTTAAGTTGGATTAGAAAAGTAAGTCTCCGAGCCAATGGGGAGAAACTCCTTCCTGCTGGTGGTAAGAGGGTGTGTCATGACTAGGAAGCCTGTGGATTTATTAGAAACAGGACATGTAGGGGCACCTGGGTGGCTCAGTCGTTTAAGCATCCAACTTTGGCTCAGGTCGTGATCTTGCTGTTTGTGAGTTTGAGCCCGACCTCAGGCTCTGTATTCAAAACGCAGAGCCTGGAGCCTGCTTTGGATTCTGTCTCTGTCTCTCTCTGCCCCTCCCCCACTAGTGCTTTGTCTCTTTCAAAAATAAATGTTAAAAAGAAAATTAAAAAAACCCAGGACATGTATATATACGCTGGTTTTCATTCATTGTCTGTGTCCCCTCTTTTTATTTACCTTGAACTGGAAGACCTACTGAGCCTATAGTGTGGTTCAGACAGGCTGTAGTAAATTATTTCTACTTCTGTATTTAAATAATGGTAACAGAGGCACGATGAGGCTGTCAAATATACACAGGTTTGGGATTTAACTACCCTTTCTCATTTCCATTTCTGAGGAAAAAAGAGACTTTTTCACATGGCTACGAGTTGTTGGTCATCTAGAGAAATCTACCTACCACCCCCTCCTGCTTTTTCCTTTTCCAAGGTTTGAGTAGCATGAAAAGATTCAGGCATTCCCTGCTTCTTGTAAGGAAATGAATTACAAGCCTGTGTTTTTAAAGAGTGAGAATCTAAATTAGAACAGACCCCAGGTTGAAGAAGAAATTTGTCATGTCATGGATGCAGGAACACGTATATATGGGAATACAGTATTTTGTTGGACTAGAGAGCCTCTGCCTTAAAGAAAAAGTGTAGAAAGGTGTATTAAGTGTCCGGTAGATATGTGTGTTTCTGGTGATGAGGTCCCATTGGCTCATTAGTTTTTTAAAAATTTTCCAGTTTGTCCCAATGTATAGTTTCTTTTCCTGAGGCAGTCTCTCTAACTTGTTTCCTTTTACTGTCAATGCTACCTTTTTTGAGTAGAGGCAGGGTATGTAAGTGATGTAAATGATAGCATGGAAAAACTCAAGAACTATTAAGTAGATTATATCCTTTTTTTTTTCCTTCATTTTAAAGTGCCTTACTTAATCCTGGGTCACTACTTAGAAAATTTAATGGCTATCTTTCATTTTGGCATTATTTTGAAACTTGATGACATTTAGAATAAAAATTCATATAAACTTCATATTTGGATTTATAAAATATAAGGAATATGATCCTTGTTTTTTTTTAAAAAAAAAATTTTTTTTTCAACGTTTATTTATTTTTGGGACAGAGAGAGACAGAGCATGAACGGGCGAGGGGCAGAGAGAGAGGGAGACACAGAATCGGAAACAGGCTCCAGGCTCCGAGCCATCAGCCCAGAGCCCGACGTGGGGCTCGAACTCACGGACCGCGAGATCGTGACCTGGCTGAAGTCGGACGCTTAACCGACTGCGCCACCCGGGCGCCTCAGATCCTTGTTTTTTTAAATAACTATAACATAAAGAAAATAATAACTGAGATAAAAGTTACATTTATACTTAAAAAAAAAAACCTTTTAGGGGCGCCTGGGTGGCGCAGTCGGTTAAGCGTCCGACTTCAGCCAGGTCACGATCTCACGGTCCGTGAGTTCAAGCCCCGCGTCAGGCTCTGGGCTGATGGCTCGGAGCCTGGAGCCTGTTTCCGATTCTGTGTCTCCCTCTCTCTCTGCCCCTCCCACGTTCATGCTCTGTCTCTCTCTGTCCCAAAAATAAAAACGTTGAAAAAAAAAATTAAAAAAAACAAAAAACAAAAAACAACAACAACAACAAAAAAAACCACCTTTTAAAGTTTATTTCTTTTCAAAGAGAGACCGTTTAAGAGAGTGTCAGAGAGAGGAGACAGAATCCCAAGCAATGAAGAGCCCAGTGTGGGGCTTGGACTCAAGAAACTGTTAAGTCATGACCTGAACTGAAACCAAGAGTTGGATGCTTAAGCTGAGCCACTAGGTGCCCCACATTTATACTTGTTACAATTAACTCATATTCTATGTTTCTACTCTTGGTAAAATTCAAAAAAATATTAGTTGTGCCCTGTGTAGTTTCCTTAATGGTTCACCCCAAAATTGCCTATTTCTGTATGCCCAGTAGGGCTGCCCACCAATTCCCAGACCTGTGATAAATGATATTTCCACTCTGTCATGAACAGCAAAGCACAATAACTGGATTAACACAGACCATGAGAATCATAGCTACAGGGGTTGTGTTTGTCGTTATTGGGTGAAGGACAATTCACCGTGGATTCCATACAAATGGTGGTTAGAGGAAGCAGTGTGATGTACTTGGGCAGGTGTGTTGTGTCATCTTGCATGGGGTGTGTTTTCCCTATGGCACCTCGTATAGTCCTTATGATTCCATGAGGTTGGAGATGGGAAACCAGGCCACAGTGAGGTCGACCGACTTCTTCAAGTAATACATGTCATGGTAGAACTGGGCTTCGAATGAATATTTTAGACTTCTATCTATTTCATCAAGATGTTGATGATTTTTTAAGACAAAAAACCAGGACTGTGGACAAACCAGGCCAATATGACTTGATTTTAGGCCTTATGTTTATGTCTGGAAAATTGAATATAAGGAAAAGGCTGTTTTTGAAATACCGTTTTTCATTGGTACTGATGATCATCCTAGAAATTAATTTTCTGGGAAAAATGTTGATAAAAGCAACATCATAAAAGTTAAATTTAACAGTCTTCATATTTTATTGCAAGAACATATTTAGTCATTTAATGCTTTAATAGCTCCTGAAAAAAATTAAGTCAGATGATCAGTCTATTTTTTTCATGTATATCAGAGTCGCACAATTATTAAATCACATACAGTTAATTACATTTCATTGGGAATTCATATCGACTTTATAAGTCTGGAGTAGACTGTTTAAATAACCCTGCTAGCTAAGGCATTAACCCTTGGCCTTATTAAAAATATACCCCGAAGGATAAGGGCAAAATATGATTGACTCTGCTATGCTTAAATGAAATAGAATGAAGCAAAGTTAAACAAGGAAACTATTGGACTATGTTTATTTGACTGTGTAAAAGAATTCTTGCTGCTGTGCTTAAAAATAAACCATCAAACAACAATGTAGAGATCTTTTTCAACTTAGGAAAAAGCCCATGTAAGTTGAAAGTATCATTAAGTCAAGAATGTATTTAATACACTTACCCTATCTAAGGTCCTAGCTCAGCCTAGCCTTCCTTAATGGCGCTCAGAACACTTAGGTTGGGCAAAATCATCTAACAAAAAGCCAGTTTTATAATAAGGTGCTGAGTATCCCATGGATCCCAATGGTATCATCGGATACCGTTCTGAAGGTGGAAAATGGTTGGGTCGGTACAGAATGATTTTAAGTGTATCGGTCATTTACGCTCATCATGGTGCTGCTGATGGGGAGATGCCGCCTGCTGCCCGGAGTCACGGGAGAGAATCCTACTGCAATCGATAGCCTGATGAAAGAGCAAAATGGAGAATTTGAGGTGTGTTTTGTACTGAACGCGTAGGGCTCTGAACCATCGTAAAGTTGAAAAATCCTAAGTTAAGTGATCCTAAGTCAGGAACCGTTTGTATGTGTAAGTGGTCTACTTTCTAATCATATAAGTAAGTCTTCATTTATTTTCTCATTTTCTTTGATTAAACTGGAATGGGACCTGCCTGGCCACAGCTATTACTTTTGAGTCATGTTAGGTGATAATTTCACTGATAATATTGATATGCAGCAAAGTTTTTTTTAAAAAAATGTAACAAGATTTCAGAATATCTCCTATCTAAAATTTGATCATGAAAAATAATTTTTTTTTAATGTGTATTCTTGAGACAGAGCATGAGTGGGGGAGGGGCAGAGAGAGAAAGAGAGAGAGGGGAGGGGCAGAGAGAGGGAGGGAGGGAGAGGGAGACACAGAATCTGAAGCAGGCTCCAGGCTCTGAGCTGTCAGCACAGACCTGATATGGGGCTCGAACTCAGAAACTGTGAGATCATGACCTGAGCCGAGGTAAGACGGTCAGCTGAGCCACCCCGGTGCCCCAGCTTTGTTGAAATAGAAATGAGTCGTCATTCACATAGGTAATGGAGTTACTTTTAAAATATAGACCTCTGTTGGTGAAAATGTACCATTTGTCATTTGTACATTTTAGTCCCAACACATCTTCTGTCTCCAGTCAGGTTCCTCTTCTGTTCTCTGCATCCAGTCTTCGCTATTCTTCTCGTTGTGCAGGTGCCTTTCATAGGAGAAAGAGAAGCTGCTGGTGGGCATATCCTCATTTTCCTACCTACCTGTCCTCAAGTTAATTCATTTAGGCCACTGTCCTCACTGTTGATACTTTAAAAGTTAGAAACTATCCCCTGAATTAAATTCGTCATGTCCAAATTCATCATCCATTAAATCTGTTGTATGCCTTCCATATTACCTTCACATGTTGAAGAATGGCAGGGCATAGACCTTTGCAGAACATTCCCAGAGTCATCCTCTAGAGGGTATTTGATCGAATAATTAATTCTCTTTCTGTCTGGTTCTGCAAAGTTAAAAATCACACTGTTGTCCCAACGTTCACAGCATTTCTTCACCCTGCCCTTGCCTCCCCATTCCTCACGAGCACTGCACTGTGTGAGTAGGACACCGCATAGCCCTTACGAAGGGCGGTTCCTGATGACTAACGCTGCTGAAAAAGGGAGTTCATGACCTTGTAGAGTAGGAACCCCCATGTCAGTCCCATTGAGTTTTACAAATGTACTCCGTAAAGATCTTCTAGGGATTCACAGTCTATCTGTCTGTAGGTTTTGAAAATGGAGATAGCGTCATCCTGTGCCTCTTCAATTTTTTAGCCTTTTTTTTTTCCTTTGGTGAAACACAGCACAAATAAAGTGTATAAAGCAGATGTGCATTTCAACGCACTGTAAAATAAACACCTGTTACTGTTCTTTAAAGATTAAGGCAGGTATTCCTTCAGTTTATCCCCAAATTCCTCTATTTTGATTCAAACATGTTAGGAGGCTGCCGTTTATTTTAGAGCGTCTGAGATTAACTCCTTGTCTGTTTTCTCCAGTCCTTGGATTTAGTTTCCTGTTTCTCGTGTTTAGTTTTCTGTATGTATTCTGAAGATTATTTTCCTTGACCAAATAAGTAGGTGTAGAGAGTTACCTGTTTTCCAGAATTGTTTGTTACAATATAATGTAACTAAAGAAACTTTTTTCATTTTTTTTAAAACCTAATTTTATTCTTAGATTCAATTTCTCGGTGCTAATTTTAGTAGCTATAATTTGCCATTCTTTTATACACATGGTGCCTGTCTTTTCATCATTTCCTTTAAAAACCTGAGCTCATTAGAAAAATACCTGCTTGGCTACCCTAATCTTTAAATTTTTTTTCTTAATGTTTATTTTTGAGAGAGTGTGAGCAGGGGAAGAGCAGAGAGAGAGGGAGACACAGAATCTGAAGCAGGCTCCAGCCCCTGAGCTGGCAGCATAGAGTCCGATGCGGGGCTCGAACTCACGAACCGTGAGATCACGACCTGAGCCGAAGTTGGCCGCTCAACTGACTGAGCCACCCAGGCGCCCCATTGGCTGCCTTAATCTTTTCAAGTATCTCTTCCATTTCTTTCTCCTTGAAATCATGTGTTTACGTCAGAATTTGATCTTTCACAAACTCTGGCACACCTCTTGATTTACATGTTTATATTCATGGTCTGAGAATGTGACATTTTGTTTTTGTGTTTTTTTTCTCTTCACCTCTTTATCAGGCTTTTTCCTCTTGTGTTTTTCTTCTCTGTCCACCTTTGTTTCTCTCCCCCTCTTCCCTTCCTGTCAGCTACTCTAACTTGAACGTGACAAACACAACAACAACAAAGGCACAAAATCAAGTTTTTAGACCAATGGCACAAGTGCTAGATAACCTATAGCTGTGACCTTGAGGGACTAAAGAGATAGGCCAACTGATTTTAATGAGTAAAGAGTTAGGAACGTGTTTTAGGATGGCCTGATAGGTCACATACTATTATGTGACCACCGAGCATGTCTTCTGCAATGACAGTACTGTCTTGAAAACAAAGATAAACCGTGGACTTTCTGTGCTATTGGAGTTAGGATTTGGGAGTAAGCCTATCTTTTCTTCCCCATTCATGCTGAGTTACGTTTAGACGTATTTCTCATTTATATTTGCTTTAAAAAACTATATAGTAACACGGTACAGTATAATAAAACTTTAAGCCATTAATGATACTTGTAGATTGATGGGTAAGCTTTTCCCATTCATCTCTGAATGAAGTACTAGAAGTGGTGATCTTGGACAGTTTGTTTAGATAGTAAGTTATTTTTTAAGGAGGGAGAATATCTCGAACCATGAATCTAGTCATTATGGTGTTCTTTCAGGCTTCCAGCAGGAGTTAAGGTATGACTCATAAAAAGGTTTTTCTATAAAAGTCTTAGAATTAAGTGTTGTCTGGAGTTACTGTGCACCTAGAATTTTCTGTAGGATCGAAGATTGTAGCATTTCTGAGCATTGAGACTGATTTTGGAAATTAAGCCAATTGATACTCATTCTCTGGAGGACTTGGTTTCTGAGATCTTTATATGTACCCACACTATAGTAAAAGCAAATGTACCCTAGATGGGGGCGCCTGGGTGGCTCAGTCAGTTAAGTGTCTGACTTCGGCTCAGGTCGTGATTTCACAGTTCATGGGTTCGTGCCCTGTGTCGGGCTCTGTGCCGACAGCTCAGAGCCTGGAGCCTGCTTCGGATTCTGTGTCTCCCTTTCTCTCTGCCCTTCCCCTGCTTGTGCTCTGTCCCTCTCTGTCCCTTAAAAATAAACGTGAAAAAAAAAATTAAAATGCATTCTAGATGGAGCCAAAATGTGATGGATCTTTAAGCATTTAATAAAAGGATTAAACATTTAACAAATTTTTCTTTCCAGCTGCAAATAAGGACTAAATAATGATTGATGTAGATAAGAATATGGTGCACTCATTTCTAAGGCACAGTGTGTAACATTAGTACAGTTCTCCCCAGAAACTTCTAAATCAGAGCCCCGGTTTTCAGACTGATCTCAGGAGTTCAGGAGTTACAGGAGTTTTCTCAGGCATCACCTGGTGGGGGAAGGAATACAGGTAAGCATGTGTGTTAGGGGTCAACCTTGTTCCTCTGGTTTGCAGCTCTGGTTTTCTCTTATTTATTTGGTTCTGTATAAAAATGTAAGATTTTTATTACATTTTTTTTAAGGTTTATTTTTGAGAGAGAGAGTGCAAGTGGGGGAGGAGCAGAGGGAGAGGGAGAGACAAAATCCAAAGCAGGCTGTAGGCTCTGTGCTGTCAGCACAGAGCCCGACAAGGAGCTCAAACCCACGAACCAGCGAGATCATGACCTGAGCCGAAGTCGGATGCTTAATCGACTGAGCCACCCAGGTGTCCCCACAATGTAAGATTTAAAGAAAGGTTTGCTTTTGTAAAAAAGAAAAGTTGAGGGGCGCCTGGGTGGCTCAGTCGGTAAGCGTCCGACTTCAGCTCAGGTCACGATCTCACGGTCCGTGGGTTCGAGCCCCTCCTCGGGCTCTGGGCTGACGGCTCAGAGCCTGGAGCCTGCTTCCGATTCTGTGTCTCCCTCTCTCTCTGCCCCTCCCCCATTAATGCTCTGTCTCTGTCTCAAAAATCAAAATAAAAACGTTAAAAAAAAATTAAAAAAAAAGTTGAAAAGTTAGTCTAGTGGGCTTTGGCATCTATAACTTTCTGTCTAGAATGGTTTTTCTCCTATCTTCTGGTTCTTCTTGCATAGCTGCCTTTTATCCCACCCTGTGCGCAGGCCTGAGTGCAGCAGTCTGCTGGAAGCTGTCCATTACCATGCCGCTTAGGTTTTCCCCCATCACAGAACTCATTTTGGAGACACACTGAGTTCAAGGGATGGGCGTGGGACCCACCAGGTATTGGGTGTCCCATTTAGTAATTCTCTGCAGGTTCCAAGGGAAGACAGCCTTTCTTCGTGGATTGCCGCTGGTGCACAGGCTGCTGAATGGCCTCCCTCTGGGCTGTGTGAGAGAGCTACTGGATGGAGGGAGCACCACCAGGGGGCACGAGCCTTCATGCCACTTGGGAATGTGGGTCCTGCCCAGGCAAAGGCCTTTCACTCAAGGGCCGTTGACGAGGACCGTGCGTGTGCGCATGCTTGCTCACTATGTGGTGTTTTTTCCACAGAGAATTAACAAGTAGGAGCTATACTATTGGCCATAGTTAAAAGAATTAGAGTCTAGGCTTATAGTTTTTAACTTTAAAATTATTTTGTTTGGCTTGTTTGTGATAAGTTTATTTTGCACCTGGCCAGGAATACTTTGAAATAAAACATTTTGAATACCTTTTTGAAAAGTCTGTTCTTAGAACAGGATTACTATGTGGTCTGTTAGTACTGCTGACATTATTTATACCCCAGAGGATTTGGGGCTCGCGGTTTGAAATATCTCCAGGACGCTAGAGCAGATGTGCCAGTTCCTGACCAGTTCTTGCCCCCACTGTTGCCTTTACGGCCTTACTTTCAGGAGTTGAGCACTTTCAGGACGGTGTCTTTAGGCTTTGTGGAACTCTTCGGGGATGCTACTGTTGAGGGCATTCTGGAGGTCACTATAAGAAGGAATCATATTCAGTAATTAAGCCTTCGAGGTAGGAATTCGTACTGCAGCTCTGTGACCCTTAGGGTCTTAGGGCAAATTGAGGAGGCTCTTGGTTGGGCTGAGTGAATTTTGAGGCTTGTGCCTTGCCGCTGGGGTTTTTGTCCTCCTTTATAGCAACACTTGCAAAAAGAAATTTTATAAACAAAATATAATAGCGCTTCGTACATTTTAAATCTAGTTCTGCCATTCTGCTGTTGACTTTGTAAGCTGTGTGACATTAGGGGCAGGAGGAGAAGCGTTCTTACTCTTCAGCGGCCTTTGGCAATCTTAGACTGCAGGGAGCGCTTGTTAGTATCCAACTACTTCTGTTAGTTGCTTCTTTACTGTTAGAATATAGACTTCAAGAGGGTTAGAGGTCAAGCTGGTTCAGCGTTAAGTTTTTCTCCTGCGGAGTACCTGCCAGAGTACACAGTTTGTCGAATGAGTGAATGGAGCTCCTGGGTTAAGGAATTTTCAGTGATGGCTGGGGCTGATTGTCATTAGATCAGGTGTTTTAAAGCAAGTGGATGTTAAAGGAACACTGTTATGCAAATGTGTAGCTCTGGGGTAACCTGTTCAAATGCTAGGCTTGTAACCTTAATACGTGCAGTGTGCACGTGTGCGCCTACACATCCACACCCACTCAACCACCCCCTTAGGGGAAAATTAGGGAGTGTATGTCGAAAGACGTTCAAATCGATGGAACCAGATCTTTCTTTACATTCTCTTTTAATACTAGATCTTTTTAAATTTATTGACAATCTGCTATATAAACCACTGCTGAAGATGGCTGTTGAAACAAACTTTACATTTTTGTGTGCTTTAAAACACGTCGAGAATATGCGACAAGCTAGGGCTGTGTTGATGGTCCCGTTTTGTCACCTGCTCCAGTGCTGTGGCTGCATCGCCACCACCCGGCCTGCCGGGTCCTGGAGCAGTGGGACAGTGCCTTAGCAGTGCCCCGCCCCAAAGGAACAGAAGAGTGTCCTCAGAAAATGGTCAGCCCACTAGGGATGAGCGGAGCCATTCCTTTGGGGAATTGCCATATTGGAAATGGTTCTCCCTATGTGTTATATGACGTATTTGACACGGAGGAGCAAGTCAGTATGTTTGAATAGCTAGGCCTCCAGTTGCCATTTATAGACTGTGTTGAAGAAACAAAATGGTGAGTTGAAAGTCCTATCTGTGGTTGTTCCACTAAGGTGGAATTTACAGTGACGCTGTAAGAAATTTAATGATGGTCAAAAGATAATAAACATATACCAGAAATCTTAGAAAATGTGTATAGCATATCTGTTACTGTAGTTGTTTCTGTATTAAAATAATTTAATGGAAAAACCTCAGTTGAATGAGTACTAATTTTCTAAACACTTATGGTGAGGCTAATTGTTTACCTTGTAGTACCTGATACTTGTTACTATTTGTTACTTAAACTTTGAACCTACTCTTTGTCCCACCTACTGGTGGGTTCTCTTAATTTGTATTTTAATTTCCTAATCTGGTCTCTTCCTTCCTTGATTTTTTCCCCCCATTTCCTGTACCTTCTGTGTCCATCCTTTGCCTGTTTTTTGATTGATTCTGTTTAAATCTACAAGTGGATTGTCTTATTTACTGACAAATGTCATAAGCAGTTTCAAATAGGATAAGTGCAAAATGTGCTTCCAGACGAACTTGCCTGTAGCTGCCTCCTTTCCAGAACTGTTGGCCAGAATCGTCCTTTGGTCATGCAAAGTATGTAAGGTCTTTTGTATTTTTACTAGACGAAAATTATAATTTTTGATTAGTACACCTGAGCAGGCTCTTTCATCTCAATTTCAAAATGACTAGCGAATTTTTCAGGATGATTATTTAAAATGCTGTACTGATAATAGATACCAAAAGTAAGCGATATGTACAAACTTGTGGAATCTATGGCTTTCTGTCAAGAATGGTTTTTCTTGTATCTTCTGGTTCTTTTAAAAAACCTGTTTTAAGTATTCTAGGTGTATACCTTGGAGCAGATTAATTTTTCGATGTCAGTCCTCCTCTTCCCTACATTGAGTTATGTCTTGGTAGTACTCTTTATTGCAAACACTCAGACCTAAAGGACTTAAGGTTTATTACTGCAATTTTAGAGCAGGGTGCAAAAGAAAGGAAAGGAAAAGAAGTTTCCTTACTGAAGGGACCTAGTTGTAATAGCATTCTGATCTGAGGACTGCACTGTGATACATAACTCTTACTGTAGAATCTGGATGAAATTAACCCTGGGAGAGTGTATGTATCCCTGAGGCATTAGGTGGCTGATTATGACTTGGTGTAAACTGTTCTGATACACTGGAATGCCCAGACGTGTATGTGAGCTGAGTGTAATCTGTTTTCAAATGGAGTGCACAGATGTGTGTGAGCTGAGTGTAAATGATCTGTTTTCATACGGTGGAATGCACATGTGTGTGAGCTGAATGTAATTGAGCAGTGTTTTCACATGGTGGAGTGTACATGTGTGTGTGAGCTGAGTGTAATCTGTTTTCACACAGTGGGCGTGCACAGGTATGTGTGTGTGAGCTGAGTGTAATCTGTTTTCACACAGTGGCGTGCACAGATATGTGTGTGTGAGCTGAGTGTAATTGAGTAATGTTTTCACTTGGAGTACACAGGTGTGTGTGAGCTGAGTGTAATTGATCAGTGTTTTCACACAGTGGACTGCACAGGTGTGTGTGTGTGTGCGCTGAGTGTTTTTGATCCATGTTTTCACACGATAGAGTGCACACGTGTGTGAGCTGAGTGTAATTGATCTGTTTTCACATGGAGTGCACAGGTGTGTGTGTGAGCTGAGTGTAATTGAGCAATGTTTTCACACGGTGGAGTGCGCGGGTGTGTGTGTGTGCTGAGTGTAATTGAGCAATGTTTTCACACGGTGGAGTGCGCGGGTGTGTGTGTGTGCTGAGTGTAATTGCAGCCTGCCTTTACCTTTCCTTGACTGTCTCTTTGAAGACTCTTCTTGGAAAGGATTTATCTAACACCCAGTTAACTCTTACTTGAGTAGGATTTGGTGATTGTTTGAATATAAATATGCAGTGGCAGAGAATGTATACAAAACCAAATTCATAACATTTTTGGGTTTACTCTATCTGAAAAATGCTGTTTTTCCGTATCTTTCTGATATCTTTACAAGCTTCATTAGAATACTAAGGTCTAAAAACTTTTTTCAATGTTATTTTGAGAAAGTTCGTGAGTGAGCAGTGAGGGGCGGTGCAGAGAGAGGGAGAGAATCCCATGCAGGTTCTACACTGTTAGCACAGAACCTGCTGTGGGGCTTGATCCCACAAACCTTGAGATCATGACATGAACCAAGATTAAGAGTTGGACACTTAACCCATTGAGCCACCCAGGTGCCCCTCAGCCTGAAAATGTTTTTTTGAAATGTAATCAGGGGCGCCTGGTTGGCTTAGTCAGTTAACAGTCCAACTTTGGCTCAGGTCATGACCTCAATGGTTTGTGAGTTCAAGCCCCACTTCGGGCTCTGTGCTTACAGCTCAGAGCCTGCAGCCTGCTTCAGATTCTGTGTCTCCGTCTCTGCCACTCCCCCATGTTTGTGTGCTCACACACACTCCTCAAAAGTAAAAAACAGGGGCGCCTGGGTGGCGCAGTCGGTTAAGCGTCCGGCTTCAGCCAGGTCACGATCTCGCGGTCCGTGAGTTCGAGCCCCGCGTCGGGCTCTGGGCTGATGGCTCGGAGCCTGGAGCCTGTTTCCGATTCTGTGTCTCCCTCTCTCTCTGCCCCTCCCCCGTTCATGCTCTGTCTCTCTCTGTCCCAAAAATAAATAAACGTTGAAAAAAAAAAATTTTTAAAAAAAAAGTAAAAAACAAACAAACAAAAAAACATTAAATTTTTTTAATTACAGTTTTTTTCTTTTTAGACTTCTGAAGGAATACACAAGATTTAGAATGCATTAACGCTTTGCAGTGTGAAATATTGAAACATATAACTAAGGAAAACAATACTGATTGAAAATTGCAGGAATATATAACCAGTTTTTTTTTCTTGGAAGACATTTTCCTGTACCATCTAAAAGGTACTTGTGGGGACTGTTATCATCCTTTTCTTTGACAGTTCTCCATGCTTATTTTACTAGATTTCTAAGAACTTGGATAACTTTAGGAAATATTTGTAACTTGTCATCTAAATTTTCGTTACTCATTTAAATTATTTTGAGATAACGGTACATTACAGAGAGATACTCTGCCTTTTTTTTTTTTTTTAAAACCAAGTTTCTCTCAATGGTACCATCTTGACAACTATAGAACAATATCCTATCCAGGATGCTGACATTGATACAGTCAGGATTGAGAACATGCCCATTGCAAGGATTCTTCTTGTTACCCCCTCTAGCCACACCCATTTTCCTTCTGCTGCCCTCAGCACCACTCCTGGCAACCACTAATACGTTAATATTTTGTCACTTCAAGATTTAGGTACAGGGAGTCATACACATCGTAGCCATTGGGGTTGTCTTTTTCTGCTCAGCATAATTCTTTGGAGGTTTATTCCAATTGTTGTGTATATCACTAATTTCTTTTTATTGTTGAGTGTGGTCCATGCTATTGAGGTGTGAGTTTGCTTAACCATTCATCCTCCAAGGGCCTCTGAGTTGTTTCATGTTTTGGCTATTACATGTAAAACTGCTCTAAACTTTTGTGTTAGGTTTATTTTATTTTTTTGCCAACCTCATTTTTCTGTGACAAAAATGGGCTTAGGGATATAAATGTTAGTTGTATGTTACATGAAGGTTTAATGTTTGAGAAACTTTTTCTGAGGTGGCTGTGCCTTTTTATATTGTCAGAAGCGTTGTATGAATGATGAGTTTCTCCACACCCTCATCAGCATTTAGTGTTGTTTTACTTTAGCCATTTTGATAGGTGTGTAGTGATACTTCATTTGGATTTAAATTTATATTTCCCTAAGGTTGAACATCTTTTCATTTGCTTGTTTTTCTTCCATGTGTCCTTTATGGGGAAAAGTCACTCTATATCTTTTGCCATTTTTTAATTAGTCTTTCAGTACTGAGTTTTGAGAGTTTTTAAATGTTGGCTTGTTTATTGAGGGGGGTGCAGGAGGGAGAGAGAGAAACACAAGCAGATCCCATTCTGTCAGCGCAGAGCCTCATATGGGGCTCAATCCCACGAGCGGTGAGATAATGACCTGAGCTGAAATCAGGAGTCAGATAGATGCTTGACTGACTGAGCCACCCCAGGCATCCCCAAAAGTTCTTGATAGATTTTAAATACTAGTGTTTTGTCAGCTATGTGGTTCACAAATATTTCCTTCCACTGTATAGACTCTTTTCATCCTTGTAACAGGGTCTTTTGTAGAGCAAAAGTTTAATTTTGGTGAAATTGAATTAATCAATTTTCCTCTTCTGGATCATGCTTTTGGTGTCAAGTCTAAGAACTTGTTGCCTAGCTATAAATCCTGAAGATTTTCTCCTATATTTCTTTCTCCTAAAGTTTTAGAGTTTTCTGTTTCACGTTAAAGTCCATGATCCGTTTAGACTTAATTTTTGTATATTGTTGAGGTTCAGTTTTCTACCTGTGGATGCCCATTTGTTTCAGCACCTTTGTTGAAAGGTTTTTTTTTTTTTTTCCTCCTCTCATCAAATTGCTTTGTACCATGACAGAGATCAGTTGGGATACATTTGCGAGTCTGTTTTCTACTTTGTTTCATTGATCTATGTGTCTATGAACCAATATTATACAATCTTTGGTTACTGTAGCTATATAATTTTTTTTTTTCAAGTTAACATACAGTGTAGTCTTGGCTTCAGGAGTAGAACCCAGTGATTTATCTCTAGCTTATGGCAACCAGTGCTCATTCTGAAAAGTGCCCTCCTATTAATGCCTGTCAACCATTTAATACCTCCTTCCCTACAACACTCAGTTTTTATGTATTTAAGAGTGTCTTATGGTTTGCCTCCCTCTGTTTTTATGTCTTTATTTCCCTTTCTCTATGTTCATCTGTTGAGTTTCTCATACTCCATCTATGAGTGAAATCATGTATCTGTCTTTGACCTATTTCCCTTAGCATGATACTCTCCATTTGTATCCACATGGTGCAGCTAGCAAGATGTCATTCCTTTTCATTGCTGGGTAGTTTTCCATTGTTTATATATACCACATCTTTTTAATCTTTTCGTCAGTTGATGGACATTTGGGCTCTTTCCTTAATTCGGCTATTGTTGATAGTGCTGCTAGATGGGAGACAGGAAACCATCAAAATCCTACAGGAGAAAACAGGCAGCAACCCCTTTGATCTAGGCTGCAGCAACAACTTCTTACTTGACATGTCTCTGGAGACAAAGGAAATAAAAACAAAGATGAACTATTGGGACTTCATCAACATAAAAAGCTTCTTCATAGCAAAGGAAACAATAAAACTAGAAGGCAACCAACAGAATGGAAAAAGATACTTAGAAATGACATATCAAATAAAGATTTAGTATCCAAAATCTGTAAAGAACTTACCAAACACAACACCCAAATAAACAAAAATCCAGTGAAGAAATGGGCAGAAGACATAAATAGGCACTTTTCCAAAGAAGACACATGAAAAGATGCTCAGCGTCACTCATCAGGGAAATACAAATCGAAACTACAATGAAACACCACCTGTCAGAATGGCTAAAAGTAACTCAGGAAACAACATGTTGGCGAGCATGCGGAGAAAGGGGAACCCTTTGCGCTGTTGATGGGAATGCGCTGTTGATAGAGAGCAGTATGGAGGTTCCTCAGAAAGTTAAAAAATAGATCTACCCTTCGACCTAGCAATTGCACTATTAGGAATTTATCCAAAGCATAAATAGTACGTTTTAAAATAATATATTGATTATTCCTGCTTCGTTTTCAAAAATGTTCTAGCTATTCTTGTTCCTTTGCATTTCCATATAAACTTTAGAGTACTCTTTATATCTACAAAATACCTTCCTGGACTTTTGGTAGGAATTGCATTAAATCCTTAGATCAATTTTGAGATACTTGACATCTATACTGTGTGGTTTTCCAATTCATGAACATGGTATGTGTCTCCATTTGTTTACCTCTTGTTTTATCAGCATTTTTTAGTTTTTGGCACACAAGGCCTGTACAAGGCCTGTATATTATTTAATTTTTCTTGGAACAGTTACAAATAATATTTTTAACTTTGGTGTCCATGTGTTCATTGCTAGCATATAAAATTTTTATGTATTTGTCTTACTTCTTGTAACCTTGCTGATAGATCACACACACTGCTTCATTGTAAATCTAAAGCCAGTGCACTTGAAGAAGGCAGAAAGGGAACTGGAGTAGCTTAAACAGTTACTCTCTAGATTGCTAGAGAATGGTGGTGATGGAAATGCCTCTTGATTTTAAGGACTTCAAAGGCTTCACATATGTCACTCATTGTCAATTGGGAAATGTCACTTTTCATCTTGTACTTTAAGACCTGAAGCCAGCATTGTCCCCAAGAAGCCCTGGTTTCTTTTAGAGCCACAGCATGTTCCCAAACCAAGATATGGGTGCTATTGCATTAGGAGGCCATTGCTTTAAAACTCTTTCCATAGTCTGAGCTAGGAGGTGAAAATGGAGTTCACATTGATATTTCACAGTCAAATTTAATAGCAGATTATTTCTCTTCTTTCACTTTATATTTCTATCCTTCTTATACTGAAAATATTGGTTTCTTAATATTACCTATTAACTCTCAGTTCCATTTCTAACCCATTCACTCCTTACTAGTGTTCCTCCATTTTTATCTTATTTTTTTGTAAAAATAAGCAAATGCATATTTATTTTTATCTTTCTTAAACAAAAGATGTTATCCACCTGGCTTTTTTTATTTCCCAATATATCCTGGAGATTACCCTGTAATAGTACATAGAGCTTTTCCTCCTTTTTATAGCTGCATAAGTACTGCATAATTTTGCATATGTAATTTTATTAGATAATGCAAGATTCCCCTTTATAGGAATTTTGCTTTTTGCTCTTATCAATAGTGTTTGTGATTTTCAGTTTCTTTTCAGTCTTGCCAAGAGAGAGTGAATTTTTTCCAGATAGGTGACAAGTGGTGTCTCAGGGTAGTATTTTATTTTATTTTTTAATTTTAGTTGGGGGGAGAGAGAGAGAGAGACAAACAGACTCTCAAGCAGGCTCTACACCCAGCACTGAGCCTGATGAGGGCTGCATGCTGCTACTCCAGGATCATGACCTGAGCCAAAATCAAGTCGGTTGCTCAACCAGGTGAGCTACCTAGGCGCCCCTCAGTGTAGTTTTAATTTACATACACTTCTCTAATGAGTGTAGTTGAACATCTTTTTTATTTCAAGTTTTTTTTTTTTTTTTTTAAATTCTAGTTAGTTGACACATAGGGTAAAATGGCTTCTGGTGTAGAGTTCAGTGATTGATCACTTAACTACAGCACTTTGTGCTCACCATAACAAGTGCCCTCCTTAATTCCCATCATCCATTTAGCCCATCCCCAGCCCACCTCCTTCCATCAACCTTCAGTTCTCTAAGAGTCTCTTAGGGTTTGCTTCCCCCTTTTTCTTCCCCCTTCCCCTATGCTCATGTTTTTGTTGGTTAAATTTGACATGAGTAAAATCATACGGTATTTGTCTTTCTCTGACTTACTTTGCTTAACATAATACACTCTGGCCCCATCCATGTTGTTGCAAATGGCAAGATTTCATTCTTTTTGATGGCTATATTCCATTGTATGTATGCCTTATCTGTTTTTAAAATTTTTAAGTATATTCATTCGTTTTGAAAGAGAGAGGGAAGGAGGGAGGGAGTCTCATGCAGGCTCTGCACGGACAGCATGGAGTGGGGCTTCAACTTACAAGCTGTTGAGGTCATGACCTGAGCTGAAATCAAGAGTAGGATCCTTAACTGACTGAGCCACCCAGGAGCACCTGTACCATATCTTCCTTACCCATTGGTCAGTTACTGGATGGTTTGGCTCTTTCCGTAATTCGGCTATGGATGATGAGTTGAGCATCTTTTAAAAGGTCTGTGGGCTTTTCTCTTCTGTCACCTGTTGGTTCATGTCTTTTGCCTCTTGGTCTCTCAGGTTTTGGGTACTTCCTGGATTGTTAAAGAAAGAAGAATATTGTGTCCTCAGAAAAAGAAACGTGAATATTATATCCCAGGTTGCCATTTGTCTTACGATTTGATTTTTGGATGGACAAGTTTTAAAAAATCTTATTTGTTATTTTATATGCTCTAGCTCTTTGTGCACACAATCTATGTAGCTGGGTTTAAGAAGTTAGGAGTTACCTTTCATGTTCACATTCTCTAACTGGTCACCTCTTTGGGCCATATTTCCAACCAGCTACTGCTAACAGTGTGTTATTCCAGGTCCTATGTTGATTAATCTTCTCACCATATAGCACAAAATCACACAATGTCATTACTGGCTTTTTTTTTGTCTGTCCTAAACTTGTCATTTGTAAAATGGTTGCTTGGTGATGTTATTTAATTTTGTAGAATTGAATTCATGGTCTTTCTTTTCTTTGTAACTAATATCCATAATCTGTGTTCCTTTGGTCTCTTGTGTAGACTAGGAGATTTCATTCTTTTTCTGTAAAGGACCAGGAGTAAATATTATAGATTCTGCAGGGTGTATAATCTTTGTCACAATTATTCAGATTTGTTGTTAGAACATAAAAGCAGCCTTAGACAATATGTAAACAGATGGATGTAGCTGTGTCCCAGTTAAATTTTATTAACAAAAACAGTCAAGTTGAGTGGAGACAGGAGAGTGTGCATATTTGGGTCATGGGGCATAGTCTGCTGAACCCTGGTCTAGACCATTATATTTGAACTCCCCTTTGAATGGTTTAAATGCCTATTTCTTTGCTGTTCTTGGGAGTAAATTTAATATCACTCACCTAACTCTAAACTTGGATAATTGAGTCACGTACCTCCTGGGAAATCAGTATATTGTTTGGATGATGATGATTAGATTTTATTTACCTTATTTTTAATGGTCACTATTATTACAGCACAAAATGAGTAGATAGGAAAATGTTTTTTCTTAGAAAATGAGAGTAACTAGAACATGCTTAAATTCCTATTAATTGGATACTAAGGCTGCTGACAGTATTGCCTTTAGGATGAACCTTGCATAAAGACTTAAACAGGGATACTGTCGCATCATCAGATCTTTTTTCACTGTCCAAGTGATCATTCCAAGAGAAAATGAATTACAACAGGAAGGAGTACTGTCATATTTTTGCAGCTATATTCTTGTCTTCAGCTAAAGGTAAACTTAATAGTAAGGGCATCTGAGTAACAAAAAATCTGAAACAGATAAAATATGTAAAATTGAGTTAAATATTTACAAATCAGTTTTAAGGCCTGATCATTTCTAGGCATTATAAATAGAAGAAAGTGGTCTTAAGTTGCTCCTTTCCTGAAAGACAGAGCCTTCAGTGTATCTACTATTGACATCAAAGTTAGTTGTCTTCCCATTAGGCTACTGTTTAACAGAACATTTATTTACTTATTTTAGTAAATTATGTGTTTAGTAATTTGTTCCAGTCATTAACATATTTTTCTTTTGTTTCTGTTAAGGTGCCTCTTATTGATGACCTGATTGCTTGCTAAACAGAACAGAGTAGATGGTGGCTGACACCACTTGTGCCATTAGGGCCTGAAATGACTGTCAGATTGGCGTTAAATAGTTTAACTGCTGCACAGGGTGGAACAGGTGCTATAGTACATGGACTGTTGTACTGTTTGAGCGTTTAAAAATTACCGTTTGCCCAGCTCACTTTGTAGGAAACATTTTGGTTCCGAATTTTATTGGGGATTGCAAGACTGATAATCTCCGCTGTATTTCCATCCAGTTTTGACGGTAATGAAGAACTGTCAGTTCTTCATAGGGGGTGGAGGACCCTGAGTGCAGTTGATAATTTGAGAAGTAAAGTTGACCAGGAAAGGTTTGGATTATGGAATGGTAGAGCTGAAGGGGTAACCAGTAAGGATAGCAGCAGGCAGCGGCACTGGAACAGTTTAGGACTTGCTGAGTCTGTTACTTGAATGCAGAGCATGTGCCGTTTGGGCCTTGCCATACATCTCTTCCCTCTATTCAGTGTTTCCCCTTTGAAGGGAAAAGCAGCCTGATAGGACATGGCATCTTGTTTATGTCTTACCGCTATTTCTAACCTTTCTGGGTTGCTGTTAATGTAAATCATTTGGAACAGTGCTTGACATGTCTAAGAGCTGAATACAATTTGATTGCTATTAAATAATATAGATACTTCTCCCTGTTGTGCATATAAGAGTCAAGAAGTCTTCGTAATTCTGTGAAATTGTGATTTCCCACATTGTTCTATCTCCTTGCTCTCTGCTGCTTCCTGCTGCTTCATTTAATGATGTAAATAAAGTTTAATTGACACACTGAGGCTCATTTGTCCATGTATTGTCTATAGCTGTTTTCATTCTACAGTGGCTGAGTTGTATAGATGTGACAGAGATTATATGACCTGCAAGTCCATAAGTATTTGCTCTATTGTTACTGGAAAAACTTGCTAACCCCTGATACATGGGGTCATCTGAACCAGAGTAAAAGTGAATAAAAAGTACTCAGTTACAGAATAGCTTTATGAGACCAGCATTTTCTCTTCATTTGTTTTTACATCCCATATTGAAGGAAATGATTTTGTATAAGAGGATAGCACAAAGTAAGATTTTTCCTTAGGTCTTCATTTATGTTGTTACCAAAGAGCTGATTGTGAAAAATTGTAAATTAATAAAACATTACGGATTTCAGGAAACTGTGTATATTAATTGAGAGATTTGAGGTTGTTTCTTGCATAATAAATGAAAAACTAAACCCATAAAATGTGTGGTACATTTATTTTAAGAATAAATACCTACTCACATTTATGGCAGATAGTAGTTTACTTTTATAAGAGTGTGAGTATTTCAGGGTAGTGCTGAGCCTTACTGTACTAAATACCAGCTCAGAGAACCTCACTGGAGATGTGGGGAGTCAGTGGTATCACTTTACTCCATGGGATGCAGCATGTGACTAGCGAAAGGGACTTTGAAAACCAATCCTTGTTTTAAAATGTATCATTCCTATTATCTGAATCCCTCAGATTCAGAGTCATGAACAATGTGAACATAGGCCTTCGATAAAGCTTGAATTTAGGCCTGGTTTTAAACGAATTATGTGTATTAGAGAGTATGGTTTTGGAAATGTGATAAGGTTTCAAAAGTGAACCTGCTTTATGCATACGTGGGTTTTCAGAGCAATCTCCTTACTGGCAGGGGAATAGCAGACAAGTGGCGTTTTTTAGACAGCAAGGCAGATGGCTCTTTTTCTTTAGTATAGGGTGTGCCGACCAAGAGAGACAGCTACACGACTGTTAACCCCTGAGGGAATGAAAAAACAATTGCTGTCAGTTGTTCTTTTTAAGTCTGTAGCTTGACTTCAGAGTGATGTGGGAAAGTAATCTTTTAAGAAATGTATGCATGAAATGCACAAGTGCAGCCTGTAATCTCTGTTCTCACCAAAATAGATGACGGTGTAATTACTGAAACTCTTAGGTCCGACATTTCTGGGATAACGTGGTAGCAGACTACTTCGGTCTGATAGACCGCTTCCCAATTCCCATCAAAACATCCATGAAGGTGACAAAAACACACAATTGCACTAGAAAGCATACGCCCTATGCCAGGTTTGGAGTAGAAGACTCCTAAATGTGGACGAGACTAGATTTGGACTGCATAGCTTGTGTTCTCCTTCCCAGCTGGAACGGGGCAAGTAGCCCTGCACAAAGTAGGACGAGGTTTTGAAAATGGACGCCTTCATCGTGCCTGACTTCAGGAAGCACAGGGGTCATGCCATGTGGCAAAAGTTTGCCTTTTGCAGGCTTTTGAGCCAGTGAGACCAGTGTCCTTACCTGCCCCTTTCCCCATCACCACTAGTCCTTTTCTCTTTTCATCTGAAAACTTTAACTCCAAATGTGTAACCCAGCAACAGGAGCTACAGGAAATGATTGAGGGTACACTACACCCCCGAATGCATGTAAAGAAAAATGTTTTATTTTTTCCAGTTTTATTTGTTATTTTTAAAATATAATTTGTCAAATTGGCTGTGTAAAGTGTGCTCTTGGTTTTTGGGGGTAGATTCCCGTGGTTCCATCGCTTACATACAGCACCCAGTGCTCATCCCAACAAGTGTCCTCCTCAATTCCCATCACTCATTTTGTTCTCTCCCCTGCCCCTCCCCCATCCACCCTCAGTTTGTTCTCTGTATTTAAGAGTCTATTAAGGTTGGCCAACCACCCTCTCTGTAACAGTTGTATTTCCCCCTCTCCTCCCCCATCATCTTGTGTTAAGTTTCTCAAGTTCCACATGAGTGAAAACATATCTATCCTTCTCTGACGTACTTCACTTAGTGTAATACCCTCCAGTTGCATTCACGTTGTTGCAAGTGGCAGGATTTCATTCTTTCTCATTGTTAAGTCGTATTCCGTTGTATGTATAAACCACATCTTCTTTACCCATTCATCAGTGGATGGACATTTGGGCTCTTTCCATAATTTGGCTATTGTTGAAAGCGCTGCTATAAACATTGGGGTACATGTGCCCCTATGCATCAGTACTCCTGGATCCTTTGGATAAATTCCTAGTAGTGCTGTTGGCGGATCGTAGGGTAGTTCTATTTTTAATTTTTTGAGGAACCTCCACACTGTTTTCCAGAGTGGCTATACCAGTTTGCATTCCCACCAACAGTGCAAGAGGGTTCCCCATTTTTCCACCTCCTCGCCAGCATCTGTAGTTTGCTGAGTTGTTCATTTTAGCCACTCTGGCTGGAGTGAGGTGGTATCTCATTGTGGTTTTGATTTGTATTTTCCTGATGATGAGTGACATTGAGCATCTTTTCATGTGTCTGTTGGCCATCTGAATGTCTCCTTTGGAAAAGTGTCTATTCATGTCTTCTGCCCATTTCTTCGCTGGATTATTTGTTTTTCGGATATAGAGTTCAAGTTCTTCTTATATTTTGGATACTAACCCTTTTTCTGATAAGTCATTTGCAAATACCTTTTCCCATTCTGTTGGTTGCCTTTTAGTTTTGTTGATTGTTTCCTTTGCAGTGCAGAAGCTTTTTATCTTGATGAGGCCCCAGTAGTTCATTTTTGCTTTTAATTCCCTTGCCTTTGGAGATGTGTCAAGTAAGGTCAGCTGAGGTCAGAGAGGTTTTTTCCTGTTTTCTCCTCTAGGGTTTTTTATTTTATTTATTTATTTATTTTAACATGTATTTATTTTTGAGACAGAGACAGAGCATGAGCAGGGGAGGGTCAGAGAGAGAGGGAGACACAGAATCCGAAACAGGCTCCAGGCTGTGAGCTGTCAGCACAGAGCCCAATGCAGGGCTCGAACTCACAGGCCACGAGATCATGACCTGAGCCGAAGTTGGACGCCCAACCGACTGAGCCACCCAGGTGCCCCATCTCCTTTAGGATTTTGATGGTTTCCTGTCTCACATTCAAGTCCTTCATTTTGAGTTTATTTTTGTATGTGTTGTAAGAATGTGGTTTAGTTTTATTCTTCTGCATGTTGCTATCTAGTTCTCCCAGCACCATTTGCTGAAGAGACTGTCTTTTTTTCCATTGGATACTCTTTTCTGCTTTATCTTTTTTTTTTTTAAATGTTTATTTATTTTTGAGACAGAGAGAGACAGAGCATGAACGGGGGAGGAGCAGAGAGAGAGAGGGAGACACAGAATCCAAAGTAGGCTCCAGGCTCTGACCTGTCAGCACAGAGCCTGATGCGGGGCTTGAACTTACGGACCATGAGATCGTGACCTGAGCCGAAGTCGGATGCTTAACCGACTGAGCCACCCAGGTGCCCTCTTTTCTGGTTTATCAAAGATGAGTTGTCCATATGTTTGTGGGTCCAATTCTGGGTTCTGTATTCCATGGTCTATGTGTCTGTTTTTGTGCCAGTACAGTACTGACTTGATGATTACACCTTTGTAGAAGAGGCTAAAGTCTGGAATTGTGATGCCTTCTGTTGTGTTTTTTTTTCAATGTTACTCTGGCTATTTGGGATATTTTGTGGTTCCATAGAAATTTTAGGATTGTTTGTTCTAGCTTTGGGAAGAATGCCAGTGCAATTTTGATTGGCATTGCATTGAATGTGTAGATTGCTTTGAGTAGTATTGACATTTTAACAGTATTCTTCCAATCCATGACATTGGAATGGTTTTCCATTTCTTTGTGTCTTCTTCAATTTCCTTCATAAGTTTTCTATCAATTTCAGCATATAGATATTTTACATCTTCGGTTAGGTTTATTCCTAGGTATTTTATGATTCTTGGTGCAATTGTAAATGAGATCAGTTTCTTGATTTCTCTTTCTGTTGCTTCACTGTTTGTGTATAAAAATGAAACCGGTTTCTGAACATTGATTTTGTACCCTGCAACTTTGCTGAATACATGTATCACTTACAGCAATCTGTTGGTGGACTCTTGTGGGTTTTCCACGTAGGGTGCCATGTTGTCTGTGAAAAGTCAAAGTTTGATTTCTTCTTTGCCGTTTTTGATGCCTTTTATTTCATTTTGTTGTCTGAGTGCTGATGCTAGGACTTCCAGCACTATGTGAAACAACAGTGGTGAGAGTGGACATCCCTGTCCTGTTCCTGCTCCCAGGGGGAAAGCTCTCAGTTTTTCCCCATTGAGGATGATATTAGCTGTTGGCTCTTCATATATGGCTTTTATGAAATTTAGGTATGTTCCTTCTATCCTGACTTCCTGTGGGTTTTATTAAGGAAGGATGCTGTATTTTGTCAAATGCTTTTACTGCATATATTGACAGGATCATATGGTTCTTATCCTTTCTTTTACTAATGTGATGTATCACATTGATTTGTGAATACTCAACCAGCCCTGCAACCCAGGAATGAAACCCACTTGATCATGGTGAATAATTCTTTATATAAGCTATTGAATTCTATTTGCTAATATCTTGTTGAGAATTTTTGCATCCGTATTCATCAGGATTGGCCTATAATTCTTTTTTTTTGTGGGGTCTCTGTACGGTTTGGGAATCAAGGTAATGCTGGCTTTGTAGAATGAGTCCGGAAGTTTTCCTTCTATTTGTATTTTTTGGAACAGCTTGAGAAGGATAGGTATTAACTCTGCTTAAAATACCTGGTAGAATTCCCCTGGGAAGCCATTTGGCCTAGGGTTCTTATTTGTTGGGAGATTTTTGATAACTGATTCAATTTCTTCACTAGTTATGGGTCTGTTCAAATTTTTTATTTCTTCCCCTTTGAGTTTTGGTAGTGTGTGGGTGTCTAGGGTGGAATTTGTCCATTTCTTTCAGGTTGTCCAGTTGGCTGGCATAGAATTTTTCATCATATTCTCTGATAATTGCGTGTATTTCGGAGGGATTGGTTGTGATAAATCCATTTTCATTTGTGATTTTATTTTTTTTATTATGTTTTTAATCTTTACTTTTGAGAGAGAGGGACAGACACAGCGCACAAGAGGGGGAGGAACAGAGAGAGAAGGAGACACAGAACCTGAAGCACGCTTCAGGCTCTGAGCTGTTAGCACAGAGCCTGATGTGGGGTTCGAACTCACAAACTGTGAGTTCATGACCTGAGCCGAAGTCCAACACTTAACCGACTGAGCCACCCAGGCACCCCTGTCATTTCATCTCCTTGGCTCCTCCTCTTTTCTTTTTGAGAAGTTTGGCTAGGGGTTTATCACTTCTGTTTATTTTTTCAAAAAACCAACTCTGAGTTTCATTGATCTGTTGTACTGTGTTCTTGGAATCTATATTTTTTCTGCTTTGATCTTTATTATTTCTCTTCTTCTTCTGGCCTTCGGTTTTTTTTGTTCTGCTTCTAGTTCCTGTAGGTTTGCTAACAGATTTTGTATTTGGGATTATTCTTGTTTTTTGAGATAGGCCTGGGTTGTACTGTATTTTCCTCTTAAGACTGCCTTTGCTGCATCCCAGAGGATTTGAACTGTTGGTTTTCATTTTAATTTGTTTCCATATGTTTAAATTTCTTTCATTGCCTGATTGACACATTCATTTTTCAGTAGGATGTTCTTTAACCTCCATGCATTTTGGAGGTTTTCCAAACTTTTTCCTATGGTTGATTTCAAGTTTCGTAGCATTGTGATGTGAAAGTGTGCATGGTATGATCTCAGTTCTTTTATATTTATTGAGGGCTGTTTTGTGACCCAGTATGTGATCTATCTTGGAACATATTCCATGTGCACTCCAGAAGAATGTGTATTCTGCTGCTTTAGGATGAAAAGTTCTGAATATATCTGTGAAGTCCATCTGGTCCAGTGTATCTTTCAGGGCCATTGTTTCTTTATTGATTTTCTGTGTAGATGATCTGTCCATTGTTGTAAGTGGAGTATTAAAATCCCCTGCAATTACCACATTCTTACCAATAAGTTTGCTTATGTTTGTGATTGTTTTATATATTGGAGTGCTACTGAATTTGGTACATAAACATTTATAATTGTTAGCTCTTCTCGTTACAGCCTTTAAAGTCTAGTTTGTCTTACGTAAGTATGGCTACTCCAGCTTTCTTTTGACTTCCAGGAGCATGATAGTTCTCCATTGCCTCACTTTCAATCTGAAGGTGTCCTCAGGTCTAAAATCGGTCTCTTGTAGACTGCAAATAGATGGGTCTTGTTTTTTTAATCCATTCTGATACCCTTTATATTTGATTGGAGCATTTAGTCCATTTATATTCAGTGTTGTTATTGAAAGATAGGGATTTAGAGTCATTGTGTTACCTGTAGGTTTCATGCTTATAGTGGTGTTTCTGATCCTTTGTAGTCTTTGCAACATTGTAATCACACAGTCCCCTTTAGGAACTCCTGTAGGGCTGGTTGAGTGGTGATGAATTCCTTCAGTTTTTGTTTGTTTGGGAAAACATTTATCTCCCCTTCTATTCTGAATGACAGGTTTGCTGGATAAAGGATTCTTGGCTACATATTTTTCGTGTTCAGCACATTGAAAATTTCCTGCCACTCCTTTCTGGCCTGCCAAGTTTCAGTAGATAGGTCTGCTACTACCCATACATGTCTACCCTTGTAGGTTCAAACCCGTTTATCCCTAGCTGTTTTCACAATTCTCACTTTATCTTTGTATTTCGGCAGTTTCACTGTAATACATCATGCAGAAGATCAATTAAAGTTATGTCTGAAGGGGCTTCTTTGTGCCTCCTGGATTTCAATGTCTGTTTCATCCCCCAGATTAGGGAAGTTCTCAGCTATGATTTGTTCAAGTACACCTTCTGCCCCTTTCTCTCTCTCCTTCTGGAACTCCTATGATATAGATATTATTCCATTTCATTGAATCACTTCTCTAATTCTCCCCTCGTGGTCCACATTTTTTTTAATCTCTCTTTTCCTCAGCTTCGTCTTTTTCCATAGTTTTATCTTCTGTTTCACTTAATGTCCACTCTGTCTCTTCAGTCCTCATTGTCACTGCCTCAACTTTATTTTGCACCGTATTTACAGCATTTTTAAATTCATCATGGACTATTTTTTAGTTCCTTAATCTCTGCAGCAATAGATTCTCTGCTGTCTTCTATGCTAAGAAAAACTTTTAAAATAGGGCCGTGGGTGCCTGTGTTACATGTATTATGTACTGTGCATGTGACAGCTGATAGGAGCACCTATCAGAGCAGGAAGAGTTCTTGCCACATGCTTACATTAGAGGGAATATGTGTCACATACTACCAGTCCAGCTGGGAGTGGGACACACCCATTTCCAAGTTTCAATCAGAGAGAACCTTCCAGCATTCGGTGGGCATTGAGATGGAGGACATGTTACCTATCTGAAAGAACATCAGATCTAAAAAGAACTCCTCTTCGAAACACATAGAAGATGCCTAGCATGTGGCTTTTGAAAAGATTCTGAAAATAGGAAGAATGACTTCAAAGACCTAGTGCATCTCTCTGAAAATTACATGTAAACATCTTTACTATAAAGTTAGAACTAGTGTAAATCTTGTGTCTTAAAGCATCATGGCCTCGAGTAAAAAGCCAGAAAACCCTGAGGAACATGATGAGATGATGTCAGAAATGCTAAAACCATTTGAAATAAAAGAATGCAAGGAACCAAACTTGCAATAAAATTTAAATTTCTATTAAGGCCACCAAAAGAAGACTTGAAAACATGGAAGAGTAGTACGGATAAAAAAACAAAACAAAAAAAACAAAAAAACAACCCTTGAGAACACTTCGAGAATGCAGGGGGATAAGTGGCAAAGACTGACCAGTGTGAAGAGCAGGTGTGGAGGACACGCTGCAGGTCTTCAACTCCAGAGGTGTTGCGGAACAGGAAACCAGGGCAGGCATCAGGGAAGTCGTGAGGGAACTTTGCTATGTCAGGGAAGAGTGTGAGGAAATACCAAATGGGTCCCCTGAGAACCAGTCAGAAGTACTGAGAAAAGGTTTCTGCTTAGATCTATCCGGGAAAAATATTTGAATTGTAAGGATAAAACAAGCCCAGGAGATAAAGCGGGTTACTTACAAAGGAACACAAATTAGGTTTGTCTCAGTATCTTGTCTATGAAATGTCAGAAGTCTGTGGCCCGGTAAACATATTTTGCTAAGTTGTTGATATGGAATAAAATGGCTGTTTTCAGGTGCAAAACAGCATTCATAGTTCATCCCTTAAGAAGCTACTTAGATATTTATCCCTGGAGGAGACCACGCTTGCTCTTGAGTCCGGTTGTCGACTTTGAAGGGACAGTGTGAAGCCATGTAGCCTCCTGATCTTTTGGGAGTTACTTGGCATGGCCTGTGATTGGCGGTTGGCAACACAGGTGCGTTCCCAGGCTAGTGCAGCTCAACTGATCAGGGAGTTGGGTCCTTCAAAGAAAAATGTACCCCAAGTTACAGTTAGAGCATTAAAAACCTACCAACCAAACATAAAACCAAAAACAGTCCGAGTATATTTCCTTTGTAAAAGCTACATTTGAAAAAAAAAAAAAAAGAAATGGTAAATGCAAACAAAATGTAGGAGTTCTATCAGTATTGTAAGAACATTAAAATGGGACAGAAGTAATCATGAAGATGAAAGGTGTAAGCCACGGTAAAATAATTTTTATGGGTGAGATTACATCACAGTGAACATGATGGGAAGATGCAACGAAAAGCAGAGTAATACACTAATAGGTTTCTTTTTCATAGATTAAGTTAGATAATAATGGTAGAGGTTATGAATAATCATTAAGGACGCTCTAGGAGATACATATTGAGAGCTTTACCCTGCACATAGAAATGATGTCTTCTCTTTAGGACCCCGAAGAAACTTTTTTTCTAGATCATAAATGTAAACTTCGAACAAACTGGGAATAATATAAAATACATTGTCTAACCACAATGAAATTTCAAAAATGTATATGAAAATTAAAAAAAAAACATAGATTCTTGTGTAGCCCCCACTTCCTAAATAACATTTGATGGGGTCAAAGAGGAAAGCAAAACTAAAATTACAAAAGTTCTAGAAGTTCCTAGAACAAATTACGGGAAGTGCATATTAATACTGAGATGTGATCAAAGCAGGACCTAGAGGAAAAGTAATGTTTTTAAGTTTCTTAGCAAAAGGGAATAAAATCATGCACTTTAGCTCAGACATTCTAAGAGAAAACACAAAGTTATTAAAGATAAAAATACTAGAAAACAGAATAACAATACAATTGATAAATTTAAGTAGTTTTTTAGAGGAAAACAGGTAAGACTTTAGATATCCTAATTTAGACAGAAAACAATATGAAAAATTAAGAATGGAAAGGGAAATCAGGAAAAATATCTTTTGGGTGACTATACAATGGACCCTTAATGTGGGGTAAAGAGGTGTCAACCACATAGAGTTTTTGACTCTCCAAAAACTTAATAGCCTATGGTTTGCCAGAAGTCTTATTGATAACAGGTTTTTTTTTAAAGTTATTTTGTATTCTTACAATAAGGTGAGCTAGAGAAAAGAAAATTTTAAGAAAATCATAAGAGAAAATATATTCACTGTGCTTGTATTTAAGAAAAAAATCCATGTATAAGTGGGTACACCCAGTCCAAACTTTGGTTGTTCAAAGGTCAGTATATATTCGTAAATGTGAAACTCAAATGGATACTTTTCTAGGAAAATGTTACTCAAATTGCCTTAAGTAGAGAAAACCCATAAAGATTTGCAGTACTAAGTAGCAGAAAGTGAGGGTTAGAGAGTTAGCATTGCATCTCAGCACACATACACTTGGTTTTGTTGCTGAATTCTTCCTAACAGATCATATCTACAGTACTTAAATTCTTCCTAAATGTAGAGAGACGAGAAACTTATTACCACCCTCTTGTCTGTCAGGTGTCCATTTTTCCTTGCCTTCTTCCTAAAAAGATGGCTGATTTTGTCAGGAATCCATCCCATCCTTAGCTGGGTGTGGTGGGCTATGATTGGTTTAAGCGCCAATTAATGGGAAAGAAATGGTCCTAGCACCATGTATTGAAAAAACTATTCAATGAAAAGGAAGTAGGCTTTTTAACAATTGGGACAATTGGATCCTCAGGTGCAAAAAGAAGAATCTGGGGCCTTGCCTCACATATCTACTAAGATCAACTCAAAATGTGTCACTGACCTAAATATAAGAGCTCAGAAGACACAACTCTTAGAGGACATAGGACTAGGTAAGTGCTTCCTTAGATGTGACATGAAAATCATGAGAGAGAAAAATTGGTAAGTTGAGTTTTATCAAAATTGACACTTTTGTGCTTCAGAACACTCCCAGTTGCTCAACACCCTTTTGAAACTAGGAAGAGCAACGATTTGTTGAGAGATCTACTACCCTGATACGACAGAGCAGAGGCCAAGAACCTGAGTTTTTGAGATTATTGGGCCCCTGAACTAAAGAACCTTAAAACTAGTTCTAGCTTTGTGGTGATAATTACGTGGGATTTTGAGTTGGAGTTTTTGTTATGTGCAGCTCAATGTACCTTTAGGGATACACACTGAAGTAAAAATAAGCTAGCCTCAGAAGATAGCACATGATGTAAGATAGTATACCCTGTATTGGCAGAATTGCAAATTATAAAGATGATAGATCTTATTTCAAAATCTAGAATTTTAAATTATCTAAATTCTGACATTCTAGAACTTTACTTTTATATTTTGGTTATTTTCGCAATTTATTTTTTGAATGTTTTGCTTGTGAGACAGAGAAACTGAGCACGAGCAGGGGAGGGGCAGACAGAGAGAGGGAGACACAGAGTCGGAAACAGGCTCCAGCCTCTGAGCTGTCAGCACAGAGCCCGACACGGGGCTTGAACCCATGAACCACAGGATCCATGACAAGAGCCGAAGTTGCTTAATGGAGTTATGCTCTTAAGTCCAGGAGCTTAATGGACTGAGCCACCCAGGTGCCCATTTTCCCAATTTAAAAAATACTTTCCAACAACAACATACGAAAAAGAAAACTGTAGGATTTTGATGATAAATCTTAAATTTTAGAAACTAGAATGCAGCAGTTAATGTAAAAATAATAAGTGGAATTTTGCTCAGTCTAAGAATAATTGAAATTAGGAGTAAATCAATGGAAGAAAACTATTTGGTCTCAATAGGTGTTAGGAAATTATTTGATAATACTTAACAGTTTTTGTTTTGAAAGAAAAAGAATACAAAGATTGAAGAGTATGTTCTAAACATAGTCAAAGATGTGGCTCAAAATAAGTCAACATCATTTATTCTGGTGTGATTCTAGAAACGCTTATTTAAATATTCCTAATGAAGTTATCAACAACATTTAAAAATTTCATTTTGGAAGTATGACATAATGTTATGTGACACTGAAAAACAATGAATGACAGAAAGGAATCAAAGTTATTACAATCTGAAGATGATAAATGATGAGAAAAACGAAAAAGACCAACTGATGAACACCTTTCTACACTTGAAAGCAAATTGCTTCTAATAGTTCAATGCTTTGAAAACTTCAAGTTCTTCCCCACCCCAGGCCCTTTATGTAGGATGTTCCTCAGCGTGGACCAGTTTGTAATCATGGTCTCCCTACTCCTTACCACATAGACAAACACCTAGTTGACTCATTCAACCTTCAGAACTCAGATTTAGTGACAACCTAGATTTCTCTTGGCCTTTCAAAACTGATTCCCTTGTACTCACTAGTTCAGACTCCGTGGTTTCTTTCTTAATACTTACCTATAATCATACGTGGTTTTTGTTACAGTTTGTCATTCCCTTCAGAGGACAGAGACTGTGTCTGTTTAGTTCTCCATTTTATATCTAGCACCTAAAAGGTACCTGCTACAGGGTAGACATTAAATACATATTTGCTGGTGAATGAATAAATGTGTAATGATTTAAAGCAAGGTTTATGAATAGTGTGCCTGTAACATATTTAGCGATGCTAATGTAGGCATTTTCCTAACACAGCTCCTGTCCGGAATCCTCAGCGCTGTCACAGGCCAATCTGGTCTATCCTTCTAACAAAGTTAACCTGATGTTCACTTACAAGAATATGGGCATACCTTGAAGATATTGCAGGTTCAGTTCCAGACCACTGTGATAAAGCAAATACTGCAATAAAGCAAGAATTATTTGGTTTCCTAGTATGTATAAATGTTACGTTTACCTTATTCTATAATGGCGTTATGTTTAAAAAAAGTACATACTAAAAATGGTAACCATCATCTGAGCTATCAGGGAGTCATAATCTTTTTGTTGCTGGAGGGTTTTTTCCTCGATGCTGCTGACAGGTGACTGATCAGGGTGGTGATTCCTAGAAGTTGGGGTGGCTCTGGCCAGAAGTTGGTGACTCTGATGGACTCTTCCTGTTTTGAAAAATTTCTCTGTAGTGTGGGATGCTGTTCAATAGCATCTTACCCACTGGAGAACTTTCATGCCGGTAGTCATCCTCTCAAACCTGCTGCTGCTTTATCAACTCAGTTTATGTGAGATTCTTAATTCTTTATTGTCATTTCAACAGTCCTCACAGCATCTTCACCAGGAGTGGATTCCATCTCAAGAAACTACTTGCTCACCCATAAGAAGCCGATCCTGGTCTCTTACACTGTGAGATGGAAGCAATTCAGTCCCACCTTCGGGCTCCACTTGTGGATAGTTCTTTTGCTGTTCCACCACATCCACCAAGTCTTGAAACCCTTGAGGTCGTCCCTGAGGGCTGGAATCCACTTCTGTCAAACTCCTGTCACTATTGATATTTTGACCTCTTCCTCTGAATCCTGTATGATCTCAATGGCATCTAGAATGATGAATGCTTTCCAGCAGGTTTTCAGTGGACTTTTCCCACCAGAGGAATAACCATCTGTGGCAGCTATAGCCTTACAAAATGTACTTGTTAAATAACGCTTGAAAATTGAAATGACTCTTTGATCCCATGGGCTGTAGAATGGGTGTTGTGTTGAAAACCACATTAATCTCATTGCTCATCTCCATCAGAGCCCTGGGGTGAGCAGGTGCATGGTCAGTGAGCAGTTAGATTTTGAAAGGAACCTTTTTTCTGAGCAGTAAGCCTCAATAGTGGGCTTAAAATATTCAGTAAACTGTGTTGTAAACAGATGTGCTGTCATCTAGTCTTTGTTTTTCGTTTTTAGGGGACAGGTGGAATAGATTTAGCATAATTCCCAAGGGCCCTCAGATTTTCAGAATGGTCAATGTGCATTGGCTCCAACTTACAGTTACTAGCTGTAGCAGCCCCTAACAAGAGAGTCAGCCTGTCCTTTGAAACTTAAACCAGGTGTTGGTCTCTCTGTAGCTAGCCTTCTGATAGGCTATTTCATCTACACTGAAAATGTGTTGTTTGGTGTCGCCACCTTCCTTAATGATCTTAGCTAGATCTTCCGGATAATTTGCTGCTGCTTCTGTATCAGTATTTACTGCTTCATCTTGTATTTTTATGTTCTGGAGATGGCTTCTTTCCTTAAACCTCATGAACCAGCCTCTTGTAGTTTCAAACTTAGGATCTTCATTTTCCTCACCTCTCTCAGCCTTCATGGAATTGAGAGTTAGGGTCTTTCTCTGGATTAGGCTTTGACTTAAGGGAACATTATGGCTAGTTTGATTTTCTGTCCTGACCACTAAAGCTTTCTCCATATCAGCAATAAGGCTGTTTGGCTTTTTTATCATTGATGTATTCATTGGAGTAGCATTTGTATTTAAAATGTTTATTTACTTATTTTGAGAGAGAGGAACGGGCAGAGAGAGAGGGAGAGAGAGAATCCTAAGTAGAGGCTCTGCGCTGTCAGCACGGAGCCCAGCGCGGGGCTCCATCTCACAAACCCTGAGGCCATGACCTGAGCCCAGATCAAGAGTCAGAAGCTTAACCAACTGAGCCACCTAGGTGCCCCTGGAGTAGCACTTTTAATTTCCTTCAAGAACTTTTGCATCCACTACTTGGCTGTTTGGTGCCAGAGGCCTAGCTTTTGGCCTATCTCAGCTCTTGACATGCCTTCTCCACTGAGCATAATTATTTGTAACTTTAGATTTAAAGTGAGAGACGTGATACTTTTACTTTGACACTTAAAGGCTATTATAGAATTATTAGCCTAATTTAAATATTCTTGTGTCTCTGGGAATAGGGAGGCCCAGAGAGGGGCGGGGAGATGGGGGAATGGTTGGTCAGTGGGGTAGTCAGAACACAAAACATTTATTAAGTGCACTGTCTTAAATGGAGGTGGTTTGTGGTGTCCTGCCAAATGACAATATTACTATCAAATATCACTGACCACAGATCACTATGGTAAATATAATAATAGTGAAAAGGTTAGAAATATTGTGGTAATTACTAAGGTGTGACACAGAGACACAAAGTGAGCAAATGCTGTTGGAAACATGGTGCCAGTAGACTTCCTCAGTGTAGGGTTACCACAGACCTTCAGTTTGTTAAAAAAAAAAAAAAAATATATATATATCTATATATATATATGTCTATATATATATATCTATATATATATGTGTATATATATAGATATACACATATATATATAGACATATATATATAGACATATATATATAGTATCTTCAACACGTAGTCAAGGTATGCTTGTATTTGTGACCTGTGAAGAAAATTTTAGAAAGTGAACAGAAATGAAGGTATACTTCCCTTTACACATAATGAACTTATGATGAAGTTGTAAATTATTAAATCATTGGAATAGTGGCCCAGAAATAGGGGAATGAAATAAAGTCTGTAAGTAATCCCAAGCATATATGGAGATTTAGTATATGTCCAATATTTTTTATTTTAAATTAGTGGAAAAAAGATAGGTGGTAACCAGCCTTTAAGATGGCCTCCAATGATCCTGGCCTCCTAGTTCACCCTTTTTGGACCTTTCTCACAGTTGGATAGGACTGATTTGTGTAACCTAAAGGATGTTTTGAAAATGTTGGTGTGCATCTAACACAGGTTGTAAAAGACATTGTGACCTCCGTCTTGTGCTCCCTTGGATCATTTGGTCTGGGGGAAGCCAGCTACTATGTCTTGAGGACACTCAACCATCCCTATGGGGTGGTTCATGTCAGGAGGAATTGAGCCCTTAGTCAACAGCCAACATCAACTTAGCAGCCATGAGAGTGTGCCCTGTTGGAAGTAGGTCCCTCAGCCCCAGTCAGGCCTTCAGATGATTGCAGCTCTGGGTGACATCTTGCTTTGAACTTCAAGAGGATCACCAAACCAGAACCATAGAGTTGAGCTGCTTCCAAATTCCTGACCTAGAGAAACTGTGTGAGATGTTTGTTATCTTAAGCCACTACGTTTTGGGGTAATTTGTTATATAGCAGTAGGTAACTGATCAAATGGATTGTTAAGTAAATGGTGTTGGGATAACTAGCCATTATTGGGGGGAAAAGTAAGTTGGATTCTTACTATGCCCTTTTTATCAAGGAAATTCCATATGGGTCAAGATTTGAATACAAAATGGAAGCATTAATGTATTTAGGAGAAAGTAAAGCTGAACATTTTCATACTTTTGGGGTAGCAAAGGACTTACTAATTATGAATGTGAAATCTCCATACCATAAAGTAAAATTCAGAACTTCTTTATGACCAGCAAATGGTATGAGCAAGGATGAAAGAAAAGACACCAATGGGGAAAACATGTTAGCAGCCTGTATTTTAAAAGGCAGTATGTCTTCAAGAACTCTTTATAAATGGAATGGCCAAGGACATGAGGAGGCAATTCATAACAGAAATGCAGATAAAAGAATGAACAGTAGTTATCCAACAAATATGATGAAGAACAATCAACGATCAGATTGTACCTGTCAGATTGGCAAAGGTGAAAATGGCTGATGAGGTGAAAAAGATGGCTTGATCTGGAGGAAGGTTAGAAAATGTGGGTGGGGATGTAGATGGGTCTCCCTTTTCTGGAAGGCCATCTGACAACATGTGCAGGTACAAAGTGAGTGCTCACTGTGATTTAGCTGTTCTACTTGTACAAATTTATTCTGTGGTACTGGTAGATGTATATATTATTGTGAACCCCCCAAAATGTGATTCTTTGGGCTAGTCAGATTTCCTCTGCTTCCCCTTTTCCCCCCCTCCATTTTCCGCTTCTGTTATTTCTTTTTTTCCGTTCAGAAATTCCTGTTGGATCCTCCTGGATCTCTTCTTTACTTAGCAACATTTTGATCTTACTATTTAATCTTTGTTTCTTCTGTATATTAGTAATATCCTTAACTTCCATTTCCGTGTTGCCTACTGTCCCTTGTTTTGTGTCTAGTCTAACATTTTTTTTTTTAAAGTTTTTTTTTCAACGCTTTTTATTTATTTTTGGGACAGAGAGAGACAGAGCATGAACGGGGGAGGGGCAGAGAGAGAGGGAGACACAGAATCGGAAACAGGCTCCAGGCTCCGAGCCATCAGCCCAGAGCCTGACGCGGGGCTCGAACTCCCGGACCGCGAGATCGTGACCTGGCTGAAGTTGGACGCTTAACTGACTGCGCCACCCAGGCGCCCCTCTAGTCTAACATTTAACTCCACTTCAAAAAGTTTGTTTTGCCAGTTAATCGCAGCTTCTAAAAATACCTTATTGTTTCTGATAAATTCTTTTCCAGGAATCTGTTGCGTAATGTGTATAATAGCTCTTGAATCTTTCTGATTAGAATTTTTTTTTTTTTAACTTCACATTACTTGATTGTGACTTTCTTCCAGGGTTAACTGTTAGTGTCATTTTATCTTCTTCCCTCTCATTCTGTTAGTTTGTCTCCAAGGCCTGATGATCCTTGGCTAACTGTTGATAGTTTTGAATGAGGGCCTGGGTTAATGAGTGGTGGTAGCTGTCATGGGTTTGGTCTCCAGGCGTACAGGTCCATTTCTGCAGTCTGGAGTTGGGAGGGTTGACCACAGGCTCCAGGTAGTGTGTGGAGCATGTTGCTTGGCAGGCTTCCCTGTTGGGTGCTGCCGGGATGGGAAATGGGCCAGCAAGTTGGGTTGAGAAGGAGATTTTGTCCTGGAGTGCTTCAGTGTCTAGTGTTCCCAGGCAGAGTTGCTGCTTCCTCTTGCTCCCTTCACTCCTACGATTTTTTGTGTCCCAGTGTTCTTCAGCTTTACTTAAATACAGTTCACAAGGTCTTCGGTGGGAGGGGAGGTCTATAGATACTTGTGTTCAGATGACCTGTTCTTATTTTGTGCGGGTGTTATCTCTATGAATTTTCGAGTGTATTCATTTCAGAGTTTTCCTCTGCTTACTGTATTACCTGTTTCCTCAGGGGTTAGGAGTGTGCACATTACCCTGTTTTATACCTGAGGAAATGCTGAAATCATGGTCAGGATTCAGATTCTAAAAGCCCATCCTTGTATCCCCTAACTCCTTTGCCGTTTTTTCTGGGTGGATGGTGCCTCTCTTTCATGCTATTTTCTTTACCTCAAAGTTTGGTGTTTCTTGTATTTCGGTTCACATCTGTACATAAGGATCTATGATTAGATTTTCTTAGCTCAGTGGGGAGTTTCTCCTCACCTGTTGGCAAATGCAAGTTCAAATACAGGAGCTTGACCTCACGTCACTTTTTAGGGGAAGGCAGGGGGCAGATTGTAGGACAGGGTATTCGCTTAGCTGGCCTGCTGGGTGAGGCAGCTCTGCTCCACTTACGTTGTCCCTTTGTAGGCTCACCTGTCCTCTCTTCTGGGACTCTTCTATCAGACATCTGTGCTCATGGCCACCCACCCCTTTTCTGGAGCAAATTTCCAAGTCAGGCATTTGAAGTAGGGGGACTAACTCAGCTCTGTACCCTTTAGTTAATTACTTGGCCAGTTATCTGTGGTCAGCTCCCTTTTCTAGCCGGCACTGCACCGATAATGGGATTATTTGGAGGTTCTGTTAGGGAAACTTTTCATCTGTCACAGGTTCTTTGTATTTAGATTTGCCATCATTGTGTCTTGTCCGTTTTAGATTTTTTCCCCCAGAAATTCACTCACCTGTGTCACAAATGTTAGCGTGATGGGTGTTAGGAAATAAGGGTAAACAAGAGGAGAAACAGCCTGTTGTGCTGGACTTCTATGGTCTCATGGGGAAGAGGCGTTAAATGACTGACTCACGAGTGCACATTCTTGGAGGAGGTGCTGCGGAGGCATATGTAAGGGCTGACGTACTGGGAGAGGGATTGCCCTGGAGTTCTGCCTGGAGTAAGTGACAGTTGACCTTCGATAAGAAGGAAAGAGAAGAACGTAGATGGTGAAGAATGAGGACAGGAGTGTTCCTGGCAGAGGGCACAGGGTGTGAAAAGACGTGGTAGATGAAGGGGACTGTGGTCCAGTGCTGTCAGTCCTGAATATTTACTATTGCTATGGATTTATTTTGATTGTATATTTCCTTTCTCATTCTTGCCATTGGGAAAGATGAAAAAGTTACGTAAATTGTCTTGAACTAGGAAGCCTCAAAGAATAATGTGGGAAAATTATATTAGCAAAAAACAAAAAAGCATAAACTTAAGTATCATGAATCAGAAAGCAATAAATATGCTAGTATCAAAAATGTTATCCTTGGGAGATGGATAGGACCTTTTTTTATGCTTGTATATTTGATTTTCAAGTTTTCTATGAATGTGGATTGCTTTTATAATAAAAACAGGTTCTGAAAAGAAACTGACATTTATTTTATGGTTTGGCTTATAATGGTACAGAAAAAATGCAGTGTGTTAATAGGTGAAGGGAGTATTCATTACAGTTTTATGAAGATGTTAATATGTACTTGATGGAAATGGCTTACCATTGTAGCTAAACCAACCCATGCACTAGAAGAAAATTACTTTATACTTAAGAATTCTCACTAGCATCTCATGATATAATTGTTTTAAAGCTGTTAAGTGGTTCATAAGACTTCAAATCTTTGTATCTTGCAAATAGTATTTTAAGAGTTATAGGAAAATGGGAGTTTTGGATACTTTGACACCGAAGTGTCTGCAGAATAGCTCGTAGCTTCAGGCCTAGCCTGTGTGTTTGAGGAGTTGGGGATTTAATTTAGCCAACTTTGGTGTTGCATCATTTAGGCTTGTATCAGATAGGCTGCAAGTAACTAAAACCCAGAGAAACAATTGTGTAAATAATTTAAAGAGAGCAATCTTTAAATTTAATTGTAACTTTTTAAAGTTAGGACATGCATGGTAGTTGAACTTGCCGTAAGGGATCCATTCTCTGTCTTGCTGATTGATCATCCTTCTATGACTTTTGACTTCATGATAACAAGGTGGCTGCTGCATCTCTAGAAATTACAATTGTGATCCAGGCGGGCAAAAGGAGGAAGGATGTTCTAGTTAGGTTTGTCCCCTTTTATCCAAAATAATAGCATTCATAGAAACCCCACCCGTTCGTTTTCTGTTTACGTGTCTGTGGCCAGAATTGTATCCCAGAACCATCTTTAGTGATAAGGAAACCTGAGAAATCCAACTTCTGCTTTTTGTTTTCAAAAGGGAGCACATTGCTCTTTAAAGCAAAAGCAGACTTCTATTAATAAAGGAGAGAGTGGACATTGGTTAGGCAACTTGCTGTGTCAGCCACAGGACTTATTTGCTAATGGGGTAATTGAAGTCAAGAGTGATTAAAATTATTCAGAGGAGTATGCAGAATAAGGAGAGAATCAGTAAAAGAACTTCACTGAGGAACGTTGTGTTGAAGGAACCGAGGAATATATATTCTCAAAGGGCACTAAGGAGTAGCCACGAGCGAACGGTGGGAGGGCGAGTCCCTGGATGGTGTGGTGTGTCACAAGCCCACGGAGAGGCAGAGTTTACATTGCCCTATGTGCTGGTTGGGCACTGAGGTATGAACTTGAGGTTTAGCAAAGGAAAGTCATTGGTGACCCTAGAGAAAGGTTATTTTCCAGAGCCCAGGAGGAAGGATAAGGTGGGAGAAAGGGAGGACATATGGATACAGAGGGACTTTTGTAGCTTGGCGACAGGCAGGGAATATGAGAGGTGACCTTTGTCTTCCCTAGGAAATGAGAAGAGGCATCATCCTCTGTGTTAGGACAGAGATGGGAGACCTGGAGTCTGAAGAGGATGGACAAGATCAGTGGTAACATTGTAAAGAATTTGGGAGATTGAAACGTGGGTCCTGGCTCTGTGTTAAAGCCCAGTCCATCGTTCAAGAAACTGCATTGCATAAAGTGCCATCCTGTCTGCTCATGCCATTATCTTACATGGAAAGGATTTAAAAAATTATAGTTGACATTTTTGAATGATACTTAGGAGAGCTTTAGAAATACTGAACAATAAATTTGTACAAAAAGCAGTTAAAACATGTTTTATAGTTTTCTTTGTCTCTAAAAGAATTTGTATCAATGACTAACATTTGCTGAGGACCTGCCCTGACCCAGACAAAAAGATAAACACCTTCTCTGCGTCATCTTTGCTGTCTTTATGAGAAAGACCTGTGAGGCGGGTGTTACTATTGTCTCCACTTTTTTTTTATTATTTTTTTTAACGTTTATTTATTTTTGAGACCAAGAGACAGAGCATGAACAGGGGAGGGTCAGAGAGAGGGAGACACAGAATCTGAAACAGGCTCCAGGCTCTGAGCTGTCAGCACAGAGCCCGACGCGGGGCTTGAACTCACGGACTGCGAAATCATGACCTGAGCCAAAGTCGGCCGCTTAACTGACTGAGCCACCTAGGCGCCCCTATTGTTTCCACTTCAAAGATGACAGATACTAGGCTCAGAAAATTGAAATAGCATGTTCTAGATCACAGGGCTGCTAGGTGGTAACACCAGGATTTGAACTGCATCTTTGGACTCCGGAGTGGTTGTTAACTACTCTTGTGTGTATTTTGAGTCATACAAAATCGCCTGTGAGAAGAGACTGCCAATGTGGTAGTTCATCCTAACATACTTCCCAAAATATTTGCTAAGGTCAGTGGACTCTTTCGTGCCAGGCATTGCCCTAGGTACTTTAATTGCCATAATCTGTTGTAACAGTTTAAAATATTTATAGTCACAATTATTCTGATTTTTAAAATCATCACATTAATGCTAATTTTTGAATCACATACTTAGTTTACCTTAAATTTGAGTATATTTTTATAGTGATGTTACGTTTTCCTCCCTATACTGACAAATCAGAATGGGCATGGGTTGCTGCTGGGAATATTGGCAAAAATATAGAAGAAAGCAAACATAACAAATCTACTTTCTCATAACATGAATAAAACATAAAAACAAACTAAACTGTGGTAGTTGTAAGCCTGCTTATTTAATATTCATTTTCTTACCTATGTCTGTGTAATCATTATAAGCCAAAGTATAAGATAAACATGAGTTTCTTCAGGAACATTTGTTTCTGATTATAAAAGCAATCTATTATCATAGAAAAGTTGAAAATCAAGTGTGTGTATATATATGTATATATACTTGAATTATTTGGATTATTCACAACATCTGATTCAGTGAATGGTAACCACTTAAGAAACGTAGACTTATGGGTTCCTGGGTGGTTGAGTTGGTTAAGCATCTGACTTTAGCTCAGGGTGTGATCTTGTGGTTGATGTGTTCGAGGCCCATGTTGGGCTCTATGTGGACAGCTCAGAGCCTGCAGCCTGCTTCAGGTTCTGTGTCTCCTGCTTTCTCTGACTCTCCCCACCCCCGAACCTAAAAATAAACATTAAAAAAACATAGATTCATTTTTAATGCAGTAGGTTTTTGGCTTATTATGCATTTGTTGACTCATAATCAACCTGATGCTCTGTCATTTCTGAAGCTTGTTTTGGTGGAAGGAAGGAATTTCTTCTCACTTTATCTCCAGGTTGTGAACACCCACAGGTATCAGTCAATGATAATTAATTAAAAGTCACTCTTTCACTTATAAAATATTAGTTCTTAAATTACATTCTCATACTTCAGTTAAAAACTCCCTTTTAAAATCTGAAGTAAGAAATCAGAATTCCTTTTCTAATTAAAAAGTCTTAAAAGGATAAAAAGCTATGCCTTCAGTAGTATTAGGTTATTCACAAACCTTGTGGAGGGTACTTGGCCATTTTTTGTTTTTGCCCCCCCCCATAGTCATATGGCGTGTGTATGTGAAATACTTGAAAAGTGTCCAGCTAATAGTACAGTCTATTGAAGACCTGATCTTAAACTGTACAATTACGGTATTTTCATGTAACTTTTAGTTCAGGTACAAGAATTCTTTTCTAAAAAGCACAGACAATTAATTATGTGACTGAGAAAAATAATTTCCCCCAAGTTAATTGCACAAATTACCGTAGCCCTAAAAGGTTAATGACTGTCAAACTTCTTTGATGCATAGAGCCCATTATGCCAGTATCATGTGAATAAATAACTACGACAGTCCTTCTGGGACAAATGGTCTTATCCAGAGGACAACAGTACACAGTGCCCTTTTTGATGTTTGAGAGGGAGGAACATTTTTAAAAAATTTTTTTACATTTATTCATTTATTTGAGACAGAGCACAAGTGGGGGAGGGGCAGAGAGAGAGGGAGACACAGAATCTGAAACAGGCTCCAGGCTCTGAGCTGTCAGCACAGAGCCTGACATGGAGCTCGAACTCCTAGACCATGAGATCATGACCTGAGCCGAAGTCGGACGCTTAACCGACTGAGCCATCCAGGTGCCCTTTCCCATCCTTGTTTAAAAACTTCCAGCCTTGGGGCGCCTGGGTGGCTCAGTCGGTTAAGTGTCCGACTTCGGCTCAGGTCATGATCTCGCAATCTGTGAGTTCGAGCCCCGTGTCGGGCTCTGTGCTGACAGCTCAGAGCCTGGAGCCTGTTTCAGATTCTGTATCTCCCTTTCTCTCTGACCCTCCCCTGTTCATGCTCTCTGTCTCAAAAATAAATAAATGTTAAAACAACAACAACAAAACCCCCCACAAACTTCCAGCCTTTCTCAAAAGCTTCTGAAAACTAAAAATGCCTGAAGAGTAGATTTTTTTTGCTTTTATCCTCAGAGCCTTTGCACTTGGTCTGTCTGCCTGGAATGTTCTTCCACACATGGTGGTTTGGCGCTTCTCCTCACTTCCTGATCTCGTAAAAACTGTCCCTATATATGTCTCTATATTCCTTGACACTATTTTACTTTTTATTTATAATTCTTATCACTATCCGACATTTTATTACATATATTGTTTACAAGGTGAAATGAAGGTCATACTCTATGGATCTATTAGTAAAGTATTATACTATTTTGTGATTTTGAATCTCAACAAAATTTCTGGGGAGCAGATTTGTATTTGCTTACGTATAGTTTTTCATACGCTTATTTTAGCCCCTTAGAATGATCAAGCTGTTATTTAGTAATGATTCTTCTGTAAAATTCTCTAACAGAATTTGTATCAAAATTCATGTGCTCTCTCTTCCCTTTCTGCATGGATATCTCTTTCCCCACATGAAGGAAGGTGGGATAAAAATATTACATAATTTCACTAACCATTAATATTAAACAGTGGGAAAATATTTCTCTTATTGAGTAGCTAACAGTAGGAAACACTGGAGCTACTTTAAAACTGATAACTTTAAGGGCACCTGGGTGGCTCCGTGGCTTAAGCATCTGACTTTGTCTCAGGTCATGATATCACGGTTTGTGGGTTCGAGCCCAGTGTTGGGCTCTGTACTGATAGCTTGGAGCCTGGAGCCTGCTTTGGATTATGTATCTCCCTCTCTCTCTGCCCCTCCCCGACTCACGGTCGCTTGTGCTCTCTCTCTCTCTCTGTCAAAAATAAATCAACGTTAAAAACTAAAAAAACTGATAACTTTCAAAGACTACTCTGCGGTAGAAATAAGACTCCTTTATGCATTAGCAGCCGGCCAAATTTTAATAATAACATTGTATAATGTAAAGTTAATGATATTTAAAAGTGTGGAACATTGAATTTTCATTTGGATCTGTGAGAAGTGTGTTTTTTGTGGTGATACTTTTGTACGATGCAGATTATAATTTTGACTATCAGGAATTTAATACTTTAGGTAAAAAGAATTCTCCATTTTAAAGGGTTAGGGTTAAGGTTTTGTAAGAACATGATTTAGCTTGATGACATAGGCTTTGCAATAATTTTAAGACAAATGCATTTTTTGAGTTCATACTTTCAGCGTTAAAAGCCATCTGGAAGGACTGTCTGGTTTTTCTTAGGTCCTTCATGATTCTGTTGAGATCTCTGTCTCTTCCTCCAAAGTGAACTCTCTTGAATGTCTGTCAGTATGTTCCTTCAGGAACTATGCCCAGTCCACCGATTCACCATCTGCAGGGAAACACTGCTTTCCTAATGAAAATCAAGCTCAGACCTTCCAGTTGGGTTTCTGTATATAAGTGGAGTGGGTGGCTTAGAGTTAATCCCAGGGACTCCATTTTTTTTCTGGGCTTTCTGCTAATTACAGCTGCTTACCGCCATGTTTCGCTTTTGGGAGAATGGGTGTTGGTCCCTTTTAACGCTTGGTCCCCAAAGTAGACACCATATGTCATAATGAGACAAGGCTGTGTTTTAAAGACTTTTAAAGACGTGTTTAGTGAAAACTAATGAGTAATGCAGGGATGAGTACCCATAGAGAACTATGAATCATGAATTCAAGCATTCCAACACGAGGGCTGTGGCATATTCTTCAGGGAGGTCACACTGCTGATTGGACATACGTGCTTCCTTGCATTTAAAACAGTTCCCCAGTTGAGCATGTGTTTTCCTCTGGGCTGACCAATAACAAAGTGTTGTCCCTCTTAGGCATGTGCCGCCTTCTCCAGGCTGAACCGGCTACAGCTAGTGTGCATGGCACTAGGGCATGATTTCAGCTGCCACTCATCCTCCCAACCTGGGCACCTTTGTGCAGGACACATGCATATGTTGTGGCTGTGCACTGAGGTCACTTAGCTTTTTCCATCTGTCCTTTTGCCTTCACAAAGCACAGATCACCTTTAACAGCTCCCCCTCCACCAACCAAGGTGGCCTTTAGAGGGCCTTAATCTCCTTATAGCAGGTGTGGGCTGAGGGTCTCCTTCCATCTCGGCTCAGGGGTTCACCCCAGTGGTGCTGGTTTCTCCTCTGAAGCCCTGTTTTCCTTGTTGGCAGTTTGCACTAGGAATGAGCTTATCTTTCTGCCAGCACTGTGTCCTAACCAAATTAGAATAGAATCTAGCAAACTACATCATCATGTAAGAGATACTGATGCCAGTCACAGTGCAGATTTGATCTTTTACTAGGTCTCTATATTTTGAAGGTAAATGTTGGTTTCCATTTTTGTTTGCAAAAGTATGTGAGTTTGGGCAGCCATGACAAAATACCATTGCCTGGGTGTCTTAAGCAACAGCATTTATTTCTCATATTTCTGGAGCCTGGAAAGTCCAGGATCAAGTAGCTGGAGGATGAGTGTCTGATTAAGGCCCTCTCCTTGGTTTGCAGACTGCGTTCCCGTATGGTAGAGAGATAATCTCTTTTGTGTCTCTTCTTATAAGGGCACTAATCACATTCACTAGTGGTTCACCCTCACGAGCTAATTACCTCCCAAAGGTCTCATCTCCAAATACCATCACAGTGGGAATTAGAGATTTACCTGTAGTCCATAGCAAAAACTAGATTGCTTAATAAAATAATACCTGATAAAGGTCACACATTTTTACTACCTGCCAGAGACTGGTCTGAGAATTTTGCATATTAGAATTAACTGAATCCTTACAACAAGGCTAGTATCATAATCTTTATTGTTCCAGTAAGGAAATTGTGTCACACTGGAGATGACATAACCTGCCCAGGATTGCCTGGCTGTTGCCTGGCGGAGCTGTATTCAAACCCAAGATATTTGGCTCCGTATTTGATGCTATAAGCCGCTACATTCCTACAAATAAATATTGCCCTAATTTGATTCTCTATTTGTATTTTGAGAGAAGGAGGTTGGGGCTGGGAGCCTGGAGACTCTGGCTGTGTGACTAGGCCACACTTGTGACTCTGGCAGTGTTGCTTCTTGGATCCTCCGTGATCTCAGCTGTAAAACATGGAGACTGTACAATGTTCATGATTAAATTCCTTTCTCATTCTAAATGCTTTGGTTGTGTTATGTTCTTGTACAGGCTCTAAGGCTCAGTGGTCTCTACCAACTACAGAGTCTCATCTCTCAAATGCTATGTGACTGAAGTGAGAAAAAATAATGTTAGTAAACTTCATTTAAAAAAGTTGTTTGGGGGGCGCCTGGGTGGCTCAGTCGGTTAAGCGTCTGACTTCAGCTCAGGTCATGATCTCACAGTCCGTGAGTTCGAGCCCCGCGTCGGGCTCTGTGCTGACAGCTCAGAGCCTGGAGCCTGCTTCAGATTCTGTGTCTGTCTGTCTGTCTGTCTCTCTCTCTCTCTCTGTGTGTGTGTGTCCCTCCGCTGCTTATGCTCTCTCTCTCAAAAATAAATAAAAACATTAAAAAAAATTTTTTTTTAAATTGTTTGGGTTTTACAGCTGTTAAATGTGTACTTTCTCTTTATGATACTCACAACACAGGTAATAGTTGAATGGTAGGGTGTAGTTTCAAACATAAGTTTTTTTAGACTTTAGGTAATGTATTGAAAATTGTTTCTTACTAATTTTTTAAAATTTCAAAGAATTTTATAGCATGCTTGCTATATGTGTGTGTATACCACATAACGTGATACATATCTATCACATGAATATTTCATGTTAAATCTCATTTTAAAGAGATTCCTATCATATTCATTTGACAGATATTTATTGAATACCTACTAAGTGTCAGGCACTATGCGTGATGCTGAAGCATAGAGAGGATAAAGAGAAGATAGCTTGCCCAAATGGAGTTGGCATTCCAGTGGTGAAGGCAGCAGATGATCAAGTAAACAAATCAGTGAATAAAATCAACAGAAGGTGTGATGCCTGCTGGGAAACAAATAGCAGAATGCTGTGATAGGGAGTCATGGTTGTGACAGAGATGGGATCAGCTTTTAGGGCAGTTTGGGAAGGCCTCTTAGAGGAAGTGGCATTTTCGAAGGTGACAGGAACAAGAAGGAGCCAGCTCTGGGAGGATTGTGGGCAGAGGCTAAGGAAGGGGTGGTGGGGGGAGAGGGAAGAATAGTGCTGTAGGTGAGTTTGGAAGGTTGAGTAATGGCTCCCAAAGATACACAGGCCCTAATTCCTGGACCCTTCAAACACTGCCTTTCATGTGGTTGGGGGTTGTTGCAGACTGTTAGTTTGGAGTTCTCTCTTGTCCAGTCCAGCAAGAGAGCTGACACAGAATTGAATATGAAATAGGCTAATGTCTGGGGGGAGACAAGAGCCCTGAACAGGGGTTCCATCTCCATAGTTTTTGAGTTTACAAGATCTTACCCACGCGGTGAGCGTGAAGAAAACACTATCTTACACATGTGAACGTGGAGAAAGCAATCAGACAGTAGTGATTAACATGTGTATGTAAGAAGCAAAGGGTCTGGGGGCAAGTGGAGTTTGTTATCAAAGTACGATAGTATATTGGCACTAGATGGAAAGTAATTTCCTGCAGCTGATATAACAAGTTACTCCTGAGCACGTTACAATTATCTTGTGTTGAAACGGTGAGATTATCCTGGATTACCTGGTTGGTCTGTAATTATAAGTGTCCTTATAAGAGGGAGGTCCTGTAACAGAAACAGAGTTATACAAGATGCTACTCCCCTTGTGTGGAAGGTGGGTGAAGGGGCAGCGAACCAAGGAATGCAAAGGATGTGGATCTAGATGCCGGAAAAGGCGAGGATTCTCCTTTTGAGCTTCCAGAGGGAGTGCAGCTCTGCCAACACTTTGACTTTCCCCCTTTATGCTCGTGTTTTGGACTTCTGGCCTCTAGGACTGTTAGGAGAACAAATTTCTGTTTTAAGCCATGGATTTGCAGTAGTTTATTACGGCAACAACGGAAAAGTCATACAGATTTTGGTACCTGGAAGTGAGGCGCTGCTGTAACATGTAGCTAAAAGTGTGGAAGGGACTTCAGAAATAGTCGATGAGTAGAGATTGAACTTGGAGGTGCAAGATTGAAGAAACCTAGGCTGCCTTGGGTGGAAATAAGGAGGTTCATGGCTCAGAAGGATATGAGGAACCTGTGTTTGGAAACTGGGTGAAGCAGATTGTTGTTACATTGGCAGAAAGCTTAGCTGAATTAGGTGCTGCAGTTTTATGGAAAGCAGAATGTGTAAGCGATGAATATTTAATAGTTGAGGACATTTTTAAGCAAAGTGTTGAAGTTGCTGTTTGGCTTTTTTCTTTTTTATTCAAGTATAATTAACACATTGTGTTACATTAGTTTCAGGTGTAGAATATAGCAATTCAGCAATTCTGTACCTTTCTCAGTGCTCATCAAGATAAATGTGCTCTTAATCCCCTTTAACTATTTCACTCATCCCTGCCACCTGCCGCCCCTCTGGCAACTACCAGTTTGTTCTCTGGACTTGAGTCTGGTTTTTTTTGTTGTTATGTTTGTCTTTTTGTGTCTTAAATTGCACATAAGAGTGCAACATGGTATTTGTCTTTCTCTGACCTATTTCACTTAGCATTATATTCTTTTGGTTCATCTGTGTTGTTGCAAATGGCAAGATTTCATTCTTTTATGTGGCTGAGTAATACTCCATTGCGTATCTGTATACCAAATCTTCTTTATCCATTCATCTATAGATGGACACTTGGGCTGCTTCCATATCCTGGCTATTGTAAGTAATGCTACAATAAATATGAGGTGTATGTATCTTTTTGAATTAGTGTTTGTGTTTCTTTGGGTAAATACCCACTAGTGCAACTGCTGCATATTAAGGTAATTCTATTTTTAGTTTTTGAGGAACCTCCATACTGTTTTCCACAGTGGCTACACAAATTTGTATTCCCACCAACAGAGCAGGAGGTTTTCTTTTTCTCCACAAACTTGCCAACACTAGCTATTTCTTTTGGTTTTTATTTTAGCCATTCTGAAGGGTAGAAGTTGTATTGCATTGTGGTTTTAATTTGCATTTCCCTGATAATTGGTAATGCTGAACAACTTTTAATGTGTCTGGTCATCTGAATGTCATTTTTGGGAAAATATTTATTTAGGTCCTCTGCCCATTTTTAACTAGACTATTATTTTTTTGAGTTCTTTGTATATTTTAGACATTAACCCTTTATCAGGTATATCATTTGTACATATCTTCCATTTAGTAGGTTGTCTTCTTGTTTTGTTGATGGTTTCCTTCACTGTACAAAAGCTTTGTACTTGGATGAATTAGTGAAAATTTTACTTCTTCCTTGCCAATTTAGATGCATTTTATTTCTTTCTGATGTCTGATTGCTGTGGCTAGGACTTCCAGTACTGTGATGAATAAAAGTGGTGAGAGTGGGCATCCTTGTGTTGTTCCTGACCTTAGGGGAAAGCTCTCAGTTTTTCCCTAATGAGTATGATGTTACCTGTGGGTTTTTCATATATGGCCTGTATTATGTTGAGGTATGTTCCTTCTAAATCGACTTTATTGAGGGCTTTTGTTGTGAATGGGTGTTGTACTTGGTCACATCCTTTTTCTGTGTCTATTGAAATGATCCTATGGTTTTTATCCTTTCTCTTAATGATGTGATGTATCACATTGATTGATTTGAGTATATTGAACCACACTTACATCCCAGGAATAAATCCCATTTGATTGTGGTGAATAATTTTTTTAAATGTGTTGTTGGATGTGGTTTGCTAGTATTTTGTTGAAAGCTTTGCATTTATGTTAGTCAGAGATATTGACTTGTAGTTTTGTTTTTTTATAGTGTTTTTATCTGGTTTTGGTATCAGGGTAATGCTGGCCTTACAGAATGAACTGGGAAAATGTCTTTTTTTTCATATATATATATATTATATAAAATATACAATATAAACATACAAAAATATATATGTGTATATATAGCAATAGTTTGAGAAGAATAGGTATTAATCCTGTAAAGTTTGGTAGAATTCACCTTTGAAGCCATCGGACTTGCACTTTTGTTTCTTGTTGCTGCTTATGGGAAAATGCAGGGAGAAATTCTATCTGTGGAGTGCAGCCTCAGTGCATGCCTGAGAGACCAATGTGCCTTTGCTGACAGCACGCCCTACAGAGCATACTTTGAATAGCAAGATTGTATTTATAGTGTTAAACACGTGTCATATGTACAAGAGTTTGAGTTTGCTCACCAGCTTTCACATGTTTACCACTGATTTAATTAAACATGTGTAAGCAGTATGGAAGAATTGTGTATTCTCTCATTATTTTAGAAATTTTATTTGGCCTGCCTCCTGTATGGGGTTAAATAGTATTCCTCCAAATTTATGTTTACCTGGAACCTGTGAATGTGACCATATTTGGAAACAGGATCTTTGCAGATGGAATCAAGTTGAGATAAGGTCATACAAGATGAGGTGGTCTGTGATCCAAAGACGGGTGTCCTTATGTGATGAGGGGAGTTTGGACACCACGACACACGGGGAGAATGCCATGTGAAGGTGGAAGCAGAGATTGACGTTATGCTGCCACAAGCTAAGGAACGCCAAGTTGGTAGCCACCAGAAGGTAGGAGAGAGGCACGGAACAGATTCTTCTTCCAGGCCCCCAGAAGGAACCAGCCCTACTGCCATCTTGATCTTGGCGTTCGTGTCTCCAGAATTCTGAGAGAATATATTTGTGCTATTTTAAGCCATCCAATTTGTGGTATTTTGTTATGGCAGCCCTAGGAAATGAACACATCTTCTAACAAGTAAAAGTTCTGGACTCTATTTAGCAAATTAATTTTAAAAAAGATAGAAAATGTCACTTTTTCACAGAGCCAGTGTTTACTATGGTTGTTCTCCAGATTCAGAATTCTGGAAGTTTGTTCGCCACCGTAGCTCCTTGAGTAATTCCTAACCTTTTGTACCAGGTGAGATTTAAAGGGGAGTAAAAAGTCCTTGAACACGGAATCAACATTAGTATCAAACTGAGAAGGGACAAGAAAGACTAGAATGAAGGTTGCATAAAGTGGTGCCAGGTCTTCTGCAATTTGTTTCTTTACTGGTAATTTTTGACCTGGGTTGGCCAGGGAAATAATAGATACAGTCTACGGAAGTCAGCTCTTAAAAATGATTTTTCTATCATTCTTTTTTTCTGTCCTGTCAACCCCACATGAACTTTTGTTCCCCTGTGCAGGACTTAGAAATGCACCTTGAATGTAAGCAGTTGCCTATAGCAATGCCGGAAGTAAAAGGATGCCTCATTTTGTGGAATAGAGTTTTCTCTGGAAATTTTGCTTTCAAGTACATTCAGAAGTCATTTTTTCCTTTTAGTTTTTCTAGTGTAGAATAAAAGATTTCTTCCCACCAAAAAATAATAGAACCTGAAATGTATTTAAAAAACTGTTCAAGAGTAGATATATGTATCTTATTCTCAAACAATAGAAATATTTTAAAAATCATACTTAGCATATATTCATGATAGCAAAATATACTGTAGTTAAAAAAATGCAAATCTTTTACAGAGGTATAAAAGGAGACACAGATAAATACATTGATGTTCCATATTTACAAGGCAAAGTATCAATACAATAAAGGTGGTGGTTGTCCCCGCATTATTTCACACATTTGGTTCCAGTCAGTAACTGAATACTTCAACATTTTTCATCACAGACATTTTCAAATTTCAGAAAAGTAAAGAGAATAGTGTAATGAACCCCATGTGCCCAGCATCCACCTTTGACACTTACTAGCATTTTGGCAGTCTTGTTATAATGCCAGTGATTTGAGGGGGCGAGTGTGTGGTTTTATTTTCTTGGAGTATTTTAAAACAGGTCCAGAGGCTGTCAGGCCATTTTTACCTGTAAGTGCTTCAGGATGCATCTGTAACTAAGTGCTTATTTTTTAAAAACAACTACTCGTCCATTATCATACCTAGAGAAATGAATACTAATTCATTAATATCATCTAATTTTCCATCCGTACACACATTTCTCAGGTTGTCTCCACAAAGGCTTTTTACAGTTACTTTATTTGAATCAGCATGTAAACATGGTCCTTACATTGTATTTGATTTTTATGCCCTTAAGCCTCTTTTATTTTATAATGGCCTCTCTTGTTTTTATTTTATGCAGGGGATTTACTGTGTGTGTGTGTGTGTGTGTGTGTGTGTGTGTGTGTGTGTGTGTGTGTGTGTGTGTGTATGTTGCCGGGGGTATGAGCCTGATGCCTGTCTGATAAACTTCTTCCGTCTGAGGCTTTAGCGTCCACTGATGGTTATTGCCTGAAATCATTAATTCCTTGGGGGTTGAAAAACAGTGCATTTCTAATTATATCATTACTTACGCTTTTATGAGATAGAATTCTTTATAGATCTTATCCCTCATCAGCCATGTAGTTACCCTGAAATGGTTTATACTAGAAAGGCAGGGTAGATGCTTGATTTTTTTTTTCCTCTTATCAAAAACTCAAGGGTCATAAAACAACTATTGTATTAGGCATCATGATTTGATAGGTCAGACATTTTGGAAGGCTTGGCGGGAAGTTTTATTCTCTGCCAGAAAGGTAGTTAGCTGGTGGATGGGCAGGTCTGGAGGGTCCTGGGTTCACTCACATCTCTGGCACTTTGATGGGGATAGTTAGAAGGGTGAGCTCACCTGGGACTTTTGATCAGAGAGTCTATACATGTCCTCTCAGGCAATGTGATTCCAGAGTAGTTGGACTTTTTCCATGGCAGAATTCCCGGAGAAGTAGAGAGTTTTCAGCCATCTTTAATCTGCCATGATATCCTAGCAAATTTTACTGATGACCAATGATTTTAAAAACTTTAGTATCATTATTGATCTATGTACTTTTGTATGTTTGGGGTGTTTAATCTATTTTACTCAGTAATTTTATTGATACATTGTCACATTGTTGGTCACTTGGGGCCCTTTTAGGTTGGATCTTGTGACCTTCTGACAGAACTTTATTGTTATTTTAATTGTGGTTAAAAAAGTATAATATATAAAGTAAAATTTGTCATCTGGACCATTTTGAAGTATACGGTGTTGTGCAACCATCACGACTATTTCCAAACTTCATTCCCAACAGAAAGTCTGTAGCCATCAAGCAATAACTCTGCATTCCCTCCTCCACCAACCTCTAATTTAATTTCTGTCTTTATGAATTTGCCTATTCAAGATATTTTATATAAGTAGAATTATACAATATTTGCCCCTTTGTGATTGGCTTATTTCAGCTGGCATGTTTTCAAGGTTCATCCGTCTTGTAGAATCTATCAGAATTTCATTCCTTTTTTGGCTGAATATTCCTTTGAATACTACATTTTGTGTATCCACTCCTTTGTTGAAGGACACATGGGTTATTTGTACCTTCTGGCTGTTAGGAGTGATGCTGTGATCTTAGCAGGCCAATGTCCCCTTTTTAAATTTGTGGTATATTCTTAGGAGTGAAATTGCTCAGCCATAGGGTAATTTTATGTTTAATTCTATGACGAATTGCCAAACTGTTCTCCACCGAGGCTGCGCCATTTTATATTCTGTTAGCAATATGTGAGGGTTCCAGTTTCTCTATATCCTTGCCAACACCTCTTATTTTCCTTTTGTTAAAAAAGAAAAACTATAGTCATTCCAGTAGGTTTGAAGTGATACACAATGTGGTTTTTTTGTTTGTTTGTTTTTGAGGGAGAAAGAGCCTGTGCATGTGTGCATGTGCGACAAAGGGAGAGGGTGAGAGAGAATCTTAAGCAGGCCCCATGCTCAGCCTGGAGCCAAACTTGGGGCTCAGTCTCATGAACCATGAGGTCATGACCTGGCCGAAATCAAGAGTCGTATGCTTAACCAACTGAGTCACCCAGGCGTCCCTACAGTGTAGCTCTCATTGGCATTTCCTTAATGACTAGGATATTGAGCATCTTTTCATGTGCTTCTCAGCAGTTTGCCTGTCTACTTGGGAGAAATAACTAGTCAGGTCCTTTGCTCTTTCTAAAATTGGTCTGTCCAATTTATTGTTGAGTTTAGGAGTTCTTTAGATACTTCTGGTATTAAACTGTAATCAGATACATTACTTGCAAATATTCTGTCCCATTCTCTAGTTGACCTTTTCACTTCCTTGATCATATCCTTTGATGGAGTAAAGTTGAAAACACTTTTTTTAAACGTTCCTTAGCAATACATTTTTCCCCCTGTTTTTACTATTTTGACAGAGTGCATTTTGACAAATCCATTTTGATCAAATCCAATTTATATTTTCTTTTCTTTCTCATGCTTTTGTTGTCATATCTAATAATCCATTGCGAAATCCAAAGTCATGAGGACTTACCCTTGTTTTCTTCTCATGATGTAATGGTTTTAGCTCCTATATTCAGATGGTTGAATTTTGAGTTAATTTTTGTATGTTAGATGAAAGAATGTTTTAGCTTGATTACCTTGCATACAGAAATCCAGTTGTGCCAGAAATGTTTGTTGAAGACACAATTCTTTCCCCACTGAATGGACACGGCACCCTTGTCAATATTCATTTGGCCATAGATGGATGGGTTTCTTTCTGGACTCTCAGTTCTATTCCATTGGTTGTATGTCTGTCCTCATGCCAGTACTATACTGTTGCGTTTGCTGTGGCTTTATAGTAACTCTAAAATTCAGAAGTGAGTCCTCCAACTTTGCTTTTCTTTTTCAAGATTGTTTGGATTATTTGGGACCCCTTGCAATTCCATATTAATTTGAGGATTGGCTTTTCCATTTCTATGAAAATGGCTCTTGTCATTTGCTAGAGATTGCATTGAATCTGCAGATCACTTTCGGTAGTACTGGCATCTTAATAATACTGAGTTTTTTGATCTGTGAACGTAAGAGGTCTTTCCTATTATTTAGGACTTAATTCATTTCTTTCAGTGTTATTTGTAGTTTTCAGTATGTGATTCTTTCATCTCCTTGATTAAACTTATACTTAGGTATTTATTATATTTATTTTTATTTTTCATTTTTTCTACTTATCAAAAAAATTTAAAAAATTTTTGAATTATTTTTGAATTTACTTTTTAATTTACATCCAAGTTAGTTAGCATTTAGTGCAATAATGATTTCAGGAGTAGATTGTGGTGATTCATCCACTATGTATAACACCCAATGCTCATCCCAACAAGTATCATACTTAATGCCCCTTACCCATTTAGCCCATGCCCTCACCCACAATCCCTCCAGCACCCATCAGTTCTCTATATTTAAGACTGCCTCATGTTTTGTTCCCCTCCCTGTTTTTATATTATTTTTGCTTCCCTTCCCATATGTTCATCTATTTTGTATCTTAAATTACACATATGAGTGAAGTCATATGGGTATTCTTTTAGATGCTGTTGTAAATTGTTAATTTCATTGTCAGATTATTTATTGCAGGTGTATGGAAATGCAACTGACTTTTTCACGTTGATTATGTATCCCGCAGCTTTGCTAAATTCAGTTATTAAGCTCTAATATCTTAGGGATTTGGGGAATTGTTTATCAGTAGGATCATGTCATCTTTGAATTGAAATCTTTTTTTTTCCAGTTTGGATACCTTTTATTTGTTTTCCTTGGCGAAGTGCAAAGGCTAGAACTTTCAGGACAACGTTGAACAACAGGTGAAATTGGTCATCCTTGTCTTACTACTGATTGTAAGGGGGAAGCTTTCAGTCTTCCGCCTTTGAGAATGATGTTAGCTGTGGGTTTTTTGTAAAGGCACTTCATCATTTTGTGGAATTTGCTTTCTATTTCTCCTCCTTGTTTGGTATTTTTACTGCGAAAGGATATGGGATTTTGCCAGTGCTTTTTCTTGTCAGTTGTGATCATCATGTGGTTTTATTCCTTTGTTCTATTAATGTGGTATTTACACTGATTTTTTAAAGTTGTTTACTTATTTATATTTTGAGAGAGGGCACAATTGAGCGAGGGGCAGAGAGAGAGAGAGAGAACCCCATGAGAGGCAGAGAGAGTGAGCGAGAGAATCCTGAAGTGAGGCTTGAGCTCACCTGATGTGGAGCTCAAGCTCACATACCGTAAGATGACCCAAGCCAAAGTCGGATGCTTAACTGACTGAGGTACCCAAACGCCCCATGCATTGATTTTCTTCTGTGGAAAGACTCTTGAGGGTGCCTGGCTAGTTCAGTTCGAAGAGCATGCGACTCTTGATCTCAGGTTCATGAGTTTGAGCCCTGTGTTGGGTGTAGAGATTACGTGAATAAATAAAAATAAACTTAAAAAAGAAACACTCTTGCATTCCTGGGTAAAATCAAACTTGCTCATGGTAGATGATTTTTAATACTGCTGTGGGTTTGGTTTATTAATATTTTGTTGGGACCTCTATTAGTTTTTGATAGTTTTGTTGTTTTCTGGAATAACAAGTTGTCTTAGTGTCTCCTTGGACATTTCATGACCTCGCCCTGGAATCGGTCATTTCTGAAAATAGTCCCTGTTCCTTTTAGTGGAGATAGTATTTAGAAATCACAGTGTGGGTTTTGCTTTTTGGTATTTGCAGTGGTCAGAGCTAGGAAGTGCATACAAATGCATACCTATGTGTGAAATCATACACATACACACATATATATTCACAGTAATAGAGTAATAAATACAGTATACATTTATTTGAAATTAAGTGACAAACTGATGCTTTTAATTCAAATGAAAGATTGGTAGGTCTTCTTTGATTTGATATTGGTATCCCTTTTCTCTTGGGCTGAAAGTCTGGCTTCCTTATGATACTACTCACTTGATTCATCCTATGATATGATCATAATAGTTTAAAAATAACAATACTAGTATTTCTATTTACAAAAAGACTGTAGAATGCCATTTAATATTGCTTAGCAGCTCTTTGCCTTCCCCCACCAGCTTAGGCCGTATTCCTCTGGAGAGATGTGCAGTCAAAATTCGTATTTTAAAGTAACTTGAAGTAATGATTTTCTCTATGTGGTTACACTATCAGCTCGATACGCAGTTTACTTGATTTTCTATTTCAGGAATTGCCTTTTCTTTGTTTTTATTTAATTTTTGAAAATTATGTGCTATTACATGCTTTCAGTGTCTCCATTAAATAATGTTTTTAATGTTTATTTTTGACACAGTGCAGGCTGGGGCAGGGCAGAGAAAGAGGGAGACAGGATCTGAATCAGGCTCCGCGCTGACAGCAGGGAGCCTGATGCGGGGCTCAAACTCATGAGTGGTGAGATCCTGACCTGAGCTGAAGTCGGATGCTTAGCTGACTGAGCCACCCAGGCGCCCCAGGGTCTCCATTTTAAAACGAGGTATATACAAAGAGATGTCCCCCTTCTGTTTGTATTAATTTTAGCTTCTTCTTCTGTATTCCCTCAAAGATTCCTTCTATAAACACTGAGCTGTCTTTTGCATTTTCACTTAACAATAAGTGAAACAACATGTGACCATATGGAGATCTCTGCACAGCAGTTTGTGGAGATTGTCCCTCGGCCTTTTCTCACCGTACACAACGAATCCAAGAGGTCTTCTTGACACGTGATTTAACAAACTTCCTAAAATAACATAGTAGAGAGCCATGAATGGCCAAGACCTGTAGAAAAAGAAGAATGATGCACTTTACTAGTTACCAACACTGGTAATAAAATTTTATTATTTGACAGCATGTTTTTGGTATAGGGATAGAAAATAGATCAGTGGCAGAAGACAGAGCCAGAAAAATAACCACATAAATGTGGGACCTGTGTGTGTGATAAAGATGACATCTTTCACTGGGAGGTAGAGCAAACTGTTGAATAAATTATGGCAAGATACTTGGCCATTGATATTAACAAAGATAAAAAAAAATGAGATCCCTATCTTACATTGGGGTAAAAAATAAACACCACATGGTGAAGACGTCAGTATGAAAAGCAAAACTCTAAAATTTCTTGAAGTAAATACAAAAAGATAGGTGTTTTTTGATATCTGGGTAGAGCAAGTTTTCTCAAATAAGTGTAACTCATAAAGGAAAAGAGAAATAATTTTCTTTTTTTTTAAAAAAATTTTTTTTTCAACGTTTATTTATTTTTGGGACAGAGAGAGACAGAGCATGAACGGGGGAGGGGCAGAGAGAGAGGGAGACACAGAATCGGAAACAGGCTCCAGGCTCTGAGCTATCAGCCCAGAGCCCGACGCGGGGCTCGAACTCCCGGACCGCGAGATCGTGACCTGGCTGAAGTCGGACGCCCAACCGACTGCGCCACCCAGGCGCCCCGAGAAATAATTTTCTACACACAAAAATAAAAACCTTGTGTATGACCAAAACACAGCATAGCTACGTATTTTGGAGGCAGACCACATAGTAGACTGGTAACAGACGTAACTGATAGATTTGTATTTAAAATGGATGATGGGCCACTCATAAATCTTAAGAAAAAGATAAATGATTCACAATTGAAATAGGAAGAGAGTATGACTAGGCTATTTACGTAAAAGAAATACAAATATCCAACACACATATAAAAATAGGTTCAATCTTATTATAAAGGGCGATACGCAGTTTGAAACAACATCTATCAGGCGGCCAAGATGAACTGTCCAGACTAGATGTTGATTTAGAAGATGTGGGCCAACGGGAACTTTGGTATATTCCTGTGACAGGTGTCTGTGTAGAGAAACTTAAAAAAATTTTTTTAAAAGCTTATTTCTTTTTTTGAGAGAGAGAGGGAGAGTTCACGAGCACGGAAGGGGCAGGGAGAGAGGGAGACACAGAATCGGAAACAGGCTCCAGGCTCTGAACTGTTGGTACAGACCCAACGCAGGACTTGAACTCATGAACCGCAAGATCATGACCTGAGCCGAAGTCAGACACTTAACTGACTGAGCCACCCAGGTGTCCCTGCCCTAGAGAAATTTTTGCACTTGATTCCTGGAAGTTCATTCAGAAATTTTTATTGCAGCACAGTTTTAAGAGTAAAAAAATGGGTAAACATTGAAGTTACGCATCATAAAAGAGTAGGTAGATAAACTGGGCTTATTCATACAACAGAATACAGCAGTTAAAATGAATGGACTAGATTTACAGCTAACATCATGGTTTAAGTTTCAAACAGGGTCAGGTGGAGGAGATGTGGATCCACACCATCTGAGGCACATGGCTAGTAGAAGCGTAAATTGTTCGATCATTTTGGAAAACTGTTGGATATTATATCATAGAATTGAAAATCCATGTACTTCACAGTGTAGCCCTTTCAATGCCAGTTATATATTTAAGAGAAGAGACTCTTGTTCTGTATATCAGGCATACATATGTGATGTTTGTGATAGCTCTGTTTACAATAGCAAAAAGTTTGCAAACAACCCAAATGCTTATTGAGAGGAAAGCAGATGAATAAACTCTGTATATTCATATAGTGGAATACTATATAGCAGTCATTCAACATACAATGATCAGGATAATTTTTTTCTTGTTTAACACCTCCTCGTTTTTTTTTTTTCAAACAACTTTAGTGAAGTATATCTTAGGTATCCTAAAATTCACCCATTTCAAGTGCACAGATCAGTGATTTTTAGTAACTTTTTTGATTGGTATAGCCATCACCATAAATCTGCTTCAGGACATGTTCCTCCACATCTCTCTCCTGCACTGAGGCCCCTCCTGCCCATTTATAGTTAATCCCTGTCCCCACCTTCTAGCATTCCTAGGCAAGCAGAATCTATCTTTTGTCCAAAAATTGGACATTTTATGTAACAAATAAAGATATTTTTTATAAGACCATTTTATATATGGTCTTTCATGTTTAACTTATTTCACCTCAAATAATGTTTTTGAGGTTCATCCATGGCATAACCTATGTCTGTAGTCTTTTCCTTTTTATTACTGAATAGTTTTTCATATAGATAAAGCACATTTGATGCTTTCACCATTTGATGCATAGTTGGGTTGTTTCCAGTTTGGGGCTGTTATGGATAATGCTGCTTTGAACATCTGTGTGCAAATGTTTGGACATAGTTTTTTGTTTCTCTAGGAGAGGAATTGCTGGATTGGGTAGTAGTTTTATTGTCAAGTTTCTGAGATACTGACAAACTATATTCCAAAGTGGCTGAATATTTTATATTTTCATCAGCAATCTTGAAGGTGGCTTTTTTTTTTTTGGCTTCATCGTTACCAACATTATTGTACTCTTGATTGTAGTTCTTCTCATGAGTGTAAAAGTGATATTGCCGTTTTACTTTGTGTTTACTAATCACTAATGATGATGAGCATCTTACATGCACTTAGTAGCCATTCCTGTATCTTATTTGGTGAAATGTATGTTCATATCTTTTGTCTATCTCTTGATTTGGTCATTTTTCTGATTTTTATTGAGTTATAGGAGTTGCTTATAAATTCTACATACCCGTCCTTTATCTAATGTCTACTTTGTAAACATTGTCCTCCAGTCTGTAGCTTGACTTTTCATTTGCCTAATGGTGTCTTTGAAGTGGAAATTTAAAATTTTTATGAGGTTCAATTTATCAGTTTTTTTAATTTATTTATTTAAAAAAATTTTTTTTCAACGTTTATTTATTTTTTTTTGGGACAGAGAGAGACAGAGCATGAACGGGGGAGGGGCAGAGAGAGAGGGAGACACAGAATCGGAAACAGGCTCCAGGCTCTGAGCCATCAGCCCAGAGCCTGACGCGGGGCTCGAACTCCCGGACCACGAGATCGTGACCTGGCTGAAGTCGGACGCTTAACCGACTGCGCCACCCAGGCGCCCCTATCAGTTTTTTTTTTTTTAAATGAACAGTGCTTTTGGTGTCGTATCTAAGATACTTGGCTAAACAAAGTTTTGAAGACTTTATAACTTCTTCTAAAAAGTTATAGAAGCTTGAAGGCTATGATCATTTTGAGTTAATTTTTGTGTGTGGTGTGAGGGAAGTTCTAAGACCATTTCTTTGCATGTGTATAATCCGCTTGTCTCAGTTTCATTTGTTGGGCATACTCTACATTCCCCAATGAATTGCCTTCCCATATTTGTTAGAAATCAATGGACTGTAAATTTAAGGACTTATTTTTGGAGGTCAGTCTTGTTCCACCTACCAACGTCTGTCTTACTGCCAGTAGAACACTACCTTGATAACTTGAGTTTTATGTTGTTTTGAAATTGAGATGTGAAATTCTTCCAAATTTGTTGTTTCGAAAATTGTTTTGGCTATTCTAAATGTTTTGCATTTTTATATAAACTTTGTGATCTTCCAATTTTTGTGAAAAAGGTTGTTGGAATATTGAAAAGGATTTCATTGAATCTGTAGATCAATTTGAGAATTGCTGGCTTTAATAATAAGTCTTCCAATCCATGAACATTGAATGTCTTTCCATTTTTAAATGATCTTTAATTTTTTCAAAAAAGTTTTGTAATTTCCAAAGTGTAAGTCTTGCACTTATAAAATTTATTCCTAAGTACCTAATTCTTTTTAATCTTATTTTGAATGAAATTATGCCCTTAATTTCATTTTCAGATTGTTACTTTTTAATACATATATATACATATATATATATATTGGTTTTATATATTGATGTTATATTGCCTATCCTGCAGCATTGATGTACTTATTTATTAGTTTTAATTTTTTGTGGATTCCTGAGCATTTTCTGTGTATAGGGTCATGCCATCTGCAAAAAGAGAGAGTTTTAATATTTCCTTTACAAACTGGATGCCATTTATTTATTTCTTTCGGGTGGGTAGGACTTCCAGTACTATTATTAAATAGAACTGATGAGAGCAGACATCCTTGCCTTGTTCCCCATGTGAGGGGAAAAGAGTTTAGTTTTCCATTATATGTATGGTATTTTCTATAGTTTTTTTTGTGTACTCTTTATCAGGTTGAGGAAATTGTTTTCTACTCCAAGTTTGTTAAGAATTTTTACCATGAATGGATATTGGGCTTTGTCAAATGCACCTACTGCATTGTTCATGTGCTTTTTGCCCTTTATTCTATTAATATGGTGTGTTACATTAATTGATTTTCAGCTGTTCAACCAACCTTGTATTCCTGGGGTATTTCCTATTTTATCCTGGTTTATAATAGGTCTTTTCAAAGTTTATTTATTTTGAGAGGGACAATGCTTGTGTGCCTGAGTTGGGGAGGGCTAAAGAGAGAGGGAGAGAGAATCCTAAGCAGTCTGCTTGCTGTCAGCACAGAGCCCAGTATGAGGCTTGATCTCACGAACCATGAGATCATGACCTGAGCCAAGATCCAGAGTGAGACAATTAATGGACTGAGCCATCCAGGTGCTCCTGTAATAGTTTTTATATGTTGTTGGCTTTGGGTTGCTAATATTTTGTTGAGTTTTTTTCTCATCTCTATTTGTGAGGGATGTTGATTTGTAGTTTTTTGTTTTTGTTTTTCTCTTGTGATGGCTTTGGTGTCAGGGTGATTCTGTCCTCATAGGATGAATTAGGAAGTGTTGCATCCTCTTTTACTTTCTAAAAGAATGTTTTATGGAATATTTTATTCTTTAAATATTTTATAAAATTCACCAGTGAAGTCCTCTAGATCTAGACTTTTTTTGGGGGCAAGATTTTAAATTGCTTATTCACTGCCTGTGCTTGTTACAGATCTATACAGATTTTCTCTTTATTCTTTAGTCAATTTTAGCAGTTGGTGACTTTTCTAGGAGTTTGTCCATTTTATCTCATTTGTTGGATTCATTGACACAAAGTTCATAGTATTTCCTCATAATCCTTTTAATATTTGAGGGTCAGAGGTAGTCTCTCCTTCCTGTTTTTGTGGGTTTTTTTTTTTCCTTCTTTTTTTTCCTGCTAAAGGTTTGTCTACTTAAGGGTTTGTCTATTTTGTTAATATATTAAAAAAAATTTTTTTTTAATGTTTACTTATTTTTGAGACAGAGACAGAGCATGAACAGGGGAGAATCAGACAGAGGGAGACACAGAATCTGAAACAGGCTCCAGGCTCTGAGCTGTCAGCACAGAGCCCGACGCACGGCTCGAACTCACGGACTGCAAGATCATGACCTAAGCCGAAGTGGGACGCTTAACTTACTGAGCCACCCAGGCACCCCTATTTTGTTAATATTTTAAAAGAACCTACACTTGGTTGTTTAAATTTATCTTATATAATTTATTTATTTCCCCTATTGTTTTTCTGTTTTATCTTTCTTTAGGTTCCACTCTCCTCTTTATTATTTTTTTCTTAATGATTACATTCAATGTGTTTTCCTTTCTTTTTCTACATTTTAAAGTGAACATTTAGATTATTGATTTGAGAGCTTTTTTCACTACTATGGGCATTTAGTGCTATGACTTACCCTCTATGTCTGCATTAGCTGTGTTCCATACATTCTGACCCTCTCCACACCAATACAATTACACTGTCTTTTTTTTTTTTTTTTAAACTTTTTTTTTTTTTTTGAGACAGGGAGAGACAGAGCATGAACAGGCAAGGGTCAGAGAGAGGGAGACACAGAATCTGAAACAGGCTCCAGGCTCTGAGCTGTTAGCACAGAGCCTGATGCAGGGCTCAAACCCACGGACCGCGAGATCATGACCTGAGCCGAAGTCGGCCGCTTAACCGACTGAGCCACCCAGGCGCCCCTACACTGTCTTTTATATTTACCAATGTAATTTCCTTCCCTGGTCTTCTTTGATTCCTCATGTGTACTGAGATACCATTTAGTTTCATTTTATTTCAGATTGAAGGAATCCCTTTAGTATTTCTTACAGAGTATGTTTGCTGGTCACACGTTCTTTCAGTTTTTCTTTATCTGTTAAATTATTTACTTTACTTTTTGAAGGATGGTTTTGCTGGATTTATAATTCTTGGTTGATACTTTTTTGTTTGTTTGTTTTAGCACTTGGAAAATACCACCTCATTGTCTTCTAGTCTGCATGGTTTCTAATGAGATCTTACTGAGGATCCCTTGTAGTAGATGAGCCTTTTTTTTTTTTTCCTGCTGCTCTTAAGATTCTCTATCTTTAAGTAGTTTGTAAGAGTTTGTCTAGGTGTAGATCTCTTTGAGTTATCCTCTTTGGTTGGAGTTCATTCAGCTTCTGGATGGTAATTTAATGTTTTTCATCAAACATGAATTTTTGGCCATCTTTCTTTTACAGTGTTTTTGAATTCTAATATTTCATTTTGATTTTTTTTAAATTTAAATCTCTCTGCTTATGTTTCCCATCTATTTCTGCATGTTGTATGCTTTTTCCATTAGAGCCTTTTAGCATATTAATCAGAGTTACTTTAATTTGGTTTGACAATTCCAAAACCTGTGTTGTATATGAATCTGGTTCTGATGCTTACTTTGTTCCTTCAGACTTTGTGTTTTCTTGCCTTTTAGTATGCTTTATAATTTTTGTTGAAAGCTGGACATATTATACTGGGTAATAGGATCTAAGGTAATTAGGTGTTTACTGTGAGGTTTTATGTTTATCTGGCATGGAGTTAGGCTTAGTGTTAGCTCTAACTGCAAGTGTTAGAGGCTTTTATTTCCTCTTATATTCTTGTTGTTGTTCTTCTTTTTCTTTTTCCTGTTTGTTTGTTATTGTGCTCCCCTAGAAACGTGTTCCTAAATAGGGACTGTATCTTGAAGGTTTTTTTTTTTTTTTTTTTTTTTTTTTTTGTAATCCACTGTTGCTTTCCTGGAGCCCTGTAGGGTGGTGGTAAGGTATTGTGGGGAAAAAAGCATTCTATAATTTTATGATCAAATCTCAGATTATTATTTATTATTTTTTTTTTTTTAGTGGAGGTAAATATCTGGGATATGATCTTAGGAAGACTTTCTTAGCATTGTTTCCTTCACTTAGGAGAGGCAGGGAGGGATGCTAGAAAGGACCGGATTTTTAATTATTTTTTTGTAGGTCAGATACTCTTCTGGTAAAATAGTTTTCCCTTGTTATGGGGAACAGAATGCTCTGGGAATATTTCAAAATGCTTCGACTCCCAGTGTGCTTACCTTTGTGTATTTGGCGATGTCCCAGAGGTCTCAGAAGTGCTGTTTATTTTTGTTCACTTTTCCTCTGTTTTTCAAACTGGATAATCCCAGTTGAGGTGTCTTCAAATTTTCTGGTCGTTAATTTGGCCACTTCATCTATGCTGTGGAGCCTTTGTAGTGCATATTTCCTTTCAGTTGTAGTTTTCAACTGCAGAGTGTTTAGTGGGTTCCTTTTCATAAGATGCATATTTTTATTACAATTCATTATTTTGTGAAACATTGTTTTCAATTTTACTTTAATTTTTTGTGACACGATTTAATTCTTTTTTTAAGTTTTATTTATTTTGAGAGAGAGAGAGAGCGTGCGCATGCGCGCACATGAGCAGGGGAAGGGCAGAGAGAGAGAGAAAGTATCCCAAGCAGGCTCTGCACTCATAGTGAGTGCACTCATCAGAGCCTGATGTGGGGCTCGAACTCAGGAACTGTGAAATCATGACCTGAGCTGAAATCAGGAGTTGGATGCTTAAATGAGCCACCCAGGCACCCCTCCTTTAAGTCTTTGAAAATATTTATGATAGATGATTTATAGCCTTAGTTTAGTGAGTCCCAGGGATGGTTTCTGTTGATAGCTCTTTTTCTCATGTATGGGCTGTACTGGGCCACACTTTGTTGCTTCATTGCATGTCTCGTAATTTTTTTTATCACAACTGGAAATTTTAATGATGCAATGTGTAAACTTTGGAACTCCGAATTCCTCATCTCCCCAGGACGTCATCTTCTTGTGTTGCTGCTGTTGGTTTGTATTGTGACTTTTCTGGAGGAATCCTCTAAAATCTCTTTTCTCTCTTGTCTCTGTCTTCATTGACTAAAGTCTACGCTTAGTTTGATTAGTGTTAGCCAATGGTTAGACAAAGATTTCCTTAAATTCATATTACCAGTAATTCTCCTAGCCTTCTGTGAGTGGCCTGGTGTGGTGAATGGCTCTGACACTTTCGGCATGAAGGTAGTTTTTTCTGTCTGCCTTCACTCTCTAGTAGTGTAGGGCCTCAGGGTCATCCGGGAGTGAGAGACTTGGGTCCTTTTGGGCTTTTTTTCTGGACATGCACATAGTCCTACCTATGTGTGTGGAGTCCTGTGTCCCCCAGGATTTCTATGATATGTTCAAAACCTTCTGTGGACTTTTTATTCTACAGATCTTCCTTTTATTTTGTTTTTTTTATTTATTTATTTATTTATTTATTTATTTATTTATTTATTTATTTAAAAATGTTTATTTTTGGCCGAGTGCAAGTAGGGGAGGGGCAGATAGAGGGGGACAGAGGATCCAAAGCAGACTCTGTGCTGGCAGGCTGACAGCAGCAAGCCTGATGTGGGGCTTGAACTCATGAACTGTGTGAGATCGTGACTTGAGCTGGGGTCGGACACTCAGCTGACTGAGTCACCCGGGTGGATCTTCATTTTAAGTTTTGGGCTAAAACTCTTGTTGGCCCAACTGGTAGGACAGACTTAGTAGTGGTGATGTTAATCAATTGCAGCTAATTGTTTTTGACAGACACCCTGGAGATAGGGCTTTTCTTATTTTCTGAGCTCTGAGTCACATCAAATAATGATGATGCTATGCGAATGGGGCTTTTCCAGGGAGCTGAGACAGGTCTAATAGTGTCTGTGTTCTGGAGATGGTGCTTTTCGGGGAGATCCAAACCTGGAAGCTGCAGAACTACAGTTTTTGTCAGTTACTGTGTTTGGGAGGCTGTTGGTTTGTGAGGTTGCTTATTTTTAAGGCTACCATAGAGCTCAGGAGAGGAGGATCCCGTAGATCAGAGTGAAATGTCAGAAATTCAGCTGTTCGAACCAAGGCTCAGCAGTTTTTCTAGGATAATGCTTCTTAGATTTTTATAAGCCTTTGATTAATCTCCAGAATTTTGAAAAGTTGATGTTCACAATTATGCCAGTATTTTCATTGTTTTTATGGGTAAGAGCATTTACAAAGGTTCTTACTTCACTATTCTGGTAGTTCTGTGCCTCTGCCCCCAATATGGATGAGTTTTAATAGCAAGTGAAAAAAGTAAATCCCTGAAGATTACGTATAGCATTTATAAATTTGATAAACTTAGAAACAACTAAAAGAATATATGTAGAAATATGCATATATGTGTGTATATATGTATATGTATATATGAAACATTTTTATTATGCAAAAATACATGAACTTATATCTGTAAAAAGTATAGGATTCCAGATAGTGGTCATCTTAGGTAGGGGCAGATCCAGGATTGGGGTGAGAATACATAGGACAATGTCTATTATAATTAAGATCCAGTTATGTTTTCAAGTAATGGTTTCAATTTTTATTCCATCATTGAAAACGTACACACAAGCAAAAAAACATTTCATGGTTGTGGTTGATTTCACATTAACATGTGAGATGGGGAATCTGTTATGCAATGGAGTTTTTTATAAAGGAGCTTTGACCTCAACTTTTAAAGCCATTTTTATGGCTACAGGAATTAGTCAGGGGAGGATATGTCTCAAGTCTCACATGGGAGCTGCTTCAGCTAGCCTGACTCTAGTATCAGGACAGGATAGATGATTATGAAAGCGGTGACGGCTGCTAGTGCCACTTTGAGATGAGTAGTTGTCTCATACTGCCCCTGCCTAGGTCCCTTGCAGCCCATATCTTCATAACCTGATCTGGAGGGTGTTAGTAAACGTACAGGAGCTATCACTGAAGTCCAATAAATACCCAGATAATGCTACCCTTACTGAATTCCATACTTACAGAATGATGTTCACAACTTCCACAAGTGTTGAAAGGCTTTAAATTTTTTTTGAATCTTCTGTGTAATTTTTGACAGAGAGAGGGAGAGAGAGTGCACATAGGGGAGGGACAGACAGAGAGGGGGACAGAGGATCTGAAGCAGGCTTCGTGTTGACAGCAGGGAGCCTGATGCGGGGCTTGAACACGAACTATGAGATCATGACCTGAGAGGAAGTCGGATGCTTAACTGAGCTACCCCGGTGCACCGAAAAGCTTTTTAGAATAATCTTGTGAAGGCTTCTGGGTGGCTCAGTCTGTTAAGCGTTTGACTTGAGGTTTTGGCCTAGGTCATGATCTTACGGTTCGTGTGATTGAGCCCTGTGGGATTCTCTTTCTCTCTCTGTCCCCCGCTGCCCCAATAAATAAACAATCTTTTAAAAATGCAGAATAGGGCGCCTGGGTGGCGCAGTCGGTTAAGTGTCCGACTACGGCTCAGGTCATGATCTCACGGTCCGTGAGTTCAAGCCCCGTGTCGGGCTCTGTGCTGCCAGCTCAGAGCCTGGAGCCTGTTTCAGATTCTGTGTCTCCCTCTCTCTGACCCTCCCCTGTTCATGCTCTGTCTCTCCCGGTCTCAAGAATAAATAAAATGTTAGGGGCGCCTGGGTGGCGCAGTCGGTTAAGCGTCCGACTTCAGCCAGGTCACGATCTCGCGGTCCGTGAGTTCGAGCCCCGCGTCGGGCTCTGGGCTGATGGCTCAGAGCCTGGAGCCTGTTTCCGATTCTGTGTCTCCCTCTGTCTCTGCCCCTCCCCCGTTCATGCTCTGTCTCTCTCTGTCCCAAAATAAATAAAAAACGTTGAAAAAAAAATAAGAAATGCAGAATAATCATGTGAAGATTTTGGGGAAATACCTAAAACTGCATTGAAGATGGGTTGAGCATAATATCATGGAAGCAGGATCAGAATGGAAAGGTAACTAAGAAAATGGAAATTTAAAAATTGTAGTTTTCCTGCTTTAACTAATGAGTGTGTTTTTTAAAAAATTCATCGCATTTTATTTTCATTTCAGTATAGTTAATACGGTGTTACATTAGCTTCAGGTGTACAGTGTAGTGATTGAACAATACAGTGCATCGCCCAGTGCTCATCCTAAGTGTATTCTTCAATCCCTATCACCGATTGAATTTATCCCTCCCCAACTCTTTTCCTCTGGTAACCATCAGTTCTCTATAGTTAAGAGTCTGTTTCTTTGTCTCTTTCTCTTTTTTCTTTGCTCGTTTGTTTTGTTTCTTAAATTATACATATAAGTGAAATCATATAGTATTTGTTTTTCTCTGACTTAATTTGCTTAGCATTACACTCTCGAGCTCCATCCGTGTTATTGCAAACGTCAAGATTTCATTCCTTCTAGGGCTGAATAATATTCCATTGTGTGTGTGTGTGTACATGTATATACACACACACACACACACACACACACACACACACACACACTGTTTATCCCTTTATCAGTTGATGGACACTTGGACTGTTTCCATAATTGGGCTCTTGTAAATCATGCTGCAGTAAACATAGCGGTGCATGTATCCTTTGAGTTAGTGTTTTTGTATTTTTTTGGTAAATGCCCAGTAGTGTGGTGACTAGATCATAGGGTAGTTCTATTTTTAACTTTTTGAGGAACCTCCATATGGTTTTCCATAGTGGCTGCTCCAGTTTGCAAGAGGGTTCCCTTTTCTCCACATCCTTCCCAACACTTGTTGTCTCTTGTGTTTCTGATTTTAGCCATTCTAACAGGTGTGAGGTGATAACACCTGGTAGTTTTGATTTGCATTTCCCTGATCAAGAGTGATGTTGAGCATCTTTTCGTGTGTTTGTTGGCTATCTGTGTGTCGTCTTTGGAGAAGTACCTGTTCAGTCTTCTGCCCATTTTTAAATTGAATTATTTTCTAGGTGCTGAGTTGTAGAAGTTCTTTATATATTTTGGGTGCTATCCCTGTATCAGATATGTCATTTTCTAATATCTTCTCCCATTCAGATGGTTGCCTTTTAGTTTTGATGATTGTTTTCTTGGCTGTGCAGAAGCTTTTTACTTGATGTAGTCCCAATAGTTTATTTTTGCTTTGAAGACATACCTAGAAGAAAGTTGTGATGGCCAATTTGAGAGACATTGCTGCCTGTGTTCTCTACTAGGATTTTTATGGTTTCAGATCTCGTATCTAGATCTTTAGTCCATTTTGAGCTTATTTTTGTGCATGATGTAAGCAAGTGGTCCCATTTCATTCCTTTGCATGTTGCTGTCCAGTTTTCCCAGCACCATTTGTTGAAGAGACTTTTTTTCTGCTTTGTCAAAGATTAATTGACCATATAATTGTGGGTTTATTTATGGGTTTTCTATTCTCTTCCATTGATCTCTGTATCTGTTAGTGTGCCAGTACCATACTGTTACCAAAAAGAGAGAAATACAGGCCAGTATCTCTGATGAAGAGAGATGTAAAAATCCTCAACAAAATAGTAGCAAATTGAATCCAACAATACATTAAAAAAAAAAAATCATTCACCACAATCAAGTGGGCTTTATTCCTGGGATGCAGGGGTGGTTCAGTATTCGCAAATCAATCTATGTGATACGTCATATTAATAGGAGAAAGGAAAGAAAAACAGATCATTTGAGTAGACACAGAAAAAGTATTTGACAAAGTACAATACCCATTCATGATTAAAGCCATCAACCAAATAAACTTAGAGGGAACGTACCTCAACATAATAAAGGCCATATATGAAAAACTCATAGGGAATATCCTGCTCAGCAGACAAAACTGAGAGCTTTCCCCCTAAGGTCAGGAACAAGAGAAAGATGTTTACTCTCACTTTTATTCAACATAGTACTGGAAGTCTTAGCCGTAGCAATCAGACAACAAAAAGAAAAAGCATCCAAATTGGTAAGAAAGAAGTAAAATTTTCATTATTTGCAGATGACATGATACTATATATAGAAAACCCTAAAGATTCCACCAAAAAACTACTAAAACTGATGAATGAATTTAGTAAAGGCATAAGATACAAAATCAATGCATAGAAATCTGTTGAATTTCTACACGTATGGCTTTTATGTGTGAATCATGAATGGTAAAGTGGTGTCATTTACAGAAAATAATGTGCAGGGAATAAATGCAAAAAGACCTTAATGAAGAGAAAACTCCGCGTGGCTTAGTGTCATGCCCTCAGTAGGGCGTGCAGGGGAAATGTGTAAGATCTCATTGAGATTCTTAGCAAAAGGTGTTAATGAGGTCTGAAGAACTGGATGATCAGACATACTGGATGGTGAGGTTTGGCTCTTCAAAGGGTAATGGGTTCAATGGTTTTTATTGTGTCTTCCCAAGAAATTCAGTTGGAACCACAATTTATATTTCTGAAGAGGCAGAGACTAAGTTTTAGAAAAGAAATTTCTCCTAGATACTATTACATAGTTTGAGTATTTCTATTATGATTTTATTACTTCCCATCTGTGGTAGATGTTTTATTGAAATTATTTGGATGTTATCATCAAGCTGTGACAATGATGCTTTAAAGGTCATACGCAGAACACAATTAAATTTTCCAAGTGAAATAAGAATATGCATTGTGAAAGGCAAATAATTTGAAATGGTTCCTTTTTTTTTCATGTGGACTATTTTATGATGACATTTTGAGGTGTTTAAATCATTGTGTTTTTCTTTTTGATTGCAATTTTCCCTTCACTGTTTGTGTAGATTAAAAAACGAAACCTGTGTGTTTAAACTTGGAGTCTATTAGTTAATATAAACTTATTGTAAACTCAACAATAGACTCTATTATAACTGTGTGGAAATTTATTAAAATTTTTTAGCTCTTATGTAAATGCGATGGCTCCTGATTGATATTTAATTACGCACACTTCAGTTTATTCTAAATTACATAAACCAACATTTCTGTACCTCTGCTTGTCATTAGTTTACTCATTAGGAGATCTCAACATTTCCTTTAGTCTAAAATTTTGTGATTTTATGTTACTTCTCCGCCCATAAAAGTAATGAATGCTTGCTTCTTTCAGATGTTTGAAATTAATACTGGAAAAATTGTAGTTATTATTGCCCATCTCAGATTGTTTTAATATTGTGACTGTTTGACAGTGTATTCTGTTTGATTTGTGGTGCTGACTCATAAATGCCACTGAAAAACAGATGTTTTGTTTCTGATTTAAGGAGCCCCTGTTTAGGTAGCAGCATAACGACAGGCAAACAAAAATTTCTTTCCACCTAGGGAGAAAATGACCGATGGTACCTAGCTAAGTGAATAAAAGTGAAAAGAGCACAAGAATAATAAGAAAGGGAGACTCATTGCCCCATCACATTTTTAATGTAAAGTAGCCCACTGGTAACTACCTGTTAAGGTAGCCTCTTAGTGTTGTCTGTTGCCATACTGGTTGCACTCTGTTGTGCCCTCTCTGAAAGGGTGGGGGCATTGCCATCTCTCAGTATTGGAGTAGCCTGTGTCTCGCGTGGAATTAAACCAATACTGTGTATGTGTATCTATACCTGTCGTTCTCGTGTAATGGAGAAGTGAGAGCATTAGTACTAGTGCGGGTTGTTGACTTGACTTTGTCTACCTAAACAATGTATTCATTAGCCCTTAGTTTGACATTTATGTAGGGGTGCAAGAATGCTTACTGGCAAAGTAGTTTGAGATGTTTAGAATTATGATATCCCTCTGCACTGGGTTTGAAAGCTTCTCTGGGCTGAAAGCCAGTTGATGCTGGTCAGTGTTTTTACATGACTGAGGTCGATTACTTCAGAGGTTGAACAGCTGCAGCTTTGGTAAGTGGTTCACTTCTGTCCAGTGGTACAATATAGGATCCTTTTAAATGCTGCTGTAATTAGTATTGTAATAAATGTGTTTGGATTGGACAAGAATGTGGAAGCCATTTTGGAGTATTTTCAAAGGCATGAAGTTTAAAATACTGTAACTTGTTAATTTTGTGTTCTGTAATGTATGTAATAAGGTTGAGGTTTCAGTGTTTGTATTAAGTAAAAAAAAAATATTCAGATGAACCTCTTCTATTCGAAAAGTTTCCCAATGTAGAAAGATTCTGAGCAGAAACATTTGGATTTAAAAATCAACTAGTTGCCAGAGGGCCTGGGTTCTGATGATGGCCTACCTACGGGCAACATTTGTGACTCTGGCAAGTCTTTCTTCATTTCTTTCCTTTCCCTCCCCTCTTCCCTCTTTGTCTCTTGCTCTCTCAAAAACAAATATGTTTAAAAAATGCATGGATATGGTGTATATACATATATACAATAGGTGTAAATACATCGTATATAAAATCTGTGAGAACACTTTACAGATATCCCAGATGATATAAATAATCCCAGATTTGCGCCTAAGTGGTAAATGTGTTTCTCATTTTTCTCTCTGTGGAATTATCAGTTGTGTCTGATACCTTGATGTATTATTGTCAAGGTCATATACTCTGGGATCAGACAGATCTTCTTGTTCACATCTTGCCTCTCACTCTTCGACTTTGGGCCAATTCATTAATCCACCTTAGTTTTGGCTTCTCACTCCATGGATCATTTTGGGGATTGAATGAAACCTCGTAACCAAAAGCATTTACCTTTACTATGCAGACAAGGGTACTAAACAAGGAAAGGCCAGTCTCTTGGCTTTTGGGTATGTTTCAGAAGGGATATTTAACAGGAAATAGGAATCTCTGATCATTCATTAAAGACTCTGTGCCCACAGTGCACACAGACGTACATGAGGACAGTTTTATTTGTGCATGTATACAGTGATAGACACACAAAATGAATATAGAAAGTCAGTTGATGGAATTGATGAAGAAGTTTTCATTTTGTAAGATCAGCATGTACAGTACATTTATAATGTTAGCAGTTCACTTTTATACTAAAACGGAAAAGCAGAAGATGTCTACAAAGAGGCAAAAATTAGAATAGATAAGTTTGAGTAAATTGCAGAGTGGTTGAGTGGTTGAGACTTGATTGATTACCAGTGGGATCAACAACCCTAGAGGAGAGGGCAGAGATTATTTTTTCCAACCAAAATTGCTCTGTTTCTCTATAATGGGTAGGGAAAAACCAGCCACCCAAGCACACAGTAAACGGAGACAGGGAATACCAGTCTGTGCTAATGATGGTTGGGGTCAAAGAAGACTCTGCAAGGTGGCTTCTCTTGCCCCTGAGTTGACAACCCGCTCAGAATTCAGTGGGCTTCCTGGAACATTATATTAAAATTTTGATAGATCACAGCAGGGATTTTTAAACAACATAATCTTTGCTGATAGCCCTTACGAAACATTTGTTCTTTCGATGTCGGATAGAAAACAAAGCTTCTCTGAGGCTTCTTGCACAGTGTCAGGCTTCCCAGATTTTGCATCATGTGAAATGGTATTTTTTTGTGGCCAGTGCATGGTTGACTGGCCTCAGCTATGTGCTTAAATATCTGCAATTAAAAGATAGTAATGAAAGAACAAATAAATGAAGGAAAAATACGGATAGCGACATTATCCTTACAATCAGAAATATGTTGATCTTCGTGTGTGATGTTGGGCAGCCGGTCCTCTGATCTAATAAATGAGATTTTCCAGAAATCAGCTTTAAGTGAGTGACACATTAGTGCATTAGAAAATCGCAAGCTGTGTGACCTAAGTTGGAAATAAAGATTGTTCATTTAGTAAATGTAACTTGGGTGCATATTCTGTGTCAGGCACTGTTGTAGGTGTTTGGTATACAAGGATAAGTAAGAATTGGTCCGTCTTTCCAGGAAGTTCCTACTTTTGTGGCAGAGACATATGTGTAAGCAAGTCGTTGAATGCCTACTTACTGCCCGACTGCCATGTGCCGGGCCTGGTACGAGGCTCTGGAGGCAGAGGCGGATGTAGTCTTGCTCTCAGCAGGTGCCACGTCTGTTGTGAGGAAGGTAGAGGCAGCACGTGTCCCTCTGGGAGCAGGTTCCATGGGGAAGCACCACAGGAAACTGAGAATCAGAGACCCCCCTGAACTGTTAGGACCTGGAGAATGCCATAGCGTACTGTTTTCTTTCCGCTCACATAATTCCCTTCATGACTAAAATGTTGCTTTTACTCTATATTATCACTTAACAAACCTCTTTGTAGTCTTTAACTGTGAGCTGTGGCTTTATTGTTTGCTTGTTGTTTTTTTTTTTTTTAATTTACACTCTGGTTATTCTTTGTAAAGGAGTTGTGAGCAAATTCCATACAGCATCCCATTTGATAAATTACGGAAAACATAAGATTTAAGTACTGTATTTGAGTATCTCATTCATTTTGTTACGGAATGGAGGTTTTGGCCAGTTAATCTTTGCTTTTCCCGTGGTGAATTGATCCTTCTTTTTAAGCACCTGTGTATATAAACTTACTGATTTGCCTTGTACTTGAACTAACTGTTTACAATTGATATGTTGGATAATACCATGGGTTACTCTATATAAGTTGTTTTGTATTAATACAAATTTTAAATTCTGCCTTTAGAACTTTATTTGCTTTTGCATACTCAACTATATTCACTAATGTTTGATGATAATAATAATGCATTTTAGAATGGCAGTGCCATTTATTTACCAAAGGCTTTGCAATATTTATTTAGCAGTTTCCAGTTTTGCAATAATTAAGCGATGCTGATGTACAGTTCCCATTGCATTTTAAAGGCCTAGCTAGTTAATTAGCTTAAGTGGTTCCGTCAGCCCTATTGACAGTTGGAGGCACATAGTGCTGGCTTGTCCCGCCAATAAAATGAAACATCTAAGAATGGCCTTGCTGTGGTTCGCTTCTTTCCCTCCCCACCCTTGAAAGAGGAGTTTGCTTTCTTTTTCACAACATGAAAACAAAACCAAATAATGTAAACTGGCAGTTGTGCTTCCGATTAACGTGGCTTTTAATTCCATGTGTCTTAGTGTTTTCTCATCCTTCTTGCTCACCTTTCACCATCTTGGTAACCTTGCATCCCACCTCTCCCTCACGGTGGTTTCTCCTAAGATTTTATTACATTTTTGTTTGGGTTGCTGTCAAGGTCATTTGGTGACTCAGAGCAGATTCCAGTCTGATCACTTATTTGCTCCTGTGTCAGTCGTCTGGTTGCCTGTCCCATCAGGGGTCTTGTTCTCCTCGTCCCTCTGCTGCCTTTCAGATGCCCCTTACGCCTGACCTTTGAGGTGTTGCTGCTTCTTGTTTGCGTCAAACTTTAAGCTACGAAATACTTCGGAAGCATGTGTCTGGTGTAGTTTGTTTGGCTCTGGAATCCAGCTGTCTGGCAGGACAGAGGTAGAGAAGGAAGACGTGGAGAAAAGAGGAGGAGGAACAGGCACGAAGATGCCCAGCCTGGGGCTGGACAGAAGACGGGGCGGGAGAGAGCAGCGGCGGGATGCCTGCAGGTTAAACCCAAGGTGATGGTTGTACCCCTGGAAGGTTGAGAGCTGTGTGTTGTGTGTGGGTAGGGTGGGCACAGGGGAATGGGATGTGGGCCTTGAGTTTTGACATTCTTACATTCACGTTGGTGAGACATGGTGTGGAAATCCCCCGGCAGAGTTGGAGTGAATGAAGATATATATTGTATGTTGTGTATGTTGGAGAGTCACAGCAGAGAGGTGTTCCTGAGAGCAGCCTCGATGGGTTGAGTGCCTGTTAGCCGCTGTGAAAGGGCTTTACGAGTATGCTCTCTCTGCCTTAGTTTGCTCATCTGTAACATGGCATGATAGGATTCTTATGAAGATTAAGTGAGTTAATATGTGTAGAGTGCTTAACAGCATCTGGCACAGATATTTAAACGCCATCGTCATCATCACAATTGAATCCAAAACCCCTTTGGACAGAGGCAGTATTATACACACTTGATACAAGAGGCAGTTCCAGCAACCTAACTGCTCTGCCAGAGGTCACCTAACTAGTAAGTGACAGCGTCAGAATTGGACCTACCCTCGTCTTTATCCTTTGTTGGCTACCACAGGCTGTTGAGCAGAGGCTGTGCGACGTGAGGGAAGGTGGAAGCTGGAGTGCCCGACACAGAATGAGGTTTTGAATGTTAAATGGACAGTGTCCTTTCAAAGCACCATAAGAAGAGCTTTCTAGTAACAATTATTATAACAGAAAATCTTACGTAAGGGGGAGGATGAGGCTTGGCGTTAGGGAAGAGCACAGGAGAGAAGGGGGAAGATCAACACAGACAGAAGGAGAGGGCGGAACGAAGGTGGTGCAGCGGCCACATTTGGGGATGAGAGAGCTTCATGAAGCACCTGTCGGTCGGCGTGGTCAAGTGCCGCGTGGAGGTCACGCGGAACGAGGCCTGAGGACGGGTGTCTGTGTCCCTCTTTGGTGTTCACAGAGTAGATGACATTTATTTCCCTGTGGAGCTAAAAACAACTGGCTGTCAGCACAGAAGAAACAGAAACGTATGATCCGGTGATAAATTGGGAGCTAACATTTAGATCCACCCCCCCCCCCCCGCAGTTCATACATTTAGTAGAACATTCTAGTTTGTCATTTGTCAGCTTAATTAGAGATCCATTCAGCTATCTCGTGCATCTGTGATGCTTCTCGGTGCATTAGAAATGCAGTAGATACACCACCATGAAACGAACAGTATGCTGATGTTAACCTGGAGAAGCTCCCTTTCAGTGCAGTGATTTCTGGTACTGAGACTAATTCTTCTCATTTTTTCCTGTACATCTTGTGTCTGCTCTCTCCACAATTAAAACAGTCTGAGTTGCCTGGACTAGAACTTGAGAGCAACATCCTGTGAGTCCTGGAGTTTAATGTGTTTAATGTCTGTGAAGGCTTGACAGGAGCTGGAACTCGGTTCACTAGGTATGAACCTATTGCCTTGGATAATAAGTCCTTATTAAGTGTACTTTAAATGAGGAATGAAGGAACTCTCCATAGAACTTCATATTGATCTATAAATAATTTATCCGACACAGTGTAATGTACGTAATTATTGTATTGTTTCAAAGTTAACGAAAAGCAGAAAACAGACTAGGTAAATTGCCATTAAATATGACTTATTTTCTATAATACAGTCAAATTTTATGTAGTTCATGTGGTCCATACGTGTATGGATGGTAGGTGGGAGGATTATGGAGCTAAGCTCAAGACCCTGGACGGAAATTCTAGACCCCTCCCCACCAACCTGTGACTCAGCCTGCTTGAGCTGCCTGAGATGCCTTGTTTGCAGGTTTTCAGGCCCTCTTCATCAAGTGCTAGAAGATGGCACACTGTGAATGCCCGTAATCCAGGAACCCACTAAACTTATGCTTTGATGGCCTCCACCCTCTTGAATAAGAATTCTCTTTCATCTTACTAAAAGCAAAGAATAGGTATGAATTGGAATAGTCAAGGAGTGAAGTTTCCAGTGAATCTGGAGTGATGAGATTCTTGGTGTTCCTAACACTGATGTAGCAGATACACAACTTGAGAACCTAACATGCACAAGATAGTTCGTGGGGTGCAGAGATGAATACGGCACAGTTTCTATCTGGGAAAATTTACAGCTTAGAAAATTTTTTTGAGATAAACTTCACATACCGTGAAATTCCCCATTTTCGGGTACACAGGTTAGTGGTTTTTAGTGCTCTCACAAGGTTGTGCAGACATGACCACTATCTAATTCAGAACACTTGGATCACTACAGAGGGAAATCTCATACTGATTAGAAAGGGCTCTCCTTTCTCCACTCCCCTGCAGCCCGCAGCAACCACTGTCTTTACCTTCTGTCTTATGAATGTATCTATTCTGGTTCTTTCCTATAAGTGGAATCATAAATATGTGGCTTTTTGTGACTGGCTCCCCCCCCCCTTTTTCCTCTTAACCCATAATGTTTCCACGGTTCATCAATGTAGTCGGTGTCAGTACTCTGTCCCTTTTCACTGTCACCTAACATTCCATTGTATGGATGTGTCACCTTTTATGTATTCGTCAAGTGATGGATATTTGATTTCTGTCTGCTTTTTGGCTATTATAAATGATACTGTAGTACTGCTGGGATCATACACATACAAGTTTTTGTGAATGTGCTTTTGTTTCTCTGGATATATATCTAGGAGAGGAATCGCTGAGTCATATAGTAATCTGTGTTTACCTTTTTTTTTTTTTTTTAATGCTTATTTATTTATTTTGAGAGAGAGAGAACAAGCATGAGCTGGGAGGGGCGGAAGGAGTGGTAGAGAGAGAATCCTAAGCAGGCTCTGTGATGCCAGCACAGAGCCCAAGGTGGGCCTTGATCCCATAAACCATGAGATCATGACCTGAGCTGAAATCAAGAGTCAGTCCGTATGCTTAACAGACTGAGCCTCCCAAGCACCCCCATGTTTACCTTTTCAAGGTTGTATGGAACTTGACTATTTAGAAAGTGCTTCATAACCTTTATATTATTTATTCATCATCGTAGCTAAGAAAGAAAACTGAAGATCTGAAAGGTTAGATGGCCTAGAGGAAAACTTGCATGTGTGACAAACATATATTTAAAATGATATTCGTCGATATATCACTTAAGGTAGGGAGAACTGTGGCCTCACTATATATTGGTAAATGTGTGCTATTCATGTAGTGGAAGGCTGTATTGCAGGTGTGTCTGTGGGTGCGTAGCAGCTTTGTATGTATATAAACAGGGACATGCTTGAAACTACGTAACATGAGGCGAGTGAAAAAACTGAATTGCAGAATGATTATCATCTATGGAAGTTAAGAAACCCATAAAGTAATACTGTATATTGCCATGCACATGGAGAGGTATAAAACCAGATGTGAAGGACATTCACCAGTCTATGTAGTGGTTGCCCTGCATCCCCGCTCCTGAGCTGTAAAATCTCTGCCATGTCTCCTTACTGTATATTTAGCAAAATTATTTCTATCACAAGCCTGTCAGTTTTTTCAGAAGACCATATTTTCTCTACTGCTTTATCTCCATTGTCTGGTACAATTTGCCTAGCATGTAAGTGTGAAAACCTATTTTTGAATGGCTAAGCAAATGAATACTAGGCTGCTTAAAATACCCTGGGAACAAGGTAGGGCAAGACTAAACAAATTAGCCGTTGTCTCCCTTTCTGCGTGTTGTCTCTTCCATACCTTCGTATCCTGCTAGTGTTATCATAATGTGAGGCTCGCAATTGCAAGAGCAGTTCTATGTGACATGACGTGCTAATAAAGCAGATGGTGTGTGCAAATAAGCAAAATCAAAGATACCTTTGCTGCACGAGTCACTGCTGTCTCCTTTAAAGTATGGAGTATTTTATGATGGTAGATTTTATCTTCGTTGTCAAGGTAATGATTATGGGTCCTATAAATCTTTATGGCTTTGTTGTATCAAGTGTCAAATTACATGGCTTAGTCAGGTAGTTGTAGAAAGAAAGATATCCATGATCAGATTTGGAAGTAGTTATTACTAAATTTTTTGCCTTTCAGAAAGGTGCTGGTCTCACTTCTTTGTGTTTACGTAGAGGAGACAAACTCTGTTTCCACTTGGAGTCTCTCCCTCCTTTCTCTTTATTAGCTTCTCCCCATGGGGGAAACAGTGGCAAATTATGAACTTCAGAGCCTGGCAGTGACATGGATGAAAGTGCTGTGTCTGCAACACAGGCACTGTTCTGCTTCTCACTCAGGGCTTCCTGGGTAGACGGACGGGGCTCTCCTCCACTTCTTGCCTCTGTCTTCAGGCAAGAGCTAGAACAGGGGACATGGGGTCCTGGAAACACCAGCCTCATCTATGCTGTTTCTAGTTCTGGGTTTCAGCCTTCCTGTGGGTGAGTGACTCAGTTAAGTCCGGCTCTCTGGTCCTGGACATCCTCAGGTCAGGAGGCTGGACATAGGAACCCCATTTGGACTTTAGGCCTAAGCTACATCCTTTAACGGGGTTGACCAGAAGCCCTGGGGGTGTTGTAGGCTACCAGTTCTCTAATGAAGCCCATGTTCTGGGGCCCCGTCTGTTTTCATCCTCATTATTTGTGGTTATGCTCTCTTGTTGAGAGCTGAGAGAGGTGCTACAAGAAAGCCCTGCATTTCCCATGCACTCTTTTTTCTCCCCTGGTGGTGGTGATATTCCTGATTTTTCCCATTCTCAACAATTGTCGAAACTTGTTTCTTTATAATTATGTCCTGCAGAATCTTCAGCCAGCGTCTTGGCAGTGTAGGAATTTACTCAGCTTTTTAGAAGACATTTGACCTATCTGAACCCCTAAAAGCAGTTACAATCCTAAGGGATTCTGTCAGAGCACATAGTTAATAGTTGTTTTTATAGGTGGGGAAGCCTTTTATTTTCACCTATGAAAGTATACCACAGCAGTCTGCCTTCCTTGAAACAAATTCTCAGTGTGGGAGCGTTTTACTTAAAAAAGAATCGGGGTATTAGACTTAATTGAATCTTTGATGTCACTAATGAAGAAGATACACTGTTGTTTTATGTCTCATTAAAACACAATGCTGCAAATGAATTATAAGATGTCAACCCATTTTGCAGATGTTAGACTATGAAAGGAAAAAGAGCTACCAAACAAGGGAGTCGTTGCTGAGTGATTGTTCATTTGTGGAACAAGTCAACAGAGGCAGGTTGGTGTGTGTGAAGAAGCACAGGACGGGGAACCTGCCATTTGGAGACTGAGGCTCTGGTTGTGGATGTGGGGTCAAATGTATACCGTTGCCTTTTAAAACTACAACTGATAGAGTTTGGAACACCTTCTGGTCCTTGCCCACATCTCCAGCATTCTGACACTTTATCTTCTTTGTGCTTCCTGAGTCTGACCTCCTTTTGTTTCTCCAGCTCAGCAAGCTTCCTTCAGCCCTGTGTCCATTGCATGTGCTGTTTTCTCTCCCTCAGTCCCATCTTCTTTCTTTGCTCAAGTCCTACTGACTCTTCAAGCTTACACTTAATTTTTTTTTAATGTTTATTTATTTATTATTGAAAGACAGAGACAGAGTGTGAGTGGGGGAGGGGCAGAGAGAGAGAGAGAGAGGGAGACACAGAATCCAAAGCAGGCTCCAGGCTCTCAGCTGTCAGCACAGAGCCCGATTCAGGGCTCAAACTCACAAACCGCGACATCATGACCTGAGCTGAAGTCGGGCGCTCAACCGACTGAGCCACCGAGGCACCCCAAGCTTATACTTAAATATGACTTTCTCTGACCCTCTAGGTCAGGTTTGATTGCTTTAGTGCACTAAGGGCAATATACTGTAAGTATATGCACTCACTGCTCCCTTCATTTCTCTTTAGTAACGTTTGTCACAAGTGTAATTAAATATTTACTTGTGCAGTTACTTGTCTGTCACCTTTCTGCCTCCCATGACAGTCTCTTTCATGCTGTATCCACTGTGTCTAGTACGGTGCCTCGTGCATGTTCCATGCTGAAGAGAAATTTGTTAAGTGAATGAAATCGTGTCACAGTGACATGTGCTGCTGAGATATGACAAGTCCATGTCCGAAAAGCGTCTGTGGCATTTGGCGAGCAGAAGTTCTTGGATATTTTAGAAGGTATAGTTTTAGTAGAGTGGTAGGGAGGGAAGTGAGATTGCAAAATACTTCACAATGAAAGACCTCATCACTCGCGGTAAAACACTAGAACACTTGCAAATGATTTCTCTAATGATAGCACCTTTCCTTGAGTTTTACTAATTTGGTAGATGCTGTCAGACTCCTCCAAATTACAACAGGATAAAAAAATAAATCCCAAGGTATACTGTGGTTTCTTTTTTCAGTGGTTGTGATGGAATGGAGTATTCATTTGAGTACAAAAAATCACAGGCAGGCAGGTCAGTGCATTCTGCTCCAGAAAGAGCAAAGAGTAACCCAGACGTTCCTGATCCCCCTGCTTATCACTGAACCAAAACCACAGTCATTAAAAAAAATTACCAGTGTATCAGAAAATATGTATGCTTTCATCTCTGTGCTCAACAGGTTGAAATAGAACCTTAATACAATCAACTCTCCACACGAAGATAAAACAATTTGAAAGTACTTAACGTAAAGAAATTGGCTTTCTGAAGACATTTATTGTGAAAATCTTCCAGGGTGTATTCTGGGAGTTGTTATGGGCATTGTCTTGATTTGTTCTACTCACGAAGATTAATAACAGTAACAAGTACGCACAATACTTTAGCAAAGTTAACTGTTATAAGCACTTTATGTATATAAACTCATTTCATCCTCACAACAAATCCTGTGAGGAAGCTGCCCTATTCCTTTTTTACTGATCAGGAAACTGATGAGGCCACAGAGCCTAAGAAGCTTGCCCAGGGTGGCAGAATTGGCATTCAGAGGCAGGCACTTGGGCTTCAGAATCCACATTCTTACCTATGTAACATGCCACGTCTCTGTGGACACTTGATTATAAAGTCGGTACTTAGGGCAGGCTGCCATGTCTCTTCTGCCTTGATCCTCCTGCCCATTTTGTCACCCCTGTTCCCTCTTCTCCTCTAGGGTGGACGTCTAGAGAAACAGCAGTGCAGAGGCTTCCCTTGGCTCCCACCAGCGCAGCCTGCAGGGAAGTCGCTGTGTCGGAACACCTTCCTCAGCCTTGTAGGATTTCTTTGTAATAGGAGCTTCATGGTGGATTCAATTTTTGAAGGCTGGGCAGGAATCCTCCTCACCCTTCACGACACTGGTCACATGGGGAAATACGTTCCTAGTTCCAGCAACCGATTTACGTGTCCACTTCTGGAACATAATCTGTTTTCAAGTTGATAACTACCTGTGTAAGCATTAAGTACTGAAGTTCCCAGTGTTCAAGAAATACACTATGCTATTCAAAGAGAATTAACAGCTTTCTCTAAAGAACAAAACTAAGCTCAGTGTGGCCCGATGTTAATCCCTGCCTAGAAGTTCCACAATCAAAAGGGCGAAATGTGGAACAGCAAAGATAAATAAGTAAAACTGGAAAATATGCAAAGCCATTAGAGTTGTACCAGAGACTCAGAAGTAGGCGATACAGGGAAATGCGCCCAACCCCTGTGGTCGTGAGCGTGCCACCGAAGCATGGGGCTTTTGAAGTGTTTCTCTGGCGCTCAAACCTCTTTGCCAGTGGCAAACTGGAGTGCCTTCCATAGTTACTGTGAGGAAAAGAATGCCCTAGAGTGAAAACAAAATGCTATTTATTATTCAATTTGATATCCTTTAAATTTAAAAGTGTTAGTAATAATATTATAGCAGGATTAACAGGATTGTCCTGTCAGCATTGAAATTTTCCTGTGATTTTTTTTTTTTTAAACTTGGTGAATTTGGAAGTATTGTTTAACCTAAAAGATTTTAAAAGGTTAGATGAGATAGCATTCATAGTGCAGGTTTGATGGATGGCAGCGGTGGGGAGACTTTATAGCTCAGATGGTTTCAATACCCGTCTGATCTTCTTTTTGCATTTTTCTTTTCTCGTTAAATTTTTTTCCAGAGCAGGCATCAAATCATTTTACCGTATGTAAAACTGTACCTTATGAGCATCTGAGGAGATGCTCGAGTAGTTCGGTGTTAATCAACTTTTCCTGCACATTTTACATGTCTGTGTATCTTCTTCATCATAGCTCTTAATACTCTGAACAGTCTTTGGGGAGAGATGAGGGGGAGGTTTTGCTTAATTTGGGGACATAGGTTGTGTTCTGTAGAGCTTGGTATGTGGCTCAACACCAAGTAGGATTATAATAAGTTGTTGTTTTAGAGAAACTGAATGTTTTCTCATTGTACTGATTTTAGCCAAGAGAATCTTTATGGAAGAATTTGCCACATCTCAGAACAGTTATTTTTAAAGCATAATACTTGGATTGTTTTATTTATTGCCTTGTTACCTAAGTGGTAGTCCAAAGGAGAAAGGGCAACTTAAAACCTTTTACCAGTAATTTTTTTTTAATAACACATTTCCTTGTCTATACACCCACCTGTAATTATTTCAGTGTTAAATTTAGTGTGTCACTAAATAATTGTCATGTTCACAATTACTAAATCTTTTACAACTGCACTTCATATTTTTTCTTTTTGATAAACACCTTTTGACCTAAATATTTTATGAACATGTTAAAAATGTCATATTATTGATACTAGTCTAGATATGTAAAGTTGAGTTAATTTTAATTACTGAGTACCATATATACACTGGTTGTATTGTGAGATGAAATCAGTAGAAAATGGCTATTTTCTACATCGTATAGGTGTTTGAGACTGAAGAACACATCTAGAGCAGCAAGGCGGCTTTTTGTTAGTTCTTGGTTGGGAGGATACTCCTGTGGACTTTGCTGGCGGTGGTTGTCTACAAGAGTGTGCTTTCCTTCTCTAATTTAAAGATGACATTTAGAGTAGTGTGGGTTTTTGAGAACCTGCTCTTAATCTCAAATAATAGAACTTGTCCAGCGGATGTGTCTTTTCTTTTTGATTTCTGGGTGCTCGAGGCTCTTTTGGGAAGTGGGCAAAAGTTCTTCTAAGATGAGCGATCAGTTCCATCAACCTAAGGTCCCGAGTGGCTGAGCCTCTCCTACGGAATCTAAATGCTACTTCTTCCTTCAGCAGAGCTTCCCTAGTTCTTTGTGACTCTGTCTGAATAACAGCCAGACAGCCTGGGTTTTCGTTTGGGTCCACACTGGATGCCTCACCAATGACATTTAGGTTGAGACCTGGTAAGTTTTTGATGAAATTTGCCTTGTGCTGAATCCATAAAATAAGAGACTGATATCAAAAAGAAACACTTGACATTGGGAAAGAATTCTTGGAGATGCAAAGCATTGTTGTCAAATAGGGGAATTAAATACACTGGATGGTGCTTGAAATAGTCATTTGGGAAGCAGAAGGCCTGATTAATAACAGCAATAACAGTAGGCATATAATGAAATAATTATCTATATATAGATATACAGATAGATATATTGATATATCTGTAAGGAGATTCCTGAATTTCAAAAAAAAATCCTCAAGTTTCAGAATAAAACATGATACCTTCAAGTGGAAGAAGCTCAGACAGACCCTAGAATTCTGTAGCCAGCTAAACTATATACTGTTTAGGTGGGTCAAGGATCAATATTTGCACATGTGGTATGTTCTAACTATGAATCCTTTGAGAAGAAATTAAGAAAATACTGTGGGTAATGGCAAAATCAGGGGTGAAAAACCCACACACCGTAATAGAAGAGAACTAACAGCTTGTATGCAACCAATGGAACTTGAATTGAATCTAAATAATTGTTAATAGATTGTGAAGCTAAGTGGATTCATTGCACGAAATATACCGTAGAACACGAACAATGTTTCTTTCCTTAATGACACCTTTACAAAACTCAAAGAAATTACTTCTTTCTGGAGCTCTGAGTTCACATGCATTGCTAATTAATTTGATTGAAAAATCTACTCGCAAAACCTGGGGCCCAGGGATGAGAAGTAGAGAGAGAAAGTGGGGATATCTAGTGTATGGAAAGTGGTACAGATACGGTAGACGAGCCATTCTAGGGAAAAATACAAGAAATAGTTGATCTGATTTTCAAAAGTAATCATAAATACGGACTGCATTTATTAAATATTGTAGGGTTCTGTACCAAGTATTTTTTGTTATCTCCTTTTATCCTGCATATTATCAGAGTTTAATGGGCAGGCCAATTTTATATACCTGCAGAAGTGTAATGAGCATTCTTTAATATTATAGATACTAATGTATACATACATTAATTGCAAAGTGTTTTTTTTTTTTTTTTGGCTTCTTCCCTTTTAATTGCAAAGTCTAGGGAGTGATCATAATAAGTAGTCAGAGGAAACTATTTTCCTTTGTAAGCATGTAAAGACAAAAGAGAACTTGGTGGAAGCTGCCATCCTTTTCCCAAGAAAATTGAAGCACAGATGATTCCAATAATTTACATTTTTTATTATGGCCAATATAGTTGGCGTGGTTTCTGTCAGATGGTAGACAAGAGTAAAATTCTTATTGAGGGTTCAGGAAGGACCTGAGTTTGCTTTCTTTGAAAGAGGAGAATATGTAGTTAATTTTCATGATTCCTATCAAAAGAACAATGAACTTTTGAGCAGAATGTCTGCTAAGAAAAGGGAGTAGAGGGCAGAACTAATTGAATCTTCAACAGGGACAATTTCTTGAGATAAGCAGGTTTCTATGATTTCCTAAGATGGATTTTTTGAGGCAGTGAGAACATAACAGTAAATTCAGGAATGAAAAGTCAATCGATACAGACCCAGAATTGTGTTTTAATCATGGAGTAAATCCCTTTTTATTTTTTGTTTTTACTTCCCATACAGCGAATTCTAAAAATAAAGGAAGTACGTTTCTAGGTAGTACTGGATTATAGGACTCAGTAAATTAAACTGGGTTTAGTTTTGCTTTTGATATCTGAAGGGACTAGGAAAATTCCTTTTGGACAACCAGGGACCAGAAGATCAGACAGACACCATATCACTTATTTGGTATGAAAATGATAATTCAACCTTATAAAAGTGTTCTAAAGTTATATTCTCTGTAAATGATAGAGTAGGTAAAACCATTATACTTTCTGAAAAAATAAATGGTTCTTGGCAAATACATGTTAATTTAATTTTAGGAATGTTATTTTGTAGTTCATTGTGAAAAAAATTGCAAAAAGATGAATTATTTTATGCTGAAATGTGCTGAGGTAGCTTACTGTACCTGTTTGCTGTCTTTTTGGAATACCTTTGTTTAGATAAATCTTTTCTCTGGGATTGTGCCCTTAAATATTTAAACCTCTTTATGCTGCCCTCAAGTGTAAGGGATTTGAGAACTTAGACTTATGTGGGATACTTCAGGAAATCTCTTCATGCTGATGCAAACAGGAGACTATAGTATTATAATGGAAAGAAAAACAATGTGAGATTTGTGAGGAAATATCTCTTTTATGCTTCTTACTGTATCAAAATTTAATCATTTTCTTTTCCGTCCAGCCAGTGTGAAGTTCAGTTTACTTTTCTAAGAACTTCCCCTCAAAAACAAAATACATTTACATTTAACCCATTTACTCTTAGCAGAAAAAAAAATTTAAGATGGACACCAAAATGTTTTTAATTTTTTGACAGTAGCCATTTCTAGCTAAATCAAGTATTTATTAATGTAGTTATCACATCTTCTATATGGAAAAAGTATGCAAACCTTGAGGTCTTTGTTTTTCCATTCTTGACTGTCATAAAATTGTAAGCTCTTTTGCAAGTGACAGGAAAGTTGTAGGAACTACTGAACTAAAAATTATCTCTTTTTCCCCATAAGCTAGCTGCTCAACATCTGAGTGATCTCAGGGAGGCAAGCCTGTGTGATCCTCCTGTGGCAATGATTTACATTTGACAGAGAGCAAATTTATGGCCCTTATCTGTTGAAGACTTTTATGAATGACTGATATAAATCAAGAACTGAATGACTGTTTTTCCCTTTGAGCATAAATCTATGATGGGGAGATTGATTTCTGAGAAACTCTTCGGTAACCCATTTAAATTATCATCTTCTACCAATTTTCTACATTTTGGCATAAACTGAACCACTAAAATATAGCTTAATCCTGGTGTGATAGATTTTCTTGTGTTAGATCTGGAATTTACTTGGACCCCTCATATAACTCAATAAATTACTCAGTTAATAGAGTAGAAAACATGTATATAGTGGGAAACCCATTGATGGGAATAACTAAAGCAACTGTATCTACCTTTTAGGGAAGAGAGGGAAAATATAAGTTTAATTTCAAAGATACTTAGGATAAAATGTGCCACTAGTTGGTGGGGGTGGGGTGGGGGATATATAGGTAGAAAAAGCCAGTTATATCTAGGACATTTGCAGACTAACTCGGGAGTCCTAGAAAAGTATAAAAACATGTTAGCCCAGGATATTTTGAATACACTTTCTTGAGAGGCTTTCTTTCAGGAAGAGAGGTCTCTCTAAAACAAGATGGGAGACATAGGAGCCCACCTAAGATGGAAAGCTAGGTTCAAGTGGTTTAAAAAATAGTTTAATAGACAGTGCTTTTCTTCCTCTCACAAAAATTTTTTATCTACGGATGACAACTTATGGGTGAAGGGTTGCAAGACACATGAAATTATATTATTTTCTTCTCAGATAAGTGGTCCTTTCCATGTTTTCCTCTTGTTCTGTGCAATTGCACAACTTAGAGTGGAAGAAAAGAGCGGTTAGGAGATCAGGAGTTGATCCCGGCCAGTGTGATATGGAACTTTTAAAAGGACAGTGCTGGTCACATGGTGCCAGTATGTATTTGCTCAAGGGCAGAAAGAAGGCAAGCAGCCTGCTACGGAGGCGTGACGACACAAGGGCGGGCTCTGTGTGCAGTGACGGGGTGCAGACATGAAGAGAGGGTGGCCCCTGGTGAGCGGCAAGAGAGTGGGATCCGACTGTGGCTCTGGACCTAGACACCCTGGTCCGCATCCCAGCACCACACTGCTTCTTGCCTGTGTGATCCGGGGCAGGTTCCTCACCTTCCCTGCGCTGCCTCACTCTCCTTACCTCCAAGTGACAATGGTAAGAGAGCCTCCCTCCTAAATGTGTTAGGATTTGCTGAGTTAATATGTAGGTGTAAAGCCCTTAGGACAGTAGCTGGTACATGGCTTTCAACAAATGTCAGCAGGTACCACCCTGGCCAGACAGCCATGGCCATTCTCAGCACCTGTCTCTAGTTAGTCACCACCTTTGGTCAGTTCTACGTTTAAATTTTTCTTTCTTTTCTCTTCTCTTCTCTTCTCTTCTCTTCTCTTCTCTTCTCTTCTCTTCTCTTCTCTTCTCTTCTCTTCTCTTCTCTTCTCTTCTCTTCTCTCATCTGAAATTTATTGTCAAATTGGTTTCCATACAACACTCAGTGCTTATCCCAACAGGTGCCCTCCTCAATACCCATCAGCTACTCTCCCCCCATCAACCCTCAGTTTGTTCTCAGTTTTTAAGGGTCTCTTATGTTTTGGCTCCCTCCCTCTCTAACCTTTTTTTCTTTTTTTCCTTCCCCTCCCTCATGGTCTTCGGTTAAATTTCTCAGGATCCACGTGTGAGTGAAAACATACGGTATCTGTCTTTCTCTGTATGACTTATTTCACTTAGCATCACACTCTCCAGTTTCATCCACGTTGCTATGAAAGGCCATATTTCATTCTTTCTCATTGCCACGTAGTATTCCATTGTGTATATAAACCACAATTTCTTTATCCATTCATCAGTTGATGGACATTTAGGCTCTTTCCATAATTTGGCTATTGTTGAAAGCGCTGCTATAAACATTGGGGTACAAGTGCCCCTGTGCATCAGCACTCCTGTATGCCTTGGATAAATTCCTAGCAGTGCTATTGCTGGGTCATAGGGTAGATCTATTTTTAATTTTTTGAGGAACCTCCACACTGTTTTCCAGAGTGGCTACGCCAGTTTGCATTCCCACCAACAGTACAAGAGGGTTCCTGTTTTTTCCACATCCTTGCCAGCATCTATAGTCTCCTGATTAGTTCATTTGGTGTAAGGTGGTATCTGAGTGTGGTTTTGATTTGTATTTCCCTGATGAGGAGCGACGTTGAGCATCTTTTCATGTGCTGTTGGCCATTTGGATGTTTTCTTTAGAGAAGTGTCTATTCATGTCTTCTGCCCATTTCTTCACTGGTTTATTTGTTTTTTGGATGTGGAGTTTAGTGAGCTCTTTATAGATTTTGGATACTAGCCCTTTGTCCACTATGTCATTTGCAAATATCTTTTCCCATTCCGTTGGTTGCCTTTTAGTTTGGTTGTTTCCTTTGCAGTGCAGAAGCTTTTTATCTTTGTGAGGTCCCAATAGTTCATTTTTGCTTTTAATTCCCTTGCCTTTGGGGATGTGTCAAGTAAGAAATTGCTATGGCTGAGGTCAGAGAGGTCTTTTCCTGCTTTCTCCTCTAGGGTTTTGATGGTTTCCTGTCCCACATTCAGGTCCTTTATCCATTTTGATTTTATTTTTGTGAATGGTGTAAGAAAGTGGTCTAGTTTCATCCTTCAGCATGTTGCTGTCCAGTTCTCCCAGCACCATTTGTTAAAGAGACTGTCTTTTTTCCACTGGATATTCTTTCCTGCTTTGTCAAAGATTAGCTGGCCATACTTTTGTGGGTCTAATTCTGGGGTTTCTATTCCATTGATCTGTGTGTCTGTTTTTGTGCCAATACCATGCTGTCTTGATGATTACAGCTTTATAGTAGAGGCTAAATAAAGTCTGGGATTGTGGTGCCTCCTGCTTTGGTCATCTTCTTCAAAATTACTTTGGCTATTCAGGGCCTTTTGTGGTTCCATACAAATTGTAGGATTGCTTGTTCTAGCTTCGAGAAGAATGCTGGTGCAATTTTGATTGGGATTGCATTGAATGTGTAGATTGCTTTGGGTAGTATTGACATTTTAACAATATTCTTCCAATCCATGAGCACGGAATGTTTTTCCATTTCTTTCTATCTTCTTCAGTTTCCTTTATAAGCTTTCTATAGTTTTCAGCATACAGATCTTGTACATCTTTGGTTAGGTTTATTCCTAGGTATTTTATGCTTCTTGGTGCAATTGTGAATGGGATCAGTTTCTTTATTTGTCTTTCTGTTGCTTCATTAGTAGTGTATAAGAATGCAACTGATTTTTTGTACATTGATTTTGTATCCTGCGACTTTGCTGAATTCACGTATCAGTTCTAATAGACTTTTGGTGGAGTCTATCGGGTTTTTCACATATAATATGTCATCTGCAAAAAGTGAAAGCTTGACATCATCTTTGCCAATTTTGATGCCTTTGATTTCCTTTTGCTGTCTGATTGCTGATGCTAGAACTTCCAACACTATGTTAAACAACAGTGGTGAGAATGGACATCCCTGTTGTGTTCCTGATCTCAGGGGGAAGGCTCTCAGTTTTTCCCCATTGAGGATGATACTAGCTGTGGGCTTTTCATAAATGGCTTTTCATAAATGATGTTTAAGTATGTTCCTTCTATCCCGACTTTCTGGAGGGTTTTTATTAAGAAAGGATGCTGAATTTTGTCAAATGCTTTTTCTGCATTGATTGACAGGATCATATGGTTCTTATCTTTTCTTTTATTAATGTGATGTATCACATTGATTGATTTGTGAATGTTGAACCAGCCCTGCATCCCAGGAATGAATCCCACTTGATCATGGTGAATAATTCTTTATATATGCTGTTGAATTCGATTTGCTAGTATCTTACTGAGAATTTTTGCATCCATATTCATCAGGGATATTGGCCTGTAGTTGTCTTTTTTTGCTAGGTCTCTGTCTGGTTTAGGAATCAAAGTAATGCTGGTTGCATAGAATGAGTCTGGAAGTTTTCCTTCCCTTTGTATTTTTTGGAACAGCTTGAGAAAGATAGGTATTACCTCTGCTTTAAATGTCTGGTAGAATTCCCCTGGGAAGCCATCTGGTCCTGGACTCCTATTTCTTGGGAGATTTTGGATAACTGATTCAATTTCTTCTCTGGTTATGGGTCTGTTCAAGTTTTCTATTTCTTCCTGTTTGAGTTTTGGAAGTGTGTGGGTGCTTAGGAATTTGTCCATCTCTTGATTATCCAGTTTGTTGTCCAAACTGGTTGTCCAGTTTGTTGGCATATAATTTTTCATAGTATTCCTTGATAATTGCTTGTATTTCTCAGGGATTGGTTGTAATTCCATTTTCATTCATGATTTTATCTATTTGGGTCACCTCCCTTTTCTTTTTGAGAAGGCTGGCTAGAGGTTTATCAATTTTATTTTTTCAAAAAACCAACTCTTGGTTTCATTGATCTGCTCTACAGTTTTTTAAGATTCTATATTGTTTATTTCTGCTCTGATCTTTATTGTTTCTCTTTTTCTCTTGGGTTTGGGGTGTCTTTGCTGTTTGGCTTCTATTTCCTTTAGGTGTGCTGGAAGATTTTGTATTTGGGATTTTTCTTGTTTCTTGAGATAGGCCTGGATTGCAATGTATTTCCCTCTCAGGACTGCCTTCGCTGCATCCCAAAGCGTTTGGATTGTTGTCTTTTCATTTTTCATTTGTTCCCATTTTTAAAAAATTTCTTCTTTAATTGCCTGGTTGACCCATTCATTCTTTAGTAGGGTGTTCTTTAACCTCCATGCTTTTGGAGGTTTTCCAGACTTTTTCCTGTCTTTGATTTCAAGCTTCATAGCATTGCGGTCTGAAAGTGTGCATGGTATGATCTCAATTCTTTTATACTTATGAAGGGCTGTTTTGTGACCCAGTATGTGGTCTCTGTTGGAGAATGTTGCATGTGCACTCGAGAAGAAAGTATATTCTGTTGCTTTGGGATGCAGAGTTCTAAATGTATCTGTCACGTCCATCTGATCCAGTGTATCATTCAGGGCCCTTGTTACTTTATTGATCCTGTGTCTGGATGATCTATCCATTGTTGTGAGTGGGGTATTAAAGTCTCCTGCAATTCCCACATTCTTATCAATAAGGTTGCTTATGTTTTAATTGTTTTATATATTTGGGGGCTCCCATATTCGGTGCATAGACATTTATAATTGTTAGCTCTTCCTGATGGATCCATCTCCCTGATGGATGGACCCTTTAATTATTATATAATGTCCTTCTTAATCTCTTGTTACAGCCTTTAATTTAGACTAGTTTGTCTGATACAAGTATGGCTACTCCAGCTTTCTTTTGACTTCCAGTAGCATGATAGATAGTTTTCCGTCCCCTCGCTTTCAATCTGAAGGTGTCCTAAGGTCTAAAACAAGTCTCTTGTAGACAGCAAATAGATGAGTCTTGTTTTTTTTTTTTTATCCATTCTGATACCCTATGTCTTTTGGTTGGAACATTTAGTCCATTTACATTCAGTGTTACTACAGAAAGATAGGGGTTTAGAGTCATTGTGATGTCTGTAGGTTTCATGCTTGTCGTGATGTCTCTGGTACCTTGTGGTCCTTGCAACATTTCACTCAAAAAATCCCCCTTAGGATCTCTTGTAGGGCTGGTTTAGTGGTGATGAATTCCTTCAGTTTTTGTTTGTTTGGGAAGACCTTTATCTCTCCTTGCACTCTGAATGACAGACTTGCTGGATAAAGGATTCTCAGCTGCATATTTTTTCTGTTTATCACATTGAAGATTTCCTGCCATTCTTTTCTGGCCTGCCAAGTTTCAGTAGATAGGTCTGTCACTAGTCTTATGGGTCTCCCTTTATATGTTAAAGCGTGTTTATCCCTAGCTGCTTTCAGAATTTTCTCTTTATCCTTGTATTTTGCCAGTTTCACTATGATATGTCGTGCAGAAGATCGATTCAAGTTACCTCTGAAGGGAGTTCTCTGTGCCTCTTGGATTTCAATGCCTTTTTCCTTCCCCAGATCAGGGAAGTTCTCAGCTATGATTTCTTCAAGTACACCTTCAGCACCTTTCTCTCTCTTCCTCCTCTGGAATCCCAATTTTGTGTACATTATTTCGTTTAATTACATCACTTAGTTCTCTAAGTCTCCCCTCACACTCCTGGATTTTTTTTTCTCTCTTTTTCTCAGCTTCTTCTTTTTCCATAATTTTATGTTCTAATTCACCTATTCTCTCCTCTGCCCCTTCAGTCTGAGCTGTGGTCGCCTCCATTGTATTTTGCACCTCATTTAGAGCATTTTTAGCTCCTCCTGACTATTTCTTAGTCCCTTGATCTCTGTAGCAATAGATTCTCTGCTGTCCTCTATACTTTTTTCAAGACCAGCGATTAATTTTATGACTATTATTCTAAATTCTTGTTCCGTTACATTGCTTAAATCGTTTTTGATCAATTCATTAGCTGTCGCTACTTCCTGGAGTTTCTTTTGAGGAGAATTCTTCTGTTTCATCATTTTGCATAGTCCATGGGGTGGCGTGGAACGGCAGGGCACTTCCCCTGTGCTGTCTGGAGTAACTTGTGTTGATGGGCAGGGCTGCAGTCAGACTGATGTCTGTCCCCAGCCCCCCGCTGGGGCCAGTCACACTGGTGTGTACCTTATCTTCCCCTCTCCCAGTGGCAGGACTTACTGTGGAGTGGTGTGGCCCCTGTCTGGGCTACTTGGCACACTTCCAGGCTTGTGGTGCTGCTTTGATGGGATCTGTTGTGTTAGCCAGGGTGGATCTGCAAGTTGCACAGTGGCGGGAGGGCAGGCTCAGCTCGCTTTGCTGTCGGAGGTCCTTTGCGGGAGGGGCCCTGCAGCATGGGAGGGAGGCAGGCAGATCCCTCGGAGGGGTGGATCCACAGAAGCACAGCGTTGGGTGTTTGCGCGGTGCAAGCAAGTTCGGTGACAGAAACTGGTTCCCCTTGGGATTTCGGCTGGGGGTGGGAGAGGAAGATGGTGCTGGCCAGTGCCTTTGTTCCCCACTGAGCTGAGCTCTGTCCTCCGGGGCTCAACACCTCTCCCTCCTGGTGTCCTCTTGCCCTCCTGCTCTCTGAGCAGAGCTGTTGACTTGTAACATTCCAGATGTTAAGTCCCGCTGGCTGTCAGAACTCGCGCAGTCTGGCCCCTCAGCTTTTGTGAGCCAGACTCTGGGGCTCTGCCTTGCCGGGCGGGCTGCCCCGCCACTGCCGCGTCTCCCTCCCGCCAGTCCGTGTAGCGCGCACCGCCTCTCCGCCCTTCCTACCCTCTTCTCTGGGCCTCTTGTCTACGCTTGGCTCCGGAGAGTCCGTTCTGCTAGTCTTCTGGCGGTTTTCTGGGTTATTTAGGCAGATGTGGGTGGAATCTAAGCGATCGGCAGGACGAGGTGAGCCCAGTGTCCTCCTATGCTGCCATCTTCTCCTCTTAAATATTTCTTAAAAATGGTTTCTCTATGCTGAAGGCTACAGCTGTAGTTCAGAGAACGCTAATCTTAATTCACTTGGTTCTTGGAGTAAAATCTTCCTAAAGTTCAAACTGCTCAGTATGACCTATTATCTTTCCAAAATGCACGCCTTGCCCTTCCACTCTCCTTAAATCCCTTCAGTGGCTCCTCACCATCATTAAGTAATTTGTAATTAATCTTCAGTGTTAAGGGCATTTGGGGTTCTTGAGGATTGAGCCTATGCTTGCCGTCCAGCCTCAACTCCTAACAGATGCTTTATGAACCTCATGCCGCTTAATCCTTACTACAGCCTTCCAAAGCACGTGCAGGCGGTCCTTGCTTTGCAGGGCAGTGCAGGACCCGACCAGGCCTGGTGCAGCCTAGACTGTGCCCTGTGATCTCAATAACCCCTGGGAAAAATTTCACTAGTTCCAGACCTTTAAAAATGATTGAGAAAATGCTAAAAACTCCCTTGATGTTGTTATACATGTAGGTAAATGAAAAAATAGTAAAACTAATACTGATTTAGTACATTGTACCGTAAAACATTAGAAACGTTGGCAATTAAAAACTTACCAAGAGCAGTGTGAACAATTTGTCCCTTCTTCATCTTGTGTGACATAGAACCTGGAGCACCTCTTCTGTCTGAGTTTGGCTCAGCTTCCAGCATTTTATCCTGTTTGCTTTCAGTGTTTTGAAATATCTCCTGGAGTTCCTTTATTGTGATTTTTTTTTTTTTTTTGTTGGCATCACTTGCTCTGGACCTCTTGATTCTTTTGCTCATGAATGTTGATACATGTGTTGGCTTCACAAGGTCCTGTGGCTGTGCATCCAGTCTGTCAAACAGTGATGGTGTCAGCTGTTGCTTCTGTAAACCACTTTTCTGCTGGATCCACATTTCACTTCCAGTTTTACTACTGTGTGTTTCCTTGCTGCACTTTCATCTGTGTTGTGACCAAGAGTCTCTTTGGGTTACCCTTTTTTCAAAGATGTCAAGTGGATTTATCCCTGAGAGACCAGGTGGCATCAAACTACATGCTTTGCTGTCTGTGCGTGAACTAGCACACGCATAAGGACCAGTCGCTGACAGGCTTTGAAAGGAGTGATGTGATTGGTCGTGGATTGTGATACCCATGTGTAACTTAGGTAGTGATTTGTGGATTGAAGAGCTGGTGGTGAAGTTTGTCTATTTATGTAATTATTCACGGTTATATACCACAGTAACTGACATTTGAACCTAGTTATGGGGAGAATGGTGTTACTTAACTAAACTGTGGTGACTGAAATGTGCACATCTCAGAATTGTGAAAAGCAAGGACTCCCTACGTGTTAGAACCATTTTATGAACAAAGAAACTGAGTCTCAGGAAGATTAAGTAACTTCCTAAAGTCACTTAGCTAAAAAGTGTCAGAGACCCATTAACATAACTTTTCCAAAGTCTCCGGCCTTGAATGTCCTATGGAGGCGCAACCTGTCTCTGGATGCTCTTGTCAAAATATTGATGGCATTTGAATCACTAATGGATTGTTTACAAAAAAATCATTAGCGTGTCTAATCCAGTCTATAGGCCTGTAGGGACTCTGTCTCTATGTAACTGGACTGTGTAATATTGCCAGGGCTTACATGAAAAATGAATTATTGTACAAAGCTTCTGTAAGCTGCATACACACCTGACTTTAGGAGTTTCTTGGAATCAGCCTCGAAATGAAGGAGGGACTGATGCAAGGTATCAGAAGTCCTTGAGAAGGACAGGAACATCCTAGCAGTCAAATGGAAAAAAGTGGGCTAAATAGTTAGCAGTGGAGATACTGGTTAGGAAGACAGATAAGCAGAGTAGGTTAAGTGATAGGACTCTCAGCTTCCAGGATTCAGAGATGGCTTCCACAGCCTCTGCTGCATTCATTGGCTGGCAGGTAATAGTGCAGGTCAAGTAGTTAAATCTGAATGTGGATGAGTCTGATTCTGACATGCAGTCTAGCTTCTAAAACTGAGGAGGCCCAATCTGGAGCATCTAAAGGTGTCCAGGTTAGAGTAGAGCTGTGATATGGAGGTGGAATGAAAGGGTTACACTAAGCCCTGGAAAGATGAAGGCTGAGAAAAAATATGATTAAAGAAAAAGAGGCATTATTCAGTGTCTCTCAAATGCCAGGCCTCGTGCCTGGCTTGTACTGATTGAGTATGTGATTCTCGTAAAAATCTTGTTAGCGGTTGTTCCAGTGAGATTCAGAAAAGTTAAGTAACTTTTCTAAGGTCACAGAGAATGTGGTAAAGCTGAAAGTTTGTTTTTACACCGAGACCCCTCCCCCGCTTTTTAAAAAGTTTATTTATTTATTTTGAGAGAGAGGGAGTTGGGTGAGCAAGGGAGGGGCAGAGCGAGAGGGAGAGAGGGAATCCCCAGTAGGCTCCACACTATCAGCGAGGAACCCGATGTGGACCTCGAACCCATGAACCGTAAGTTCATGACCTGAGCCAAAATTAAGAGTGAGTCACTTAACGTATGGAGCCACCCAGGTGCCCCCCCCCCCCCACCCGACCCCTTTTAATACATCACATAGCTCTTAAGGAAAAGATACCAGACTAAACGTTATTAAAAGAAAAGTAAGATATTTATGGAGTGATGGAGTGCATCTCTGATCTTTGGTCTTGAACTAAGCCTATTGTATGGACCTCAGACTGCACTTTGCTGTAGAAATATGTTTGAAAATGTAATTTGCTACCTGGGCCATACTGTAAAATCCTATTTTTTATGGATACCTATATGTATCTGGGTCTCTGTATCTCTTCATATATATCTTTCTGTGCTACTTAAAATGCACATTGTTACTGTATGAAATACTACATTTTGAGTCCCAACTTGAGTATCCTGGTAATTGCTCCTCACCTTAAGGGCAGCCCTTCCTCTCAGCCACACTACAGATGAATTAGAGCTCTGCTAAGTTATTGAAAGTTTACGTCTGTGCAGGAACGGCCATCTGCCTTCATTTGTACTCGATAGTTATTTGATACTCTACATCCCATTTCTCAGACTCTATACATGTTCTTAATGAATTTTGTGTATTGCCACTGTGTCTTAATCATTAAAGTTCTTTTGATAGCGAGTAACAGAAACAGACTGTACCTACTGAAAGACACCAGCTCTAAGGCTATGGTGGGTGTATCACAGGTGGAATTGCCAGGCCCCCCAGGGATCAGGGACTGAGCTCTGTGACATACGCAGGAGCTTCTCTCTCTGTCTGGAGTTTGGCCCCTTCTCTCTCACTATGTTTGCTGCTCTGGCTTTGAGGTCACTTGAAGCAAGCTTTTCTTTGCTTGTCTGCTTCATTCTTCTCTCTCCATTGACTGGCTTTCTCTAGACGTATTAGCATATGTCTCACATGATGGCCTCCTGGCTCATGGTTTTGTATCTCATCGGTGTCAGTGATGAGCAGATTCTAACAAGAGTCTCTGAGATTGGGTTCCAGAACTCAGAAGACAGACTGACTTCAGTTAGGTAGGTCTGCATCCCTGGTTAGGTCTCCATTACGGATAGATCTCTATCCCTGGTTAGGCCACCATCACAGTTAGGTCCCTGTCACTGGTTAGGCCTCTGTCACTAGTGCGGTTGTCTGCAACCTGAGGAGCTGACTCCTGTCCTCCCTACATGCTCCTCTTGGAACAAGAGCAGAGGAAGAATATGAACTGACTGCTCAGATCTATTATCACTACTTGTATTTAGCTTTTTTTTTTTTTGCTTCTGGCATTTTGTCTGTTTTATTACTTGAAAACTAAGGAAATAGTATAACCACACATTCTATGTTTTCTTTTTTTTTTAATTAAAAAAATTTTTAATGGGAGCACCTGGGTGGCTCAGTCAGTTGACTGTCTGACTTGGTTTTGGCTTAGGTCATGATCTCACGGTTTGTGAGTTCAAGCCCACATCGGGCTCTGTGCTGATGGTGCAGAGCCTGCTTGGGATTCTCTCTCTCCATCTTTCTCTGCCCCTCCCATACATAAATTTTTTAAAAAAGTTTTTTAATGTTTATTTTTGAGAGAGAGAGACAGACGTAATGTGATCGGGGGAGGGGCAGAGAGAGAGGGAGACACAGAATCCGAAGCAGGCTCCAGGCTCCGAGCTGTCAGCACAGAGCCTGATGTGGGGCTCAAACTCATGAGCCATGAGGTCATGACTTGAGCTGAAGTCATAGGCTCAACTGACTGAGCCACCCAGGTGCCCCTCCCATTCTATGTTTTCTATTAAAATTTCACATGTAAAGTATTCCTGATAATGTAAGGGATCCCAAAATCTGTGAAACAAAGGAGGACCAGGAAAAGACTTCCTCTGGAAACTATGGAAGATACTTCAAAATAAGTATACCTGTTTTACTTAACCAGAAAGAATCCTAACAGCCCAGTGACTCTTTAGGTGAGGAATCTGAAAAGGCAGACGTTGGTACAGCCGATGAGTAGGACCGTGCCTTTTACTCACATTCTCTGCTGCTTCAGTGCAATGAAAAATACCAAAGGTGAATGCAAGTCCCTTTTTCAGTATTGTACTTGTAAAGGCAGTCCATGAAGGGGAGAATGGAAGATTCAAACTTGTATGGCTATCTTTTATTGTAACCTATTTCTGGTTAGAGAAGCAGCGTGGCCCATTGGACTAAGGGGAGGATAGGGAGTTTGGAGCTCTGAGAGAAAATCTCTTTTGCAACTGACTGGCTTCATGACCTTGAGAAAGCACATTAACCTCTGTCTACTTCCTCATTTGTAAAATGGGATCTACCTGATAGAAATAGAGGTACCTTCTGATTTGAGCAAACTGAGTAAGAAAGATTTTGTGCAAATCAGGAGTGATTTTCTTTCTTCGCTTCTCTTTTCTTTTCTTTTCTTTCACCAGGAGCCTGGGGTTTATAAAAAGATTCTCTGTGGAATTCCTTTAAGACTCAACCTCTTCCCAACCTTTGAAGCTGTGATTAATTGACAGAAGTTAAATTTATACATACCAGTTTAAAAAATACACCCACTGGATAGAATGAGAAAAAGAATAATCTCATGGAATTATGACAAGAGCTCAGTAAATTTATGTGAAATACTCCAAAAACAGTGTTTTACAGGCTGTGATAAAGAACATCTCCAGACCTTAGATTTTAGGGTGAACTTTTTCTAGTATGAGAATGACATTAGTGCCAATTTTGCCGTATATTTGCTACCTTGTTGACATTGGTATCATCATATTGGTCTTGGCGTCTTGACGCTGGTGCTGAGTTGACATTGACCCTGGCACCATGTCATCCTGACCCACCCGGCAGTGACTGTATGCTGTTGCATTTTCTGCAGCTGCTAGAATTTTGATGTAGCAGTTGTGAAGGTTTGGTCTGTACTCTGGAAATCTTAGGCCTACTTGTAAATTAATTCTCCAGAGGATGGAATATCCTAATAGCTAAACTGTAAACAAGCTCAAAGGGTTAAAGTAGTAGGAAGCAATAGTACTTGTCATATATTTTTGTTGAATTTGCATAACATTGTTATCTAGAAGCATGTCACTGTAGGAAAGAAGCACGTTCTGCTGGATTTCACAGAGAGAAACTCTTGAAGCACAGACATCAAGTAGCTAGAGACACAGACAAGTACCTGAGTCTTCACAAGAAGACTGGTCATGTCGACTGCACCCTGAGCTGTCGTGGAGCGGTGTTGGTGGACTGAGTTGCGCAACAGCCCGATAGCTACATTTGAGTTGCTTTTCAAGGACTCCGTTTCCCTCCACGAATAGGGCAACAAAATTTGCTTGTAATCACAAATACAATTGTTTTTCTCCATTAAAAAGGAAGTCTTCCGGTCCAGTCTGAAGATGAGTATTGCTGTGTCACATTTTCCAGAAAGAATTTCATGACCGACCCTCATTAATACATTAATACACAGGTTCATAGCTTGTTATTAGTAACTTGTAAATACTCATGTACGGAAAAGAGTGACTAGAGTCTTTAAGAGTTCTTTTCTATTGGTGTTTAGCTTTCTTTTCAAGTTAAGCTAGTTTTCATTCATTTTCCCAGAAGGTTTTCCTAAAGTTTCATCTTGACTGCTAAAACATATCCCCAGAGATTCCACTTAGTATAATTCATGCGGACCAGCTGATTCCACGTGTGAGGGCGCGGTATTCCACAAGTCCAAGTGAATCAGGCAGAGGCCAGAGAACAGACCTGCTTTTGCCTAAATTACCTGGTTAACTACTTGAGACCTGTTTCAACTGGTCTTGAATGAATCTTAAACCGGGGATCCATTTTGTAGCCTTTTGGAGTACTATAAATGTTTCGACATTGCAATTACTAATTGATACAGTCACACTTCAAAAGGTGCGTGCAAACTGATGTTTGTTTTAGTCATTTTAGTACTTGAGTGGAGGGGTAGGTTGGATTAGAATTGTGTTTTCTTTGAGGATGATAGGGCAGGTTCTCAGTATTTAGTTAGTAAGTTCCCTTCTCCTTCCCCCTCTTCTTGCCTCCCTGTGTATCTTCCTCTCTTCATTCCTCCCCTCCATTCTCCTCCCCTCCCTCCCCCTTCCCCCTCTCCTCCCTCTACTCCCTCCTTCTACTCTTCCTCCTCCTCTCCCCTTCTCCTCCCTCCCCCTCTCCTCCCTCCCCCTTTCTTCCTCCTCCCCCCTCCTCTCTCCCCCTCTCTCCCTCCCCTTCTTCTCCTCCCTGCTCCTCTCCTCATCCTCTCCTCTCCCTCCCCCTCCTCCATCCTCCCCCTCTTCCTCCTCCCTCCTCCCTCCTTCTCCTTCTCCACCTGCATCTCCATCTGTATCTTCAAACTTTCTCTCTCTTCCCCTCTTATTTCCTCCCCCTCTTCTTTAGCTTTATATCACATAGAAAAAAAAAAAACATTCCAGCCCAATGCCCGAGTGAATTGCAACATTAAAGACTGCTTGGCCAAGAAGCTATTAATCTTGGTATGGCAGCCTTTAGGGACCAGCATCAAATGCAAACATGTTAGAAGTATTATGGCCATTCCAGCTGAATTGACGCAGAAAATTTTTAGGAGCAATAGTCAGTGCTTAGTAGAAAAGAACCAGACTTTTGTAAATTTGAGGAACTCTCATTTGTGACATGGGTCTTGTGTTTCAGCAGCTTGACACCCTTACAGATGGGTGCTTCCTGCAGCTGACTTCAGAAATTTGGGTTTTAAACACAATTTTACATCAAAGTTTCCTGTGAACTTAGTGATTTATTAATAAGTTTAGCTTGTGTTGAATAGTCAGGTTACTGTTCATATAAACACTACATTAGAGTAAGGAAGCATTGGGAGGAATCGTTACCGCATGTATCTGGTGCTGGAAAGCACCAGAGTAGAGCGTCTAAGCAGTCCGTTGAAGGGAGTTCAGTGCAAGATTAATAACAGAAAAGAGGCAAAAATCTTAGATACGGGTCTGTCTTATAACCTGTTTTTGCAGGCAGTTTGGGCCCATTTTGTGATGGGTGTTTTTTCTTTCTCTTGGAAGACAGAGTGTTAGAATGTCTGGTGCCTGTGCTACTCCCTTTTCTTGGTCCTAGAGTCAAAGTGCTGGGGAGATAAGGAAGCTGTGTTTTCAAAGACTCATTTAACGCAGATGAATATGTTAATTTGCCTTTTCTTAAATTAGGGACCTGTGAGAGAATTTCCACTTTGTTCCCCTTGATTTTGGTGTGTGAGGTGGGATTTTAAGTCCTTTCTTAGTTTACTTTGTTGAGGTCGAATATGCTAGCTGTGTCAGCTTGCACTTAGCTGAAAAGATATGTTTAGTCGCAAGTGCCACCCATTTTCTTGGAGAAGATGGAATGCCATGACTGTAGCTGTCGTTTATCCAGGATTGCCTGTGTTTCTTCATTTTAATCCTCACATCTCCGTAAATATCCTTTCCATTTCAACTATGAGGACAGCTGTGGCTCAGAGATGTTGAGAAGCTCATTCAGGGTCATTTTTCCAGGTAAGTGATCATGCTGGGATTCTAGCCCAAGTCAACTGGACCAAACACAGATAGTCCTAACTACTTTTCTAGACTGCTGCCCCATGAGCTGTGAGTTGCTGCCATCACCTACTCAGACCTCTTTGCCTTTGGAGTTCTGAAGCGCAGAAATTCTGCACATCCTGGCGGAGCCTTCCATTGACCCACAGTAAACTCAGACACAGATTACAATTGACTCATTTCATAGTGATGTTTATTTTACGTTTCGCAGGGATTTTACTGGAGGAGATAAGGGCTAAAATTCTAGATCAGTTAAAAATTTTTTAGTTTATTTTGAGAGAGAGCATTCAAGCATGAGTGGGGGAGGGACAGAGAGAGGGGGAGAGAATCCCAAACAGGTTCCTCACTGTCTGTGAAGAGCCCAATGTGGGGCTCAATCTCCTGAACTGTGAGATCATGACATGAACCTAAATATTATAATTCTTATTCTGATCAGTTAACTGCAGTCTGTTCAGCTTCAAATGAATTAAAGATTGCTAACTTACAGTCAGTTGATTGTTGTGATTTGTAATACTTTTACAAATGCTTCTTTGTATTATTATTGACATAAATCTTTTTCTCACTGTGTTATAGAAGATCATTACTATGAAAAAAAGCAAATTATTATTAAGCATAAAAACAGATTACATTAGAAATCTTTTTCAGTGTTATTTCAAAACCCACATGTTTAGACACATGACTTAGTAAGGGGGCTACTATTTAAAGAGGGATTAGAGGAGAACTAACCTCTATGCTGTTTTACATGTGCCTTCCCTAGCCCCACCTTGACCCACCTTCTTGGGGCATCTTCTGACTTGTCTCCCCTTTTCCAACCCCTCTGTCTGTGTCTACTCTCTGGGGACCTCATCCTTTCTTAGGGGTTTATAGTGATACTTGTAATCTTCTATTACTGGCCCTGCTCTCTCCCCTATGATCACTTGTTAGCCACAAGATGGTATAAATGGAACCAACAAAGAGTTTTCTTTTGTCCACTGAAAATATTAAAAAAGGCAGGACTGTTGCTCTTGACTAAATGTTAGCTTTGCAAATTAAGTCTAAATTATGTTTAAGGTTGTAAATGAGCTTAGCATCATATGCTTACATGGTAAGTCATTTTAAAAAGAGTTTAGTTCCATAATGGTTCCAGATAATTATGTCATTTTGTTTTCCACATAATATGGATTTTAATTGTAATACTAATGAGCACTGAGGACCCTTTTTTAAATTCAGTCGTATAAAGTTATTTGATGAAGTAAGGTGACATTTGATGGATTTACTGGAAGTTTGGATCCAATTTGCATTTCAGTGATATTTTATGGCTGACTTTAGAAAACTTTTTAGATGGGATTTCTTGGTAAATTGAAGGATTTAGGGAGATGATTATGAAGTAATTGATTAAAAAGTGTGTAATATTAGTTTTCATTGAACTGAAGCTTGTATGAGTTCAATTTAAAACCTAATTCAATACATTTTAGATTTTATATTTCCCTGAACCTCTTTTGGAGTATTAATTTTGTCATGCTTGTCATTCTAATCTAATGATGATTTAATGTTTGCAAACCTGAATAAATTTGTATGCAAGGGGTTCTGCTGTGTTTTCAATCAGTGAAGATTGAAATTTGGCAACTGAGATGATAAAAAAACGAAAAATTTTAAATAGAAAATGAAAATAATGATTAAACTTTAGAAAGTACTTTTGTTAATGTTCTTGGCTATGAACCATGTAATAATTTTCTCTTCTTTTTATCGTGTAACATTTAGAAGGTGATTGAACCTTAAAAGAAGTAATTACTACTAAATTGTGAAGAATATTTAAATTAGAACAGAACCTTTGTGCTCACTTTCTCCCCCTTTGCCTGAAACCTGTGATCTAGGGTTATAAAACAAAAGCCAGAAAGATGCTAGCCTACTTGTAAAAAACTCATGGACCTTCTCCAGAAAGCTGCACAGACCATAGAATGTTCTCTAATGAAAGTATATCCTTATTTCATTATTATTTATTGAATAAAAATGTAGAAATTAGAATGTTTAATAAATTGGTCACATCAGAAAAAAAAATCTGGGTTTAGGAATCTAGGGGTCAGCAGCCCCTCCTTCCTCATTCCAGGAGAGCCCTGTGTGGTTTCACATTGCTTATCTTTTACAAAGGTCTCATGACACTAAAAGACAATTGATACAATCCTGAAAAATCGATACAGGGCATTATATTATAGTCCTTCACCTTTATTGCTCATTGCCCTTCAAGGGTGAAAGGAGATATTTCAACACAAAAACTAGGTCTGAAAACCTAACCAAGTAATAAGTAATAAATGATTAAAAAAAAAAAACAAACCACCTTAGGTTGTTATTTCCCAGAATTTAGGGGTGGAATTTGAGGTGGAATAAAGATGAATGTGATTATTTTCAAGGCTGAAATTTGACTCATTAAAAAGAGTGATTTAGTGTGGTAACACAAGTGTTTTATAGTATGTGGAAAGTTAGGAAACCTGTAATCCACTATTAGGTGTTAGCATTTAAAATTAGATACCCTTCAGGGGCACCTGGGTGGCTCAGTCGGTTAAGTGTCCGACTACGGCTCAGGTCATGATCTCACGGTCCGTGAGTTCGAGCCCCGTGTCGGGCTCTGTGCTGACCGCTCAGAGCCTGGAGCCTGTTTCAGATTCTGTGTCTCCCTCTCTCTCTGATCCTCCCCTGTTCATGCTCTGTCTCTCTCTGTCTCAAAATAAATAAACGTTAAAAAAAATTAAAAAAAATAAAATTAGATACGATTCAGGAAAACAAAAATTATTCAGAGAGCTTTGTAGAAGCTTTGGCTGAATGGAAGCTTCAACTTATTTATAGTATTGGAAATTACTAGTGAAGAAACCGTACAGTGACATCCCCGAAAGAGATGATGTGATGACAGTGAGATTCCCTGTACATGTGTGAGAGATGGGATGGTCACTTTCACCTCCTCTCATTTGATCCTCTCAACCCTGAGACCTTGTGAGGGCAGGCGTGGTTATTCTACCTACGTGTTACAGCTGACAGAGTGGACTTGGGACAACTCAGTTGTTCAAGGCTGCACATTTATATGGGCAACTGACCTCCCCTTCGGGGCTGTTTATCCTCTTCCCCCCCTCCAGTCTTATTAAAATGCTGCATTGTGTAGTCTCTTGATGATCTTTTGATTTTATGCATCAAATTTAACACTAGGCCAGAATTTGCTACTGAGACCTATCTAGCATTACCAGTTCATATTCCCAATGAATATGACTTGTGCAAAAAAAAACGTAACAAGGGTTATCCTTTTATAGTTAGGGCATCTTTCTTCCGGCTAAGTTCTACACCTTCATTTAAAGACATAAAAGATACTAGCCCTCTATAAAACAAAAATAAAAATAAATAAAAATTTAAAAAAGGGGTGCCTGGGTGGGTCAGCTGGTTGAGGGTCTGGGACTCTTGATTTTGGCCCATGTCATGATCCCAGGGTTGTGAGATTGGTCCCTGTGTCGGGCTCTACGCTGAGTTTGGGGTTCTCCCTCTGCCCCTCTTCTCCACTTGTGCTGTCTCTAAAATAGTATTAAAAAAATAAAAATAAAGACACAGAAGATAGAATGTGCCGAGAATTCACAATGATCTCTCAGTCTTTAAGCCATAGCATGTTCTTGGTCCTAAGGTCTCTTTATGAGACAGGCCGTACAGAAGTTCATATACTGCGGACAACTGCGGAGACCCCGCCAGCCTCAGGAAATGTCCACTGCGAAGGTCTCTTGCCCATGTGTCAGTGCCACTGATGGTGTGAACGAATGGTGGGCAGGAGTCTGGCTCCGGGGCAGGCTGTGTCTGGGGCTGCTCCTGGCCTATCACTCAGTTGGCAGGGGACCTCATGTTCACTGCCAGCCCTCATCTTTGGTTCTTTGTTTCCTCCCTTAGGTTTGTAATCTTTCTCTGTGTGGACTCTTCTCTCACTTCAAGAAAACCACATATCCCGGTCCTGAAAGTTTATTCCTCACTAATTCCTCCACAGCCAGTACTCCTGTTTCTCCGTTCCGTGGATTGTTTAGCACTTTGCGTGGCAGATTTAGTTGTACTTCAGCTGGTTAGACGCTGTATCATTAACCCATTTTTAGAAGATAAATAACTGGCTAGAGTGAACATTCCATCCAAAACGTGGGAACATTCCTTCCCTTTCCTTCTTTTTTAAAAAAATTTTTTTTCAACGTTTTTTATTTATTTTTGGGACAGAGAGAGACAGAGCATGAACGGGGAGGGGCAGAGAGAGAGGGAGACACAGAATCGGAAACAGGCTGCAGGCTCCGAGCCATCAATCAGCCCAGAGCCTGACGCGGGGCTCGAACTCCCGGACCGCGAGATCGTGACCTGGCTGACGTCGGACGCTTAACCGACCGCGCCACCCAGGCGCCCCTCCCTTTCCTTCTTAAAAACCGGTAAAGTGAATGTTTCCCCGGTGATTCCACGTGAGGAGCATGCAAGTTCCAGATGCAGCTGTCGCACTGGAGACCGCCGTTGTGTTCCTTACAAACCTGAGGAGACGTAATCACAAGTGATACTAGGTTATTGTGGGGTGTGGTCACCCTTTCCTAAGACCGACTTCATGGATAGCAGTCAGTTATATGGAAGACGCAGGAGTTAAATCCAAAATTCCATGTATGAATACTACTGAATGGCCTGTATCAGCTGGTTAATACTTCCCAGTGAAGTAAAAAAAAAAAAAAAAAAAAAAAAAAAATTTTTTTTAAGAGCTCAAGTTTATTATTTTGAGAGAGAGAGAAGGCACAAGTCAGGGAGGGGCAGGGAGAGAGAGAGAATGAATCCCAAGCAGGCTCTGCCCTGTCAGTGCAGAGTCCAAGGTGGGTCTTGAACCCACGAACCATGAGATCTTGACTTGAGCCCAAGTTGGATGCTTAAGCAACTGAGCCACCCAGGCGCTCCTTTTCTTCCTTTTAATAAGTAATGACTTGATTTACTTTTGGATGAGATACTATAGTTTGCTTTATAAAACAGAAAAACCCATTGTCATTCATATGTTACTCAGTTTTATTATAATGACTTAAAGCCATCCTCTTTGTGAGAGGAAGACTGTCATATGGCCAACACAGCTCTGACTCCACTCAGGAAGACCTTCGTCCTTACCAGAGGGACCTTTTGTTGTGCCAGAAGCTTCTCAGGTGGATCAGAATGGGGACATTAATTAGCTCCCAAACTAACCTTATTGGACTTTTTTTTTTTAAGTTACAGCTCTGCTGAGGTGTAATTAACATACCCTCACCACAATCAAGACACACACACATACACACCTCTCCCTAAATTTCATTGAGCAGAGTTATAATTATCCTGTCAGGTTTGTTGCACATGCCCCCATCATCAGTCACTGATCTGCTTTTTGTTACTACAGATGAGTTTGCATTTTCTAGAGTTTTATAAAAAAAAGGCTGTATAGCACATCTTCTTTTTGTCATTATTTTGAGATTCATCCATGTTTTTATATGTATTGTTCATTGTTCATTTTTAGTGCCAAGTAAGTCTTCCCTCGTGTAGATATGCCACAATGTTTTCATCCATTTACCTGCTGATGAATACTTGGATTATTTCCAGGTTTGGGCTAGCTATTACAAATCAAGCTGGCAGGGACATTTGTGTGAAAGAGTTTATCTGGACATGTACTTCCTTTTCTTTTGAGCAAAATGTAGGATTAGACTAGTGGGGTCATAGGATAGGTACATGTTTTAAGAAACTGTTTCCAGAGTGACCCCATCATGCTCTCTGGTACAGCTCGAGTTTCTCCACACCCCTGCCAACACTTGGAATGGTCAGTCTTTGTCATTTTAACCATTCTGGATGAGTGTGTAGAGGTGTATCTTCGTGGTTTCAGTTTTCACGTCCCTGGTGACTGACAGTGTTGGGTATCTTTTCATGAGCTTGTTGGCCATCCATGTATCTTGTTTGCTGAGATGTCTTTTCAGATCTGTTGTCTGTTTTAAATTGGGTTGTTCCCTTTGTTGAAGTTTTTAGAGTTCTTTGTTTAGAAAGCAAGCTTACTACATATATATTTTTCATAGATTTCTCCCAGCCTGTGACTTGCCTCTGCATGTTCTTCACAGCATCTTTGGAAAGTAGAAGTTTTTAATTTTGATGAGGTGAGATTTTCCAATATGTTTTTTACATATCATGCTTTTGGTGTCATATCTAAGAAATCTTTGTCTAACCAAAAGTGTAAATATTTTCTCCTAATTTTTTTCCTAAAAAGGTTAATAGTTTTAGCTTTTACATTTAAGCCTGTGGCCTATCTTGAGTTAAGTTTCATATATAGTGTGGGGTATGGATCCAGTCATGTTTTGTGTTTTTTATTTAATCATTTAGTGTCAATCGTCCATGTATGTGTTGGTGTATTTTTGGACTCCCTGTTTGGATTCATTGAGCTTTTTGTGTCCCCTTACACCAGTGCTAGAATATCAGTGCAGGAACTTTATAATGATTCTTGAAGTCAGGTAGCATGAGCCCTCCAACTTTGTTGTTCTTTATCAAAGGTGTTTTGGCTCTGCCATACAAATTTCAGAATCAGCTTGTTAATTTGTACCAGAATGTCTGCTGGGATTTTGATAGGGATTACAGTGCGTTTATAGGTCAACTTGGGAGAATTGATGTCTTGACAATATTGAGTCTTCCAAACCATGAACAGAGTCTCTGGATCTCTGAAATTTAAAACTGTTATCTGGGTTTAAATATAAGCCACTTGGGATTACTGACCAGGAAAGAAAGCAAAAGGGGTACTCTGGGTGCTCACAGTTAGATAAGCAGGATACTGGGGATTGGTCTTTTTGCTTGATTTGCCTGACCGGTTCTCCACACAATTGTCATTTAATATGAGATGTCTAAACATTACATGTCTTACCCAAAAAAAGATCCTTGAGTCCTCCACAAGCTTCCTTGTCCCACAGATGCCAGTCGACCACGAATATGTATACTCACCTAATGTACTCACTCCATGGAGGATGGAGGGCATTTTGGGTGAGACTAGGGTGGGTTTAAATCACAGATCCAAGAATATTCAAATCCTCCCCTGATCAACTACCTTTTGGGGGGAGTTTAATGCAGGAATGACACCAGAACACATATAACAAAGATTAAACCATTATTAATAGGAGCAACGTAATTCTGGTTGTGAAGGAAAGAGGTCAGTGTACCATGGATATTTAGATAATCGTGTGATTTATAGAATATAGCCTTTCATGTTGGGGCTGCAGATTTTTCTGAAGGAGTGTCAGTTACAGTAATGAGACTGAGCTTTGACTTCTATGAAGGCAACAGATGGAATGGTGACCAGGTCATTGCAAATTAACCACAAATTCTTCAAGGACAAGTGCGAACATATTTGTCATTGACTGTCGGCCTATAGTGTCCTCCACTGTGGGGAATAGGAACAGTCAGCGTGCCTGGATTCACGTGACCACTCTGCCTTTGCACATGTGGGGGCTGCATTGCTCGAGCCTCTTTTCCTTAAAGAAAAGAATTGTCCTGGAGAGATTGAAAGCAAATGGTTGGGCTTAGCGTACTCGGTGTAGTTTGTGTTTGTAGCACAATATAGTTTTTCGACTTTTATCGTTTATGTTGTATGTTAACCACTACCTGTGAAGCGTGGCCTTCGTGTGTTTGCTGGACCACTCCTGCTTTGCTTTGCTTTGCTTTGCTTTCTGTCAGTTACTTATTCTCAATGGCCAACTGTCACCTCCCTTCTGACTTTCTGATCTTCTCTTGCACCCCAACTGGACTTCTCTCCCACTTCTAAGTGAGTTTCTTCCAAGAAGCCTGCCCTCATGCACCCCACATGACTCTGAGATAGAGGAGGGACGGGAAACATGCTTACTTACAAAGCACACGAACAGCCTGTCCGTATCTCGTCTGTAGAAACCAAAAGCCACATGCTCTTTTCTACGCTGAAGTAAAGAGAAGAGCTTTAGGGTTGTATCTTTAACATGTAATTTAGAGAGTTCAAAATATTTTATGTCATGTATAGCAATTCTGGGAGTGTTTAATAAGCACTGACAAAAAAAATTTAACCATGTGGTAGATAGTATTCTGCCACTTAACAGTTTATTTTATTTAGCTGCAGAGTGAACTATGTCAGTATGAGAGCTAACAGTACTGATTTCTGACAATTTTAGTATAGGAAGAAGACAAAAATACTCAACACAGATAATGGTTGCTTGAAAACCATTTATGTCAAATATATTAAAATTTGAAATAGTTGAAGGCTAAAATCCAAATTCAGGAGTAATTAACCAAAATAGTTGACAGATGTCAGCTATGCTAATAAAATTTGTATACCCTGAATATTTTCCAGCTTGTAATTAACTGTGCAGATGATGTGATCTGATTTTTGTCACTAGCTGCTTATTAATGAAGGGGATGATGACTAGTTAGAAAATCCATAGTGTTAGCTGAATACCAAGTTTAAATATTTCTCAAACAGCTGGCATAAATAGGAGCTACACAAGTCTTGATGCTGGTTTGATTTGTGCTTGCTTTGTTCATCTGTGATTGCCAAGGGGAAACGGGATTTGTTAAATCCAGCTCTGAGTGACCTTGAAGATAGTAAATCTGTTTTTATTTGATGGTCAGCAAGCATAATGGCTTTTATTTCTAGATTCTCTTATAAATTTATGTCATCAGGCTGGTGATACACCATGGGAAGTTCCATAATAAAGTGCAAAAAGATAATTTTAAGTTCAACGAAAGCTAGGCAAGACACAGTCTGCCAATATGACTTGAAGACTTGAATGCAGAATACTATTAACAGAAATGGTGTGATAACAAACTAGCATTATTCATTACTATCATATAATGTGGCATTTAACATGAAAGAGAAATACTGTTCAGATGGCTGATGAACTCCTAAACATAAACGAGAGGTGGTATCAGGTGTTTCTGACTCCAGTGCTTGTGCTCACTAGTGCCCGTGAGCCCTTGCTCCTGGATGCCATTCATCTCCTCTGCCAACCAGTGCTTCTCAAGAGCCGGCTGTATGTTGGGCATCAAAGTAAGTGCTGGGGACACAGTCGTGAGCCCATCATTCAGCGTCTGTAAGCAGCTTACCCTCTAGAGGGAGGTAGACAAGTACTCACACCAACACTTGTAACAGCGGCCAGTGTTTTGAAGGGCCGGAACATTTTATTGTCATTGTTGCTGGAGGTCAAGAAAGACTTCCTAGAGACCTAGCTGCTTCAGTTGTTCTGTGAAGTTGACCAGGTGCAAAGGGAGTGAAGAGTGTGCTGGTATTGGGAGCAGTGAGCGCTGAGTCCCTGTGGTGGGAGACAACACCCAGCACAGCACACTCAGTATTTGAGGTGCTTGGAGAAGTCCAGTGAGGCTGGGACCGGGCGGGCCGGGGGTCAGATGGCAGATGGTTCTGGAGAGTTAGGTAAGAGAGGACGCAGGGTCCTGAAAATCAACTTCAGGATTCGTGTCTGCTTGCTCTAAGAGCAAAGGGAACCCTGGGAGGGGTTAGAGAAAGGAGGTAACGTGAGCACATTTCAGTTGTGACCAAAATCTCTGTGGCTGCAGGCTGCAACTGGAAAATGGATTGAAAAGAGTCAGAAGACATGGGGGCCTGGACAGTTAGGGAGCACTTACAGTTGCTGGGGCAACAGGCATGGAGGCCTGGCAGGAAGCAGAAAGATTCCAGAGAGCCTTCCCACAGCACCAGCCCTCTGTCTCGACACACTGTCGCTCTCCCACCTCTTGAGGACTCTACCCCTGTTGCTGTTCTCTTGTTTGCTTTCCTCCCTGTCGAGGACAAGTTTGTTCAGTTCCATCCTCACTTGTGGTGGACATTTTCTGGAAGCACACCTCAGCTCTTGGCTTTCTTCCTTGGTGGTGGTCTTTCCAGGACACTGGCTTTGCAGTATTGACGCTCCTCTGCCCAATAGTTGGGCCTGTTTGACGTGTCCACTTGAGTGTCTCCCAGACATCTCCAACTACACAAGTCCTTATTGTCACTTTGGTTTTACTGTCTCCAAGCTGGTTTCTCTACCTCATCCTCCCTTTGTCTCTTACTCATTTTTGTGTCCCTGACTTTAGGATAATAAATATTTGTTGAATGATGATAGTGGTAGGTAGTTCCAAGAACACGGAAGATTCTTGACTTATACCATCTAATAACAAGAAAACTCCACTTCTTTTATAAGGAAACTGTAATTTTTCAAAGTTATTTTAAAAAATGGGCCACTCGGAACTGGGCATACTTCCTTATTGCCCACTGCTAGTTCTTTTCAGAGGCTCCCACTTCTATACTCTCCTCCCTAGCTATGTTTATCTACTCCACAGTCAGTTGTTAGATTGCTGTCATTGATTAATATTTCATTTTCGATAAGCCCATATACAGCTTGGTTGGAGGGAGTTACTTTTATATAAAGCAGTGATCCCCATTTGCTTACATGATTCAGTGGCAGAGGCTGGAATTTTTACTGCAGGTGATGAAGAAAGTCTTTTATCTTCTCTGATATCACCCCTGGAGGTTGGGGGAGCAGTGCCATGATTTGGCTGGGCAAGGATGGCAGTCTGAGCAGCTCACTTGGCTTTTACTTATAAGGATATGGTTGTTCTGTGGTGTTTGGCTGGAGTAGAGTGGCCATTGTCTAAAAGTTTTCTGTCTTCTTAGGTTGTGCCCTTCCTCATCCTTTGGTTAGAAAGAGCAAGTCTCTAGGAGATACGTACATAGACATATGTACGTATATATAGGTATATGTATATATATATGCATATGTATGTATAGGTATATGTACATATATAGACGTACGTATATATATATATATCTCCCCAAGAGCAACTTGCTCACACACACATATGTGTGTTTATGTGTGTGTATGTGTATATATATATATATATATATATATATATATATATTTTTTTTTTTTTTTTTTTTTTTGTCTGTTCCCATTGGTTTTTCTAGGTTGCCATTTTCTCCAGCATTGAATCTGGGATGAACCAAAAAGAAAACTTAAGGAATATACTGCTGTGTCATTTTTTGAGTCCTGAGGTCCAGTATGACTGACTTTATCTGCCTTTCAGAGTCTTTTAATGATTGTTTTATATATAATGTTGAGAGTTTTTAGCTGTACTTTGCAGGAAGAATGGAGATACGTAATTTGGCTCCTTCTTGGTTTGGAGCTGGAAATGAGGAAGCTCTCTATAATGATGATGTGCCATTCATTCATTCATTCATTTTTTTTTTATTTTAGAGAGTGTGTGTACGAGTGGGGGAGAGGGGCAGAGGAAGAGAGGGAGAATATCCCAAATAGGCTCCACACTCAGCAGTGAGCCTGATGCCAGGCTCTATCCCATGTCCCTGGGATCATGACCTGAGCTGAAATCAAGAGTTAGATGCTAGGGGTGCCTGGGTGGCTCAGTCAGTTAAGCGTCCAACTTCGGCTCAGGTCATGATCTCACGGTTTGTGAGTTCGAGCCCCACGTCGGGCTCTGTGCTGACAGCTTGGCGCCTGAAGCCTACGTTGGATTCTGTGTCTGTCTCTCTCTGCCCCTCCCCTGATCATGCTGTGTCTGTCTCTGTCTCCCTCCGAAAAATAATGAAGCATTAAAAAAAAAAAAGATGCTCAACCGCCGAGTCACGCAGGTGCGCCTATATGTTTTTAAAGTAAAATTTGGCCATTCAATTAAATCAGCATATATTCTTTCTGTAGGAGAATGTAATGTTCAGTAAGTTTAACTTATACCTGTTATGTGTATATATGTGTTTATTGCAGAAAATCTCAAGAGTTTGTAAAATTTCCACCAGCCCTTGATACACAACAAAATTACTTTATCAGTGCTTTATATGACATTTTTAAAGTAGGATCTTAAAAAGAGTATGAGTAAGAGCAACTAATGTACTTTTAGAAACTTTCTCAAATTAAGTATGTTAGATTTATCAAGTCTTTGCTTTTAATTTTCGCTAGTAGATTCCTTACAATGTATTGTAAAATAGCATTTGTAGGAGAAGTTAACGATTTGAAGCAATCCCTGTTTTCAAACAAGATTAAACTGTATTTGGATTCAGTCCCTAAGAAATAACTAGTATCAAATCAGTAGCTCTACACAGAGTGAAGTTAATATCCCAGGATATTGTTTCAGCTACAAGTGTTTGCAGATGTTAAACTGTACTGTGAAGTGCGTTTGCTTTTGAGATTATTGCTTTACCATGAACTTTTTCTCTGCAAAATCTTTTTCAGACTTTGCAGTTACATGGCTCATCTTTTTAGACACCATGTAATCAATAGAACAGCTTTCAAGAAAAAAGTTGAAAAACAGATGAATTTCATGAAGGGGAAAGTTAGTGAACCAATGTGAAATATGAATGAATCTGGGTGTGCATTGGCGTTTAGGCCCCCCCCCCCCCTTTTTTTTTGTGGGAGTGACAGGTTAGAAGGCTCTGAACTTGATATCTTGTAAAATCTTTGAGGATTCAGAGTAACTCTTATTTTAAAAATGTTCTTCACCCAGCAGGTTTATAATATGGTATTACTTGTATCTGTTTTAATGTACTAAATACTATAAAGTAAATTACATTAGAGGAGACACTTTTTGTTTTAATATTTTCTTCCCTTAATTATGAAACTTAATGGTAATGATTGAAGGAATTGACATATTGTAAAGGAAAAGTTAATAATTTTCCCGCAGCCTCCTCTCTTCCATCCTCTCTCCCTCTCTCCAACTAATGTTAACATTGTAGGGTTTATCTTTCTACACCTTTGTTCATGCTAAAGCATACACACTTCATGTGTGTCAGACCCCACTAATAATTATATGCTTCATAATGGCATCATTCTTTATACACCAGAGTCTTGAAATCGCCTGTTTCCTCTCATTCTTCCAGAACAAGAGACAGAATTCAAAGTTATTTAAAATAGCCTGGAGTATCTTTCGAATGGGCGTGTCCGTTTATTCAGTCATTCCTTTTGATGGACATCTGGGTAGTTTCCTGTGACATCGGGTATTGCTTATTGCTACACGCACAGTGTTTGTGGTTACAGTGAGGCTTCTCTGTCTGCGGTCTTCAATAACAATGCTTTTATTTCTAAAGGGTAGATTTCTGATAACAAGACCTCCGGGCCAGAGGCTATATGTACTTAATTTTGTGTAAATATTGTTGTATTTCCTTCCCCGATGTTTACTGCATTTCCTAGTCCTAATAGTATTGTATGAGAGTGCTCATTTTCTCCCACGGGGCTCACACTCAGAATCCCCAGATGAAGAGTCGCACACTTTCCTGACTGAGCCAGCTTGGGCCCCTTTCTCACATGCTTAATTACGTGAGATGTTCTCTTGCAAAATTTTATTAATTTGATGGGTAAAGAACAGTACCTCATTTTTGCATTAAGTGGCAATTTCTGATGATTGGTGGAGTTGAACACCTTTGGGTGTTTCTTGGCCACTTCAGTTTAGCCTTTGAATTTCCTCTTGATGTTGTTAGCTTGTTTTACTCTCCAGTTTTCTTTTTCTTACCGGTTTGTAGGAGTGCTTTCTGCATCAGAGGTGTTAACTCTTTGATGATCATTTATTTTGGAAGTTTTTTTTTCTTTTTTTTTTTTACTGCTCTATACATTTTTAGAGTGGTTGGTAGTATTTTTTTAATTACAGAATAAATAGTGCTATTACTGTTATCTATCTTTATATCTTTATGGCTTTCCTATCCTTAGTTTTAAAGACATTCTCTTAAATTCTCTTATTCAGAATTTCTTATACGATTTTTTTTTTTTTTTGGTAAGTGTTTTATTTTGAGAGAGAGCACAAATGGAAGCAGGGCAGAGAGACCGGGGGAGAGGGAATCCTGAGCAGGCTCCACGCTGTAGTGCAGACCCTGATGCGGGGCTTGAACCTGCAAACCGTGAGATCATGACCTGAGCCAAAACCAAGAGTAGGACACTTAACTCACTGAGCGACCCCAGGTGCTCCCTAATGGAGATGTTCAATTCATCTGGAATTTACTTTTATGTATGTTGGGATATAGGAGCCAAGCTTTGCCTTTTTCCTGATAGCCAGCCATTTATTATGCTAATGCCATTTAGTAAATAAACCAGCCTTTTCCCCTCTGAATTTAAATGCCATCAGTATCCTTTTAAAATATTTAAGTGATTGTATTTCTTCTCCAGCCTAACCCATTTTCAGTACGGTAATGGCTTTTTAAAAGCAGGATTTAGTAAATTGGAAAGGTTATTTCTCTGCCCTCAAATGTCAAATGCTCCCTGATACTCTTTATTGTTGCTGACTAAAATCGCAGGTGCAAGAAGGATTATTGCCGTGAACAAATCCACAATTTTAAGACCCTGGGTAAAAACTGGGAAAATTTGGAGTATTCATTCAATGCTTCTACAAAAGCAGTAACTTGTAACCACTGTGAAGAAGTCACTTATTAAATATAAGAAAGAAATCTCTTCCTCGATTGAACCATATGCAGAGAGACCACGTGCACAGAGGCCTGCCTTCTCCTTGAGGGAGGAGCTGCACGGGGGTGCCTCTCCAAGTAAGGCTGTGGGGGCCCTCTGGGCACCGGGCGCCTGGCGGCTGTAGCTCCGCGGAGATGGGCAGGCAGCTGTGTAGTTCACGTGTATTTTGGGCTCGTCCTTTGAGTTATGCCCTGCACAGGGAGCCCAAATCCTGACATAGCTTTTTCTCATGCTGTTTGGAAATAGGTCCTTGGGCTCAGTGTTACAACATCGTGCTTTCCAATATCTTCTTGCTGGGGAGTGCTGATTGGATTTACTCAGCATTGTACAGGTGAGGATGTAACAGGGGCCGAGGGGTGCAGGTGCACCTGGCTCTGGGCGTCCCACATAGACCAGGTTGGACCGCTCACTGCCGGCAAAATCCAAAGGCGGAGAGACGTTGTGGAGCGAGAATTGAGTTACCCGCGGCCAACGCTGGGAGACCGCGGACTGTTGTCTCAGAGACTGCCAAGTGCTGTAGATACTGTGGGGTCTTGTGTGAGGACAGTGAGGCCTAGAGGTCGGTGGTACATGCTGGTGTGCGGAAGAGTCCGCGGGATCGCTGTCCCGGGGGCAGGCACGTGGGGTCCTGCTGGCGTCAGGCAGTGCTTGTTGATTGAGGGCTAGTTTTGGTTCATGTTGTGGGGTGCTGTGCCTGCCAGGGCTTTTGCCTGAGTTGGAGGTAAGCCACACAGAAGAACTTAATGAGCTAGAAAGTACAGACTGAGGGCAGACCGGAGGTGCTAGCGTCCTCTTTCAGTGAGGGAGAAGCGAAGGGGACTCCTGCGTCTGTAATCAGGCGGTGGCTGGAAGAATTGCGTGGATTACAGATCTGAGAAGATGGGGTTATATGTTGCAATATAGTAATGATAGATCATCTTTATAATTAGAAATAGGATCTTGGGGTATAAAGAATCCTTTATTGAACTGCTAAAATACCTGACAGTGAGGGCATAAGTAAATAGAATATGCTGTATCTTAGGATGGAATAGTATGTAGCTATGAAATAATGTTTTTCTGATGCATATTTATAGTAGGTAAATATTCTTACAATATTCTATTTCATGACAATGGATGTCTAGCATTTAAACTAAAAAGATCCCAAGTAGGAGAGGGGCTTGTGTGAACCGTTGGTTCATTCATTCATTCATCAATTTTACCCAGTGTTTACTGAGTATCAGCAATGCCGGAAGCCTTCCGTGAGGCCGTAGCCAACAGTGATGAGGGGCAGAGTCTTTTCTTCCCAGTAGTTCACAAGCATGTGAACATGTGAGTTGTATCATCACAATACCGTGTTTAACAGTCACATGAAGGCTCAGGGTGCTGTGAGAGTGTAGTGCAGGCACACAAATCAGACTGGGGGCATGGGGTCTGTAGGACTTCGAGCTGAGTTCAAAAGGAGGAGAAGAATTAGCCAAGCAAAAAGAGGGTGATAGGAGGGACCGAAGCTTTCTGGTAGGAGTGTTAGGAAATGGGGACACTGAAGAAGGCTAGCAGAGTGTCGTATCATGATAAATTCCAAGTCCGTCTTCCTTGTGACTGCCTCAGCAGGTGCGGGTATGTGCGTGTGCACGTATCAGTGTGGGACACGATGTGTAGAGTTTCGCAGTAGTGAGGTCCTGTAACTTTTCTTACCCCAGACTAAGGAGACTAGGTCTGATCCTAAAGGAGGGTGTGAAGCAGGAGAGCAGTCTTTTCCGATGTGCTGTTTAGAAAGCTTTCTCTGGGGATCCAGTGAAGGATGGATGAGGTGTTGCCAAGTCCAGAGTCGTGAAAACTGGTAGCACAGAGGCAGAACGATCCCAGTGAGAACTGTAACGTGTATCTAGAGGTTTCAGGAAGTAGCATTGCTAGGACTCAGGATGGGAAGGAAGGAAAGGAGGCTCGGATGATGCCTAGATTTGTGGTTTGGAGCAAGTGGATGTGTGTGGATTTGGTCCATGAAAACTAGGAGAGGATGAATTTGGGAATGGGAAGATACTGAGCCCAGTTTGGGATTTAAACATCTTATGGTCTCTGGGGAGAAATGATAACATTCATTGGTCACCTGAGCAGATGTGACCTTGGCACATGAGGGAGTTGAAGATCTAGGTGTTGTCAGCATGTAGGTGGTGATTTGAGTGCGGGCAGTACACGAGATTGCAGCAAGGAAAGAGAAAAGGACCGAGGGTGTAGACGGGGCCCCAGAGTTTAAAATGGAGGCAGAGGAACCTGAGAAGGCGACTGAGCTGGAACAGCCAGAAAGTAGGAAGGAAATCAGAAGAGAGCAGCTCAGTGGAAGCCAGAAGGGAGACTGTCCTGAGGGAAGTGGTTGTCCCTGTGATCGGATGGCCCAGAGATTTCACGTGAGCTCAGTTCGTTAAGGGCGTCTGTTGGCTCTGGCACAGCGAGGTTGTTAGCGGTATAGGCCAGAGCGTGTTCCTGGAGCGGCGCTCGTAAACGGCGGCATGCAAGGATTGCACAGGGAGTGGCAAGCGAAGAAGAAATGACTGTTTCAGTGGGTTGGCACTTAACAAAAGTAGACAATACAGCTGGAAGGAGATGGTGCAGGGCTGAGGGAGGTGTGTGTAGGGCTCTGTGTGTATGAGGTGAATGCGAGGGAGGATAAAAATAAAGGCGATAAGGCAGGTTATGGATGTGAGGTCTCTAGAGAGGTGAGGGAGCCTGCAGCTCTGTAAGAACAGAGACCCCTTTCCTACAGAGTCTGTGGGGAGGAGAGACGGAAGAAAAGGTTGCGACCAAGGTGCTGGCACGTTTGGCTCAGAGGCTGAGCAGGCAGGGGTAAGAGCCAGGCCAGCTGCGTTTTCCTCCGTGAATCGAGGGGTGCCTTCTGAGGACAGAGAGAGAAGACACAGACACCGGAGGACTCTCAGGACGCGGGGAGGGGAGCCGCACAGCACACACACCTCTGCTCGTGGCCTGGTCATCGTCCTGCAGGGATGCATCCACATGGAATCAGAATAAAGCAGGTTGAATTTAACTTCCACTGTCTTTCATTATGTAAAATGTTTGGGTATGTTTCAGGTAGGACTGAACAATTTACTGAAATTTAAGCTAAAGTAAATATTTGACAAACAATACACGTATAAAATTAAAAAGTTCCATCAGTCTCCAGGAGACCTGCTTTACCTGTTCGCTTTGCATTTTGTTCTTCCAAATATTAGCGTTGTATTTTTTTCTCTCACTTAACTGACCATTTGAAAGCCACCTATACTCAGCTAGTCAGACCAGTGCGGTCCAGGAGAGACTTGGGGAAATAGATGAAGGGTGCCTCCAGGGTCGCCAAGGAAAGAGGCTCCAAGTGGGGGTGTTAACAGAGTAGATTTCCCTGCTTATGAGCTCTGACTATGATATTGATGTGTGTGAATATAGGAAAAATACTTCATTCAAAGTGCATTAGAGTGAACACACTTGTATGTTTGAACCAGGAGCAGAGGACTACATCTTTTATTGAGCTAAATTGTGCAAGTTTATCAAGGGTTATTAAAGCTGACTTAGATGGTTAAACATAATCAAGTTATGGACATCTTTGCGTCTTACTTGTTGAACACATCCGGGGCCCTGTCGTCACCTTTCTTAAGAACAGGCATTAGCATTTCACCTAAACTTTTCAAAACAAGTGTTCTGGAATGATGTGGATATTTCAGATTTTTAGATGCTGGCTGTATATGACCTTCACTAAGCATCTCATTTCTTTCTGTCACTGTCTAGAAGCAGGTAGTTGATATTAGAAATTGACAGGTTGGGAGTGATGTACTTACACGTTAATAACAGATTTACTCATTTTGACTCACAGGGACATTCTTACCATAAACATCTCTGGAATAAAGTTAATCCTGTGATTGTTGTATCAAAAATAAAAGACAGGGAAGTTATTTTGAAAGTCCGTTAATCAAAACCTTTACTACTAAAATGTCACATTAAGAACATTCTTGGGGCGCCTGGGTATCTCAGTGGTTGAGTGTCCGACTCTTGATTTTAGCTCAGGTCATGATCTCGCGGTTTGTGGGTTTGAGCCCCATGTCAGGTTCTGTGCTGACAGTGTGGAGCCTGGTTGGGATTCTCTCTGCCCCTCCCACACTTGGCTCGAGCCCACAGGTGTGTGCTCATGTGCACACTCTCCCTCAAAATAAACAAAACAAAACAAAAAAAAAAACTTTGTGTTTACTTGCTCCACGACTAACATCATAATGCAGTCTTGCAAATAGTGAAAAAATGAAAATATTTTCCAGCCTGTTGTGTTACAGTATAGAAAAATTTCCCGCAATACTGTCCCATGTATGAAGACATTTAGAATTCAAAGAAATATATGTAGTTATGTGACTTTGGGAATTTCTCTTTCTTCATCCACCACCCCGTTGGAAACCTCATTGTTTACTGTTTGCAAAAGTCTTGTCAGGTTTGTTAATAATCAGATTGAAGTTGTGCTGAGATATCCCTTTCTTCCCCCCTCTTTTTGTTTTCTGGTTCTTCCTGTTTTTTTTTCTCGCCTCAGAGCGTATCCACTGTGAAGTCCCTAATGATGTTGGTTAACCCATTCTGCCTTAACCATGAGAAAACCACATGCAACCAACCGTTGTTGTTTTGTAATTTTTAATGGTGTGTGTTGCTACCTCAGCTCTGTCGACACCATGATAGAACTGATCCTGCAGCCACAGCCCCTCTGTCCTGGTCCTGCCACTGGAACCATAGCAGAGCTTAGACCCCCGTGTCCCCTACCCCATTCTCCCCAATGTGCCGAAGCCCCACACCAGTGCCTGAGCAGGGCGAGTGCTTGATTTTGTGGCCGGTCTTTCTCAGTGCTTACAGTGGTTGCTGGGACACTTGACTTGGTCCGAGGGGCATCACCGGCATGTAAAGAATGCTGATTTCTGGTCCCCACAATCAGAGGTCCTGATTCGGTAGCTGTGGTAGCTTGAAAAATGACACCCCCCACCGAATATCCAACATCACATCTCCAGATCTGTGAATATTCCCTTATTTGGAAAGAGGGTCTTGGTGGATGTGATTAAATCCAGGATCTGAGGATGAGATTATTTTGGATTCTCTAGGTGGGCTCTGAACGTCATTGCAGGTGTCCTTATAAGAGAGACACAGGGGAGAAGACAGACTGAGGAGGAGGAAGAGGCGGTGTGACCACAGAGGCAGAGATGGGAGTCGCATGGCCGCATGTAGAGGAATGCTGATAGCTGCCAGAAGCTGGAAAAGGCAAGGAGTGGATTTTTCCTGAGAGCTTCCAGAAATCTAACAGAGGACCCTTGTGTTGTCCGAAGCACCCAGTTTGCATTTTGTGATGGCAGCCACAGGCAACTGACCTGGTGGCTTTGGATGGAGCCCAGGAATATGCATTTTTGACAAGCACCTGGGTGATTCTGATACCAGTGCTCACCTCACTACCCTGCGTGCATATTGGCTGGGAAGTTGGGGCCTCCTGTTTGTGCCCTCTGACCTGCAACCAACGTGAGAGGACAGCTAGCATCTCAAGCTGACACTTGGACGCACTTTTTACCGGACCGAGAGACAGTGGTGGTCTTGAGTTCTCTTGGAACTGTAATCTGGGTTGGTTTGGATTAACTGTTGGTCTGGTCTACGTCTCTAAGGTCTGTAAAGTAATCTCATTCATTACTCCATTTTGCTACAAAGCATGGCTATGAGGTGGGAGAGGAGACAAGTAGGAAGATTTTAGGAAGTACAAGTTATGTGGGATTTTTTATATGGAGAACTTAGTCATTTTCATTAAAGTGCTAACCTGTTCACTGTAATTTATTTCCTGTTCTTAGTAAATAGTAAATAACAACTGCTTTCTTTTTTCTTATATAAACCTGGACCCAAGGTTGATGGGTTGGCAATTTATATATGATTTATTCTACAACATTTTTGAGGCACTATGCAATAAGAATACATGACTACAGCATCCAGAAAACCAAATTGCAAGATGAAATTGATATAATCAGATCATAAAAACCAACTCAGTTTCTAGAGTGTCGTCTTTATCATTCATTTTCAATGTTACCTGTTTTTTCTTTGAAGTTTCCCCTTTAAAAGTTAGAGCTTTTACTTCGTTACTAAATCTTTGTTACTAAATTTTATTAAAAGTTTTCAAGTCTCCTCAGATGTACTTGTGTTGGTGTGTGCGCGTGCAAGCACTGAGTTCTGTGTCATGGATGTAGGTTGGTGTTTCCGCAGCCAGGACGCAGAAAAGTTCTGTTCGTATGAGGACCTCTTGTCTTGTGCTTTCATAACCACCCCTGCCTCAGTCTCTCATCTGTGGCAGTGACAAATTTGTTTTCCATTTGTCTAATTTGTCGTTTGAAAAATGTCACAGTATGTAACTTTTCAGGATTTGCTTTCTCACTCAGCATAATTTTCTAGGACATCATCTACATTGTTGTATTTATCAACACGTCTTCCTTTTTATCGCCAAGGAGTATTTGATGATCTCTCTCTACCGTGGTTCGTGTAACCATTTGCCCATCGAGGGACCTCTGGTTTATTTCCATGTTTTGGCTATTGCCAATCAAGCTGCTGTGAACATTTATGTGCAGGTTTCTTTGTGAACATGAGTTTTCCTTTCTCTGGGATAAATGCCCAAGAGTGCAATTGTTGGGTTGTAGAATAATTGCATGTTCAGTTTCATGAGAAACTGTCAAACTATTTTTCAGAGCAGCCATACAATTTTTAGCATTCCACCCGCAATGTATGAATGGTATAGTTTCTCTGCATCCTTGCCAGTGTTGGTTATTGTCATTGTTGTCAAGCTTCGACATTCAAGTTTAGACATGATGGCTTCATACTGCTGTAATGGCTGTTGACTTAGACGTCTTTGGATGCCTGTTGTACAGTTGGATTTTTTTGTTGGGTTTTGAGAGTTCTCTATATATTCAGATACTTGTTCTTTGTTGCATATATAGTTTGAAAACATTTCCTCCCAGTCTGTAGATTTTTTCATCCTCTTAATAGGATCTTCGTAGAGCAAAGGTTTATAATTCTGATAAAGTCCAGTTTATCAAGTTTTCCTTTATGGACTATGCCTTTAAGAGTCAAGTCTAAGAACTTATTGTCTACCATTAATTCCCTAAGATGTTCTCCAATTAAAAAAACTTTTGGAGTTTCAAACTTTAGGTTTAAGTCTGTGAACCATTTTGAGTTAATTTTTGTATAAGTTTGAGACTTAGGTTGAGGTTCTTTTTTTTTTTTTTCCTTATAACCCATGTATATCCCTGTGTTCCAGCTCCATGTGTTGAAAAGGCTTTTCTTTTAGTGAATTGTTTTTGCACCTTTACCAAAAATCAGTTGAACATATTTGTGTGTGTATTTCTGGATTTTCTCTTCTGTTCCATCCGTCTCTGTTCCTCTGCCAGTACCATCCAGTTGTGATTATTGTGGACTGTGGGCCCTAACATGGGGTAGAGGGATACTTTTCACTTTGTTCTTCTCTGTCAAGATTGTTGTAGCTATTCTAGGTTCTTCACATAGGAATTTTTGAGATCTCTTTTCTACCTATGTCTTCAACGTCTATATTTGTACTGGGATTTTGATAGAAACCATGTTAAATCAATAGATCAGTGTGTAAGGGGAAGATTGACATTCTTTAAGGAAAGGTTTGCTACTCATAAATTCTTTGTTTTCCTTTATCACAAATGTTTTTATTCCCTCTTCATTCCTCAAGGACGTTTTTATTGATACAGAAATTATGGTTGACAGCTGTCTTTTTTCAGCACTTGAAGAATGTGTCACTTCCTTCTGGTCTTCACAGATTTTGCTGGGAAATCTGTCATTTGAATTGTTACCCTCTATAAGTAAGTTTCTCTTGTACTGATTTCAGTTTTTTTTCTTTAGTTTTCATTGATTTGTCTTGGTGTGAATTTTTTTAGAGGAGGGTGGCTATCCTGTGAGGGATTTATTCAGCTTCTTGAATTTGTAGATTTATGTCTTTTGCTAAATTTGGGAAATACTATTTCTTCAAATAATTCTTTCAGCCCCACTAGTTTCTCCTGTCTTTCTGGGACTCCAGTGATACAAATTTGGACCTTTGGTTATTGTACTACAGGTTCAGAGGCTCTGTATTGTCTCTGTGATGTTGTGATCACTAAGTTTTGTTGTTCAGTCTTCAGTCCTGTTATTTACATTTTCCAATTGAATGCTTCCAGAAGGTTTGTTTTTTTAGATTTCTCTTACTGTAATTTTCAATTCTGGAACTTGTATTTGGATTCCTTTTTTATAGCTTCTGTCTTATTTTTTTGCTGAGATTATCGTTTCCTTTTTTCTTTCATTTGTTTTAAGAGAATTTATAATTGCTTGGTGGTGCGTCTTTATGATGGCTGCTTTAAAATTCTTGTCAGATACTGTGGACAACAGTATGGCGGTTCCTCAAAAAATTAAAAATAGAAGCACCATATGATCCAACAATTCCTACTATTGGCTATTTACACAAAGAAAATTAAAACAGTAGTTTAAAAAGATATACATGCCCCATGTTTATTGCAGCATTATTTAGAAAAACCAAGAATACAGAAGCCACCCAAGTGTCTATCAATAGATGAAGGCATAAAGAAGATGTGTGTGCATCTACACACACGCACGTGCACACACATACAATGGAATATTACTGAGCCATAAAAAGGATGAGATCTTGGCGTTTGCAACATGGATGGATCTGGAGAGCATTAGGCCAAGTGAAGTAAGTCAGACTGAGAAAGACAAATACCATAGGATTTCACTCATGTGGAATCTAAAAACCAAAACAAATGGATAAACAAAAAGCAGGATCAGACCTATACATACGGAGAACAAAGTGGTGGTTGCCAGAAGGAAGGGGGATGAAGGATGTGTGTGCAAAATGGGTGAAGGGGAGAGGGAGACACAGGCTTCCAGTTATGGAATGAATGAGTCACGGGAATAAAAGGCCCAACATAGGGAATATCATCAATGATACTCTAACAGTGTTGTATGGTCACAGAAGATAGCTACTCTTGACAGCTTCATATATGCAGAAGTTGAATCACTACTTTGTACACCTGAGACTAATGTAGCATTCTGTATCAACTATACTTAAAAAAATTAAAAATAAATAAATACAATTCTCATCAGAAAATTCTAACATGTGTTAGAGTGTTGGGAATCTTTTCTCATTCAAGTTGTGATTTTTCTGATTTCTGATTTTCACTTGTGCCTTGGACGTTTTGGCTATCAACTGTTTGGTCTTACTTAAACCTTTTACTTTAATTGACAGTCACGATGTTTAGGTTCAGCACTTGGATCCTGGTCACTTTTTGTTAGTGGTTCCAATGACATCTTAATTTTTAGAGCCTTTGTCTTATTGTTTTGATCTGTTTGTTTTTGTCTGCTGCCTACAGGCTTTTGCACCGATTCCTGCTGCTGCCTCCTGGAGGTGCAGAAGGTGCCTTCATGTTCTGTGCTTCTCAGTGACATTGAGTAGAAGAAGGGAGTCTCAGACTTGGGGGTAAAGAGGAATTCTGTTCCCAGCCCCTTGTTGTCAGTGAGGTTCTTAACTGAACCCCCTTTGGTAATGCTGTGCTCACCTGCTGTCCTTGCTGGGATTCCCGTTGACCAGCAGGGGTTGGGAGGAGGGCGTGGAAAGGAGCTTGCTAGTTGAGAGGTGGAAAAACACCAGGCCTGGCTTGCTGTCTTCTCTTGGGTTGGGATTCCTAAGATGCCTGCCAATCTTGGCATCCCTCACTGATCGACTTCTTCTTTCTGCCTTTCAGAAGTCTTGAAGGATGAGGGTCTGTCATAATTGGTGTCTGTGTCCTTCCCCAGTCTGTTCCCATGCGTGTGTCACACATGTCCTCTGCCCTCCCGTCATCCTCCCAATTCACAGCTTTTACTTAAAACGGAACTTGGTGCTTATGTTTTATGACTGTTCAGTATTGTTCTTTATTATTCCTAGCTGGCCCACACTGTACCCCATGATGATATTTCTTTCCTTTACAGGTTTCTGTTTTGTTTAGTTTTCTATCTATTTATTATTAGCTTACCCCTAAACTCCATGAAGTTCAACTTAAAATGGCCAAACATACCAGTTGGCTTACTATTCAGTGTTTGTTTTTGTTTTTAATCATTTCTCTTTATTCTTTCCCTTGGAGATGTTCTTCTGAGAGCCGGGGTCAGTCTGAGCTGGTTGTTCCCTGGGACTTCTGCTCAGCTCCCATCTTGGAGTTTTATGTCACCAATATTGTACCTGCTTCCTTCGCTGGTCTCCTTTGTTGTCTCTCTGATTCTCTCCATTCCACATGTCTATTTCTTTTTTTAATCCTTGTTCATTGGTGCACACCCTCTGGGTATTTTCTGAGAATGCACATATGAAAAGTAAGTTTTTAGATACCTTAGATCTTTGAAAACGTCTTTATTTTACTCATGTAGGTATGAAATTCTTGGTCAGAAATCATTTTCCTTTAGAATTTTTCGCAGTATTCCCCCATTGTCTTACAGCCTCCAGTGATTGTCTTGGGAAATAAAATGACATTCTGATTCTTACATTTGACATACAAAAATATGAATACTTTTAGATAATTGTCTTTATCTTTGATGTTGTGAAATTATGCACTGATAGGCCTTTATGTGGCATTGTGGGTCTGGGCTGGATCTAACTGGTGTTCTTTAATCTGGAAACTGTTATTCTTTCCTGGGAATATGTCTAATGTTATTAGTATTATTGGTCAAGTCTTCCCTCTTGTGTTTCTCCTCTTGCTTGTGGAACTCTGCTAGAATATAAGCTCTACAACTCGAGGAATTTGTGTCTCTTTTGTTTATTGTATCCTGAGTGCCTAGAACAGTGTCTTTACAGAGTAAGTACTCTGTACAATAAATATTTGTTGAATGAATGAAGTGAACTTCTTCTGTTTGGCAGTTAAATATCCTGGATTTATACTCTAATTGTCTTTCCTCTTCTCTTGTGCAGCTGTTTTGCCTTTTGTTTTGTACATGGGGAGATTCCGTCACTGGTTCTTTGCAGTTTTCTCTTGTTTTGTTTGCTAGTATATTATTATTTCTAAGATTATTATTATTATTTCCACCTTTTTTCACTTCTATATATTTTTTGTAAAGCACCTTTATGGGCAGGGTTCTGGTGAGAAACAGAATAATCTAACATGTATACTGTTAACTGGAATTGGTTATTGTATATATGATGATGAGGTAGAGGTCCAGATTTACTTTTTCCAAACGTGTATCTGACACAACATCATTATTAATATGATCATCCTTTCTCAGGCACTGTAGTACCACATTTGTTATAAATTAAGTGACTATGTTAGTCTCTATTATTCTTTTTTAAGATTCTTGTGCCATTACCACACTATTTTAATTACTCCAGTTTTTAAAAATTTTTTAAAAATTTTTTAATTTTTTAAAATTTATATCAAAATGAGTTAGCATATAGTGCAATACTGATTTCAGGAGTAGATTCCTTGATGCCCCTTACCTATTTAGCCCATCCCCCCTCCCACAACCCCTCCAGTAACCCTCAGTTTGTTCTCCATATTTATGAGTCTCCTCTGTTTTGTCCCCCTCCCTGTTTTTATATTAATTTTGTTTTCCTTCCCTTATCTTCATCTGTTTTGCGTCTTAAAGTCCTCATATGAGTGAAGTCAAATGATTTTTGTCTTTCTCTGACTAATTTCACTTAGCATAATACCTTCCAGTTCCATCCATGTAGTCGCAAATGGCAAGATTTCATTCTTTTTGATTGCTGAGTAATACTCCACTGTATGTATATGCCACATCTTTATCCTTTCATCCATCGATGGACATTTGGGGTCTTTCCATCCTTTGGCTATTGTCGATAGTGCTGCTATAAACATGGGGGTGCATGTGTCCCTTTGAAACAGCACACCTGTATCTCGTGGATAAATGCCTAGTAGTGCAATTGCTGGGTTGTAGGGTAGTTCTATTTTTAGTTTTTTGAGGAACCTCCATACTGTTTTCCAGAGTGGCTGCACCAGCTTGCATTCCCATAATTAATCCAGTTTTATAAACAGATTTTATATTAGGTTTGTTCTTCAACATTGTCTTGATTATTATTGACCTTTTTATATTTCCTTATAAGTTTGTAGAATCAACGGTCAAATCACATACACACACAAACAGTTAAAAATACTCTGCTAAGATTCTGAATGGGATTGCATTAAATCTGTAGGTCAGTGTGAGGACAACTGACATCATTAAAGTTCTGTATTTAAAAAAAAAATTTTTTTAACGTTTATTTATTTTTGAGACAGAGAGAGAGAACATGAACAGGGGAGGGTCAGAGAAAGAGGGAGACACAGAATCTGAAACAGGCTCCAGGCTCTGAGCTGTCAGCACAGAGCCTGACGCAGGGCTCAAACCCATGGACTGCGAGATCATGACCTGAGCCGAAGTCTGACGCTTAACCGACTGAACCACCCAGGTGCCCCTACTGTTCTGTATTTTTAATGCATGACTTTAGCATGTTATTCTTTCTATTTTAAGTTTTGCATGTTTAGAGAACAGATGGCTTGATATTTTGTCTGTCTGTGCCCTGAAGTATTTTGTCCATTTAGTAGGAATTTGTGTTGTATTTGTAGTAAATTCTTATACCCATTTTTTGCAGAGGATATAATTTTAGGTTTGAAGTTTTACATACTTGATCACTTTGAAATGTGTTTGGTCCCAAGCGATTTGAAACTCATGAATCCTCCCTGTGTTTTGTTTTGTTTTAAAATTTATCTGAAGTTGACAGACACTCAGGACAGGGCTGGATGTTGCCACTCCTCGTGCCATCAGGAACTCCGGCTCTCCTGGTCTTTCTGCTTCTCCTTCCTGAATGCGCTGGTTTCTGTCCTTATGCTTGCCACCTCTTAGCTGACACATCACTTCTCTGTTCCAGGCAGGACGTGGGGAAAAGGGCTGAGAGATGAAAGGAGATGTCTGCAAAATGGATTTGTTCTTTCTCTCTTTTAAAACCAAGAAAGCAAACACTTTGCCAAGTCTCCTCCCCACACATTGCTGCCTCCAGAACTGAGAACTGTTGTTGGCCAGAACTCAGTCTCACAGACCCTCCAGACCCATCACAAATCAATGACAGTAAGGTCACCACAGTGACCAGTTCATCTAAACCAGTTGTAACTCCTATCCAGGACCTAAGGTGAGGGCCTCCTCTCCCTCTCTACTGCTACCTGAACTGGCTGGGGTTCTATTAGCAGAAAAAGAGGAGAGGGAAGTACTGTGGAGGTAAGAGAAGGTGTCTGTCATATTTATTGACATTTCCAAATGTATATGTTAATTTTCTGAAACTTGCCTGTTTCTGGATAGGGAAGAAAATGATTTTAATTTTTAGTATTTTTGCTTTTTGTCCAACATTTTAAAATTATGTTATTTTGGGATGTGTTTATTTTGAAGTCTGTTTTTTGTTTGTTTTGTTTTTTTTTTATCTGTTAAGATCTGGTGATATTTTAAGATGGTAAATGGCATCCCTACTTCCATAAACCATTGCTCTCTGAAGTGTTTTAGGCATAATGGAATTTATCTTTTTAATGGAAAATGCTTTTTAAATTTTCATCAGCTAAACTGTAGAAATGGGACAGCTATAGTGACCTGGGCCACATACTGTCACCTTGCTGCGGTATGTTTGGGGATGATTAAGTTATATGTTTCATAAGAATAGTCTGAGGAAGATGGAGATAGATGAATTAAATCACTTCATCCCAGAAGGGTTGGTTAGTGAATTATTAATTTTTAGGAACTCTGCTTTAGAATCTGAATCAGTAAATATCTTTACTATAGACTATAGGTATTTATGTTACTGAAAAACTGAAATTGTTTTTTGTATATCTGTTATTTGATGACAATTCAGTTTTTAGAACTGATTTTATTTTTTCAGCTCTCAAGGAAGGAATTTGGAAGAGCAGATGTTATAGTAGTTTATAGTGTGTTAATATGTCATAAGTTAACGTATCCAGAATCTCATTCACTCACTTTCCAAATGTAATGACCTGAATCTTGCAGTTTTCCCCCCTTTAGTCTATCTTTATTTTATAGGTTATATTATCTTGCCTAATGTCCCAATTTAAGAAGAATTAGGAATATTTTGGCCCTTGAACACCAGAGGGGTTAAGGGTGCCAACCTCGGTGTAGTCAAAAATCTGAATATAACTTATGATTCTGCCAAAACGTAACTACTTATTACAACTTACTGTTGACCAGAATTCTTATCAATAGCAAAAACAGTTACCATCTATTTGTATGTTATATGTATTGTATATATTATATTATATATTATGTTATATATAATATGTATACGACGTATTCTTACACTACCATAAGCTAGAGAAAAGAAAGTGTTATTAAAATCATAAGAGACAGCGCACTTACGGTACTGTTTTGTATTTGTTAAAAATAACCAAGTGTAAGTAAACCACGGAGTGCAAACCCGTGTCGTTCAAGGGTCAACTATGTGTGTGGTGTCAAGTAGCTTTGTTAGTCATTGTGAATAAATCAATTAAAAACTGACGTAAGGGCCAAAACAACCCAATTATTATAAATTGGGCGATGAATGAATCTTAAAATTATTCAACTTACTTCGAGAAACCAGTTTTGGTTATCTGTATTTCCTCGTGGCTCTGTTCCTTATCATTTGGCATTTTAAAAATAAGAAATCTTAGGCTAGATTCTTGACTGAAGACCCTTTTTATTTTTGATAAATGTTTCTTTTTACATTCCAAAGAATACATAAATGAGAACAAATCACTGCCAATTTGAGAAACATACGTATCTGAGGTGGAGATACCACAGGCTGTTATACATATACATACGATTTAACTAGATTGTACACATTTTGATGTTTTTGATGGCTTGTAAAGTTTTCACTTTAACTCTCATGTATGATGGTTGGTGTGTTGTACGAGTCAATTTGGAGAGCTATCTGGCTAAGAAATGCTGAAACTCTGACTCAGAGGTCAGAGGCCCTAAGTAGCCTTTCTGTTGTTGGATCTTGGCTTTTGTCTAGCTTTTCTTGATTCTTGCCCATTTTTGAAGCCTTGTTTTCCACTTGTAACAATTCTCTGAGCATCGTGGTCTCATTCCCATGAATTCCTTGCCTACTTGATGTGCCTAAAGTTGGATGCTATGATTTAAAACCATCACCATGAGCGGTATAACAAGCACATGAAGTTTTAGACAGCATCCACGTCTCCCTGAGAAGTCTTGTGATTTCACTAGGCAGGATGTCTTTGTGCCAGAGTCACAGTTGGGAAAAATAATGCGGTGGAAAAACCAAACCAGAGGACAGAGCAACAGCTGCTGTCAAGTGACATCAGGGCTGAATTCAAGTTTTAAGATCTGGATTAGAATCCTCCGGGCACTTACGGGCAGGGCACCTGGGTGGCTCAGTCGGTTAAGCATCTGACTCTTGGCTTCAGCTGTGGTCATGATCTCGTGGCTCATGAGTTTGAGCCCCACTTCAGGCTTCCCTCTGATAGGGTGGATCCTACTTGGGATTCTTTTTCTCCCTCTCTCTCTCTCTGCCCCTCCCCTGCTTTCTCACTCTCTCTCTCTAAATAAACAAACTAACTGAACAACAAAACAAGAATCCTTCTGGTACTTAGCAGTTGTGTGACTTTGGTCATTGTTGAACTATTCTGAGATGTTTCTTTTTGGCCTCAAAAGTTTTCCCCATCCTTCTTCTGTTCATCTTTTGAATAGATGACTCAGCTTACACTTGGCAGAGAAACAGAAGTCATGAGATTAAAAACTCCCTCAATATTCTGCTTCCAAAAATGACTGAGTTATGTACATTTCCAGAATTTCCTCCTTTTGTTAAATATTTAAGGTCAGTTATCTCCACTTGGATTTGCAATTGCATCCTGTTCTATCCTCCTAAGAAATGTGTACTATCAGTTGATCTTGTTTCCTTTCCTAAATATTCAAGCTGTTCCTCTTAACCAAAACAATTCTGTAAGCATTTAAACATATTCAAGACTCTTCTCTGTTAAAAAAAGAACCACGCCCTTTCTACATCTACCTAGCCATTGTCTTCTTTCTCTTGTCTTTCCATTTACAACACACTTGTGGAAAGAGTTGTCTGTATTTGCTGCCTAGCTCAGATTTTTCTAAATTGGCTTCTCTTTCCATCATTGTATCACAATTGCCCTGGATAAGGTGATGAGTGCCCTTAGGGAAACCAAACCTAAAGGAGGTTCTTGAGTTCACATGTCACTGGACTGCTCAGTAGCTTGCTTCAGGAATGGTCTCTTAGTCTTTTTGAAACAGTTACAAGAAGCCTTCTCTCTTGGTTTTCTTCCTGAATGACTCCTGATTTCTCTCTCTTTCTGGGGAGCTGGGTACTGTTATGCCCAGAATTCATGATCCCCAAAGACCACCAGGGAGCCGAGTCCGATGCAAAAGCAAAGAGCCTTTATTCGAGCTAGCTCAAGCTCAATCCCCTACCTGCACCGACGCAGCGGTGAGATACAGGGGAGAGAGAGTGAGTTTCAAAAGCACAAAGGTTTTATTGGGGTCTAGGGGCAGTTGGTGAGGTAATGGCTGTGGCCTAGGCCGATTGGCTGGGGGAAGGGTCGGAGTCCTGTTATGCAGGTCGCAGGGTGTTTTGATCGGGAAGTTTGAACAGGTGAGCGGGAGGTTACTCAAGGGGAGGAAGCGTGGTCAAGGTGGAGGACACAGAACAAGATGGAGTTGGCTTGCTTAGGTCTGCCCTTTCACTACCAGGTGTTGAGTGTTGGAACTCCCCAAAGCCAGTCCCACTTCTCTGCCTCTCATGCTCAGTATTCTTCCTGAGATTTGCATTTACGGACATGGTTTGCATTGCCCTCTGCATGTGTTATATACTAATGACTCCAAAATTTTTCTGAGCTCTCGTGCTCTCTATCCAACCGTCACCTGGATAGTTTCACTTGGATATTTACAGGGCACCTCAGACTCTTCTACCCAAACACTCCATAACTTCGGAGTCGTCTGTGATGCCTCATCCGCATTATTCCCACATTTCACTGTTTTCCTTCCCGATGTCTCTCTCACCTGACCTCTCTGTGTTTCTGCTGCTGTCACCCTAACCCAAGCTAACACTGTCTCTTTCTTGGACAACTCTAGTGGTTTTGTATGGGATCTGGTTTTATCCATTCTGGTCCCCTTCCTGTCCGTTTGCCACTCATTGCCAAGAGGATTTCTGAAACACAAATATAATATGCTATCCCACCTACTTATTTTTCACTGCCTTCCCATTGATGTTTGAATAAAGACCAAAATCCTTAAATGGGCTGCGTGGTCTGGATTTTACCTCCCTACTCTCTCTCTTCCTTTCTCTGACATGTGAGTGAGTGCCTTGCTCTCTCCTGCTTTGGGACTTTATGCTTGTTTCTTTTTCCTCCCTCATCGAACTTTGATCCTTCCGATGTTAGCACAGGTGGTGTTTCCTCAGGGAAGTTGTCCCTGATTCCCATGGAGATTGGGTGAGGACTTGTAGTCTTCCCTTGTCCTTCATAGCCCTTTACACATGTGTAACTTTATGTTTAATTATGTGAGGATTTGATTAATGTCTCTTTCCCCATGACAACAAGGACCATGTCCTTCCCCCTCTCCCCCCACCATTGTAGCCTTGGTGCTGCAAAATACTATTATATGGTTGGAACTGACATTCTTGAATGAGTGAATGAATGAGGAATGAATGAATCAGTGACATCAGTTAGATTGGAGTTTGAGTGCTGGCTCCTCCACTTAATTGTTATTTGACTTTGAGCAAACTTCTACAGAGTCAGGGTCTCTAAAAGCCTTTCTTCCTAATCTGTAATATGGGGATAATAAGTTTATAGAATATAAGAATATAAATGAAAATTGCATAGTTTAGTTCTAGCTCATGATAAGTGCCAATTAATCATCAGACGATCATGGTATTATTACTACATGGTGTTAGTAAATTCTGGTTTTCTCAAGTAAGTGAGTTTTCTGTGCATGTTTAAACTACTTTAGCCTGAAGGAAAAAATGGTGGGCTTGGAAGCTCATGAGCCCCCGTCTCCTCTTATCTGTCCTTTAATGCTGGTCTTTCCATACATTTGTCCACGTTGGTGTCTGATTTTAACACATCTTTCCATAACAGGCTGTACAAGGAAGAACTAATTTAATGGTGACTTTGGCACCTAAACTGGCTTTTTTGACACGTTCCAGGCACATGAACCGAATCTTTGTCCTTTAATCCCACTCTGGACACCTCTAAGCTCAGAGCCATTTCCCCCATCTTTGGGGCTTTAGAACCCAGAGGGCCAAGCAGATATAAAATGTTGTTACTTTTAATTTTTCCTTTGCTGACAGTTTGAATCTAAAAACAATGAACTTCCTTTAGGATGTTTTTACTATGACTTAACCAGTCATTCAAAATATTTTATATACAGGGGTGCCTGAGTGGCTCAGTTGGTTAAGTGTCTGACTTTGGCTCAGGTCATGATCTCATAGCTTGTGAGTTTGAGCCCCGCGTCGGTTTCTGTGCTGACAGCTCAGAGCCTGGGGCCTGCTTTGGATTCTGTGTCTCCCTCTCTCTCTGTCTCTCCCCCACTCACACTGTCTTGATAAACTTTAAAAAAATTAAAAAATAAAATACTTTATATACTTATTTATGAATACTCTTACACTGACACATCTTTCTCTGAAACATGCACACATTGCGAGTATAGGAAGTGCTTTTTGGGGACTGAACTTTTGTTTTCTATTGTTAGCAAAACAATAAAGTTAAAATTTGGAGTCCCTTTTCATTCTCTCTCTCTCTCACTTACTTTCTGTCTCAATCTCTCTCTCCGTCTCTTGTTTTTTTTTTTTTAAGAGAAGCTATGCTTTTTTTTTTTTTTAATTTTTTTTTTTTCAACGTTTATTTATTTTTGGGACAGAGAGAGACAGAGCATGAACGGGGGAGGGGCAGAGAGAGAGGGAGACACAGAATCGGAAACAGGCTCCAGGCTCTGAGCCATCAGCCCAGAGCCCGACGCGGGGCTCGAACTCACGGACCGCGAGATCGTGACCTGGCCGAAGTTGGACGCTTAACCGACTGCGCCACCCAGGCGCCCCAGAGAAGCTATGCTTTTAAAGCCAAATTTATAATATGAGGATAATACATATTTATTTGCTTAATACCTGATTCATAGGGTGTTTTTTTTTTTTTTTTTTTTTTTAATTTTTTTTTTTTTCAACATTTTTATTTATTTTTTGGGGGACAGAGAGAGACAGAGCATGAACGGGGGAGGGGCAGAGAGAGAGGGAGACACAGAATCGGAAACAGGCTCCAGGCTCTGAGCCATCAGCCCAGAGCCTGACGCGGGGCTCGAACTCACGGACCGCGAGATCATGACCTGGCTGAAGTCGGACGCTTAACCGACTGCGCCACCCAGGCGCCCCCATAGGGTGTTTTTAACATGGTCTGTGCATGTATGTATATATTTATGCACACATATAAAGTACTTGGCTAAAGTACATTTCAGTTTTGTGACTTTTAGTTCAGTGTTGTTTTAGTGGATTTTTACAGAATATATCGTGACTTGATATTCCATTAGTCCTTATCTGGAGAAACATACACACTTAATTGATTCTTTTTCCCTTTAGTATTTGCTATCAAACTATAGTTTACACTGAGTATTAAAAAAGTCATATGCTCGATGTTGCTGAGGCTAACATTTTTGCTAACCACTGGTACACTAGAGAAGGACCCATGAAAGGGGGCGCATATTCTCTTACAGGAACCAAGAGTCAGCAATTGGGGCATGGTGCAGCTAATTCTACCAGTGAGGCTGCTGATGGAGCGCTTCCCAGGGCAAAATTGGAGTGATGTCTCCCCTCTGGTGACTGGAACTCTGAGGATGAATCCCGCGGAGTGTCCTTTTTGATTTACGATATGGGCCTGCTTCGGGGGTGAAGTGCAGGCTCTCATGTCTAGTTCGTCGCTTAGGACAGTCAGTGGCATTCTCTAGAGGTTGTCATGTTTCTTACCAATATTTGTATAACACATGCAAATTCAACTATGAACAAAACTATTTACATCAAAAATGAAAATGAGGAGAAATGGGTATATAAAACAAGGTGAATAACCTCAGCATAATTAGAGATTTCAGCAAGTGAAGACTAAAGTTGAGAAGTATTTTTAGTAGAGATCCTCTCATGTCCCTGACCATCAGTTTTTCTTGTCATTTAATACCTACAAAGGCTTTCCTTACTTCTTTGAATGGCCTTACATCCCTGTAAGTGCTGAGTTTTGTATAATGTTGGACTGTTGCCGGGCTGAAGCCCACGACTGTAACACACTCTTCCTGATGAATTACTTTTGGAGGATGGGAAGGTCCTGTAAAGGACGGTGCATCTGTGTTCTCTTCTCTGCTTTTCTGACCATTTAGGAAGACTTGGAAGGTCTGGAAGGAGTTCTGGTGAGCCAGCCTAGAGCATATAATGTTGCTAAAGAGCAAAATTACTAAAGGGTTTTACAGCTTATGGGTAGAGCATTTCAGGGAATCAACATTGAGTTATTGGTCTAAAATCCTAACCAACTATAGGGTCACAGAGGGGGAGTTTTTGTTAAGCACACCTGAGACATGTTCGCATGACCAAATCCTTTCTGAATAAAAGGTCCTGCCGGAGTTGTCCATCACTCTGTTTTTCTGGACTGATAATAAAGCACAGACCATGATCCCTTTGAATGCTACTTCAGGAGGTGGTGATTTTTCATTCCTCGAATGGACAGCTCCAAGAAGATCAGGTTTTGTTAATGCATCTGTCTTGGCTTCCACTCTTAGGATGGAACTGTTGGACACATTGGCAGCCGTGATTTGGCACATTGAAACTCATGGGAAACTTGCTAATGTTGCTTGGTTCTTGGGATAGGAAGAGTCTTAGTGTCTTTAGGCAGATTCTTAGCTTTTATATGCTAATTCTGGGAGCAGTGTTCTGCAGGGTATGGATGCAGAAATTGGCCTTACAATGAGGCCCTGATGCTGCTTCCCCAACATTCATAGGAAGCACATCTAATTATTCTTTCTCTCTGATACTGGAGAAATGCTGGGTGCTTACTTGGGGAACATTTTTCTGTCACAGGCAGGATTCTTACCTAGTTTATGTCCTAACCTCAAGAATCTGGTTGGATTGTGTCTTCCCATTTGGGTTTTTTAGCTTGGGCTGTGAGCTCAGCCTTGCACTTTTTTGGGCAGATTTTCTCCTCTCCATCTACTCATCTCAGAATGAGTATATCTTTTTTGAGCCATGTTCTGTATCCATAGTTCATATGAAATGGCTTGTCATTCTTGCTTATCACTTAAAATAATAACTGGCTCCTTCCTGTTGTAGCATTTGCTAATAATGGCAGAGCTTTCCAAAAGATTATGATAATCTGTCAAGAGGATTGCACAAAGTCTACCCCCACCTGCCTTCTTCAAAGCAGAGTTGAATTGAACAACATAAAGTGAATTTTCAAAGCTAAGGATTTTGACTAAAGTTTTACTGTGTTAAATTGATACCAAATGACTGGAGGCATTGAGTTTTTAAAATTGGAAATATGTATACAGCATCCATGGTAAACATCCAATTCTTTTTTATTAGTGTCTTTTTTCTACTGCTTTCGAATAATATGCTGTAAAAGTCTCTCTCTCCACACACACACACACACACACCTGTGCATGCACACACACATATATACACATACATTTGCACACATGTATATACACCATATGTGTATATATATATATACCATATATATATTGAAAAAATATACGTAGTTAGTAAATAAGACTTTAAGGAAAGACATCAAAATGTTGATAAATGTGGTTATACCTGGGTGGTAAAATTGGGATACTATTTACTTCTTTATACTTTGTGTTTCTTAGGGAACATGTGTTATTTTTATGATCAATAAAAATACTTTTTATCTGATCACATATTTTTGTACTAAAAGAATGCTTTAAAAATTTGCCAATAATTAAAGACAGTAAAACTTGTATATTGACCAACATTTGAATTGGAGCTAAAAACCTCTTAGGTTTTTCACATCAAGGAAACTATTTCACTTCTATAATTAAGACCCCTACTGATGCGTGTTTAAGAATTGTCCACTGTACTTTGGATACATGTAAAAACTACACCTGGTAAAATAACTAATTGGGTTTTGGAAAACTGGGTAGATATTCTTTCATCTGAGTGAATTTGTTTGCTTTTAGCTGATTATCATAGTAAATTCTTTTAAATTTGGTATCTGTTAATAAAATACAACAGAAATCAGTCCATCTTTGCGACTCTCAAGATTCCTTAAGCACGTTTGTTGCAACTTATTAAGAATTTGTCTTAAAACCATTTTCTTCATTAGTGATTTCTTTCTACATTTTTGAGCTTATTTTGAGATAGTTTTAAAGATAAAGTTAATTTTATGTTAGATATTTTAAATTGGATATTATTTAATTAAAACTTATTCTCCAAGTGAAAATTAATTTCTTTCCCACAGCATTAGACTTTATTTATTAGCTTATGCACTGGAACAGTGCTTGGAGAAATATGAGAATGCATCACAAATTTATCCGAGATCTTTTGTATAATTTTTAAGCTTTCTGAGTTTCTAATTGTTACACATAGGTGACCCAATCATTACTGTTATCATATTTCCTTAATGAGGATTTAAGCAGTTCTTAACTTCAGACATTTATAATGTAAAACCTCAAAGAAATGAATAGATATCTCAGTATTTCTGGAGGAAAAAAGTAGAGCATAGAGGAGTCATTAGTTGAAGTTGAGGAGAATTTCAGATTATATGTTCAACATTTCTCTATTCCTACCTCATGTGAGGTACTACTCTTGGTGTCCACGAGAAGCGTTGGTATTTTTTTTTTTTGTTTTTTGTTTTTTGTTTTTTGTTTTTCGTTTGTTACTACTAGTGAAAAGCAGCTATCTTGTGCCCAATACTGCGTTTTCTACAGGGGTATAAATAGAAATTGGTTAATATAATTGTAGGGGCTGGCTAACTTTACACAATTTGGGCTTTTCTCTGGCTACATGAAATTATAAAATACTTATTAACAATATGTTGTTAGGTGTAAAGATTGTCTTTTCTGATCATCTGGTAATATACATGCTGGTTTCAAATTTGGAATTTTGAATCAAGTGATTTAATCACATATTGTTCAGTAGAATAGAACTGAAGGCATGTAGTAAGTAGCATTAGGTTATGTATATTTCAGTATTTGTGAGTATTTATGGAGAGCTTGTCTACTTACTTAAATGTGATTTAGTTTTTCCAGTCAAGGCTTACTTCTAGTTTGGTTTTCCAAAGAAAATTTGTGTGTGTGTGAATGCCACACTTTTCCATATCAGTTGACCTTTCTGAAGACTTTGTATTCTCCATTTGATGCCTAATTATTTAAGGATTCTCTGAGCAGTTTGCTTGAAGTCTGTTTTTCCCTCTTAGCCCTTGACAGCAAAACACATCTTCCCGAGTGAGGCCCCTTTGATCTTCAGAGAGCTTTATCTAAAGGGAGATTAAAAAGAAGTCTGTCAGGCATTTTCCCAAAGAAATTGAAAACTGCTTCCTAAGATTTCAGATCAGGTGAAGCTTCTTCTCTGAATTAAGACATAGGAAAATAACTCAGTTTATCAGTGGTTAAATCATAAGTTAAAGATATCAGAGATTTGCCTTACTTGGTATGAGGGAATGTTTGTTATTTCGGCACAGGTATAAATTTTATGCAGTAATATTGATGGCCAGAAGCAGCTTGTGTCCATGAACTTTACTGTTTTTAATACGACTAGTGTCTCTGGAGAAGAGAAGAATGAGGTTCTGTTTGTTCTTGGCGTTGTTGGGGCCAAGTGTCATGGGAAGAATTTTTAACTGGCCTTCTCTGTATCTAGAGTTGAAAGATTTCAAGGATACATATGCTGGCCTCTCTCGTGTGTGTGTGTGTGTGTGTGTGTGTACACGTACATACATGTGTAGTGTACCAATTTTGTGCCACTCTGGATTTGTACTATTTACCCAGATCAGACCTAACACGTGTAGGACCTGATATGCTGTGGGTCTCAGAGAGAGTTGATGTACTGTCCTTAAAACACTATATACAACTATTTAAAGATCTCTTGAAGGGCCTCACTTTTAATGAAGAAATATAAAATCTGTACTCCAACTAAATTGAATTTCTGATTTACTATTAATTTTAATCTTTAAAAGAGAGCTAAGAACAGCCAATGAAAATAATTTATAACATAAAACACGTCTGTAAGAAGTGCTTCGAGCCTCTCAGTCAGTCAGTGAGAAAACCTTGAGGAGAAAGAAAAAGCTGTATCTGGTTACAATGGAAGCTCTTTATTGAATTTTGGGGTATGGAAGGAGAGGAAACAATAAGAAACTTTAACAAGGGGTTACAGTTTGATTTCTGAAATGAATGGTTGAAAGGACAGAGAAAATAAGGAACTGACAGGAGAATCAAGCTATCCAATTTTTTTTTTCAGAAATTCCAGCCTTTTTATGAAATTTCCAGAAAATGGCTTAGCCTTATGTTTTCCCATTTTGAGCTGCTTGGAAGAGAATATCATATAAATGCAAATTTCTGCTATAATCATTTATTCGCCTTGTATTATGTGCTTAAAGAGTTGGAGAATCCAGAAGCTGTTTAATATACAAGTCATTGCCTATAAAATACTCCTTTATCACATAAATAATTTGCTATATTTGACAAGCAGCTACCTCTCTCTCCTCCTCCTCATTTTCGCCACTGAACAATCTCTGAGTTGACCAAGAAGACCCTGTCAACATCTGGCAATTATTATAGCTGCTTGAGGACTATGGGTATATGACTTGAGTTGCTATTAGTTGATAACATTTTGATGTCCTTCATTTCATTAATTAGTTTAGGAAAATGATTTGGATTTCAGATACAAGTGCTTGCTAATTACTTGAGTCACAAGAAGACTCAGAGAGGTCCAAGTGTCCTATTAATTCCTTTGAGTCTGAAAATTTTCTCATAATTGGTTTGGCAAGAAGAATGAGTGAGATTAGTTGCTAATGAGGAGATAAATACATAATTTTAGCATGATGTAAAGCTGTGATTGTCAGTAAGTGGTATTAGGAATTGAGATTATTTTTATTAGACCTTGTTTCTTTCTGAAAAATCATTATCATCTCCTGATATTGTAAATTGGGTTATTTCACAACATTATTTTTAATACGTGTTAATCCTCACACTACAGGTACTGAAAACCTTGTTAATTAAGGAGTCATTAATAAAGTTAGCAATATGAGCAGTCAGTTTATATTCTTCAACTAATACAGATGAAATCCAATTTTGCATATTTACCTTGTGTTTTCAAGTTGGCTGAAATACTTGAAGTCAAGAATAAGAAATGTCAGTTCACATAGGCAAACTCCGGTTGTGTTCAAGTGGACTGATAACGTTGTAGAGCAAGAAGAAATGCTGCTTGTCGTTGCCAAGAACAAAATAAGCTTTGTATGGTTTTGCTTTTGATAGTCTGTTTATAGTCCATTTGGCTTGGTGTTCCCAGTGCGTGTCCGGTGGTGCTCCTTTGAAGGCCACGCTGGGCCTCCCGTGGTTGGTAAACTTCAGGGCAGCGTGTACTTTCTCTGCATTTGATTTGTGGAAAAGGCTTAGTTTCCTCTTAAAAAATCGCCCTCTTCAAATGATTCATAACTGCAGCCACTATTACTTGACGTCTGAATTATGGTCCTGAGTCCTTTTTTTCACTTTTGTAACCTTCATACCCCTCTGTCCATAGTTTTGCTCATGCAAAAGAAGCCGTGTTGTTACAGTGTCTTTGGGTGCTTCCTCATCCTGTGTCTGTGGCTCCGGTTAGTGAATCCATAGTTATCGCAATTACTTTCTGTTGGCAAAAAGGATCATAAGTATTATTTTGCATCTCTTGTTTTCCAGATGTCCTCAGAACTGCATCTCTTGTTGCAGGCGAGGGATTGAAAGCCCGGTTTAGTTTCCACACGTGACACATTTTGCACAAAGTTTATTTGAGCATCTAGCACATGCTGGGTGTGTTGCTAGGCCCTGTTAAGGAAATGAAAAACAATTTAGTGGTTTTTCTTTCTGGGGAGATTCACTATCTAGAGTGACAAGGCTAATAAGGTAGGAAACAATACAAGGCAAAGATAATATGTGAGTATGTGTTAAAAAAAAACAAATATATATGATTATTGTGATACTTCACAGAAAAAGTGTAACTGATAATGACTAGTTCTATACTTAGTTAAAAATGTTTACTTCTCCATCACAGAACCTTGCAATAAATAAATAGGGTGCGCTAGCGTTTCAATTTTAAAGAAAATGAAGCGCTATCTCACTAAAGTTTGTGGAGCATCAGACTTTCAAAATTCAGAACTTTAGCCTAAATTAGTCAATCTCTATTTGAAATGGAAGAAACTGAGGCCAGCGACTTGCTTCAGTTACACAGCTAGCTAATGGTACTGCAGCCTTAGAGCAAGGGTGACCGCTCCCACGTTGCGGTGGCCCACAGTACTTAGGGAAGACACGCTTGTGAGTATTGACGATGGAAGAAAATGAAAGAAAGCCCCTTTCCGTACCCCCCCCCCCCATCTCTATTTTCCTTTCTTCCTCTTGCTACTCTTCTTTTTCCATCATCGGCAGCATCTTCAGTGTCATTGCCCCTGATACTTGCATGGCTTCTAATGGTTTAGAAAATATTTTCATGTATACCACTTTACCTGAGCATCCCATCAACCTTGTGAGGTAGGTCAAGTTGATGTTGATGTAAGATGAAAAAAACACACCTGCAAATCAGTGAAATGATTTGCTAAAGTAAGTGAAGCCAAACCTCAAACTCAAATTGCATACTCCATGCCTTCCACACCACTGCTCAGAAAGCTGACTCCACCCCAAATCCTCCCTCAAATGAGGAGAATCAATGAGAAAAACTTGGAGAAAATGAGTGAAATTGTGTTTAAATACTTATTGTGGTTACTTGGCTTGTACTGCTTAAAGTGCTTTACAAATAAACTGCTTCGGCAATCCTTGTAGACTTATGTTGTATGCATTAGAGGTGGTTCCACAGCATAAACAAAAATCAAGGCTGGCTTGAACAATAGCTTTGTTGACTTTTAAAGCCCTGAGGGATCGCCCCTCTCTAGATGGGGCCCTTGCGTAGAGTGGGATGTTGGCAGTCCTAAATGACCTCCAAAAGAGCCTTTTGAATTCTTTTCTACACATCCATATGCTTATTCATTTACTACATGTTCCCTACAGGTTCAGCTACTAATATGTCTTGAATTACTGCTTTAAAATTGTTTTTCTTGGGGCGCCTGGGTGGCTCAGTTGGTTAAGCATCTGACTTCAGCTCAGGTCATGATCTTGCTGTTTGTTGGTTCGAACAAACATTGGGCTCTGTGCTGACAGCTCGGAGCCCAGAGCCTACTTCGGATTCTGTGTCTCCCTCTCTCTCTGTCCCTCTCCCGCTCACCTCTGTCTCTCTGTCTCAAAAGAAATAAACAGAAAAAAAAAAAACTATCTTAGTATTTAAAAAATTATTTTTTTTTCTGGTTACCTTTTTCTACTTCCACCTTCTTCCTAAACATAAACATAAAGCCCTAGTTCCCAAAATAAGGTGTTAATATATATGACCATGTTCAGGAAGTGTGGTAGAAATGAGGTGATCATTTTAGACCATTGTATTGCCTTTATTTTGCTTGAGCTATTCAGAGTTCGTATAGGTTTCTAACTACCACAGCAGTGAAGGGTAGTGAAAGGAATATGGCTTTCAGGTCAGAATAATTTGGATTAAAAGATGCCCTCCACCATTTGCTAGCTGTGTGACTTTAGGCAAATGCCTTGACATCTTTGGGCCTTGACATCTTTGGGCCTTTTTCACCTGTAAGATAAGGCAGATACCTGCTATATAGGGCTGTATGAGTGTCATCCACCTGTCCACTTGACTTCTGCCCCAGATGCTCATCTTGTCCAGTACTAATCTCAGTCTGTCCCTGCAACCCTGATGCACACCTGACCTGATCCCCTCTCACTCTTCTCCAGTTTGTTAATGCCACCATCCTCCATCTACATACATGTTTCTTTCTCTTTCATACTTTATATCTAATTCATTGCTGTTTTGTCGTGTTTACCGCCTATATTTCTCTCTGAGCTGTCTCCTTTTCTCCACCTGTAATGACCTCGTATTAGTTCACACAACTACCATCTCTCAGCGGGGTCATTGTGGTAAGATCCTGGCTGATGTCCTTGTATTCACTCTGGTACCCCGCGGGCCATCCTGTACACAGCAACCAGGATGATGTTTTTCAAACAAAGTTAATCATGCCACTCGGCTCCTTCCCATTGTCCCTTCTGTAGCACGTGGCCTATAATGAGGTCCAGTGATCTGGAGCCTGCACTGTCCCTCTTGCTCTTGAGCTGTCAGCTGCTTTCTGTTACCTTCCACGCATGGCTTGTTCTGCCTCCTGGTCTGGAATTACTGCTCCATGCTTCCGGCCACCCTCCCCAGTCCTGTGCCCTTAATTGTCCCACCGTCTCTCTGGAACGCTGCCACTTAGTCTAGAGTCCTCTAGGAAGACGTTCTCATTGCTGTGTCTCCTTGTGGATCTGCCAAACCACGTGGGCTTCTTCGTGACCCTTCCAGAGTCAGATGTCATCTCCTCAGAGCACGTGTGTCTCACTACTCTACGTACATTCCCTTGGTTTGGCGGAAAGCAAATGGGGCACGGTAGACACCTGGCCTACTTTCTTCTACCTCCACTTAATTTTCCACTGTGAAATTTATTTGATTATTGATGTTTTATTGGAAAGTAGTCATTTCTTTTTAATTGTGTGATTTTTGAAAGATTTACTTTGAGGTATTACTTGTCCAAGTCATGGCCAGGTTTCCCCCTCCAGGTAGAAGTCTATGGGGGAATTGGACAAGAAGTAAAAAACTTCACTTGTCGAGTCCAGCTTGTATGGTGTACGCATGTTAAAGAATGATGTATATTCTACCTGTCCATGATGGTCTTCACGTACAAATCTGTGATCTCATGGTGGGTCTGCATTGTTTAAAGGGTTACCTTAGCTCTTCTCTAGTTTTCTGTGGCACCATGAGGTATTAGTTTTTCATTGTTCTATATGATTTCTGCCCAAGGACATTAATTAACTCAAAAATTTTGACTTTGCCTTTAAAATTCCACCATAATAATTAAGTATGTTTAGTTTTAAAGTCTGTTTATATATCCTGCTTATTATCTTTTGTTAATTAAAACTTGTACTTATCATGGAAAGGGCTCTCTATTTTAAAAAAACCTGTGTTTTGAAAACCAATTTAAAACCCGTTTCACAGCAGTGTTCCTCATTTATGGATGATGTGATTAATTTTATTTATATTCTGTCTCATCAAAAGTTTTGGAGTGTTTCCTGAAATGTATAATATGCATATGGAAGCTGTTCCTGTAATAATATTTCTTTGATCAGTTTCTGCCTTTAATGGCTTTCTTTAATGTCCTTGACCTGAACAGGATTCCATGATCTCAAGAAGTATGTCGTTTCCATGTAGACATTCTTCTTCAGTTGTTACCATTACCTGTCTTGGTAATATCCAACACTACAAGGCTGTATTTTCAAACAGTGGTCAGTGGTGATTTCAATATTAATTTTTTTTAAAGAAGACATTACATTTTTCTCTAAATTATTAAATTGTTACTCTCTTTGAAATCCATATTCCACTTTTCTGCCAAATGATACAGCTTTGTAAAATCCTCCAAGATTTTATTACCAAAAGCTGGCGGTACAGAACTCTACCATTCTTTTACTTCAGTATGTACGTTTTTCTTTCTGTGTCACTGTCTTTTGATTTTGTAAGTGGTGGGTTTATTTTCTGTATTGAAATTTAGCATTTCTATATAACTAAATTTGTCAATTTCTTTGTAGTAAACTTTTCAAACTTCTAGTTCTTTCTCCCCAACCATTTTCTGCAACTCCAATTTAGTTTGGATGACCTCACCCAAGGATTGACCCTGTGTGGTTGACTTTAAAGGCAAAATCCTGGGCCCTTTCCTGTGAACGGAATTCAAGCTTGATCCACCCAGTGTACAGCATTCTCTTTGTTACAGTAACTGTCAAGAGGGACCTGCCTGACTAGGTCTTCTGGCGGTGGATGGAGGAAGAGAAACTCCTTTTGAGATGGTGAGGCATAGGGATGTAAGGCCTGAGACCCTGTAGGCTTGATGGAAGTCATGCTGTGGAAGAACCGGCACATGCTGAAGGGGGCAGGTTCCAGAGAACCACAGAAAAGTGGAACCAGTACTTTGATCAAAATGAACCTGAGGGGCCCCTGGGGGGCTCAGTCGGTTAGGTCTCTGACTTCAACCCAGGTCACGATCTCACGGTTCGTGAGTTTGGGCCCTGTGTCAGCCTCTGTGCTGACAGCTCAGACCCTGGAGCCTGTTTCGGATTCTTTGTTTCATTCTCTGTCTGCCCCTACCCGACTTGTGCTCTGTCTCTCAAAAATAAATAAATGAAAATAAAATTTTTCAAAAAGTGAACCTGAAACATGACCTATCCTCCGTGCTTCACAATTATGTCAGCCGTTAAATTATTTCCTTGTTTAAGCCAGTTGCAGTAGATACCCTATTTGCAAAAGGTGACATCCTAGTGATTCAGTTTTGCTTTATGGTTTTTATCTAATGTGTACAATGAGAAGTTGGATGAAAACATACCTGTACTTTCTTCTCATGGAAGTGTATCCTTTTCCATTGATTTAAAACATACTTCTTATGAAACATTACCCTTGTGGATTTTCTGTTTGGTTTTACTGACTTATCTTGAAATCTCTATATCAGTTAAAAAAAAAAAAGATTAAAGTATTATCTTCTTGTATTACATTTTAATGTTTTTAGGGTAAATCTCCCTTGTTATTTTTCCAAAATGTCTTGGCCATTAACCTCCATTTACTCTAAGATTAACTTGTAAATTGTTTTATAAAATTTTGGAATTTGGATTAAAATTCCTTTTATTTTGTAAATTTGTCTTACAAGTTAATGTGGAACTTTTGGTATCTTTATGTTATTAGGTTTTGCTGTCTATCCCAGAACATGGCACATCTCTTTATATATCCACTGTTTTTATGTCCCTAATTTTTGGAGGTAGATTCTCCACATTTCTTGTTAATGTACTATTAGGCATTTAATCTGTTATTTTGTTGTGAATGAGGTCTTCACTTGTTTCCTTTTTTGTTGTTGTTTAAGTTGGAGAAAACAGATTTTTTTTTTTAAGTTTATTTATTTTGATAGAGAGGGAGCAACAGGAGCAGGGGAGAGGCAGAGAGAGAATGAGAGAGAGAATCCCAAGCAGGCTCCTTGCTGTCAGCATACAGAGCCTGATTCGGAGCTCTATCTCATGAACCATGAGATTATGACCTGAGTCGAAATCAAGAGCAAGACACTTAACTGACTGAGCCACCCAGGCACCCCTTAATTTGGAGAAAATTTTTAAACATACAAATAGAATTATTAGAAGAAGAATCCTGGAATGCCATATTTACATCTTCTCTTTAAATAAAATTCAAATAAAGTTGAATATCCAATGACCATGAATTTTACATGTATCTTTGTCTGTTTTCATTTGTGTGGGGACCTCTTTATTTATTTCTTCCTGATCAGTGTTGCTAGAAATTTATCAATTTTATTAGGCTTTTCAAGGAACCAAAGGTTTACTCTGTTGTTCCTTTCCTAATTCTTAAATTAGATGCGTATTAGTTCATTGTTTTCAACCTATCATTTTTTATAATTGAAGCATTTAAATTTATAAATTTTCTGTCACTTTTGTTGCTTCTTGGAAGTTCTGATATGTGGTATTTTCCTTATTGTTCTAGTGTAAGTTAACAATTATGATTTCTTGTCTAATCAATGAATTATTTAGGTATGTGTTTTTAAATTAAATTTCCTTATTGTTTTCTGAAATACTGATTTCTAATTTAACTACGTTATAGTCATAGAATTTGAGGTATATTAAGCTGATTGTTTAAAATTTCTTGAGAGTCACTTTATGGCCCAGTATGTGGTCACTTTTGTAAATGTTTCACATTTGCATAAGAGTATCTATTCTCTGATAAAGGTTCTAAAAATACCTATTAATCAGGTTGTTAATTATATTGTGCAAGTCTTCAATATCTTTAATGATTGTTTTTAGTCTGATTAGCTAGCAATTACTGAGAGACATATGTTGAAATATTCCACTAAATGTTGTGTCTGTAAATTTCTCCAAGTTCTTTCAATTTGTTCTTTATAAATTAGAGACTGTGTTATTAAGTAGGCAGAATAATGTCTTCCTCTATCTTACCCCCAACCCCCCTGCCCCAACAAAAAGATGCTTATATCCTAATTTCCAAAACCTGTGACTATGTTCTCTTACATGGCAAAGGGGAATTAAGGTTGCTAATCATGTGATCTTAAAATATGTCGATTATCCTGGATTATCTTGCTAGGCCAGATATAATCATAGTGGTCTTGGAGTATGGACTACGAATAGTGGAATATGGGGCCAGAAGAAGAAGGCAGAGTGGTGTGATGTGAACAGTAGTACATCAGCTGGTGCTGGCTTGAAGACGGACGGACGAGGCCATGAGTAAATGCAGGCAGCTTCTAGAAATTTGAAAAGGAAAGGAAATGGATTGTTTCCTAGGGCCTCCAGAAAGGATGTATAGCTCTGCCCATTTCAGACTTACATCCAGTTTCTTGTCAGTACTTCCCTGCCGTATCTTTTTCCTCCTTTTAACTTGCTGTCTGTCTGTATGCTTATGTTTTATAATTGTCATGTCTGTAGATTATGATTTTTTTTTACATAATTTGACAATACTTGTTTTTAATTAAAGAACTCAGAATAATTATACTTATTATGATTATGGATGTACTTGGACTTATTTTTACCATTGTATTTCTGCCATTTTATTTTGTTCCACTTTTGCTTTTGAACTTTTCTCTTTATTCTGTTTTCCTCTGCTCTTTTGGATTTAATAGATTATATTTCTGTTGTTTTTGTAGTTACTGTTAACATTCAAGGACCTGTAAATGATTTTAATTCTTGTCATTTCTTTTCCACATTCTTATTTTCTAGTATATTTAGTTCTCTCTGGTTTTCCTGTAAATCCCAAATTCAATATCATTATTGTTGTTTTTATATGGTTAAATTTGTTGGAATTTATTACGTTTACTATTTTCTTGACCCAGCTTTTTGTCTTGGATCTCAGAGCATCCTTCTGGGTTTTTGTTGTTGTTTGCTTGTTCATTTGTTTGCTTACATTTCAAAGTATATATAATTTAGAAGTTATTTTTGCATTTTTTGGTTTCATTTGCCTGAAAAATATTTTTATTTTGTGTTGTATTTGAAATCTCTTTTATTTGCTACAGAATTTTAGACTAGCAGTTGGTTTCTCTATCATGAAGATATGATTTTTGATTAATAGTTACTTTCTGTTTGCTGTCATAAAATTGTCTTTTGTCTTTGGGCTTCCAATATTGCTATTGTAAAGTTCTCTGTAAATTTATTTGCTGTTTCTAAGATGGTCTATTTTTGGTGTTTTTTAGTTTTGTGATAAGGTGTGGATTCTTAATAAATACCTTAATTGTATTGGGCTTCATTGTATTTCCTGCATCTGAGGATTTATATCTGTCACCAACTCTGGAATATTTTCGGTCACTATTTCTTCTGTCTTTCATTTTCTTTGGAGGTGCTGTCACATGTATCTTATGTTTTACTTAGGCTGCTTTCTAGGGAACTTCCTCTTTCCCATCTCCCAGCTTACAAGTTCTCTTTGAAGCTGTATCTGATTTGCTGTTTAGGTCATTCTATTTTTACAGTGCCAGAAGGTGTATTCTTTGTAAAATATGCTTGGTCATATTTTCATTGTCTCACGGTTTTTACAAACATACTGAATATCATATCATACCTCATGTTCTGCTTGTGAACATTCTGTATATCTTAAGGTTTTTTTGTTTTTATGAGTCTGAAGATTGTGTTTGCTTTTTCTATTGACCCTCTCTGCGATGGCTTGCTTCCCTTATATGTTACCGTTTTTATTTTGAGTTCAGATGTGTGGAGATTTTAATTGTAAAAATTCTGTGAGGGCTGTGTCTCAGGAACCCTTGTCTAGAGATGATTGTTTTCTCTGTTTTGTGTTTGAAATGGCTAGTAGTGTGGGACTACTTCAAATTAATTGCTCTGTTGGGGCTGTGTTGGACCACACAGGTAGGGTAAAGTGAAATGTCAGTCATTTGTGTTTAAAACTCAGACTTTTTCCCCCCACCTTTGTCCATAATCAAGACGAAAAAAAGCGACTTTCCTTTTCCACTTAATGATTTTTTTTCTGTTTTATATCTTTTAAATCTTTTTTCTGTTTTAAATCTTCTGTTACAGAAGGTAGAGACCTTTAGTTGTTCTGGCTTGATTATAATTTCCCATTTTATATAGACCCAAGGTCTTGTCTCCAGTGTTTTGTGCAGTTGTTAAAAACACAATCCCCACATTGAGGGCTTGCCAGCCTCGGCCCTCTGGGTGTGTGCTCCACCTTCATGTTCTGGGGCTCTTCGTTGTGTCCTTTGAGGAGGAGTTCTCCTTCCTTTCCTGTAAGCTGGGCTCTGCACATAAAGAGTTTCAAATATTTGTCTTGGTGTATTTTATTGCGAGGAAATCTTTGGGCGATCTACATTAGTTTTTTTTTTCTTCTCTTTCTTACAATGTACATATTTTTAGAAGGTGAACATTTATGAAGTGTCCACTACTCCTTTATGAATGTGGAGTTTTAAAAATATATGAACAGTATACCATGTTTGTTCTTAAATGCTGTTTTACTTACCGTATTTTTTAGATTTATCCATGTAAATACATATGGGTATAACATGTCACTTTTAACCGTCACATGAAATTCTATCTTATGAATAAATAGGGACATGTTATTCATTCCTTCTCAAACAAAATGTAACTAACAAAAATATTCTCATATGTTTCTTTGTGTGTATTTTGGAGAATTTCTCTAAGTTATACAATTAAAAGGGAATTGAAATCAGTTAAGGTCTGCCATTCTGTATTTCAACTGGTCTGGTCTCTTCTATCGGTCGTGAGGAAAAAATGTTGAAGATTGCTGGAGATTAAAACTCCCTTCAGAGTGAGCTCATAACCAAATGTAGTGTGTTGCTATTGGTTGGATTCAAATAAACCAGCTGTAATTGTTTTAAACTTTTGTAGAAATTTGAATATGGACCGAAGGGAAGATGAAATTAAGGAATTGTTAATTTTGTTATCTGTGACGATAGTGTAACTTTATACAAAAATATCCTTATTTCTAGAAGATGGATGCTGAGTATGTGTGAGGCTATATCATGATGTCTAGTATTTACCTGGAAATAATTCAAAAAAATATTGATAAGACAAATGTAGAAAAATGTTCATATCGAACTTGGATATTGGATACATATTTGTTAGACAATTTTTATACTTTATATTTGAGACTTTCACCATAGTTGAAAAAGACCAAAAAACAAATTATTTGCGCTTCATTCTGTAATTTGAAAGACTGTAGTTTTAGGGCCATATCTGGCCCGGTGCTGGTTCTTGTAAATAAAGTCTTATTGGAACACAGTCTTGCTTATTTTGGCCTACCTTTGTACCACGTGGCAGAGTTGAGTAGTTTTGACTGAGGCCATTTGGCCTGGACAGCCTAAAATATTTACTATCTGGCCATTTACAGAAAAAGTTTGCTCTATATACTTACCCTGATTCAATTTTCTTTGTAGCCTTTAACTCCACCCTTCTCTCTCCTCTTAACAGGTAATTGTTTATTTATTGTTTGGCTCTGATCACAATACTACAAATTAAGCAGACTTTGTGTTTTCACTAAAATAATACCAGGTACACATTAGCTCAATAAACATTTGTTGAGTAAGAAGTGAGTTAGCAACATGTGAGAATCCAGTTGGCCCACGTCCTTGGTAGCACCTAATATTATGAGACTTACAAATTTTGCCAATAAAGTGGGTGAAATGATATTTCATTATCGCGTTCATTTGCGTGTCTTTGGTTAGTACCAGTGAGATGATGCATCTTTTTTGATGTTCTCTGCTTATTGATTCTGTACATTTCATCTTGGGTGAATTGCTTGCTACTCCTTTACCTGTTTTTCTGTTTGGCTCCTTTCAGCAATGCCTAGAGTACTGAGTTGAAGCCGCTCTCCTCCGCTCTCCTCTGGAGGGGAATGGCATTTGTTTTTGCTAGTTGCCCAGGGGCACGACTGCTGAAGGCTACATTTAAAAATGGGTTGCTTGAGGCTGTTTGTGGGCTTCCTGGTAGTGTAGCTGGAATCTGAGCTACAGGCCTGTGTGAGGCCCCCTGGTGGTTATAAATTCTCTGGGAAGAGCTCTAAGTCAGACTTGTTTCTTGGCTTTTCTCTTCCACACGGTGATTGATTTCACTCACCTTTACACTGTGGTCAGAGGGCTCTGGGCTTCCAGTATAATTCAGAAGTTTCTTTGGAGCTTCCCATTTTGTGGAGACCGTAGACTTTCGCGCCTGTTTCCGGTGGTCCCGGTGATCATCACGCCAAAGCTCCAGGCCACCAGAATTCAGAGACGGTGAAAGCTGTCCCTGAGTGCAGCTTCCTCATTTTCCCCCTGCCGATTTCTTACTCTCTTGGCTGTTCAGAAATACAGTTTAGAATACCCTTCTTTGAAATATTTAACATTTTAAATTGTTTCAGTAGGCACACAGTTTAGGGTGTAGGTATCATGTGTCTGTAGGATGAAACTGCTATCTTTTTCACACACCAGTACTATACATTTTATTACTGGAGCTTTCCAGTAAGTTTGGGAAAATCTGTCCTTTCAGTTTACTGTTGTGTGGCTTATCTTTCCCGGGGATGTTTTGACATTCTTTACATGCTTTAATTGTTACTCCTTTCTTACATTAAAAGTTCTTCCCAAATCTGTTGACTATTTTTTTGTTGCACAAAATTAAAAATTTTAATGTCATTAAATTCATAGTTTTTCTCTTACGTGTTTTAAGTTTTGTGTCTTTTTGAAAAAGGAATCCTCACCCAGCGTTATATAATATTTTCCTATACCTTCTGTTAATATAGTTTTGCTTTGAATATAGTGATCTTCAATTTGTCTGGAATATTTTTTGTAAGTTCTTTGAGGGAGGGCTTTGACTGTTCATATTCCTAAAAGGACAGCTGATTTAACTAACGGATCTTTTCTCAGTGTATCTGTCAGGGTCCTGGCGGAAAACAGATTGTGCAAGCGAACAGGGGTCATTTGAGAACAGAGTTTAATAAAGGGACTTTCCCAAATGTGTACCAGTTTAGGGAAACTGAAAGGAATTCTGTTGTACTCTGAAGCAAGTAGCAGCTACTTTTCCTCCATGAGGTCTTAAAGGATAAGGCATGGACTTGGGAAATGGATGTTGAGAAGGCTGATTGGAAAGGGCTACCTGATAGGAGCTGTGGCATTTTGTCCGGTAGTGAGCCTGGTGGTAACCTTACAGAAACAGAATAGTCTCTAGAGGTGAGGGGACAGGAAGAGTTGAGGGACCAGAATTAGTCCCTTGACCTAATTCTTCATCTTCATTCCCCATTGGCTAAAGGCAACTGGAAGTCACAGAAGCCCACTGATGCAGTCCCAGCAGGTCAGCCTCCTGGGGCACAGAGCAGGGAGCGGAAGAGCATAGAGAGGTCTATGACGATATTCAACATGTCCGTTGACTGGAAATTTTTACCTTTTTTACCTCTCAAACTTCATGAACTCTACCAGGATAATTTGGCGGTTACTCTGAGCAGATGTACTGGGCTTGAATCCAGATTCTGCAAAGCACTAGTTGTGGGACCTTAGGCAAGTTATTTAGCCTTTTTGTGTCTTAATGTTCTCAGTTGTAAAGTGGGAATAATGAAAATACCTACTTTAATGGGTTGTTGTGAGAATTAACTGAGGTTGTCTATGTCATAAGCTCGGAACCGCTTCTGACACGTGAGTGCCAAGTAAATGCTAGCTGTGATGAAGACAGTGGCAGCGGTGATGATGTTGATGGTTTCAAGCTTTCTAATTCTTTCTGTATTAATATCCCATCATTTTAACACAGTGCTATATTGCTTTTGTGTTGTTTTGTATAGCTCATAGTCTTCCATTTTTTTATTTTTTATTTTTTAACATTTTCTTACGTATTTTTCACTTTCTGTAAGTTTTGGGATTAGCTTGTCAAGGTACAGAAAAGTCATGTTTGAATTTTGGTAGGGATAGGGATTACATTTATTAATGAATTTGTTTAAAATGGACACCTTTACAATATTGAGTCTCACCGTTCTTGAACAAAGTGTATCTTTTCATTTTCCAGGCTTCTTTTATGTTCTTCAGTAAAGTTTTATAGTTGTCTTCATAAAGATCTTGAACATTTCTTTTAGTTTTATACCCACTTTAACGTTTATGTTGCTTTTTTCTATTAGATTCTTAAATTGGCTATTTTGGAGGTGTAAGAGAGGTATGGATTTTTGTGTTGACCTTGTATGTGGCCCACTTGCCAAATTTCTTATTTTTTCTGTTGGTTGCTTTTGATTTTCTGGGTGAATAATCATATTGTTTGTGAATTATAATCTTGTTTTTTCCTTTTCAATAATTTATAGCTGTAAGTTTTTGTTTATCTTATTGCAACACCAAATTAGTACAATGTAGGATTGTAGCAAGGAGAGAGTATCTTCCTGTTTTACTCTTCCTTTTAATGAATACTTCTTTTTTTTTTTTTAAATTTTTTTTTCAACGTTTATTTATTTTTGGGACAGAGAGAGACAGAGCATGAACGGGGGAGGGGCAGAGAGAGAGGGAGACACAGAATGGGAAGCAGGCTCCAGGCTCCAAGCCATCAGCCCAGAGCCCGACGCGGGGCTCAAACTCACGGACCGCGAGATCGTGACCTGGCTGAAGTCGGACGCTTAACCGACTGCGCCACCCAGGCGCCCCTAATGAATACTTCTAATATTTTAGTATAAAGGTAAAATTTTCTCTAAGTTTCTGGTATATACCCTTTGTTTGGTTTTGCTGAGCATTTTTGTTAGGAATTGGAGTTGAATAGTGTCAAATGATATTTCAGCCTCTATTTGATAATCTTATGATTTTTCTCCTTTAATATATTAATACAGCATATTCATTGGGCCTTCCCCCCTCCCCCCCCCCCTTTTTTTTTTATCTTTGAACTATATGTATATACCTTAGGTAAACCCCACATGGTCATAACACTTGGCTGACTTCTTCCTTTACAATAATACTTTGTTTGAAAGTGTTACTCACGTTCATGTTCATAAATGCTATTTTCATCTAAGCTTGTTATCATACTTATCCTGTTTACAAATCCAGTTATGTTGTTGGCCTCTTAAAATATGTTAAGTAGCTAAAAAAAAAATCTTTTTCTTTGCCCTACAGCACTTTTATGTAACATGGGAATCATCTATTCCCTGAAGATTTAGAAAACTTCCAAAAACTACCTAAGCTGAGTGCTTTTTCTTTTTCTTTAAGAGTTAAATCATTATCTGTCATTTTAGTTGTGTCAGTGATGATTTGGTCTACTCATGTTTTTATTTTATGAAATTTTCAGTACATTTTTGTTTTGTGGGCCAGATGTTTTCTGTCACAACTACTCAACTCTGCCATTGTAGTGTGAAATCAGCCTTAGACAACAGGTAAATGAGAGTGGGGCTGTGTTTCATTAAAACTTTATAGAAACGTGTGGCAGGCCAGAATTGGCCCACTGGTCTTAGTTTACTAACTTCTGATCTAACATAAGGATTATGAGAATCTGAAATTTAGATATTATCCATACATAATAGCATTTGTGTCTGTTAATCTTTTTGGTGGTAATTTGTTGAAAACTTGTACAGCCTTATCCATTATTTTTGATATTTTTTATATTTTCTCTCTTGAATCAGTGTGGAAAGTCCTCATTTTTCTAGAACATTGTATTTAGTAGTAATGCATGTATTTTAAGCAAGCATGATATTATGAAAATTGGTTTGGGTTTGGGGGAGGCAAAAAAAAAAAAAACCCTTGAGAATTACGATGGCGTATGGCCCTCCAAAGCTCAGTCCTACCCAACAAAATCTTACTCCTTAGGGTTTAATTTCAAGGGCAGGATATTGATTAGGAAAGGCTTCCTAGGGGCATGATAATGAGAAAATGGTTAAGCATTCAGATTTAGTACTGTTGGCTGAATGTAAAGTCCTTTAAAAATTTTTATAGTACCTGGTTCTAAGTTTACATTTTGCTTGCTCCCACTGTTGCAAATTGTCTTCTCCCTAATTGTTCTTTATTATACTAGCTAAAAGCTTGTCTTCCCTACCCTCTTCAAAGAAGCTCTCTGGGATTAGTTTTCCAAGTCAACTCGTTTCCAGATTCATCTATTTTTATCTTTTATCTTTGTTTATTGGTGTTTGCTTTCTGACATCTTTAAATAAATAATTGGTTTCCTACCTGCCATCTCCTCAATTATTTGCTCTTCTGATTATAAATCTGGCTTTATTTCTTCTTTCTTTTATGATTTTTCTGGTGTGTGTCATTTTTACTATCATTTTCTAAAGATTTTGTAATTGCTTCTGTAGTTTCTTTAGCAAATGATTTCATTTTGGAGGAGAATTAAAAAATTTTCCCCTTATTTACCTATTTTTGTCATGAATTTCAGTTTCGGTTACATTATCTTCAGAGAATATCTCTATAATTTATGTTCTTTTGAATTGAGGATTAGCTTATGGCAAAATTTGTAATCAAGTTTTATAAGTGTTAGACAATTATGACATTATTTTTAAAGTCCATTACAGTGATCATCATTTAGGATGCCTTTATCTAAAGGCAGTAGAAAGCCAACTGAAAATGGCTTAAGCTGAAAGGAAATTTATTATCTGCATGACAAGAAGGCTTGAAGTAGAGTAACTCTAGGCACTGTTAAGTGAGGGCATCACTAACATCGTCAAAAACCTGTGTTTCACCCATTTTTCCTTTGTTATCTTCCTTAGCCTGACAGTTTAGGCTTCTTGTCTTAGACTGGCTTTCTTCAAAGTTTCAGGATGGCTGTCACAGAAAATGACCACAGGCTTCCCTATTGAAGTGCTTGTGGGTGGAAGTCCTTCTCGGAAGCTTTGTATAGATCCAGCAAGCCCTTTCAATGACCAGAATTGTGTCCCAAGCCCATTACTAAACCAGTCATTGGGAAGGAGATCACCGTGGGTCGTAAGTGCAGTAACAGTTTGTTGCCTGAGGGTAAGTTGGGGCTGGCATATTTGAAGGTCACCATTCCTGAAGAACGTAGACCTTGGACAGAGTGAAAAGAATCAGGGTTGTGAGAGTAAGTTATAGCCTGGGTGTGACAGAGGGTGCAGGGACGGTGGCTGGGCGGGAAACCAGTGTCATCACCCACACAGTGGAATACTTAATCAGCCATGACATGGACTAATGTACACCCTTCGTTTAGAATATTTATTCCTTCAGGTGTAACTTAACAAGCATCATTTTTGCTATAAATAATTGAGTTTCTCGTAGAAAGTTTGCTATGATTTTTGCCTTTAATGAATAATTGCTGCCCCACCAACAAGTGATTATAAAAAATTCTCTGTTACTGTTAGTATATCAGATAGATACTTTTGCTATTTATAATACAGTAATTGGGAAAAGATCTTAGGGCTTTGGGAAGAGTGTGTGTGTGTGGGGGGGTGGAGGTGGGAGGGGGTTACTGTTCATCCAGCACTGAGTACCAGATTTCTAGAAAACAATTATTAGTAATAATGGAAGGTGCGTATCTGAGATAGATTGAAGTGTAACTCAAGATGTGATTTGCTACCTAGTTTGTTTTTAGTAAAATGTTTTTTTCCTGCATGTTTGTAACCCAGTGAAAGTTTCTAATATGAAAAGTAGATTTATTTTAAGGCAACGTATAAAAAATAATTGGTCTAACAGCATTGTGTGAATACAGATGAGATGGTCCTATTAAAATTTAGTCACAAAGTATAGATGGTAATGCAGAAAGATTCATGCCAACTAATTACTAGTTCAAGTTTGTTGGAAACTCCTAAATTAATGGGAAGTTGTAGTATCACCGAATGAGTCCTGTCGTGGGGAAATGATACTGCCAGGGACATAAAATAGTCAAAGGCTAATACATGTGGATAACTAATTCTCAGGATGAACTTTTTTTTTACCTGCCTTGCTTACCGGTCATTTGTTTATTTTTGTTGCTGTTGATGAGAGAATATACAAAAAGGATACATTATCACTTGCCTTCAAGCTGGAATTATTTGCCTTTGTACTTAGACATAGGGACCAATTAAATGAAAAGAAATCTGTCTTAAGTAAAATTATTACTACTAGTAGAGTGTATCTTGTAACTGTTTAATCTTGTAACTGCTAGGTTTCTTCCTTTGCATCCAGGTAATGTAAGATGAATGATGGATTATTAAATTATTTTCATAGAAAAAAGGCATATTTTAAGTTAATAGTCCTTATCACTGATACCAATTAGCAGAAGAGAAATGAATTCCAGGATTTATATTTCTTAACGGCACTTTCAGGATTGTTTTTGTTATTCTTGGGGAAAATGTATGAAATTCGGCCTAGGGATCATATCTGGCACAGAATAAATTTATTAATTAATTCAACAAATATTTGTTGAGTGCCTGTGATCCCTAGTCATTCATGTGTTCCATACATCATTTTAAAGATTGCCATTCCGTTTCTTCTGCTATTTCTTTAGAGACCTTATTTTGTGTTAATTTGCTATACAGAAGGACGCCTGGGTGGTTCAGTCCATTGAGCGTCCCACTTCGGCTCAGGTCACGATCTTGTGGTTTGTGAGTTCAAGCCCTGCGTCGGGCTGTGTGCCGACAGCTCAGAGCCTGGAGCCTGCTTTGGATTCGGGGTCTCCCTCTCTGTTGGCCCCTCCCCCCTCTCACTCTGTCTCTCTCTCAAAAATAAATCAACGACAACAAAAACAGTTTACCATATAGAATGCTAGGACTTCTATCATGTCCATGTAACTTTCTGTCAGGGATAGACTTCAGTGTGAACACACCAAAGCACCACGTGCCCAGACGCTCAAGTGCTTGAAATGTCTGGTGACTGGAAACCACTGCCTGAGCCCACATCCCTGAATCAGGTGGTCTCTCAGCCCCCACCCCCCTTCTTTACAGGATATTGCAGGGGGTCCTAATTCAACATGTGGGCAATCTCCTAGGTTCTCCCAAGGCTTCCTTTAGGCCTTGATGAAGTGTATTCTGTGTCGTTTCTTAAAGCATTCATAGAACCCTGGAAGATAAGAGAGGAGTACATTCTCCCTGTCTACCAGGCCCATGGGCAAATTTGCTTCTGTTTGGCATTTATGCCCATGTAGCATACAAACTGGGGCCCCCCAATGCAGTGGTGAAATAGCTATCAACACACTGATCACATTCCCCACACCTTTGCTCTAACCCTCACTTGACGCCCACTTGATAAATGACAGGGAAAAAAGGACCAGGATCTTGTTTGGGTTGCCTGGTGTAAGTCTGAGTATTTGATGGGAGTGTGTAGCCTTATGTGAGTGGGATGTCCAAGCCTCCCTGGTGGTTAAGGGGCTCACTTTGGCTTCCATTCAGAGGTCTCCCGTGTTGACAACGTACAGTGAGGCTGCAGCTGGAGAGGTCATTGTGGCTTCGTATTGTGGGTGTTGTGGTGCCTCCGTCTGGAGTACGACAAGTAGATCCGGTTTGGTGACTTAGCAGGCTAGAGTTTCTGAGGAGCTGTCTTAAGCTTACAGTGGCAGTTCCCTCTGGGCGGTGGAATCACTGGGGGAACTTTTCACGCCACCGATACTCACACAGCCTCCTCCAGCCAATTGAATCGGAGTCTGTGGAGGTACAACCCAGGCATCAGTGTTTTGTAAAGTTCCCAAATGATTTCAGTATGCCGCCGAGGGTAAGAACCACTGGTTAAGAACTTTGAACAGGGCAGCTGTTGCTGCATTTTAGGATAGATGTCATGGAAATATGTTGCAGAATTGCCTGTAGGATGGATTAAAGATTAAAGCATTTCTTTTCTCCCCATTCATAAACCATTGTGATAGCAGTCTTAACTTTTATAGAATTACCTAATTTTGCCTGATGAGATTTACTTAGAAAAGGAAATAAACACACAGCTATATCTCTCCTGAAGTCTTTTTGTAGCTTCTAATTAAGGCGGTACACACATTCTTAGCTGAGGTAGAACTTGAGATACTGTGTCTTTGCGCCACTGAATGTAACATGAGTGTTATGGCTTTTTAAACGAATCAGAGCAATAAATCCAATGCTGTGTGCAAGCCAGATAACTTCTTCTCATATGCCAACAATTATGTAATCAAAGTATAAAGTAGCCATTTAAGGATCCTTGCTCTCGAACAGAATTTAAATTTAAGAATTAGAAATAGTAATTAGCATAGATAAAAGTATCTTATTGATGGCCCGTTTAGTTGATGCAGTGAATACAAGGTGCTCTTGTGGAAACATGGGCATTTAACATCCTATCCATATGGAAAGCATTACCTTTTGTTCAGGTTATACTGACTTCGTGTTGCTTTCTGGATACTGCGCAAGGTGTTCGTTTCATTTGCAAAGCCAGATGTGATTTGGACATTTGGCAGGTTAAAGCTTAAATTTCTCCTAATACATGCCTTTTAGGGACCTAAAACATGAGAAAAACAATACTAACCACTTTTTGAAATCCCAAGTGTTCCCAGAAGTCTTTCCCGTTCCTCTAAAACTTTGTCCTCTGCTAAAATTGGTGGTGGTGTGTGGGGGCAGGTTTGTGAGTTAAAGAGTAATGTGTCTAATTAAAAGGCGTGACAGATAGGTCTGTGAGATGGGATGACCTTACCAGAGGGATGCGTGGCCAGCAGGCGGAGCAGTGAGTAGTCCTTCACCAGCGTGGCCCCTCCTCTTCGGCCCCGTGTGCTCGATCCCGCATCGCATCAGTTCACATTGAACAAGTGCCCTGTTGCTTTCTGGTTGACTGACGTACTGTTTGTTACATAACATCTTGACATCCTATTAAGACTGTAATTATGCAACAGAGTCCCTGCTCATTGACAACGATGGCAGACAGAAAGATGCAGCTGTTTATCTTGCTATTCTTGATTGAACACAGAACTTCATTTGATCTTTAGTTGACTAATGGCTAAAATTTTTATATTTAAGGTGAACTGAGAAAATATGGGAATTTGATAGTCAGTACGTAGTTGATGCGTTTACTGTGTTCTAAGACTTTTTTGATGTGTCTCTCTCCTTCCCTGCCTACCTACCTGCTTCCCTGTCATCTATTTATCCATCTTTGCCATTCCTTGAGAACTAAAACTCTACCTGAGTTTTGTTTTTAACGTTTATTCATTTTTGAGACAGAGAGAAAGAAAGCACACATGCGAGCAGGGGAGGGGCAGAGAGGGAGAGAGAATCCCAAGCAGGCTCCTCACTGTCGGCACAGAGCCTGACGTGGGGCTTGAGCTCACGAACCATGAGATCTTGACCTGAGCTGAAATGGAACGTCAGATGCTTAAGTGATTGAACCATCCACGTGCCTCCTCCACGTGAGTTTTGAACCTTTAAGACCAGAACTCAGTCCACTGAGTTATCATATTCATCAAATTTTAATGATGGTTATATATTCTCAAAAAAGAATTAAAAGTGTTACTTTCTGTGTAGTGTGCTCTTCTCACTACAGAGTATTGTTTCTTTTATTTCTAACTTATATGTATTTATAAGGAAGTACCCATGCTGATAAAATAGTGATAATTAAGAAATTTGATTTTCTTGGACTATTATTTAGCTCGCTAAAGAAAAGGAGAATTACAGAAGGAATTTTATGAATCCTATCTTCATGAGTCAGGGCTTTTGCAATGCTAGGGCTTTTCAGCTTCAATTTCTCTCTTGCAAGGTTAAAAGAATCATTCTTGTGTTAGCGCACCAATACTGCGTTTGATCATCCTGTCTTGCTTATGACATAGCCTCTGTGACTTACGGAACATTGGATTTGCTATAGTAGATCAGTCTGAATTTGTCTCTGTGTGGGGTGAACAGACTGAATTGGCCTCAAAGTTCCACTACAGATCCTTCGTCCGGTCTTCCAGTTTGAATTGGAAATTACAAATCCTTCGTCCAGTCTTTGAGTTTGAATTGGAAACATCAATGCAAGCAGCTCATAAGTTGTTTCGCGTTTCAGCCAGTTGTCACAGCCACAACCAGCAAAAGAGCAAGTTCTGGTAGATACTTGTCCGTGAAGGAGGCCAGGTTTGTGTTATATCTAGGTGAGTTTTGAAAACTTAGGTTTTGTTTTTTCTTCAAGTAAACTTTTATCCCATTTGTTTAGAAGCCAGATACGTTCCAAGAAACTAAAATAGCTTAAGTCCTTTTTTTATTGCATAGGGAAGACTTTTATGCTTTTTAAACTTGAATCAGTACCTTTTTTTTTTTTTTTTTTTTTTTTTTTTTACTTTATACACAGTTTTCATGAGTTTTCTTATATGTTGTTATAGTCAAGATTGAAGATAGGAATTCGGAGGTGGGGGTGAGTAGTGGTAGGAGCACTGAGAAATGAGTCGGGCATCATATCTGGAAGAGAAGAAGGGACTAGACTGGTCCAGGGGCATTTGGGGGGGGGGGTGGTAACGAGCTCTGAGTCAGTAATAACTTCTGAGGGTATCATAACATTATGTTATAGTAAGAAAATTAGTGTTAGAAATTACAAATTTTTGAAAAAGGTTTATGTTTTATATATTTTATTAAAGAAATCAGGGACTATATTGGGGCAATCATCAAAGTTACTAAAACTTTAACCTAATTTTTAAAATGATACAAGCAAACATTTGTCACCTATTTGAATTGCCTCCTTCACTGATTGTGCTGCATAATTCAGAGATTACCACTTACACTTTACTTGGTAAACGTTTATCGTGTGCGAGAAGTGACATGGGGACTTCTCCACTCTGTAGTCCCATGGTTTCAGGTCTGTCTCTCTACCTGCAACCAAACTTTGCGTTGTAGGTCTGTCTTCAAGGCATTCACGTTTAGCGCCTTTCTCTCCTGTGGGAACCTGCTACCTGCTGTCACTCAAATGCATTTGTGGAAAAAGAGCGAATCATAGTAGGACATTTGGGGAAACATCCGAAGGGTCTGTGGGCTGGGAAAGCTTACCTTCTTAAGATGAAAACATGGGGACTGATTCAAGAGTGTCTTTTGGGAATAGTTCATTCCCTCTTGGGCTGCGTAAATGCTATTCCTCTCTGTGAAGTGTAGGAATTAACCTATTAATTCTCACTGTTGATGCCACCTTTCTAACTGTGGTGCTGGGAGTGTCTGAGAACCACCACCCTGCCTGTTAGAGGGCGGACCTCTGCCCACAGAGCGTACCTTCCACCCATTCGTAAAGCATATCTGTAAGTGACGGGCTTGCTCTGCTCTCTGTATTTAAGAACTCTTGGGATGGGAAAAAGGAGCTTTCCCACGTTTTAAATTTGTAATAAAGGCGTTGAAAAGTCTTGTGTCTTTGTAAAGTGCTGCTACTCCAGGGCATTCCCTGTCTTGGTTAATGAGGGACATCGCTGTCCGTCTCTAATGCTTGAAGCTTCAGCACAATCTCTGCCCTTTCCTTAGCATCCACAGCCTGCTGGAGACCCCACACTAGGACTCAGAACTGTTCTCTCGTTGGGCCCTCCCTCTCGTTTTTAGTTAACCGTAGTTCAGGGCCCGCACTTGGAGCAGGGAACAGTTCTCACTGGTTTCTCTGTGTTGAGGCTCTCCATAATGTAGACGAAATTACTCTTTAAAAAACGGTGGTGATGCCATGCTTCACCCAAGATCTTTGTTGATTTTGGCTGCATCTCTGTCAGCTCGGTTTCCTCCACTGACTGCCCTGCTCCACCTGCCCCACTTGTCCGCCCAGGAGGCTGCGTGCCATCGTGGCTCTGTGCCTTTGCCCATGCTCTTCTCATTGCTTTGGAGGCTCTAAAAACATGGAAGCCAAGGGGGTGACATGCCACCTCTGTCCTGAACGCACATCTTACTCTGTCATAGGTCTGTTTGCCTGCGCTTGTCACAATTTCAGTTCATGAATTCTGAGTGAGTTTGTATATAATTAGAGCGTGTTGATCATATGTCCTGTCACTGTAATATAAAATGGGATCTTGATTGTAAGATAAACTTACTGATAAGCTTTTCCAAGGGAGAGAGACCATCTAACATAATGGTTAAGACGTGGGACTTGAACTCTGGGCAGTGCATGGCTCGGTCTTGAACCCCTGCTCCACCATGGAGTCCTTAGCTGCATGACAGACCTCTGGGCCAGCCCTTCCCCTGCATCACTGAAGTGACTATAACGTGCTGCCCGTCTCATACGGTTGCTGCAGGAGCGAAGAAGCTAGCATGTCTGAAGCTCTGAGGACAGTGTCTGGTATGGAGCCATGTGCCGTATATATCAGCTCTTGTGACTGTCATTGCCATCCATCCATCGCCACACACAGCCCCACGTTGTGTATGTATACAGCCATATGTGAATTATATACTATATGTTACATACGTTTTAAAGTTTCTCTAGCTTCTCAGGGTATCAAACTGTCACCACTGTGTCATCGGCATTATAGAAGGATGTTGTCTGTATCTACTTTGGTTTTGCTTCCTAATCATAAAATATAGGGAAAATAATATTTGGCCTTGGCCAGTGAGTTGATTGGAACAGGTTGCATGGCGAAGGTGAAAATGTAAAACTGAGGATTCCGATCAAGTGTAATACATTGGCTTATGCTTCATAAACTTCAAAATAATGAATTTTCACATGTTGACTTTGCCTGTTTCATGAAGAATGTCTAGATTTTGAATGTTTTGCTGCTCAAGTCCATTTCATTTGTTAGGTTCTGAAAGCATAAAGGATGGGCCATTGGTTAATTCATTTAGTGTAGTGAAGGTATACAAATTCAAGCTAAATTTGGCTAATTTCTTCTACAGACTAGAAGATAAAAATCCTTTTGCCTCCCACAGTTAGGTTAGTAGTGCATGACCAGACTCCTTTTCAGAGGTCACCTGATTTAATTGTGGCTGTGAAGCAGCCGGATAATCTGAGTCCCCGCGTTCCTGTTTCTGTCCCCATACATTATCAGCACAGAATGATTAAATTGCTGTTGGTCATGTCATTTTCCCAGTGAAAAACGTTGGCAGCGAAAACGAGAGTTAAAATCCTTCTAGATGGGAATGTTTATTAATGGACAAGACAGTGCTTATTCCTAAGGCTTTGTTTGGATCTATAGTTTTAACTCAAGACAGAGACGCTGATAACTGCCCCAGCAAGGACGTTTCCTCTCCATGAGCGCGACGGCTACTCCTGTCTTTTTTAGATGGTTTTGCCCCAAACGTAGGCATCTCCAGTGCCGAAATTGTGAAACAAATACACGCAGGGGCCTGGTGCCTGTGGATTTGTGTGAATAAATACATTGTTCGCGAGGAATGTCACGATACCTACTCTATTTTATGTTTTATTTTTTTATTTTTTGATGGATGATGTTTATCACTCTTTTGTAGCTCTCTGCTGCAGACATCATTGCACCTTTATTATGAACGTGCTGTGGCTTTTCAGTCCTTGCTGTTCCAGAGTGAGTTTCTGAAGCAGCGGGAGTGAGATGGTTTTGCAAATTACAAAATTATACCACGTATGATCTTGTCTCAACCTGTACCACATGTATCCTCACAGAAGTAACATTTAATTACGGCGCTGTCCTTGCTGATAGCAGGCATGGTATGGCACCTGTGAAGATTATATTGTTGGTAGTAAGGTGGGGTAAAAAGAGGTTTAAAGATGAAGGAATAAAATCACATACCTTGATAAACCCCTTAGATGCCACTTAGGCTGTGGAGAGCTCTGATTTTGTTTCCTCTCTTTACTCCCACAGTAAAAATGCAAACAATAATTTGACAGACAAACACTGTCAGACGCTGTAACCCCATCTAATCCCCTCACTGCACATCTTAATCCCTGATGGACTTGTCTCAGATACATGGGCTGTGAGGTTAGGGAGTTTCTGGATGTGACACTTTTCCCAGAGTCTCCCAGTGACAGATGCGGTGACCTTATCATGCAGACAGCTCTATCCAGTTTGACAGTCCGGCCATCTGGCTTCTATCGATCATAATTGATTTAAAGAAACCAGCCCTAGAAAGTTGGTCATTTAAAACCCTCAGGCTAAATTGGCCTACATTTAATTTGAAGTTTTAAACCTTTGTTCTTGAAACTTGTTTTGAATTGATTTGTGAAGTTAATCCTAGTTTCTTGTCTGCGTGAGGTTTTGGGGTAAAAAAAACAAAAAAACAAAAAAAACCTTGGAGCTTGCCTTGAAAATGTCACCTTTTATGAGGCATATTTTACACTCTATATATGCATGTGTTCTCATGGTTTCAATTTACATCTCTTGGTACATTTTGCAGGAGTTGAAAACTTAGGTGTACTGAGTATTAGTCCTGGCCTCCTCCTCTCCCAACTTGCTAGATTGGCGCTTATGACTACACCTCTCACGGTCTCTAGACTCTACATGGGGGCGATGGTAGTAGGTGTTTCGCAGCAAGGCTGGGCGACTCAAGTGAAATAACCCATGTCAGGTGCTTCATGTGCTGCCGAGCACACGGTGGGGGAGAAGTGAAGGTTTATTTACTATTGATTACTGTTACTAATTATCAGCTGCTGTTAATAGCTGTTTCTACTTCCTCTCTTGAATCACGATTCCCTCTCACTTTGTTCTCTTCCAGTGTCACTGGCACGGTGGCTCAGTCTTTTACCTGCTTCTTCATCTCTCTGCCCGTTCAGTATTGGAATTTCTTGGGATTTGACTTGCCGGCTTTAGCTTCGTTGACTTTTTGCTCTCTGTGGATAATCTCAGGCCCAGCCAAGATTGCAGCTCTCACTTGCATGCTGATGTATCTCTCTTTTGGGCTTCTGAAAGGCCCTTCTTAGCCTGCTGCATGGCAGCTGAGAGGACCCAGTGGCCATAGGGGCAGGTGAAGATCAATTTGGGAGTGGATACCATTGATCTGGAGCCAACTTTTATTGGTTAATTGGTAAGAATTTGTGGGAATCCCACATTAATTAAATGGTAGGTGTTTTGTCCTTTGTTTTGTAACATCTGATGTCAGCATATCACATGATAACACAAATACATTTCAGTCAGCTTGGTGACTGAACTGGCTATGATGCTGCCTCTGGAATTAGTTGTTTTAGAAAAATCTAGTTTTCTGAATTGCCGAGACTGTACCCAGCACAGCACTAAGTGGTTTCTTTGAGATGGACATCTTTCCAGATTAGTTGAATGTTCTGATTTGACAATTACTAGTTGCATAACTAAGTGGCCTATGTTCCTTGGCCAGCTACATTTTGTGTTTTACTTTTTGATAGAGGATGCTTAGCACTTGTTGTAGCTCTCTGCTGCAGACATCATTGCACCTTTATCCACGTGCTGTGGCTTTCCAGTCATTTTAGTAAGGCATTAACTTGCTTTATTAAAACACTTGATTCACCAATCATTCCTTAATGCCTTAGCCATATTTTTGGCTATTTTTGTTTTCATTTTTTTTAAATTGTGAGGTGTATACTACGTGAGGAAGAGTACATCAAATGTGTGTTACTGTTTAAAGAATAATATTAAATGAACACCTAAGTACACAGCTTCCAGATTAAGGAAACATTATCAGTATCTTAAAAACCACCACGTATCCCTCTTCCAGCCTCAGAGATAAGCCCGTAATGTTTCCTTGCTCTTCTTTACAGGTTAACCACCACGTCGTTATTTTGTATAAAATGATTTGTTGTTTTGAAAAATTGAGTGAGTTACATACACCTTGCTGTGTAAGAGAAGGGTGGTGTTGCCACTGCAGGTTTCCATAATTACAGAAGCTGAACTGAGCTTCTAGGTCAGGGCTGGTCTTCATTATCCTTGGGAATCTACACAGGCCCTTCTGGGGAGGGTAGTGGGCAAGGTCATGGATGAGTCCTGCGGGGAGCATAGGGCTTACTCTAGTCACCACAGGGCTGTTGGTGTGGGTCATGTGTTAGATGCCTGGCAGAAATATGGAAAGGGGATGAGCACTTCTGTATTTTCTGTTTCTACATTCCTTGTATCAACCCCAGCTCTCTAGAGTAGACCAGAGTAGCCATTGCAGGGTGAAAGGAGTGTCCTTAGTGGATGAAGGTGTCAAAGTGCTGTTGAGAGTTGGGGGGGTGGGGATGGGGATAGAGTAGAAACACCATCAACTTGTGGTTGGAACAAGCCAAGTACATACAAGAGTCTGGGTTGGGCTCACCTGGGCATTTTGTGTTGAGGTGGAAAAGATGGTTAAAGGGCTTGGGGGAGGTGGTTTGTGGTGTCATTCTGCAGCGTGTCTGTCTCTTGAGACCCATTGTTGAAATCTGGATCACTGTACCCTTTAATTGTTGTGTAGCTCTGATCACAGGATCTTTTTCACTGTGTTTCATGGATACCATTTGCTTCTTGCCTGTGCTGGATCCCGTGCTTCCTGTATCCCACATTTCCCTCTTTCTTAGATTACTTTCTTGTTTTGGTGGAGTACATCCTCCAGTATCTTTTGAGAGCAGGCTGCCTAGGAGATGCATGTTTTGAGATCTTATATCTCTAAAAATTTCTTTGTTCTAACTTCATTTTTAGAAGGATAGGTTAGAGAATACTTGGTTGGAAATCAGTTTTGCCAGTAATTTGAAGATATTGGGCCATTGTCTTGCTTCCAGTATTAAGAAGTTAAAAGCCAATCTGCTTTCTATTTCTTTGATGTGATCTTGGGATTTCTCTTTGCTGTTTGTAAGAATTTCTCTTTGCCCCAGTGTTTTGAAGTTTCACAATGATATACTTGGGTGGAGATCAATTTTCTTCCATTGTGGTGGGTGCTCAGTGGGTCCTTTTAAACCCAGAACTGATTTCTTTCAGTTCTGAGTTTTCTAGAGTAATTTCCTTATGATTTTCTCTCCCTTTATTTTTTTCTGTCCTTCCTTTCTGGGATTCCTATTATTTGGATGTTGTACCTCCTGGACTGGCCCTTTATTTCTTTTCTTTTATCTTTCTTTGACTTTATGCTCTACTGTCTTTCTGGGAGACTTCTATAACTTCATACTCCAACTCTGTTTTTCCCCCTATCATTTTGTTAATTTTGTTAATTTTTAAGAGTTCTTGTTCTGTTCTTTCCCTTTTCATAGCCTCCTGTTCGTGTTTAATAGATGCAATACTTTGATCGTATCTGAAAAGTTTAGTAATTTTTTTGAAATTTTCTCTTCTCTTTATAGTCTTTATTTTCCCTATGGTTGTTTTGATTTCCACCTTCTCTGTCGAAGTATTTCCATACATGACCATGAATATTAGATATGTGCTTGTAATACAGACTAGCAGGCTAAAATAAAATGCTGATTGAAAGTGCTGAGCCTATGGGTGGGGCATGTTAACTCTGAGTAGCATTGTTGGGTGATCTGCTTGAGCTCCTTTTGGGTCACCTTTCATGTTAGGACCTTTAGAGAACTTCTCCTGCATTGTCAGATTCCCTAGAGACAGTTTCTTCAATCCCTTACTTGGCTTTTGTTGCTTTTCTTCCCTTTCCTTGTCTCTCATTTGCTGTCCAATTGCTATGGTCTGGAGAATCAGGGGAAAATCTTGATTAGGATTGTTTGAAATTAGAACAATTAGATTCTGAGTGGCAGCCTAAGGGACTTCCCTGTGCATAAGATGTTTTAAATGTGTGGATTTTTGGCATCTGATTTGGTGACCCAGAAACCAGTTTTTATTTATTTTGTATTCTTGGGTATATTCTGGAAACCTGATGTATTCATGTAATAGGATTCTCAATAGATGAAGAATTGATGCAGATTGTTCTGAAACAGTTTGTTTTTTCTTAGCTATTTCAGTTGATCCAGTACATGTACGTATCTAGTTGATTATAAAATAATGTATTCATTAATTTGTTCTCTAATCCTAGCAATTATTGCAGTAAACAATACTGGTCCATAATTGCCATAATCTTCCTTTTATTTTTTGTTGAAGTAGAGCAGTTGTTTTAACCTTTTCCAATTATTGTAGAAAATCCACGAGTTCTCAAAACTAATGGGAGACTATGATTGATAAATATTTCTTACTTTTGACATTTTCCAAGGTTTGTGTCCTGAATTCCTGTTGATTTACAGATACTTGGAAATTTAAAGTATCCTGCAGCCATTTTAGCTTATTCTTGCCTGTGGTTTGACTTCCCAGACGAAAGATGTTTGTTCTTTATAACTTTATATGGTTTTTTACAACATGGGAAATTTTAGTGATAGACAAATCTTTAACAAAAATTTCATTTATTTGCTACATTTCATTTAACAGAAATGTCCTTTGGTTACTGCAATTAGACATAGGAATGTTATAATTAGGGTTTATTTAGCCACTGCCATGAAAAAAAAACCTATGAGATGAAAATTCAGTATACACAAGGATCATTAATTGAGGATTGCTTTTTCAGAGAGTTTTAACAGTCATTGTTTCAACTAAAAATTTTTACAAAATGTTTCATAAGGTAATTTTGATTTTAATAGCACCTCTAATACACTTAAAGCGTGATCACATAAATAAAATGTGGATTCACTTACATTTCTATAGTTACGTATCTTATATAAGCAAACCACTCTGACTTCTTGACAAGTGAAAGGGGCTTTTGTTAGAATCAGCTCCAGCTTCTGATTTTCTGAATGACCTTGAGGAAGTTGTTTACTTTGTTCTATATAACACACTTTTCCTGGCTATAAAACTAAGATGAAGATGTTAATCCTGAGCCCACCAAATCATTGCCATGTTGTAGCGGTTAATGAACTAGTGTTTGTAGAATATTTTGTTCTGTGTAAAGCTGGAATTACCCAAATAGATGATATTATCATTAATATTATGTATTATGTTTAGCACAGTGGACTAGATAATAATGCCATTGTATCATCTAATGTTTTAGATGTCTTTTAATTAAAATTACATGGAGATACTGGTATGCTTTCTGCAATCTTGTCTTTCCCTGCAAATAACAAGTGAATATTAACATGAAATATTTCAGTTATACATAATTATAAGGTTCTTAAGAATTTGTCAGCTCCAGGGAAAAAGAGGGAGTAAAAAAATATTCATTAAGACTCAGGAATTCCAGCAGTCATATTTGGAAGAATTGGATTATCTGGCTTATGGTATTAATAATATTTCATAATATTCCCTCTTGGCCAGTGATGATTGGGTCATGTCAAACATAGTATACAGTAGTGAACAATCTGCAAATGAAATTAAGAAAACAGCCATATTCACAATAGCATCGAAAAGAGTGAAATCTTAAGAATGAAAACCAAGTTAAGATTGGTACACTGAAAGTCATAAAACGTTAAATTAAAGAAGATCTAAATAAAGAAAAGACATGAAGTGTTTATAGATTGGAAGACTTAATATCAGTAAAATGGCATTATTCCCCCAAATTGATGTACAGATTAAATACAATTCATATAAAAAAATCCCAGCTGAATCTTTGTGTTGCAGAAATCAGTCAGCTGATCCTAAAATTGCATGGAAATACAAGGCATCCAGAATAACCAAACAATACTGAAAACGAAAATCAAAGTTGGAGGATTCACACTTTTCACTTTGAAGCACTCCAGAGTTGCAGTCACCCAGAGGTGTGGTCCTGGCATAAAGACATAGAGACCGATGGAATAGAATTGAAAGTCCAAAAATAAACCTATACATTTATAGTCACTTGATTTTTGACCAAAGTGCCAAGATGATCAAATGGAGGAAAGAATAGTGTTTGCAGCACATTGTGCTGGGACAACTGGATATCCATGGGAAAAAAAACATTGGGACCCCTACTTCACACCTGTACAAAAATTAACCCAAAGTTCTTTTTTTTTTTTTAGCTAAATCTATATAACTCTTAGAAGGAAATACAGGAGTATATCTTGAGACATTGGGTTAGATAATAGTTTCTTAGATACTATACAAAAAGCACACTGTAGGGGCACCTGGATGGGTCAGTTGGTTAAGCCTTCCACTTCAGCTCAGGTCTTGATCTCATGGTTTGTGAGTTCGAGCCCCATGTCGGGCTCTGTGCTGACAGCTCAGAGCCTGGAGCCTGCTTTGGATTCTGTGTCTCCCTCACTCTCTGCCCCTTCCCTGCTCATGCTCTGCCTTTCTCTCTGTCTCTTTCTCTCAAAATTAAACATTTTAAAAAATAAAAAGCACAGTTTATTCATTCACTGAATATTTATCTCATGCACCTTGCATAATATAAATAAGTAAAAATAAAATACATAACATTTCAAGAGGTGATACACAACTCTAGATTTGTTTTTGGCTGCTTTAATATGAAAATCCTCTTTGACTATTAGAATAATTTTCCTTAAAAAATACCAGTTGCATGTACTTGAAAACACGTAGAGATTTTCCTTTTTTCCCTGAACTTGCTATGGATTAAATGTTTTAAGTATAACCTGTTATCTCTCTTTTGTCTTACCAACTAAACCTTGTTGATTTTTACTGGTTGCTCTAGGATATACAATGCACTTATTTATTGTTGTTTGTCTCTAAATAATATTCTATCCCTTTGTGTGAACAAGAATACCTTAAACCGGTACACTTTCATCTCACCCTTCTTGCCCTTTGTGCCGTTACCATTTTCCATCTTTTGTATATGATTCAAGCCCTGTAGCAAGTTGTATTTTGCTTTCACTCTCAATTGTCTCTTAAAGAAATGTAAAAATCCGAAAAAATTGATTTATAATTACTCATGTTTACCACTTATGATGCTTTTTATTCCTTTTTGTAGGTACACCTTGGCATCCTGTAACATTGTCTTTTTGCCTGAAGACCCTTTTAAAGCTTTTCTTGTTCACGTCTTTTGAAAACAAATTCTCTAAGCATTTCTTTGGTTGCAAACCAATTTTGGTTCTATTTTTAAATGACATTTTCAGTGGATATAGAATTCCAAGGTGACAGTTTTATTTATTCTTCCTGAAAGATAAGGATGCTCTACCATTGTCTTCTGACTTGTATTGTTTCCGATGAAAAGTCAATAGTAACTCTTCCTGTTCCCTGTGTGTAATTTATCTTGTTTTCCCCTCTAGCTGCTTTACAAGCATTTCTGTTGTCACTGTCTTTAAGGATTTTCATTATGATGTGCCTTGGTATGTTGGCTTGGTTCTTTGTTGGGGGTTTATCAGCTTTTGGGATATATGGGCTTATATTTTTAACTAATTTGCTAAAAGTTAAATGTTATATCTTGGTATCATTTTCCCTCTTCCAGAACTCCAATGAGATGTATAGTATATTGCTTGATGATTTCCCGGTTTACCCAGGTATTTTTTCAAGCTTTTTCTCTCCACGCTTCAGTCTGTACACTTTCTATTGCCCTGTCTTTGAATTCACTGATCTTTTCTTCTCCTATGTTTATGTACATTAAAGCAAATCCACTGACTTTTTCATTTCAGTTCAGTTTTCAACTTGTTCATTATGTTCTTGTTTCTCTTTAAATCCTCAGATATATTTATGAACTCATTTGAAGTCCTCGCCTGTTAATTCCATCATCTCTGTCATTGCTTCATCTCTTGATATTGTCTGATTGTTTTCCTGGTTAAGATTTGCATTTTTCAGTTGGTTTAGTGGCCGACTCTTGATTTTGGCCCAGGTCATAGTTCTGGGGTCATGGGATTGGGCTCCACACTGAGTCTGGAGCCTGCTCAGATTCTCCCTCCCTCCCTCCCTCCCTCCCTCTTGCATGCATGCTCTCTCTCTCTGTCCCTCTGTCTCTGTCTCTGTCTCTCTCTCTCATTCCCCCACCCGGTCCTCTCCCCCACTCCCATGCTCTGTCTCAAAAAAAAAAAAAGTTGCATTTTCTTCCAAAAAATATGTATTTTTATTCTGGAAGCAAGCTATATTACATGTTTCTAAACTCTCTCTCATCAAGTCTATCTTGTGTGCTCTGCTGGTGGGGAAACTGTACTTGTTGATGACTTGGGTGAGTCTCTATGGCAGCATTTGTTTATCTTGATTCTAATGCGTGGTCTTCTAGGGCTCTTGTGCAGCCCCACGTGTTGAAGGAGGTTCCTGTATGCACTCCAGAATTCCTTCACGCATACTGTTTAGGATTCAGACCAAGAATGGAGGGGACTCATTTGTAGTTTTTGGGACTTCTTTGTCTGTAGAACTTATCCGTTTTAGTACTCTGGCCGGTGGTCTCCTCTCATCACTGTGTCCTCCACTGACAAGACCACTGTGCCCTGCTTGGGCTCCCACTCTCACACCATACTGCAGTAAATGCCTCCAGCAGAGACCCACGATACCTGTGGGGCTTGCCTCATTTGTTTGCTGTTTCTCATGCCTCCTAGTCCAGTGACAGAAAACATTTCTTCCTCATATTTTGTCCCATTTTCTAGCTTTTTACTCCAGGATTGCTAGTACAATGCCAGTTAGTCTACAATGTCTGGGAATCCCTTATTTATTATTATTATTTAACTTGGTAATTTTTTGTTAATGCAGAGACTTTCTCATGTCTTTGCTGTATTACTGCATCTACAACAAAACCTGATGCACAGTAAGTGCTTAATAAATATTTGTAGAATGCTTTATTCAACTGATGATCTCCTTTGCTCCTGTATGTTCGCTTTCTTCTGTACTCACTTCTTTTAACTAGCATTGAAGTATGCTGATCTCCCCTTGTCTTAAACAGCCATATCTGGACCTGCGATCACTTAATTCTGAACCTACTCCATTCTTAGTTTCACCTAGCAGTTTCCCTGCAGTAGTATTCACCAGGGTTACTCATGGACCTGTCTCAGTACTAATCTACCTTGATTTCTGGTGACACTTGACTCTTGACTCTTTGAGAGTTTCCTTTCCCCTGACTGTTTTGAGATAGTAAGTCCCTCCCTTGCTCTTTTGCCTTCTGGCTCTCCCTTTCTTGTCTGGTTTCCTTTTCTCTTCCCAACTATTAAATGCTGATGATTCTTGGAGTATTGCTTATGGCCTTTGTCTTACCTAATTCAATACACTCTTCCTTAGCAATGCTCTACAAGTCGATAACTTCAGTTACCATCCACGTGTTGCTGTTGTCCGTATTTTTTTTTCCTGATCACATTTTTATCTGAGCTTCTGATTCATGTAGACAACTGGCTCTTGGCTTCCTTGTCCACCATTGTACCCCAAGCTGAACTAATCATTACTCTTGCCTGTCTAACATCATCACAAAAGTTTTCTGTACTTACGTATCTTAACACTTAAAGCCCTTCTATGAAAATTGCCTTATATTGCATTATCCTTGTTCCAAAGTTGCTTGTCTCCCTTTTTCTTATTATTTTTCTTATTTCTAACAATTTTTCTTATTGCAAATTCTTTGATGGCAGGAACTGTTTCTGTCAGTGGTTGCTCAGTATGCATGTGTTGAATAAACAAATGAAGGAATGAATATGATTCATAGGAAGTGGTTATTTTATTGAATGTGACATGTAGTTGATTGTTTTTCTCTTGAAAAATAAACACCTCTACGGTATTTTGGTAACTGGAATGTATTAATAGTGGTGGCAGTGACAGTGGTCTTAGGCAGGGAGCAGTGATGAATTGAACATTATGTGGCAGCCTATGAAATGAGGTGGGTGTGTATCTGTGTGTCTTTGTGTGCATGCCTGTCAGGTATGTACACGCACACACACATACACACACACACACGATATCCATTCTAAGGGAGCAGTCAGAACACTGAGTAAGATCCAGTTGTGGTAGACAGTGGAATTGTGCCCAGTGACTTGACCCCCAAGCTACCAGCTCTGTGACAGATGCTTGTGGGGGATCCTCGGACTTTGCTAGTTGTGTCGTTTTTCCAGCGTTAGTGATGTGACCTGCACAGGCCAACCTGGAGCCAGAATTGCTTGGATTTGAATTCCAGCTCTGCCAAAATGTGACCTTGGGTAAGTTTCTTCCCCTTTTTGTGTTTTAGTTTCTCTACATGTAAAGTGGGGATGATGAGAATACTCACAGAGGAAATGTTTGTAAAGGACTGAAAGCTGCCTGGCACATAATAATTGCTATTTAAGGGTTTGTTAAATGAATTCTTAAAATCAGGGCACCTGGGAAACCCAATCAGTTAAGCATCTGACATTAGCTCAGGTCATGATCTCATGGCTTGTGGGTTTGAATCCCACATCTGGCTCTGTGCTGACAGCTCAGAGCCTGGAGCCTGCTTCAGATTCTGTGTCTCCCTCTCTCTCTGTCCCTCCCTTGCTCGTTCTCTCTCTCTCTCTCTCTCTCTCTCTCTCTCTCTCTCTCTCTCTCTCTCACAAATAAATACACATTAAAACTTAAAAAAAAAAAAAGAATTCTTACAAGCATAGTGTTAGAAGTCATTCTTTCACTTCTGTTCTACAGATCCAGATCTGAGGCCCAGACAGCTGACGTGTTACCGAAGGTTCCTCAAGTAGCAGAGGAATCTTCTGTCCCCGTGCCACTTCCCCTAGACCGCACCCTCCTCTTCACTCACTGTGACACCCTCCACTTGATGTCACAGGGCAGGCTCACATGGTACAGGCATTCTCTGCCCTTGGCCCTAGGTAGGATTGCTAGAAGAAAAGGAAAAAGGTACAGAGAGCCCACAAATACACATAGGCCGTGAGCATTTGGAGACTAAATTTTAGAGAATAGAATGAGTTAGGTCAGTGGTTCTCAACTCAGGCTGCACATGAGGATCAGACCTCCAGTACTTTTCGCAGCCCCCCTGTGACTGTGAGGTGCAGCTGTGGTTGAGAAGAACCACTAAGGAAGAGCTGGTGGGGGCTTGGGTCCAATCTTGTTCCCCGAGGCTCTCTAAGAGAGCCTTATCAAAATCTCTGTTTTCCCAGTGCATGGAGCTGGGTTCGTTTTTTTTTTCTTTTTTCTTTTTTTTTCTTTTTTAACTGCAAGTTAAATTCAACTTTGCAAACAATGTGTGCTGCTAGTCGGATTGGCAAGGGAAGAGCTTTGCTCAAGGTGATGAGAGAGCCAGTGTGTCTCCGGGAGTTGAAGGTTTCATAGGGAGGCAGTGGCTACTTGCTCACCTTGTAATTGGTTTGCACAGGACGTTCTCTTGCCAGAATAGGTGTGCCTTATAATGTTGTGGTGGCTCAAAGTTGTAACTCTGCTGGCCATGGCAGCATTTGATTGTTTGTGTCATGTGACAGTATTGCAATTGGCTGCCAAAGTTCTCGTTTTTGCTTTTTAAGAAAAAATGAATTCGCACGCCAGATGGAGGACCAAATGAGGAATTGAAGGATAGGAGAGGCTGGCTTCGGGGAAGGAGCGTCTTTATCTTTCTTTCCAGACATTCTTTCCACGTGTTTCAGTGTACGTTTTTCTCCATGAGGAGGTTACTTTGCTGATAATTGACAATAGTCACCTTTAGCAGTGCACACATTAAGTGTCACTGGCCTTTTTTTTTCTTTTAACCTTTTTTCTTTTTCTTTCTTTCTTTTTTTTTTTTTTAACATTTATTTAGTTTCGAGAGACAGAGCACAAGTTGGGGGAGTGCAGAGAGAGAAGGAGACACAGAATCCGAAGCAGGCTTCAGGCTCTGAGCTGTCAGCACAGGGCCTGACGTGGGGCTGGAACTCACAAGCTGTGATATCATGACCTGAGCTGAAGTCGGACGCTCAACCGACTGAGCCACCCAGGCGCCCCAAGTGTCACTGGTCTTAAAGAGAGAAGTGTAACATTTTAAGTTAATTTTAGGCACATTTCCCTTGGTGATCATGTGTATCATGGGAAATGTACTGCTTTTTTCATTTGTTCAATACATATTTATTTAGCAGGTACTATGTGCCAGTTAAACTCTAGATGCTTGGAAGACAGTGAACCAAAGGGACAGAAATGCCTACCCTTCTTGAGCTTTTGTTTAGTGACAACATTCAGAGGGGACAAAGACTAAAGGGTAAACATAAATAAATGATATAGTAGGTCATAAGGTGATAAATGCTATGTGGATAGAAAAGGGCAGGGGGGTAAATGATGCAGTTTTAAACCTAGCGGTTGAGGATTGCATCATGGGGTCACTGACATTTGAGCAAAGACTTGAGAGGAGTGAGGGGGTGTGCCCTGCAGTTTCTCCAGAAAGAGCATTCTGGGGGGTGCAGTCGCTGGCAAAGGAATGTTCAGCAGGTTCCCAGGACCAGCTGGGTTCCCTGGGAGCCCATGGGCTGCAGACAACTGTGGTCCCTGGAAAAAAAGTCAGAGAGTGAGCAGAGGCTTGGCCACCAGTGCCTGGGGAAGGATTTTGGTTTTGGCTTTGTGTAAGATGGGAAGCCATCGGAGGAAGAAGGAACAGGGCCAACGGGAAGAGGGCCACTGTGGCTGCTGTGTTGAGGAGGTCAGAGATGAGGCTGAAGGCCGGCCACCAGGTCAGGGGCTAGTGTAATAATCCAGGCAACAGAAGGGGCCGGCCAGGGTGGCAAGGATGTCTCTGAGGGTAGAGCCAATGGGATTCTGTGATGGATGTGTGTCATTAGAGAAAGATGAGTGGAGGGTGACCCCAGGCGTGCTCCTTTCTGCTGAAGTTCGCCACAGGCTGCAGCTGTTAATTTGATAAGGTGATTGCAAGTTTTATTTCTTCCTTGTCGGGCATTTATCACATAATTTAGTGTGTTCTGAAAACCATACCGTATTTAGATTATTCTTCTCATTTGCAGAGTGACAGTATCTTTACCAATCTTTTTGTTCCAAGATCTCACATTTGATTTCAGCGATAAAGATTTTTAAGTAAAGCTATAGTTCAAAAATAATTTCAGTTCCTTGAAGTTAAATTATGTAAAATTCAATAAGTAGATTATCTGGGTCATTTTACTTTGCTTAGTGCTTTACGTTAAAATTTTTCTGTTTAATGAACGCTTAACTAGTAAGTAAAATTTGCTAATCAAATTGTCAGACTCTGTTAAATGGCTTGTCAAAATGTTTATTTAGCAGTTATTCCTGACTTCTTAATGTTGTGGAATGCTCTCTAATTTTTTCCTGGTAATTGTGATACATGGCAGTAGTTCACAATTATTTAAAAAAAAAACTTATTATAAAAATCTCAGTACAGAAAATTAGTAAAGCATAAAAAGTTTAAAGAAGCAAAAAAAAAAAACCCATAATTTTACCATTCTGAGGCAACTCCTCCTAATGGTATTATTTCCTTTCAATCTTTATTTCTGTGCTTATTTGTATGAATAGTTAAGATTTGGGGTAAATAGAATTTTGTGCTCTTTATCCCCCAACTTAACATCACAATACAGGCTTTTTTTCCTGCTTTGTTAAAAATGGATCATGTCCTCCTAAGAGCTGAGTGACGGTAATGAGATTTAATGTTTGTTCATTCTTAGAAATTGTGGTTATCTTCATCTCTAAAAAGTTATAAATAGCATTGCCATTAAAATCATTATGCATAAAAATTTGACATTTGGATTATTTTCTAAGAGTACATTCCCAAAAGTTAAGTGACTACTTTGGCGAATAGAAACATTTTGGATGGTCTGTATATACATTGTGGCATTGCTTTCTGATAATTACACTAAAAAAAATAACAGCAGTTACCACGACTGAGCTCTTAGCTGTGCCAGGCACTACTCTGAGTGCGTCTCACGTTCCTTCTTGTTAAGTCCTCCCAGCAGCCCTGGGTGTGTGGGGCCTGTGCTTGAGTCCCGCTTTAGGCCAGATTCGGAGCCAGGATTCACAATCTGTCCTCCTCCGGAGTCCCTGCTTCTGTGTCTGCTGAGCTGTGGTTCTTCGCAGGGCAGAAAAGCACCGTGTCAGCTTTGAACACTGGGTAGCCACTGTTGTAAAATCCCCATTAAAAATCTCCTTATGCTCGTCCCGACAAGTGCTGGGGGTTGTACCTAAGCGATGAACCACGGGAATCTACCCCCAAACCAAGAGCACACTGTGTACACTGTATGTTAGCCAACTTGACGATAAATTATATTAAAATAAATAAATAACAATAATAAAAAAAATAAAAGACTCCTTAATTTTACTGAGACTTGGTTTCTTGTTTGGGCTTACTTGTCTTTGAGTATTAATGAAAAGTTATTTAAATACATATTAGCCCTTCGTATTTCTTACTTTGTGCATTGCCTTTTATTTTCACGTTCTTAAATTGCTATCAACTTGCTGTCAACACTTTACACATTAAAGAAATTAGCCAGCTATATTGTGTCATATTTGTTACAGATATTTTGTCCAGGTTTGTGGTTTGCTTTTTAATTTTAGGCTGGCTTTGATTGCAGTTTTTGAGTTTGCTTGAAAATGCGGTCCAAGTAGATTAATTTGTTTCTTCTATGATTTCTTCTATCGCCTTGAAATGTAGGAACATAATCCACAAAGTTGATTTTTATATCTGCCTTTTCCCCTTCCTTAACTGTGAGATTTTGTTTGGATTTGTGTTAACCTTATAAATCAATTTGGGAATAACTGATATTTAAAAAATAGTCTTCCCATACATAGCAAATGTCTTTATTCAAATCTTGGTCATATTTAGTGTCTCTTTAAGAAGACTTAAGAGTCATGTGGCCAGACAGTAAAATAATGGCAAACAATATAAAGAAAATATTAGTATTGTAGAAATAAGGAAAGAGGACAAGAGAGACAAGCCGTTTCAGAACAAATGTCTACAGACTCACTGCCTGATGAAGTTTGTACGTTTTGACTCTAATTCCCAAAAATGGCAAGAGATTTACAGTAGACATTCTGCATCTTATTAATTGAATATGGTGCATAATTTGCCGTTGTGTCTTGGGGATGTTTTTATGTGTTAATTTGTATATTCTGTTAATGAAACAAGGAAAAATATGTAGTTGAAACATATATTTGTGGGAAATTTACATAGCCATTAGAATAGCTTTAGTTTCCTTCAATAGGAAATGCACGTGACTTACCCAAGGGAGAGGTTTATTTCTCTCTCAAATTTTGAGAAGTAGGCCGTCTAGGGCCAATGCGGTGTCCCTAATCACTAGGACTCAGGCTCTGTTTGACTGAACACCGTCCCTCCTCCAGTGTGCCTCTTCATTGTCCTGCATGGGTGCTGTTGTCCAACTGTCTTGGGTCTCAGCCTCCAGGAAGGAGAGGAGCGGAGAAAAACAGGACAAATGGCACATCCTTGGCTTTCTTTTAAGGTTTCTGAAAGTTGCTCTACAGGACTTAAACACTGCGTCTTGTTGGCCACAACTCTGGGCCTTTGGAGCAAGATAGAATATCTTGTGCTCAGCTGAAAGTCTGAGTTGTATTACTACAGAGAAATGGGAGAATGGACATTGGGCTAGTTGAGTAGCCATTTCTGTTTCACCCTGTTTTTATTTATCTGTATCTGTCTCTTTAGCCTTTATTTTGTGTGTACTTGAAGGAAAGGCAACATTTCTAATACTAATTGGAAAAATGGTCCCTTATGCTTTTTTTTTTTTCTTTACCCAAGGTTTTTATGAGAAGACATTATTGGGCTTGGAAGGTTCCTTTGATGCTATGTAACGTTGACATTGCCCACTGTGTTCTGTGGGCTGTGGGGGTGGGTGACAGAAGGGGTAGCTGGACTATCTGGGAGGAGACAAGTCACGGCACCTCCAGGTACACCTCCTTCTGCTCTCGTGAAAGTGAGCACGTCTTGACTGAGCATTGACTCTTGCCCTCCTGGACCATCCTGAGAAATAGTCCCACGTAGGAGTAAAGACTTTTGTATCTTAGGAAAATAAAATTCATTCTTGTTTGTTGTGTCTGAATTGAATTTAGAAAGAGTGGTACCTGTGGCTGGCAAGATTCTGGAGGACAAATACTGCATCCTTGTGAACTGCTTGGCACAGATCCCCTTGCGTAAGGCCCTTAATAAAGGCTTCTAATGGCAGTGATACCATAATGGCAGGGCGAAAACAACGCTTAATTCTTAGTTTTAACTCTACCTACAACTTCATGAATGATTTCATTTAAGAATACATACTGTGTAGTTAAATGCTCGATAATTTATGGGCAGTCGTATTTTTAATAACATTTTGTGCTCTGTAACCTAAAATATATTTTTAAAATACAGACTTTTTTCTTTTTGACTTCCAAGACCTAGAAGTGAAAGAACATGTAACTTAGTTGTTTTTAGTGTTTGAGTATCATTTCAGAATTGTGTAAGGGTTTTGGCCAAAGAAAAACGATGGAAATTTTGCTTTGCACATTTGGTGCTTTCAGCTCACTTGATTTTATAAAGGACTTGATTTTACACATTACAAATTACAGTTCACCCTAGAACAGCAGAAGTTTGAACTGCATGGGTCCACTTACATGTGACTTTTTGTTCATAGTGTACTGTACTATAAATGCATTTCTCTTCTTTATGATTTTCTTAAGAACGTGTTTTTCTCTAGCTTACTGAACTGTGAGAACACAGTATATAATACATACAGAATATGTCTTAACCAACTTTTAAGTTAATGGTCGAGCTCTGTCAGTGGTAGGCTATTAGTAGTTAAGTTTTGAGGAGTCAAAAGGTATACATGGGTTTTTGACTGCATGTGGGTTGGCGCCGCTAATCCCTGTGTTGTTCAAGGATCCGCTATACTTGAAATTACAAATGCATCAGTATTGTAGTCTCAAAGATATAAATCACCTTATTTTGATCAATTTTTGAAGATTGACACAAAACTAATGAAAACTAGTCTTCATCATGTATAAGAGACTTAGCTGAAGTTTTTCATTTTTGATCTTTGAAAATGTTCATGTAGTATAATTGGAAGGGCTTTCTGCACATGTAATTATTGCATTATTGTTATTTTATACTTACAGTTCGTCAGATGAGAACTAAAGTATTAAGTCTTTAGTGCAAAAACTATAAAAAAAGTAAGAAAATTTTTTAGAACTCCTTTGTTCTTTTAACTCAAAGATAATTTCTTGTTTAGGTCTGCTTTCAAAATAGGCATGTCTGTGTATATAGTACATCATACACACCCACTTATTTGTATTCCTATACAGTGTATATTATATAATTGTGCAGATTGTACATATTATGTATTCTGTAATATGTAATATATTATACATTATTATACATATATGCTATGTTTAAACATTCATGCAAACAATATAATTACCCCCCCCCGCCACACACACACACACACACACACACACACACACACACAGAGCCCTTGAAGCTACCATTGTCAAATCATCCTGCTTGGTGGTACATATTTAATATGCTTTTAACACAAAACTAACTTTTAGAGTTTGAATTTATTTTCCACAGATTAATAATTGAAAGTACAGTAAGCAATTTTTAAGCGTCTTTAACAGGCTGTTTTATGCTTTAAAAAATAGTTAAGAAATAGTTTTCAAACCCTTTAAGAAAATATTCTTGACTTCAAAACAAATGAAGTATTTTTAGAGCTTCCATGACCTGTTAAGGAATTCATTTTCCTGGTGTACTGCTAACAATACTTTTACAATGTGTTCTAAAAATATATTAATTAGGGTGTTATAGCCTTTCAAATGAGTTATTATGGGTTTGTATAAACGATAATTTGAAAAAGTTCATGGAAGTCTATCTAGTGTGAAGAACTATGGTTATTGGCTGACAATTAACAATTTGAAATATGTCCAGTTTTACACATTGCTACTTTACAAGAAATTGATACAAAATCATACCAAGAATAGTCCTTTCTTGAGAATTCATTATCTGTAATGGACTTCATTACCCATGATTTGGGGACACGAAAAAGCACTCACTGAGAGAGCTGCGGAGTGCCATGTCGGGTCACAGCAGCCTGGGAACGGCTCTCTGAAGTTGACGAGCGGAGACTTTTGGGTTGGGGGCCGCGGTCTGCTCGCCTTTCCTTATGCCACCCCCGAGCATGGGGTTATAAGCAATAGCCCTGATTTTCCCCTGTGACCTGTATTGTATACGTGGTTTCTAAGTGAATGAGAAGTCTTACTGAGCCTCCTTACCTTTTTAGTCTGAACCGTTTCTAGAAGGAACTTCCCCCCAAGCCTCTGAATGAAGAGCAGCAGTTGCTCTGACAGGAAGCTAGATCTTTCAGGCTCGTCACAGGAGTGCCCTGTACTGCAGTCACAATTCTTTATTATATAAAACTTTGGTTGTGCCCGGTGTGCTCTTGGATTTGTGGAGCATTAATGTTCTTACTCTTTCTGTGGGCCTCTTATATCGTCCTAGTTATTTTAGCTTATTTTTGTTTCATTCCATCTCCTCTCGACACGAACCTCTGTGAATTCTATAAGGTGTTGGAGGTAGCAATGCATCGTGGTTCCTTAGAAGAGGAGGTCAAGTAATGTTCTGGATTTCAAATACTCTATGTGATGATGTTTGTCACGTTTGCAGGCTTTCTGCGGGAACTTACTGAGCCTGTTTCATTAGGAAATAGCCCACGGCCACCTCGGGAGCCATGAATATGTCACCATTCGTGACTCCTAGCTCAGGGCCTGTCATCCCTGGAGTAAGTGGAGTTAGGATCTTGAGTGTGTTACCTGCACGTTGTCTGTGTTGATACTCAACACTCTTCTGACCAGGTTCCCAGCTTTTTTATGTTACATGATCTATTAGCTGCGAATCGTACGAACACCCCATGCTTTCTCTTGCTAGCATATCTGGAGAATTCCTTGTGCATTTCTTCTCCTAGGTCATTATTAAATAAGACCATTTATCTAGCACCTGACACTACAGCTGAAATTACTCTTTGCAGAAAACAAACTCCCTCTTACTCCACCTTTAGCCGGGAACTAAATGTTTTTTTTTTTTCCTTACTCTAAGTGTAATTCATTTTGTATTTTGTTCATTGGTTCGTTTTTGTGGTCATTCTCTTTTTGGTGGAAAAGCCTACTGGGGGGGTGTTTAAAGAACCAAATTAAGTTACAGTTTTAGGCCATTTCTTGTCAACACAGAATTTATCTTTCAAAGTGTTTTAGTAAGATATATTGGCGTTTATGTTTGTAGTATTGTTTTTGCCTAGAAGACAGGCTCAGTTCAGGTAGCACACCCAGTATTGATACAAGGCGGGAGAATACAGTTCTTATGGGTGAATAACTTATTTTTCTACTCTCCTTTCTGGAAAAAAAATTAGTAGTGTAATGTTAAAAATTCTTAAAAGTGTGAGCTTTTTTACACCGCATTTACACTTCTTGGAATTTATTGTAGGAAATAATACCAATCCTAGCCAACATCTCTCTATTGTTTGCTATGTTTTGGGCACTGTTGTAAGCATTTTGTATGTATTAACTTATCTCTGTCTTCATAACCCTGAGAAGGTAGGTACTGTTGTTCCATTTGTTTGGTTACATAATACTTGTTCAGTATCACATAGCTATTGAATGGTGAAGTCAGAATTTTGTTTCACCTCTGTTATATCCAGAGATGTGCATAAAAAAATAAGAGATTAAAAAATTTGAATCTACTTATGTTCCCACAAATAGAAGTTACTCTTAATTAAATAAGAGGGGAATCATATAATTCTGGGAGGGGATTAAAAAATCAAGTTGTAGATGATAACATCCACAATGTTAAACCTGAAAAAGTGGAATACTGTTTTAATAAAAAGAGTATTAATACACATATATTGGAATACAAATATTGTATGAATCAGGAAAAGACTTAACAGAATAGTAATGGTATTGTACCTCTGGATGTTGGGATTAATGACGATTTTATTTGTGTGTGTGTGTTACTCTGTTTTCCAAACTGTTTTTCATTGAGCACATGATTGTATATTTGGAAAAAAAAACTTACTTAAAATTATTTTAATTAGATTAAAAATGCTACGTGTAGTTACGCTTTTATCATCGTGCTAGTTATGTAAGCAAAGGTGCTGGATATCAAGTTACCAGATGTTCTCTGGAGCCCTTCTTGTGGGCGTTACATTTATACCCTACCTGTCTTTTGGCATAGTGATCTTGTAAATGACACGATTTCAGGATTTTGACCATCAAATTCATCATTTCCTTCTGTGTCCCTCTAGAATGTCTGGATATGTGCTATCTGGATCCCCTGATTTATCTATAAGCGGTTTGTCAACTGAGCAAAGAACATCCAGTGCCCTGTTAGGATGACCACCGGGTGGTCAGAATTCCCGCAGCGGTGGGGTATTAATAATAACAAAGCTACACGTACAATTTTTATTACCGAATTTTGCTGTATATTGTGGTGCGGACTGTACCCCCTAACCCTGCCAAAGAAAACTTCCTGCATCATGAGGGGATGTTTTGCCTGAATTTGGAAGTTTTAGTATGAGTTTCTCACTTTATCGCAAAAGCAGTTGAAACAAATAGCCTAGCATATACTATAGTTCTCATAGAATTGGCCTGCTTTGTTTAAAATTCAGTTTGGCTGTGGGAATTGCCACAAGGTTTCCTTAACAAAATCTGAAACATTAACTCTGCTCTTTACCGTTACCACTGTTCACAGTGAGCTGTTGATCTTTTATCTAACCAACTTACTAGCTTTTAAAGAACCATTTATATTTTGGATAGCATGTCTGAAATTGCCTTTTGGCCTGTGCACTTTCTTATTTGACCTGGTGCTACCGTAATAAATGACCACAAACATAGCAGCTTCCAACAACACTTAGGTATTACTTCACAGGTGTGGGAATCAGAATTCTCGGTACAGCGTGGCTCAATGAGTTCCTCTGCCCGGAGTCTCTAAAGCCCAAATCAAGGTGCTGGTGGGGCTAGGTCCCTTTTTTGGAAGCTCTGAAGATGAATCTGCTTCCAAGCAATTTAATTTAAATTGTCTGAATTCATTGCCTTGAGGTTGTAGGGCTGGAGCCATTGGCTTGCTGCCCCCCAGCAGGGGCTGGTCTCAGTCCTTGTGTTTTCTGGGTGGTACTCTCCAGACACAGCAGCTCGAGTCTCCTTCAAGGGAATCTTCCACTTCCCTTGTGCTACCTCTCTGTGCTTTAGGCTCACCCATATCACCCGGGATAATGTCCCCGTCACTCTTTTTGGTTTGCAGAGTAACACATAGGTCTCTGGAGTTAGGGCATGAATGTCTTCTGGGTGCTGCTCTTTTTGACACAGTGGGGCCTGTTTGTTCCCTTAATACATACACATTACTTGTATGTGTTAACCACTGTGGTGTTTGCAGTAACGGGCAGCCAGAAATTAAGAGAATCAGTGCTGACACAGGCGTTGTTAAAAACTGGTGGAGGATTTGTGATAAGCCCTTACGTTGGTATTTTCGGATTTGTAAAGGAAAGTAAAACTGGTAGGGATGGAAAATTAGGAAGGCTTTGTAGAGCAGGAAGAACCTGACCGGGCCCTTCACGTTGTGGGTGTCGATATGCTAAGGATTGAAGAGGTAGAGAAGGTGGGAAAACTTGGTCACCTGAACCAAAACCATGTGGGGAGTGGGCATGATGTTGGAGAGCCACACAATGGAATTTAGGTATGATTGCCTAAATGGGGAGTCCACGGAGTTGTGGAATGAAAAAGTAACCAGAAATTCGTGTAAAAATTCATCTTGCAGCAGTGTGCAGGATGGAGTGAAGGTGGGGAAGGTGGAGTTAGGACCACGTCATCATCTGGCATGGGGTAGCCAACCTCAACCAGAGTCGTCCAGCACCTTCTGACTCTGGTCCTTTTCAATATCCGTGTCATGAGACTTTGAGGATTTTAGAGCAGAAACTTTAAGAGGTGACTTCATTAATGGTGCCTTTGGTTTTCTTGCATACAGTGAATCTCTCCCTCCCTCCCTTCCTCCGTCTCTCTCTCTCTCTCTGTCTCTGTCTCTCTCGGGCTGTGACGTCAGTAAGAGTGATTAACTTTTCTCCTGTGTCAGACTTGGAATGATTCACATACTTTTCCAATAGCCGTCTTTAGAACACATTCAGGATTGAAAGAATTGCTTTTTCTATTTGAATATGAAGAGCTGAAATTCAGAAATCTGAAGTTATTTTATCAAGATCATTCGGCATGTCAGTGTCACATGCAGAAGCACATTTCTGGGCTTTAATTCGGATCCAGTGCCCTCTCTGCAGCTCTTCAGAGATAAGCTGAGTGAATCTTGAGACACACAGTCTAAACTAAGCTGAATAATCTTCCTGCTGAATAAATATGTGTATATACTTACTAGTTTTGAGGAGATAACTTATCTAGGAGGCATACAGTAAATACTTGGAGCTCTTTGGATGCAGGGACTTGAACACCTTCTTGCTCCAGTGCTTGTTATGGGGTTTGGCTCATGGAAGGAGCCTTGAGATGCTTCTTAGATCAGTGGTGGATGATTGGGATCACCTGGGCTGACCTTTGAAAGGCTTCTTATTTCCCACCCTCTAAACAACCAGAGGCTTGCCTGCCAGTTGACAACCTAGGGAGATCCCATCCTGGGGTCACAGCACTCTTTGTAGAACACAATCTTGTTTTAAAATAATCACCTCCCCCCTTTTTTTAATGTCTGTTTTTGAGAGAGAGCACGAGCGGGGGAGGGGCAGCGAGACAGGGAGACAGAGAATCTGAAACAGGCTCCAGGCTCTGAGCCGTCAGCACTGAGCCCGACGCAGGGCTCGAACTCACGGACCATGAGATCATGACCTGAGCCAAAGTCCCACACTTAACTGACTGAGCCACTCCAGTGCCCCAAAATATTTTTTTTAATTAATCCTTATCGAGGAGAGTGGGATTCACAAGATTCACATCAGAGAGTGTAAATAGCCTCTTCTAAGGAGATGTGATTAGTTTGTTAAATTCAAACTAGCATTTTAGATGTGACTTCACTAAAGGTTACAGGCGCTCTTTGGCTCTAAAATTTCATTTCATAGTAAGAGGTCCCTAAGGGCTACTTTGACTTATTTAATTATACCATACAGGACTTGGGTAATAGTTTTATAAAAACCCTCTTCAAGGCAAATTTATAATTTAATACAAAGTGGTAAATTGGTATACCTTTAACATTTGTATCATGAAACAGGTGATGCAGATCAGGATTGAGTAAAGGGAAAAATTTTTAGGGTATCACATTTGAGTTAGAAATGACAATATTTGACTTTACTCATTTGAGGACTTGAAGAGACAAAACAGATGAACATAAGGGAAGGGAAACAAAAATAATATAAAAACAGGGGGACAAAACAGAAGAGACTCTAATTATGGAGAACAGAGGGTTACTGGAGGGCTTGTGGGGGGGGGGGGATGGGCTAAATGGGGAAGGGGCACTAAGGAATCGACTCCTGAAATTACTGTTGCACTAAATGCTAATGAATTTGGATGTAAATTTTAAAAAATAAAATAAAATATGGTTAGGCCCTGCCAGGAGTTATTACGGGATTAGATAACATTAATTGTACCCATTGACCTTTGTTTCTTGGTATCTTAACAATGATATTATTTGGAGGTGGCACTTAGCCCAAAGGATCCTTCCCATTCACCCTTTCAGTAGGAGTGTCCATATGACTATACTTTCTAGTCAATGAGACATAAGCACCTTGTCTGGAAGTTCAAAGATGCTGAAAGGAAGTTGCCTTGGGGGTGGGGGACTGTCTTTTCTTTCTCATTTCTGGTTTCCATGAGAGATGATGTGAATGAATTTCAGAAGCTGCTATGGACCATGATTTGGCCTTAAAAATTAAAGCCATGCACACGAAAACAGAAAGATACAGAATATATGGATCCCTTCATAAACAAGAGGTAACTCATTAGACTCTTAATGCCTACCTTCAGACCGTGTGTATATGTAAGCTTTACTCTAGGACATTTCAAAACTGTAATCAAGTCACTAAAACTAGCCGTCTAATTAAAAAAAAAATACTATTTGTATATTTTTGAGAAAACTTGAAGATGTGAAGTCTCCTGAAAAACAGTACGTGCAGTTGACCTGAACGATGCAATTTTTAATGAGCCAACAAATACTGCAGAAGTGTTTGTAAATCATAAAGTAAACAGCATATTTTCTTCTCAGTTAAGAGACGATTTCTGTATTTGTATAAGTGGTGAGCTGTGCTACTTACTGGATCATGGAGGATGTCCTCTGGGCTGCCACAGGGCTTCTGGTCTACTGGGGGTGAGACACACAGACCCGGGGCATCCATTTCCAATGTGGCCTACTGTGTGCTCAGAATGTGCCCTCAGTACTCAGCACATAGTAGGTATCACTGAGTATCTTTAGGGAGTGCAAGTGACCCTCTTTCTAACTTTGTCTGCTTGGTGAACAGCTCCTAATCTTTTGAGGTTATCTAAGATGTGTAAGTCCTCTAGAGTCTAGTTAGACCTTTCACCACGTTGATCCCTGACTGTGCAGGCAACACAGCACTTACTACCACAGTGGATGGGATGCCCCAGAATGCGTGCAGGGTGGGCAGGCTTCGGGCATCCAGCCTCCCAGAGCAGGAGAAAACCTCATGTCAGAAATGAGAATTAACAAGTATTAGGCAAGTTGTGCCAGTTGTTAACCAGTCAGACTTGTGATATGCAACAGTGTGAAAACTTTTTTTCCTCAAGCCGGAAGATGAAAGCAGCAGAACATTAGACCCCTTTACTCAGACAGGAGTTAGCTGTGCTCCAGTGATGGTACTGTATTTGCCTCCCCACCCGTCTCCCCACTCATCGTATTTTTTGTTTCAGCAGGTGCCTAATAAATGTTCAGGAATACTATGGGGAAAGCATTCTAGTTCAAAGGAAACATTTTTTGTTACTGTGCTTGCTGCTGTTACCGCATTTCTAATATTTTACTTTTCTGCATTCCTCCGTGAGAGTCCACTAACATTTCACTAGCTTTGTCTGGCGATAGGCATGTGAGTTTCTGGAACAAGGCTCATTCACTTGCGCAGCTGAGAGTTACACGATTGCCTTGCATCCCCCTCTTTAGGAAACACGTGCTTCCCTGTTTTGCCGGCTGATGCCCTCCAAATTTCTGTCACCTGTGATTCAATTGTCTACATTAAGGTGAATTTATTTATTCGTTTGTTCATTTGGTACTTACTGAACAACTGGTAGGAGCCAGGACTTATTTTAGGTATGGGGATAAAGCTGTTTTATAATTCAGACATGGCTCTGCCCTTACAGATGGAACAGTGTAATAGAGAAGACAGAGGATTACACCAGTAGTTCGCGTGTGATGTGACAGCACTGCCACAGGGGATGGAGATCTGAGGGGTCAGGAGAAGAGAGAGAAATTTATAATGGAGACCATTTGATATCAGAAAGGTCTATAAAACATGTTTAGTGGAATCCATATGCCAAAGGCAGGATTGTTGATCTCGAAGAAAACTCTTCAGAAGGCTGTCACCAGAAATAGTAAACCTATCAATGTTTATTTAAAAAAGAAAAAAAAAACCCTGTGCTGACAGTGTGGAGGCTGCTTGGGATTCTCTCTCTCCCTCTTGCTCCGCCCCTCCTCTGCTCACACTCGTTCATGCTCTCTCTCTCTCTCTGAAAATAAATAAACCTAAAAAAGAATAAAACAAGAAAACTTAAAAATTCCATATTGCTATCTGTTATGGGTGTATGTTGTCAAAATGAAATCGGATAGACATTTGACTTAATTTTAAAAAGACGAAAAGCAAACATTAATTTTTCTTTCTATGTGTAAAGGAGGAAATCTTATCTGGTAATAATCAGGAAGATGGCTTGCATTTTGGCTACTCAGTGCTTATCAAACTATCTGTGAGGAAGGACTGGCCTTTTCTGTTTTAAAAGTTCTCTCCCATGGCAGACAGATTATCAGTCTTTTGGGACATAATGATCAGTATGTGGCTCACACGCGTGGAACCCAAACTGACATACACCGATGTGTTACCGCCAAGTCAGATGGCCACAGGCTTCCTAAGTGTTCCTCTTCCTTTCTGTTCTGACAGAGGCAGGCTGGCACCGGTGCTGGCTCACATTGGAGCGGCCCTTGTGCAGTGTAACTGGATGATTAATTTTGCCTGTATTCTAACAGATATTTTAAGTCTCTTTGTTCTCATGCTGTCCTCACCCAGCAGTCTTAGGGCTGTGCATTGGTTTTCTACTCACTTGCATGGCACAAAATTTTACTGTGGTTGTGGACTAGGCCCCGCTGACAAACCTGTCTGCTCTGAGTCGGATTCTCATCCCCGGCCCGTGATTGCTCATAGGGATTGAAATCCTGCACTGCGTGGCCTGTGTCTGTGTGGTCAACACATCAGCTTTGTTCCCAGCATTGACTGATTGATTGATTGAATGAATAAATACTGCCTGAGAAGATGACATTTGAGCAAAGACCTGCAGGAAGGAAGGGAGAGAACAGAGTTGGAGATGTGAGGGAAGGACTTTGCAGAAAGAGGGAAGAGCAAACATAGCTCTGAGACATGAGGGCTGAGGTCAGGGTACCACAGTCACGTAGGGCCTTCCAGAACCTTTTAAAGAGCTTGGCTTTTATTTGGAGTCAGTTGGCAAACCATTGGTGAATTTTGAGTAGGGGAGAAGTCACAGGATCCTACTTGCATTTTGGCAAAGTCACTCTGGTTGCCGCGTTGGGACCGGTGTGAAAGGACAAGGCTGGAAGCAGGGGGATAAGTCAGGAGGTGATGTTAATGATCTACACAGAAGATAATACGGTCATTGGACCAGGTGGTAGCAGTAGGAATGGTGGGAGGGGAAGATGTTTGCATCTATTTTTTTTTAATGTTTTTATTTTTGAGAGAGAGAGAGCATGAGCTGGGGAGGGACAGAGAGAGAGGGAGATGCAGAATCTGAAACAGGCTCCAGGCTCTGAGCGGTGAGCACAGAGCCCAGTGCTGGGCTTGAACTTGTGAACTGCGAGATCATGACCTGGGCCGAAGTCAGACCCTTAATGGACTGAGCCACCCAGGCGGCCCTGTTTGCATCTGTTTTTAAAGCCTGTGCCAGCAGGATCTGCTGACAAATTCCACACGGAGCGTGGTTGCCTGGGTGTGCACGTGCCCACATGCAGATGTGCCCCCTCCCAAAAAAAAAAAAGGAGAAAGCAGAGCCAAGGATGAACTCTGTTTTCCACTTGAGAAACTGTCCACTGAAATGGGGAAACTGAGAACAGTGGGTGGACGGGGGGCATGTTCACCGTGAGACGGCTCACACATCCAGGTGGAGTCGTACAAGTGAGAGTTACGCTCTAGAGAGGCCCAGGTTAGGGATGAGATTGAGGGCTCACTGGAGTAGCAAAAGGCTTAAATCCGTGGGAACGGATGAGGTCACTCAGGGAGCACACAAAGATGAGCGGAGAGGTCTTTTGAACTGAAACCTGGACTCTCCAGTATATAGAGATTAGGGTGCTGCGGAGGAAACAAGCAGGGAGACTGGACGGAGCAACCAGAGTGGCAGGAGGAGTGCGGAGGTGGTGTCCTGGGAGCCAGCAGACAAGGGAAGGTGGCTGTACCAGCTGCCGCGGAGTCAGGGGGAGAGGGGAGTGATGGTGCGCTAACACTCGAACATTGGGTTCAGCCACCGGGCTTGATTGGCGACCTTAGAAGAGCAGTTTTGAAGAAGTGATACTGGTGGAAACCTAACTGGAGTGGGTTCAAAAGGCAACGGGAAGAAAGAAATTGGAGATTTCCAAACTGGAGTTGGTTGTAAAGGGCAGTAGAGAAAAGTAGTAGTAGCTGGAGGTGGGAGTGATGAGCTTTCAAGAAAGGCTTTTAAAAATTTTAATGGGAGGGTGCTTGTAGGCTCAGGAGGAAGAATCCAGTGGACAGGGAGAAGTTAATGATAGGGAGAGAGAATAGAATTGCTGGAATTATGTTCTTGGTCCAGTGAGCAAGTACAGGTTTTGGCTGCGGATGGGGCCATGGCCAGTGTGTCTAGAGTCGGGGGCGGGGGTGGTGGGCGGGATGTCCAGGTGTGACGGGGAGGTGGGGAGAGCTGGTGGACTCTGAGCCGTGGCTCCTCTGATTGCTTCTCCTCTCCCAGAAAAACGGGAATGAGGCGGAAATGGGGAGGTTTGAGGAGAGGGTGTCTAATTGTCATCTCGAGGAGTGGGAGAGGGCAAGCAGACAGTGGGGTTGTCAGGCGGTGTCACTGCCCGTTTGGGTTTGTGATCATGAATTTAAAGGGATCCCAGCCGGTGTAGTTGTGTGTCTTTCTCCAAATGTAGTCTGCCACCTGGGAGTAGAAATGGAGTTGACAAATGAAAGAGAGCAGGTTATTCTTGTAAACCAGGGCGGGCATCTCCCCATGGGTTCAAGCCACCAGGAGTGGGTCCTGGGCGTGTCGGGTCATTTCTTCCTGCCTCTGCTCTTCCTTCGTGTAGTGGATTTGTGTTGGACAGCTTGTTCATTCGCACTGAAGAGAAAGCCTCTTTGCTCTGAGTTTGCTTAGATCCCTGTCTGCCTTTTTGTATCTTGTGAGAGCTTGATGGCATAGTGTATTCACTCCCCATGCACACCCTGAGTGTGGCTGGTTGCTGAGAGAGTGGAATTAACTCAGTAGTGTCTCCCAGCACCAGCAACCTGGAAAATGCTTTTTTAGCGGTTAGATGTACTGTCTCCTTCTGATTGCAAAGACCTCTATTCTTGAATTGGGCCAGCATTAATTCTGTCGCCTCTCTCTTCTCTTAAAGTCCCATTTCTGATGAAGGGATGGCTTCTGGAACAGGTGGGATCAACATGGAAGCTGTATTTAGAGTTGGTCTTCCACTCATTTTCCCCCACCTGCCCTGTTACTTCCTGTCTCAGTTGATTTGTAGATGATTTCTTCTCCCTGGAGTTCCTTAACTCCCTATTCTCTGACCAGTAAAAAAACAAAACAAAACAAAAAACCAAAAAACTATCGCATTTAATGTAATGTATTTTTCGTATGCAATTTTGTTCACTTAAATAAAATTCACAATTGATCAAGGACTTCAAATGGGGTTGGGGTACAGATTAATGAGATAATAATATATCCCTGTTCTCAAATAATTCACATTTCAGCCTTTATATGATTTGTTGTTTTTACCATCCAATTTTACATTGTGGGACCTATCACATATTTTTGTTATGATACCAATTTCACTATAACCTGGCAATATGTTGTGTATATTGGAGAAAATTTTTTTTTTTTAATTTTTTTTTTCAACGTTTATTTATTTTGGGGACAGAGAGAGACAGAGCATGAACGGGGGAGGGGCAGAGAGAGAGGGAGACACAGAATCGGAAACAGGCTCCAGGCTCTGAGCCATCAGCCCAGAGCCCGACGCGGGGCTCGAACTCACGGACCGCGAGATCGTGACCTGGCTGAAGTCTGACGCTTAACCGACTGCGCCACCCAGGCGCCCCTGGAGAAAATTTTTAAAGTCACTGTTTGCCCCTATGATTTGATGTAACTTCCATTTAATAATGATTGTTTTTAGATTGAGATCTTATCAGCCTCTTTTACATCGTTTATTTTCCCCATATTCAGTAATGTGACTATACATATTCCATATATATTTGGAAATTTTTTCATTGTCTACAGATAATTATTTGATGGAATTTTTTTATTTTTAGTTGCTGTAGTTTCCTCCATCACTTTGCTCTGGACTGCGGGATGAGATGGTTGCTTTCATTTCTCTTTTTCACCATCATGATTGTATTTCCTGCAGTCCCATTTATTTTTGTCAGGTTTTCCTCCATGCCATCAATCTGTCTCATTTGTGTACTGGTTCTATTTCTTTTTCTTTTTTCCATGGCCCCACGGAGCCATGGATGGTCTTTTATTTTCTTGATTTTCATTCCTGATGCATATGCAAACCATTGGAGTATGCAGTTTTGCATCCTGGGTATGTCTTCCAGACTTAGCTTTATATTACTAGGAAGGTATCTGTCATTTGGGCACCTCTGAAAGTCTTTATTCTTGAGACTTTTCTCTGCTTACCTTTGTTAATGTTCACATGGCAGGTTGTCATTTCAATTGCTATAAATCTATCTTCAGTTTTAGTATTGTGTAATTACATAAATTCTGTTCTTGCTGGCACACCTCGGGTCTGGGGGTCCGTTCTTAATGTTGCTGGTGGTCACTAACTGTTATTTTGCCATTTATAGTGAGCGAATCTACATCTTTAGATGATGATATTTCTCTTTGACAAAAGTTTGTTACGTACACGTTTCTATTAACGTGTCAATTTAGCAAATCTTTATTAAATACCCATAGTGTGAGGTGTGTAAGTAACGGGAATACTGTGGTGAATATGATGCCCCTGGCAGAACCACTTGCCAGTGTAGGGGGCGGACAGTAAGCAGATAAATAGAACCCAGTAGAAAGCTACAAGATGGCGTTAGCCTGTGAAGACAGAACTGAAGACGTGGGGTGTGGTCAGGGAAGGCCTCTTGGGAGAGGTGCCGTCCAAGCAGAGGCCTGATCCATGTGATGGAATGAAGGACAGTGTAGGGAAGGAAGCAGCCGGCGGAGAGGCCTGGAGCAGAGCTCGGGTGGAGAGTCTGAGGGGCGGCGGGAAGGTCAGGGAGCCGGATGGTGGTCAACTAGGGAGCGAGTGGAAGAAGATGAAGTTGGAGATACGGCAGGGGCAAACCAAGGGCCTCCTGGGGCACAAGAAAGAGTGTGGATTTTTTGTCAATGGAGGATTTGTCCTCAAGGCGGAGGATTTTTAGATGGGCAAGGTTGTGAAGTTGTTTGCATTTGTTAAGAAACATAAAACCCCGAAATGCACAGAACCATAAAAACACGCCCTGGATAACCACAATAGACATATGAATCCGGAAATCAGTGTTAATGCAGCATTGTTTCCTGTTCACATTTCAGTGTCCATCCCAACCTCCGCCATCTCCTTTCTGCTCCGGCGTCCACATGTCCCCTCTCCTGGCTGTGTCTCCTGTCTCTTTTCGTCTTCGTCAGTTTCTTGGTCTTCTCCCTGTCTTCACATTGTGGACGCTTGTCAAGAGTTCAGGCCTTTCATTTTCCAGGATGCTCCTCAGCCTGGGTCTGTCCAGGGTTTCCTCTTGTCCACACTCAGGCTGGAATTTTGGCAGAAACCCCACAGAATTGATAGTGTTCTCTTCTTAGCAAGTCTTATCAGGAGACACACCGTGTCTACCTGTTCCACCACTGGCAGTGTCAGCCCTGGTCACCTGGTCACCAGTTTGCCATTTGTAGCTGATCAGTATTTGGGAGAGGATACTGCAAGATGGCGCCAATACTCTGTTCCTCAGCAAATCCTCCCGCCAACGTGAGCACCCACTGATGACTGCCACCTCAATCGGCCATCGTGCTGCGGGGGTGATTTTTTTTAACACCGTCATTCCTTCCACACTTACTAGCAGGCATTCTGTCATAAGGAGGGACTTTTCCTTCCCTTCCATTTCCTTATGTGTTGTATCTGCTACCGCCATTCATTATCTTGGTGCTCAAACTGCCCAGGATTCCGTCAGTGTGAGCCCCTTCAGGCGGGGTCCGGTGCCTTTCTGTCATGCCTCCATCATTGTGAGTGCTTACTTTTTGAACAGGTACATTTTCTAGGCTCATCTTGTTTTTATGGTGGAATCAACCACTCATTCAAGGAGTCTTGGTTCCCTTTTAGTAGAGGATGGAATTTAGAAACCACGTCCTAGGCACTTGGTGTACTTGTTGTGTGTAGGCGTCTAGATTCCTAGGAAGTTATGGCTGCGAGAGATTTGGGGATTCATCATTGTAAAGTCGGAATGAGTGATCTCACTCTTGTGTCTTTCACGAACCATGTTAAGCTGTTTGTGTGTGAGGTGGGGGTAGAACATTGGGTTAATTGATATTGGGCTCTCCGGGTTTGGGGATAGAGGGAGAGGGGAACTAGGGAGTTAGGGGTGCTTGTGAGAGCATGACTGTAGTGATGGACCATGGAATCTAAACTGGGGAGAGGTTGGGGTAGGACATGGACAGAGGAGTGGCCAGTAGAGATGTTCTTTTGGTCTGTGGGCTGGAGATCTCAATGGAAGTCAGGTCTTGTTTGGGGTGCGTCAGCAGGACCTCCTGGTTGCATGGCCCCAGCAGCACAATGTGGTGGCCTCGGTCATTAAGCCGGTGGGCCAGGGACATGGCAGGACAGTTAAGAGTGGGATTTTTGTCAAAGTCTCTAGGGCATAATGATGGAAGGGCGTGACGGAGTTGGGATGAAGAAAAGTTCTTCAGAAATGACAGCAAAGAACTGAGAGATCAGCATGATGGATGGTCCTTCTGTGTGTGTGTTGCATGATGGCAGATACCATGATGGTGTGAGAAAGGCGGTACCTTGGTGCTGCCTGTTCCACCAGTGACAGGAAAGGGTGCCCAGCAGGTAAGTAGCTGGTTTTAGTAAGATGCAGAGAGTGGAATGGTCTGGTAAGCAGAATAATATGAATACATTGCCTTCTTGATGAAGGGACTTTGCAGATGTGATTACATGAAGGTTCTTGTGATGGCGAGGTCGTCTGGGTGTGCCAGAACCATCACCAAGGTGCCTCTGCGAAGGGAGGCAGGAGGTCAGAGGAGACCACGTGATGGCGGCAGTGGAGCAGAGAGACTAGAGAAGCCACAGGCTTTGGAGTTGGGGGAAGGGTCCCTGAACGCAGAAGAGGCATCTGGAAAGGCAGGGACCAGAAAATATGGAGCCCTGTGACAGCTTCATTTTAGCTCACAGAGGCCCATTTTGGATTCTGAGCCCCATGACTTTAATAAATTTGTGTCATTTTAAGCCACCGAGTTTGTGGTGACTTGTTAGAGCAGCAATAGGAGAATAATCCAGGTGACTCAAGGCTAATCCTTCAAATTTGTAGCCAGCTTTGATTGAGGGGAAAGATCTGGAACCAGCTGTGGCATAGGGGGTGTGGGAGAAAAAATGGCTGCCACCTACAGAGGGGGTTCACGGGACAGCCTGGCTTTCGATTAAAGAAGGAAGGGTCGGGGTACCCAGGGAAGAAGGTGAGGGTGTTGTAGGGGTAGGGCCAGTGGTGTCCATGGGGCAGAGTGAGCGGCAGGGTGTGGAAGTCAGGAGAGGGGGAGTTGGAATCCTCTCGCTGCATGGAGAGAATTCTGTGGGGTTAAGAATCTGCATGATGCTAGACAGACTCAGGGGCCAAAAGTCCTTCTTGTGGTCGAAGTTGAAATCAAGGAACAGGAATTTAAGGCAAAATGGGATCGCTCTCGAGAATGGTGGCTGATCTGGTCTCATTCTGATCCCTGTGTTGGACCAGTCTGCTAGGCAATATTGTAGCAGTGGCCACCGTGCCACTCCCCCTCGCCAGGGCTTGGCCGGGCCCCAGCTGGGGTCCTCCCCTTACAGACCGGGAAGGCACTTGAGGGGCTGGAGAGATGCCTGAGGGTATGTCCCCACGCCAGGGTGAAATAGCCTGAGCTCAGCTCATCTCGCCCAGGCGCTCAGGAACTCTGTTACACCTACAGTAGAGAGCACAAGTCCCCTCTGTAACCGTTATCTTCAGCCCCCTCCCCGCCCCGGCTTTAAAAGAAACGTGTGCGCATAGAGATTGTATAAGGAAGAAAGCAAATTATTCACTCATGTAATTAGCATATTTATTTACTCTTCATCTGATGTGGTTTCACACAGTGGACATCACGCTATATATACACTTCTGCGTCCTGCTTTTTTAAACAGAATGTACCTCATAGCCATTTCCCCTTCTTTTTACCATTACTTAGAAGAGCCCTTTAATGTAAAAAAGTAGTATTCCATCGTATAAATCAGTCCTAATTCCACACTGCGTAGCTTCAGATTTCTAAGCTTTGCTTATTATGTGATGAATACCTTTCTGGATAAAATTCTATACTTAAGACTTATTCCTTGGGGTGGAGTTCTAAGAATGTCTTAACTGGATCAAAGAGTAAGAGCTTCTAAGGACTTTTGAAAAGTATTGTTAAATTCTATTCCTCAAACCTAGTGCCAACTTATACTTGCACTAATGATGTGATGTGTATGTAAGTACCCATTATGTACCCAACTCAAATGATGATGAGTTTATTGACATACATTTTAAAATAATTATACAGTACACCACGGAGTCTTAGACATGACCCATTTCAACTTGCCTAAGAGTAGGAATTAGGTGTTTTTGGTACAAGAACTGTTTTTGTGGTATCTCTCACACATGTTCATTACTCTCCTGCTTAAACCCTTCTGAAGAAAGTTGATGAATGTTATGTTTTTTTCAGTGGCTAATTGTATTAAAATTTTAGGCCTTTCCTTGGTGTCTGGGTGGCTCATTCGGTTAAGTGACTGACTCTTGGTTTCGGCTCAGATCGTGATCTCATGCTTTGTGAGTTCGAGCCCCACATTGGGCTCTGTGCTGTCAGTGTAGAGCCTGCTTGGGATTCTCTCTCTCTCTCTCTCTCTCTCTCTCTCTCTCTCTCTCTCTCTCAAAATAAATAAACGTTTTGTTTTAAAGAAACTTTAAAAATTTTAGGCTTTTCCAAGTTACTAAAGGAAATGTCTTTATATCATACTGTGTTTGTGTGATAACCTATAGAAGGTATTTACTTAAACTAGTTCTTAGAATGTCTATTACCCATGAGAGAACTAGAAAAACCAAGCCAGAAAGGAGAAGGAGGGAAGAGAACTTAAAAGATTCACTCCTGTTTTACAGAGAAGTGTATGGATAGAATGAACAGTAGTGGGAAGAGTGAGTGTACTCCTGTTGTTTGTGGTGTTACTGACAGAGTCCTACTTGTTTTCTCTTTCTTTTTTTTTTTTTTCAGAGTTTATTTTGAGAGAGAGGGAGAGCAAGTAGGGGAGGGGCAGAGACCCACGCTGTCAGCGCAGAGCCTGACACGCAGGGCTCGAACTCACGAAGAGTGAGATCACAACTGGGGCTGAAACTGAGTTGGACGCTTAACCAACTGAGCCATCCAGGCACCCACTGCTTATTTTCAAATAGCTCGGTTGGCATATAAGTAACATTGTGTGTTTGAAGACATCGTGTGTTTCGTTGAGTATGGAGTTACATATGTGCATGGCTGAGAAATAAAAATGAAAGCCGCAGTGGCTGAAGTCAGAGCTGGAATACCAGCATTCGTTGAATTCCTGAGGAGTAATACTGGAGAGTCTGTGACGTTACATCTCTCAACAGACTTACGTGAGAACGTTTTTTCCTGAAAGAATTAATTGCTTACCTTATTGTTTCTCTGTGTGTAAGAACATAGACAACTATTCAGAAGGTCATATCTAAATATTACTAAAATTCATTTCTCCATGCAACATCCTTATTGTACCGTTGATCATCCCTGTTAAATTTTCATTGGTTTGGAAATGAAACGGCTGATGTTTGGAATTGTGCTGTTAGAATGTTCTACCAAAATAGCTCTGCTTCATGTACCAGCGAATGAATCATTCATTTAAGAGTCTAACAAGATTTGACTAATGTGAACTCTAGTCTGCATAATGGATCTGTTCCCGACTGTCAGGCCACGGTACTGACCCTCAAACTACGTGGATCTTTTCGGTTGATGTTAAATGACCCTTGAACTATGTGGATCTTTTCAGTTGATGTATAAATGTGGATCTTTTGATAAGTCCATGTTTTCACTTGAATAATTCAGGGGCAAATTTTGGATTGGTTTTAATCTGTGCCCTATATTAGTGCTTAGTGCAAGTCCTCTGTTTAGCCTGAGTTTTGTCTTGAATTGTTGATGATTATTTGACTTTAGTTATTCATGGGTTAGGAGAAATGCGGCAGAAATTTAGTCTTTATTTGAATAATGGATATTTGGAAGGCCAAATTGAGGATAAATTTAACTTGTACTTTTTTAAAATTAAAAAAAAAATTGAATTTTAACTACCTGAAATTTGGGCAGTTAATTTGTCTTTCAGATTTTTTACACCCAAGTTTTCCTAGCCACATTCTTAGTTTAGCCAGAGGGAATGTAGATTGGCTGGAATGTAGCACTGTAGAGGGAATTTATTTGTGTCACTGTTCACATAGTCAAATATAAGTGATCTTAATATATTCATTATTTGGGGGGCACCTGGGTGTCTCAATCGGTTGAGTGACTGACTTCAGCTCAGGTCATGATCTCCCTGTTGGTGAGTTTGAGCCTGGCATCGGACTCTCTGCTGTCACTGCGGAGCCTGCTTTAGATTCTCTGTCCCCCACACCCCCCTCTCTGCACCTCCCCTGCTTGTACACACTCTCTCAAAAATAAACATTGAAAAAAATATATAAATATGTGTGTGTGTGTGTACACACACACACACAGAATCATCCATACTATTTCCTTCCCCATTTGTGTAGATAATTCACTTAATTTCATTACTTATTTTTCTTGCTTCCATCTGGGTACTGACATTTATAGAAGTAATATGTGGGAGACTTTTTTCTTGAAAAAGAAATGATGTTGGTTTACTACTTATGCTTATCTGAACAGTGTAAAGTTTTACACATTAATATTTTAAACATACAAGTAATTCATAGGAAATACTTTGCAGCTCAGGTAAAATAAGCTGAGAAATTAAGGAGCTTTTGTTTTAAACTTGATTCATTTATTTGTACCGAAGTAGCACATTCAGTGACACCCCATTTATCTGGTCATTTTCCAGAATAAGATGGAATTTTCCAGGTAACTGATCATAAATTAGTTTTCCAGGTAACTGAATCTTACACCTTCAAGGACTAAAATCTTCTAAATCTAACTGTTTTTGATGGAAATCTTTATAAAATAAGTTATACAGTTTCTACCTTCTTCTGCACATTTTCTTAATCAGAGGGTACTCAGTGTAATTTAATCTCTTTTTCTGATGACTCAGGACCACTACCTTGACATGAAATAGCTGAGCGTTACGCCTCCTTTTGAATTTTTTTTCCTCCTTGGATTGGTAATAAGCTGTTGTTTCCCTGGCTGTTGTATGTGTCTCTGATAATTCCTCCTGCACCCTTTATGATTTTGCTTTCTGTTCTCCATGGCTTGTGAAACCCAAGTTGTTAGGAATTCCTGTTGATGGAAAAACAGAACCCAGGAGGTTCAGAGTGAGGCCCAGGGAGGCATGTTGCTGTAGTGCCGTTCTCCTCCTCCTGCGTCGGGCATCCACGTTGCCCCAGATTGGTCTGGATAAAGCTCTGTTCTGAAAGCTTGGTAGCTGAGAGGTCACTGACTCACGGTATGCGATGTCCTAGCCGGTACCTTCACCGTTCCCCCACAGGTGAGTAAACAGAACCTTAAGAGAGCATTCGGGGAATCACCCTGGTTTAACAGACCAAGTCATGGCAGTGTTGAGGGTTTGAGACTCAGTCGCCTGTCTCCAAGCCTGGTGCTTTTCCACTGTGACTGAGGTGCTAACTGCAGCTGCTGATCAAGAGCGCGGTCGTCTGTCTTGGTGGATAAAAGACTGTTCTTTCTCGATGGGTCTCTTGTTGTTCACCCTCCTACCTAGACTGGAAAGCCAGAGAATAGTCCTGAAGTTCTCCACAGTCTATGTTCAGTTTTGTCTGGTTTACAACCTAAAGAGTTCTACAAGCTTCCCTCTACATCTCTGTTACATGGTCCTGGTGTAATCCCTTGTCGTCTCTTGCCATTTTTCCTTCTTTGTTCTGTCTGCTCCCTGCCTCTGGAGTCGTCCTCAAAGGCACCATCCACTTGGCAAATGTAAGCACTCAGGAAATGGAGAAAATATGGGGCTGAAGAGGGAGACAGAGATGGGGAGACTGTAACAAACACGGGCACCCGAGGCCTAGAGGATGCATAGCATTTGGTAGAAAAACAAAAACACCCAAATACAGGTGGAAAATAGTCGAATTATGCACGTAGAAGTGTGAAAGGAAATGCTTCTGGTGTTACAGCCAGCCCAAACCATGTGACAAAGATAGAGGATGGCACAGTGAAAATCCCGAATGTGTGGGGCGCCTGGGTGGCGCAGTCGGTTAAGCGTCCGACTTCAGCCAGGTCACGATCTCGCGGTCTGTGAGTTCGAGCCCCGCGTCAGGCTCTGGGCTGATGGCTCAGAGCCTGGAGCCTGTTTCCGATTCTGTGTCTCCTTCTCTCTCTGCCCCTCCCCCGTTCATGCTCTGTCTCTCTCTGTCCCAAAAATAAATAAACGTTGAAAATCCCGAATGTGTATGGTATATAACAGCCAATGCTCTCTGATCACCTCCTTGAAGATTAATGTTGGTGCTGATCAGACTCTGATGAGAATTCCATTTCCAAGTACAGACAGGGCTGAAGGCTGTGAAGTCTACTGCGTAAACTGGAAGTTGAGTAAGAAGACCCACTTGTGGAGATTTACAGAAGCAGAGTTAGTGTGACTTGAAAAGGAGAGGTTAAGGGAGAGCTTGCATGTGACTTCAGCATAGAAGTGGTATTGTTCCGAAGGTGGTGTCAGAATAAATTCTGTATGTTCTCCGGGCAGCAAGGGGTCACATTTTAAGTGCTTTTGTTTTTATCAGTGTAGTGCCTGTACTCTATAAGGGAAGCCAGTCGGCACCGTGAGGTTAGGATGAAAAATAACAGTGCCAGGTCATCTGCTTATCCCGGAATGTGGAAGCTCACGTCCTGGGAGGTCTTTGGTATTCCTTCATTGATAGTTCCTTTCTCCCTTTCTGTCCTTTTGTCTTTTTATTTTATTTTTCAATTTTTTTTCTGATAACCACATTTTTATTTAATATACGTTGTTTACATTTTCCCATTTCACTCCATATTCTTTGACAACAGTTTTCCTTTTGTCTTTTGGAAGTAGGCTTCATGCCCAGCGTGGAGCCTGACACATAGCCCCACACGGGGCTTGAAGTCCAGATCCTGAGGTTGAACCGGAGCTGAGACCCAGAGTCCGCCGTGCTTAACCTTCTGGGCCTCTTAGGCGCCCCTCCCTGTTTGTCTTTTATGTTTTCAGAGCTCAGAGCTCTTGCTAGTTTCTTGTTGGGCTTGCTGGGCCAGTCCTCCTCTTATAACCTGGTTTTCTCTCCTGTTGTCCGTCTCTTTGGCTTCCCCTGTTCGGTGTTTCACAGTGTTTCTTTCTTAGCTCTTGGAGGATATTTTCTTCCTCTTTCTTCATTGCCGCCTCTTGCATCTCTTTTTTAATGGAGGGAAAATCGGGATATAAGTTTCAAGTTTGATTGTAAAGCAACATCGGTATGCACTACAAAGTGGTCACTCTGAAAAGTCTGGTTTTTATCTGTGGCCATACACTTGACCGCCTTCACCCATTTCGTCCCCCTACCCCCCTTACCCTCTAGGAACAGTCAATCTCTTCTCCGTACCTGTGAATTTGTTTTTCTGTTGCTTTGCTTTGTTTTTTTAGAGCCTACATGTATGAGTGAAATCATACGGTATTTTCTCCACCTGACTGACTTTGTTCAGTGTGATACCCTCAAGGCCCATCCACGTTGAGGCACGTCTCCTCATACTACTGCTGGCCACTTGTGGTTGAGAACTCCTCCTAAGTGATACTTGGTTACTGTGACCCTTAATGAGGATAAGATCTTATAATGGGTCATTTTCTACATTCCGAATACTTAGTGTTGAGAAATTATTTCATGTAAAATAATTAAAATGTTTTAAACCAGTGTAAAAGAATAGGCAGGTATCACTAAGCAAGCCCGTCGTTTTCGTAGAAGGGGCAGTGATAGATATTTTCCCCAAACCACTGTTCTAACAGATGCTCAGGGTCTTGTAAAGGGACAAAAATGCATTTAGCCTTATTGTTTAATAAAATGGACCAATTTATTTCAGAACTGTCGAAGCTAATAAAATTAAAAAGTTTGGACATTAATTTTCATTAGTATGATTATGTTAAGTGGGGAAGTTATTATATTGCGTTAAAACTGTGGTGGGCTATGGGGCGCCTGGGTGGCGCAGTCGGTTAAGCGTCCGACTTCAGCCAGGTCACGATCTCGTGGTCCGTGAGTTCGAGCCCCGCGTCGGGCTCTGGGCTGATGGCTCAGAGCCTGGAGCCTGTTTCCGATTCTGTGTCTCCCTCTCTCTCTGCCCCACCCCCGTTCATGCTCTGTCTCTCTCTGTCCCAAAAATAAATAAACGTTGAAAAAAAAAATTTAAAAAAAAAAACAAAAAACTGTGGTGGGCTAGAAGGAGTCCCCTTGTTTATTTGTTTAATTTAATAGTAAAATGTACATTATTATAATTATATACAGGGTTGAAAGGTGCATTTATAAGCTGAAGACTTTCCTTGTTAATTTTAACAACATTTGATTCCCTGATATTCTGTGGCTACTCTGTGGGAAGAAAGCTGGCCTGAGAACTAAGAGGATTGTTTCCAGGTTGAGTTGTACTACACACGTAGCTGTTTAATATTCCCTTATTACATGACAAAATATGTCTATAGAAGTCTTTCGTTTTGAAGTAATACACATATAATTAACTAATGGAAATGATCTCTGTGTGTGTGTGTGTGTGTGTGTGTGTGTGTGTGTGTGTGTGTATGTATGATGATGGGGAAAGCTCAGACATTCTCAAACTGTATAAAATGAAAAATGAACGTCTTCCCTCCCACCCCCCACTGAAAACAAAACAGAGTAACAGCAAACAGAAGTCTACAGTGACAGAGCTCATTGTTGCTAACGTTTCCTGTATGTCTTTGCAGAAAGTTTTCATGCCTGTGTCAGTACATACACATAAATCACAACACATGTACTGTTTAGCACCTTACTTTGTCCCCCTTATGCTTGGAAATGACTTTCTGTAAACATATTGGTGAACTGTTTTCTTCCTTTTTATTTATTTAAATTCAAGTTAGTTAATATACAGTGTAGTCTTGGCTTCAGGAATAGAACCCAGTGACTCATCTCCTTCATATGACACCCAGTGCTCATCCCAGCAGGTGCCGTCCTTGATGCCCCTTGCCCATTTAGCCCCTTCCAACCGGTGCCCCTCCGGCAACCCTCAGTTTGTTCTCTGTATTTAAAGAGTCTCTTATGTTTGCCTTCTTCTCTGTATTTATCTTATTTTTCCTTCCCTTTCCCTGTGTTCCTCTGTTTTGTTTCTTAAATTGCACATATGAATGAAATCAGATATTTGTCTTTCCCTGACTTCGCTAAGCCTAATACCTTATAGTTCCATCCATGTTGTTGCAAATGGTTAAGATTTTTTTTTTTTTGATCACCGAGTGGTATTGCTTTGTATATGTATACCACATCTTCTTTATCCATTTGTCAGTTGATGGACATTTAGGCTCTTCCCCTAATTTGGCTGTTGTTGATAGTGCTATGTGCCCCTTCAAATCAGCATTTGTATCCTTTCAATAGATACTAGTGCGTTTGCTGGGTTGTAGGATAGTTCTATTTTTAATTTTCTGAAGAACCGCCATACTCTATTCCAGATTCGCTGAACCGCTGAACATATTTATTTCTAACTAATATCTGACAGCTATAATTTATACAATTTTTAACAGTTTTTATTATTTAGAGATAGAGCAAGTGCGGGGGAGGGAGGTGGGGCAGGGAGAGAGGGAATCCCAAGCACTAACCGTGCAGATCCTGACTCAGGGCTCAATCTCACGAACCATGATATCATGACCTGAGCTGAAATCAAAAGTCAGACGCTTAACTTGACTGAGCCACCCAGGCACCCCTGATTCACAAATTAATAAGAAATTTAATTTTTAGTTCTTCATTTCTTAATTCTTAGTGTTCCCCCTGCATGTTTGGGTTATGTTAGCAGAATGATTTTTAAAAATCTGTGCAAAGAAAATGTCCGAAAGTAATAAGTAAAGCGAATGTTAACAATGCATATATTGAGTGGTGAATTTGAAGCGAGTTTTTTCCTTTCTTTATGCTTTAAGATACATTTCATATTTTTAAGAATTGACATTGTATTGTGGAAATCCATTTTAATAAAAAGTACTGTGCTATTATGAAGTAATTACCAATCAGCTGTTGTTTAGTTGAATTATAAAACCATATTCTTGATTGACTATTAAATCACACCTCATGAAAAATACTGTTTTTTCCCAGTCTCTTTATTTTTTAATTGAAATATAATTTATGTATAATTAAAACAGAGATTTTTACAGTACCCTTTGATGAGTGTTTTTACCCACTGTACTTAAGATACAGAACATTCCAATAATCCGTAAAAGTCCCTCAAATCCTTTTTAAATAAACGCCTCCCTTCCACCCAGGCCACTGCTAACCTGATACTGATGATATGCACTCATTTTTTTCTGTTTGGAGCATCATATGGATGGGACTGCACTCTGGGTACTCTTTTCTGTCTGTTTCATTCAACAGCATATCAGTATTTATGTGTCTTCGTCACTACTTTAAAAACGCTTTCTATTCATCTTCATGTTTAAATAACTGGACCAGTGGTGTGGCCAGGAGGTGCCAGAACCAGAGGTGGTCTGAGGTCTCTGTGAGCCGGAGCTCTTTCGCTGACTCTGTACCTGTAGCTTTCCTAGCGCTTCTGATCGGGAACAAGGTCGGAGAGCCTCCGCTTGTGAATGACGTACCTTGAATGTGATGCTGAGGAACTCGGTGGTGAGGAGTTCTCCACAACAGCATGGTGATTGATGCTTTGGGATTGAAAAGTGCAACAGACTGCAAGTTTGTTACCAGAAACAGACCAATTCCCTGTTTCCTGTAGCAAGTATTCATTAAGTCGCTACTGTGAATCAGACACTGAGCCATTTGCTGCCGGAGCTCTGGCTGTGGGGTGGTCTGACTGGACCTTTGAGTCAGGGAACTTGGTTTGAGATGTTGTCATTTTTAAGTGTTCCTCCCTTGAGCAGGCCAGTTTCCCTGAAGAAGATTCTATCTCTGCCCTGTCTACAGGGTGGAACCTGGGCTTCCAGCATCCAAGAGCTTGAGTTGGGGTATGTTGGCATAAGTTCAGAGAGTCTCCCTCTTTCCAGGAAGGTATCCAGACGCTGCTCGTCCAGAGTTAGTTCTCTGAGTCCAGGTGCCCTTGTGTTGTCCTCTCTTAGTGCTCGCCCTGCTGGCAGAGGGCAGGCACTGGTTGTGCACAGGGGAGAAGGACATCCAGGCGCGGGGGCGTGGGGGGGCAGTTTAAGAGCCTCTCAGGTTCTGCTCCTTACTTCCTCCTTTTCCTTCCTTCCTCGGGTAGGTCAGGCCCCCCGAGAACCTCTGGGGATCTTACACTAGTTTCCCCTTTGCTAATTTTGGATTCAGGTGTAGCGTTTTCTACCATTCCGTCTTGTTCTCTGCTGTGTTCCCTTCACCTTTAATTGAAAATCCTTTCCCGGTTGTTCCAGTGACGTTTCAGAAGAGAAGTAAACACACACTTCCATTCTCTTGTCTTCATGTTGGAAGTCCTGTTTGTTAGTTTGTTAAATTGTCCTAGGAATAGAGGTCTCTTTGTTAATTTTGTCTCTTAATGCCGAGATCAGTTCATAAGTGGTGAATTTCCGTATTTCTGAAGATCCGTGTAATTTTGACTCCAAGCATCTTCCTGTTACCCTGTCAGCAACGTATCCTTCTTCACTCTTAAGGCGCATCCCCCTTACCTGGGAAGGAAGGTGGTGCCAGATTGTGAAGTACCTTGGGTGTCACCAAGGTACCTTTCATGTGGGAATTGATTAGGTCCCCAAGCTCCCCTCGTATCTGCCAGCCCAGGGTTTCCTGTGGTGGTTTTGGGACCTAGGAGTTTAAGACACTCCTCACCCCACAATGGCATGAAGTTCGAGTGAGGGCCTAAATAATTTAGGGGAAATTTAGGAGAAATTGAGAGGGAATTGTTATGGTAGTTGGATAATGTTTTAAGGAACCAGAGAGGAAAAAAGAAACCCCAAAGCCCAAACACATGTGTACTGCTGTCACGACTTTATGGTTGCAGGCGCCGGGATGCACAGGGGTCTCTCCGAGGGGTCTCCTCTTGCTGCCCTCCTTTTCCTGTTTTTGTCCATTCTCCCCATTTGGCATCATCTCCCTTCTGCCTTTTCAACCCGGTCACTAACTGGCGTGGCTCAGCTATTAAGAAATGGCTTCTGGTTTTGTTGTTTCTGTGTTGAAAACTCCCGCCACCGTTAGGGGAAGAAGGTGACCCACGGGAGAGGTTTTCCACTCGTTCCCTCCTCTTCACTCATGGCACCTAGTTCCCAGGCTGCTTAGTTTTCTTTCCACGGGTAGGGCTTGTTGGGGAGCCGGTAGCTAGGGCATTCTCCTCGACACTGGAGCATGGCCGTAGAGACCACCGAGTTGGTGCTTTGTGTTTAGCATTTCCTTCAGAGACTTGGTATATGCCTGGCGCGAACACTGTTTGTTCTCATATCACTGTTAAATCCCATATTTCTATGAGATTTACTGGGAAAGTGACAGAGGAGCCATGGGTCCTTGCCTTGCCACCTGCAGGGCCCAGGAGGGAGCTTCTGGCAGGAGTTTTAAGCCGGACAGGCTGAGTTTTTGCTGGCATCAGAGTGTCCATGTGAGAGGTCCTTGTGGTCTGGAGACTGGTGGGTTGGAGCTCAGCAGAGACGGAGTACTTGCCTGGCCCCCTGCCCTGAATTGCAGGCTCTTCGGGAGCAGCACCACATCTCATTTGTCTTTGCCACTCATATGTCACAAGTGGCACAATCATGGAATGTATGGGTGCTCAATAAACAATTACAGACTGATTAAATGAGGCACTTACCACCATGGTGATCATCCACACCGAGGTGAGTCATGGGCATGAGCGAGGCTATAGAAATTACTGGGTACATCGCCATGGCCAGGCTTGTCAGCTCAGGGCATGTGGGATCCACACAAATGAGTGAAGAGTGCCCACTTTAGGGTGGCAAGCTGCTTCTGGCGCGTGGCTCAGCGTCAGGATAGACCGGGCTGGCCCGAGAGCGCAAACCTTATCTGATGGGGCAGCTGCTGTCCAGCCACAGCCAGTAGACCCGGTGACAGAGCCCCCAGTTGTTCAGATTTAAGCAAAACTCTAAACGGTAATGTGAAATATCCTGATTTTAAAATTCACATTTGTAGTACTTGGAGGAAACAGTAAAACATGCGTGGGTCAGATTTGGGGCAGTCCTTCGCATTGTGGCTTCTCGAAAACCAAACAGGAGGAGGACCGGACTGGTGGGAACCTTCATATGAGGGGCAGTTGGGAGAAAGAGTCCCTTCACAGGCTTGACAAAGAGCAATTAAAGAGCTAGAGGGGAGCAGTAAACTTGAATCAAAAGGAGGAAAGACTTTCAGGAAATCTGGGGAAGGATGATGGAGATGTGCTCTGATGTATGTGTGGTGTGGAGACATCACATAATCAGAGAACACAGTGAATCCGTTGTGAATACAGAGAGAATTCATTATTAGCATTAAGCGCTGGTTCTGGCCTGGCCTAAATACCCAGGCCTAGACCGTGACTTAGACATCAATGGAATCAAACTTATTTTTAAAGTTATTTCCTTAAAGCTTTGGCAAAAAAGGACCCAAGTTCATATAAATTAATTTGACATTTGAAAACCATTATTCATGCATCTGTAACATAATACCTTAAAGGCATATTTAAAATATTTCAAGGAATTTACATGAAAGTGTCAAGGAAACCACTCTTTTTATATCTTCACCATGAAAGGATGGGCCTTCATCTGGTCTGTCTGGTGAGAATTATGACAGGAGATCCTAATCCAGGAGGTTTTATTTTATTGGAGGGAAGCCCAGTTAAAGTCCCAGTATTAATTTTCTGTCATGTTATCTACCAAAGAACACATTTCCGAAATCTCTCAAACATTTGGCACAATTATTTCTATTTGCTAAACTTGATCAATGTTTTTCAAGTGACATATGCTTTTCAAGGCAAAAGTGAACAAGGTATATCCTTGAGTATAAAGCATATATCCTATCTCATATATTGGACTAATAAAAGAGATTTTCGTTTTTATTTGTTTAAGTAAAAAGTTTATAATTGTAAATTAATCATTGCTTCGTGCAAGTTAGAAATTGTCTGGTTGGACAAACAAAACCCATTTGCCAAGTTCCTTCCATGTGCTTTCCTATGCCCAAGGCTGCGTGGGTGTTCCTTACGTGTACTTTGGTACTCTCAAAGCTACATAGGTTGATTCACTGTTATCATTGTGTTGCAGTAGGTATTAGTGGGTATAATCTATACCACATGCTGGTCATTCTGTGCCTCCCTGTCTTTTCTCATGTGTCTTCCTTGGCCCAGGAACGTCCCACCTACTCCCAGTCCCTTTTGCTTCTAATCTTTCTGGTGAACTCCTCCTTACTCCTCAAGGATACTTGGAAATGTCAGTACTGCTAGAATTCTCCTTAACACCCCCTTATTGTTATTCCTATAACCCTTGGTATGAGCCCTGGATAAAGGGAGCACTTACCAAATAACATTTTTGGTTTGGTTTTTTTTTTTTTTCGGTAAGACTGCCAGCCTCCTTAAGTGTGTGTCATTAATTTTTGCATTGCGGCATGTATCTGACATAGGGGAGCTTTTCAACAAAAGATTGTTGACATAGATTGGATCTGTTCATTAGGACAGACAGACACCACTCTAGTGTGAGACTCAGGAAAATAAACTATTAACCCAATGTGTTATTAGCCATTTAGGTTAACAGTCTGATGAACTAAATGTCCTTATATTGTTACTATATCATTCAAACAAAGGAATAAAAAATAATCTTCAGGGGAAGAAGGGCTAGGTAGATACTTAAGCCTTCATAAACTAAAAATCCAACACTAACTTATAGTTTGAGATACATTTCACATTGATTTAAAAACTTAATTGATGGGTAAGTAGTCAGGGACAATGCCAGCCTCGAGAAATTTCTTTCAGAGTGAGAGTTTTTTAAAATAATCTGTGATAAATTTCTATTACGTCAAAGCCTGATATTATATAGTTTACACCTTCCTTGAGTAAAACCATCATGCAGAAATCTACTGACTGTGGAAGTCTCACAGAAAACAACTTAGATCGTTACTTTTCTCCCAAGAAGAATGTTGAAAGGGTGATCGAGTATATCACACAGATCCTGTTCACCCTCTGCTTTGTAGAGATCATGAGTATGGCCCTACTTTGTGCAGGCCTGTGTGTCCAGCACGGCCCTTGCTCCTGTTCCAGGGCAGAGCACTGGGTCTGTAGGAGAGAAGGACTCAGTGCATAGGGACTGTGATGGGAAACACTTAAGGCTTAAGTATGCCCAGTTCATGCTGCCAGGCCTGGCATATGGTAGGTTGGCATTTCACGAGTATCTTTGCTCCATTGCTTTATTAAAGCTGCACTGATACTGTAGTCAATACAACTATCAAAAACTTTAAAATAGAAGCTATTTTCATCTATAAAAACACCTTGCGGTAGCTTTCAGCTGTGTGATATTATTGTTTCTCTTTAAACCTCTCTTGGAAGGTATGTGGTAGGCTTGGTGGGTTTTTGTTGTTGTTGTTTTATTACTGAAGTGTAGTTGACATACAATGTTATGTTAGTTATCAACAACATGTTGATTTGACATTTCTGTACATTAATGCTCACCATGATAAGTGTAGTCACAATCTGTCGCCTTACAGCATGATTACAGTCTCATTGACTATGTTCCTTATGCTGTACGTTTCATACCCGTGACTCAGTTGTTTTATACTGGAAGTTTGTACCTCTCCATCCCTGTTCCCTGTTTCACTCATTGCCTTCTCTCCCGGCAATCACCGGTTGGTTTGCTGTATTTAAGAGGCTCTTTTATTCTGTGTTTGCCAGAAGTACCTTCAGAGAAGGCGTAGAGCTCTAACAGGGGCCTTTTTAAAGAGTAAATGGAGAAATGAGAAAAAAACATCAAAAACAAAGGAAGACTTCTAGGAAGGAAAGTGAAAGGATTTATCCTTGCACCAGAAACTCCCCTCGAACAGGGACCAGAAATAAGGGGAGGGCCAGCATCCTCCAACCCTTCAGTGCTTGTCGTCTTCTCTGGGGCCTGGAGCCTCCTTTGGGGCAGATCAGCCCGGGTGAGTTTGTATTTGTTGTTGCTCTTTTCATCCTCAGGTCTGGGACAAGCTTGGAAGTCATGTCCTATTTGTATTTCAAGTGTCCTGCCAACATGTGTTGAGCTGTGTCTCCAAGGTAACTGAGGTTATTCCTCGTTTTAATTTAATTTTTAAAAATTGAGAAAGTAATGTTTCTACCCCTAGCAAGAAAAATGGAGATCTCACCTAGAGGGGTTGTCACTGAGGGGGCATTTGTGATAGGTTTTGGCGTTTTGAAGAAGTAGGTCCCCTTCTCCTCGGCCTCCCTGGTTTTCTCTAAGCGTTTAATTTCTGTTTTATGAAGTCATTATCTGTTGTGGTTGCGAAGGTAAAGCCACAAGGCCAGACCCCCGCCCTATTGGGCAGCCATCCTGACAAGGCAGGATGGGCTGGGCAGGTCAGGCAGGTGGTGACCTCCCCTTCCCATGGTCTGCACTTGAGGAGCAGTATCCTTTCAGGAGCCACATCTAGTAGCAGATAATCCAGAGGGCACATAGCCGCACAAAGGCAGGTCGGGAGATCCGTAAGACGGCCATTCGCTTATTCTGGGAGAAACTTTGAAATGTCCTTCAGTATGTTTCTCAGGCTGTTTTATGTATGCTTACAGACATGGGCGGGAATTAATAAGAACTTCATTTTTATAATGCATTTCAAGTCCTATTGATGTACATATGGTTTGTATTTCATTTTTGGATTATTCTGTACAAAAAGATCGTCTTTCAGAGCATTTGATGAATGTTAGCTTTTAAATTACTTCAGAATATTCATTTATTGGTTACTGGACAGTAAAATCACCAGTAGCAGCATGAGTTTTATAAACTTTTTGTTTTTACCATCAAGAAGGACTTTATTTTTGAGAAATGATCACTCCTTTATTCACAGATTGTTACTGCCAAGTGTCTGTGCTCCTTTCAACTTGTTTCATTCTTTCCTCAACCATAACAATTGTATAGTTTTTGTATTTGAATTATTTTGCTCATAAATAATGTTATTCTTGGCTAAAGGCTTTTCTCTTTTAGTAAATGCTTTTGACTATCTGGCCTTTATAGCATCGATTTCATTTTTAAATGCCTACGGAGACATGTTTGACTGCTTATAAATTTTCTGGTACAGTTCTGTAAGAATTCCTCACTTCCAAGGACCATATGTATCCGTTTTGGTTTCCAACACTTTGTAACTGCCAGAATAATTTAAAACACGGGTTTTTGTTTGTTTGTTTGTTTTTTCCTTTGCAACTTAATGCAGAGCATTTTGTCAGCTGAGGCAGGGTAGGAAGTGGCACGGATGAAGCAGCATTCCACCTGTAGCACCTTCCAGAGCGGGGTGTCCCGAGACCGCTGCCTGGGAGTGTGAGTTGTTAAAATTCATCTGTTTCATGCTTAGGCCACGCATCCATTGTGGGTGGGCAAGGGGGTTTCTGCTCAGTGCCGTCCGTCCTGGGCTGATGGAGGAGCTACCGCGTCAAATGCTGCTGATACCTGTCTGGGAGGAGGGGGGTGCAGCAGGTGTGTGGCTCCCGGGCCCCTAGGCTTCTGCCCCAGGGTGAGCCCTGTGGTTTTGCGTGCGTTTCATTGGCTGACGCGAGGTGACGTCACTTCCTGAGCAGGCGGGAAGCGCAGTTCCACTAAGGAGGCCCCAAATGTTCTGTGGGCAGCAGGATTGCACCACACATCCGTAAGTGCGGTTGTTTGTTTGTTTGCTTGTTTGCTTGTTTGTTTGCTAGAGATGTTTCCGCATTGTGCAGAATGAGAACAGCCACTGGTGTCAAAGCTGTTGGGAGGGGGAACAACTTAAACAGCAGAGAATTAATGAAGGGATTTGAAGCAAGTAGCCGGGCACCAAGTAAACAGTTGGGTGGAATTGCCAGATGGCCTAGTGGTAAGGATCAATTTTAGCCGAACTCGCCTGAGGATCTGGGGGAAGAAAAGGTGGACGTGGGCGGATGCCAGCAAGGTGGGGCTTCCTCATGGCTGTTGCCTGCTGGAACTCTCCTTGAGTCCTCTTCCTTCAAGGCTTAATTCAAATATTAGTGAATTGGCCGTGGTTTTTTTCCCATTCAAATGTGAACTCCTCAAGGACGAGGGGTCACTTTCGTGTCCTGTGTGCCTAGCACATACTCACAAGCGCCACCTGGTTATTCGGTGAGTGAGGTAGAGCCAGCCTGCGGCCCTGTCCCCCCAGTGCCTGGGGCTGCAGCCCCTTTGCTGACGCAACATTTCACAAGCTGGCGGCAGGGGGGGGGGGTGTTGCTGGGTGCAGGGGGCAGCTGAAGCAAGATGGCATTTCTGAGCCCCCCGCCTGTGCCCTGCTCATTTTGGTGGGGCCGGTGCAAGCAGGAGTGGCCGTGACTAGTGCTGGAGAGCTGAGGAGCTCTTTGTGCTAATTTGTACTTGGTAAGGGTTTTCTGTTCTGTATGTTTTTGTTTCGTTCTTTCCACCACTGAGTGTACCAGGATGAGGGAAACCTAAATTAGCATGATCTAGTTATTTAAAGAATTTAACAATTCTTGGTCGAGTCTTAACATATTTTTGTTCTTATGAAATTGCTGAACATAATTAGACAAACACTTTAACCTCAATCTTTGCAGCGTAAAACAGTGGTTCTCCCAACCGGAGAGTGTGTCAGAGTTGCCTGGAGCCTGGAGCGTTTGCCAAAACCCAGATTGAGGGATCCCGCTTCCAGAGCCTGGTCAGCAGGTCTGGGTGGGGACTGAGAATCCACATATCCAAGTTCTCAGAAGGTGGGAGACTGCTGCCCCGGGGGACCACACTTGCACCAGCAGTGGTGTCAGGAAAGGCTCTGGAAATGAGATAAAAATGTATGTGTTTACAGCTCCATAATGCTACCAATAAATATTTGACTTTATGTAAGTTACTCAACCCCCCTAGTCCTCTGTTTCTTTCCTGTGGAAAATGAAGGTCATGACTGTTGGAGCTCACATAGCATCAGTTGAGATGGTGTACGAGAACCATGGAAAAAAAAGAGTAAGGCTCTGTAAATGCATTGTCTTATGATATCCTGTGTATTAGCCATGAATGGTTACTTTGTATTCACGTGTATTCAGGGTGCTGTGCAAGGGAGTGGAGGGCAGCATATGAAAAGGGAAAGAACAGCAAAAGTGTGGCGAAGGCCCAACACCAAATATGTGAAGGGGACATGAAGAATTCAGGGAAGGAAAGGTAGCAGTGGGCTGCTCGGTGGCCTTTGCCCAAAATGTACTGTGTAAAGACCATCATTTCACAAAAGCCCCTGGTTCTTCTGTGTTGTAGAACTGTCTAATTGCAGAGGTGGTGTCCTGAAACCTAGAAGTCTGTCATGTGAGTGCGTTTTGACTAAAGTCTTTCCTTATGTGGACTCATTCTTAGCTTACTTACCTTAGGGTTTTGTAAAATAAAAATATAAAATTACTCATTTTGCCAGCATTTAAAACTCATGATCTCAGCAAGATAGACTTGTAAATCCAAATATCAGAAAGATATAAAAGGTCATTTTCTTAGTCCTTATAGGCTACTATAGACCATATTATTGTCTATAAAGAACAGACATTTACTTATCTATCACAGTTCTGGAGGCTGGGAAGTCCAAGATCAAAGCACTGGCAGATTTGGTGTCTGGTGAGGGTCCCTTTCTGGTTGAGGGACAGTCATCTTTTTACTGTGACCTCACAAGGTGAAAGGGGCAAGGGAGTTCTCGGGTGGGCCTTCCCTCTTATGACCTAACCACCCTCCGAAGCCCCAACCTCCTAGAACTATCACGCTGGGGAGTAGTTTTCAATATATGAATTTGGGGGGGTGGCTCCTTCTGATCGAACCAAATGAGTTGAGGAGAATCTCTGAGTGTCTTGATTTAAAAATATAGTGTATATAGAGTTGCTGGTTGACCAGCACTGACTGTTTTCTTCTAAGGCACATGACCTTGTTTGTTCGTAGAGTTTTAGATATTTTTATTACAGTTTAATCCTAAGGTTTTAAAGTTATACTTAGTAGTAGGTTTAGAAATTAATATTGAATGCTAAATATTAATATTTTTATTATGCTTTAAGTGATTTAATAGCTCACTATTTAAGATAATAGAGATCCAAGTATATATGAAGATCTGATGTATGATAATGCTGACAAAAATCACTTAAAAGATGGTTTATTTAATAAGTATCATGGGTATACCTGCCCATTCTTCTGGAGGAAAATAGTTTTAGGCACCTTTTTTACCCTATGTACAAGAATTAATTTCAGATAAATTATCATGCTAAACATTGTAAATACACAAATTGTAAAAACAGGATTCGAGTTGAGATGTGACTTGCTCCAAAGCCACGTGGTACATTTTAAGTGTTGATAGATGTCATTGTGTTATGTTTCCTAAAGGAGTAACGTTTCTGTTGCTCAATATTTGATTGTTCTGGGGTATTTTTTGGTCATTATAAATAATGCTGTGATGAACATCCTCATATGTAAATTGGCAAGTGGATGCATGAGTATTTTCTTAGAACAAATTCTTAGAAGGAAATAACTGAGTTAAAGGCTATTTTTAAGGCTTTTCAAATGCATTTTGAAATTGCTTTTCAGAAAGGCTGTGTGTGTGGATGTAATGATTTTATTGTGCTGCATTCAGTATCTCACTATTTTTCTGTTAAAGATAGATCATTGTTATAGAGAAGTATTGCACTCAAGTTTCTGATGAACTTAGGACTTCATGTGAAATCTGGAGTTAATATTTTTTATCCATTTTATCATCTGTTACAACTTAACATGTTAATAAGCTCATAAAGAAAATATCACTTCTTTGATCCCAAATGTCTCCTTCTCTAGCATTATTCAGAGGGTTCTGTTAAGATCCAGTCCCAAGAGACAGCAGCTGTAGGGTTCTCCTTTCCAGCATATCCACATACCAACAGTGCTGTGCTCAGAAGCCCCTCCACTCTTACAGTCTCGGAATTACATCTCTTGGCAGAGAGAGCTTGCTGTGAACATGGTTTCTGTCGCTCTCCATTATCTGTTCAATGGAAGTACATTATATTTCCAAGCTGTATTAAAAACGTGTCCTATCTTAAGACTTACTCCTTTTTTTTGTTATCTTTCATGTGTACAGTTCTTTTTGATAGAATCTAGAATTTACTGGGTTAATTCCGAAGGCCATGAACTGTGCTTTCTATGAATTCTAGTCTTCCTGTGAGGATGCATTCTCTTTGTGGAAGCCACCACAGGGTTGGTACAGCATTCTTTATTTTTCTTGCACATACCTTTTGTGCCTTCATCTGCAACCAACAAGAGGCAGAGTTGAAATAATGACGTCTCACGAATTGTTTGATGTACATAGAGTACCTTGTGAGTTGCCATTTTACTTAAAATTTTTAAATAATATATCGTGCTAAATATTATCCCTTGTGCCTAAGGAAAATGAAAGAAAGTTCTTTCCAGAGCAGAGGGTTTTATGTCCTACAGTATTCCGTGTGAAATAGGGTGGAGATGTGTTATCAATCACAGTGCACTCCAGACTGAATTTAGAGCGTCTACATCTTGAGATCAGAGTTACCTAGGTCCTGTGCAATGGGGGTTTTGGTTTTGTTTTACTTTTTAGCACAGACTTAGACTACTGTGCCGTGAGGTGAAAAGTACAGGCGTTGTGTAAGTTGGACATGAACAATAACGTTGTCGTTCTTTGTGTAGACAGTTTTATTAATGCACATAAAGGCACCGTTTTTTACTATTGCCCTTCTATTCACTGTAAACTAATTAATATGCAAACAGAGCCTGGAATCATGACTTCTTTTTCTTTGCATAGATAGCCTAGTTTAAATTTAGCCAGAATGGAAAAAATCCTATTTCCGTGCATGTGACACTAAAATAAAACAATGCAGCTCCATTTGCAGTCTCCCGAAATGTGCATCTAAAAATATATATTTAGATATGTTACATAAAAAACATAATATTTGTTAAATGTCAGCACAACTATCACAATTATGAAGATATTTGTGAAGTCAATGTGAATTTTTAGCTTTACCTACAAATATATATACATGCATACATGTATTTCTCAGTAGATTTATGGATATATGTATCTCAGTATATATGAACATATATTGAGATAACACAGATTACCAGTGATTTATTAGGAAATTTGCAAATTTTAGGTATCTTGTGATGTTTAAATGAACCAATAATATTTCAGTGCCTGAAACTTTTAAACCTTTACATTTTATTTCTTCCCTTCAGATGAATTAGTATACTCAAAATCAACACGTACGGCAATGTAAAAATTACGTAGGTATTGCGCGTGTTACCAGGGATTGGTTTAGAGCAGTCCCTTTGGACCAGTTGGTTATAGCACAGATCTCACATGCCTTCCACCCCCAAAACCTGTCCTTGTTATTGCTGGATACTTACTGTTATCCCTTCTTTGATTTTATTGGAATTGTGTTAATTAGAGTATCTTTGCCCATCTCTGATGCAATAGTTCTGTTTTCCTCCATCCTTATACTTGATAGAAGGCTACTAAAGGTGAACTTTGAGAACACGTAGAACAAGTCAGGATTCTCTTGTACTGATTATATCCATTCAACAGGTGTGTCCAGGAACTTTTCGCATGCTTTGTGTGATATTATTACTATGACAAGTGATGGTTTAGGAAAGAACAGACATCTTGCGAGAGCTCTTGTCATATTTCCTTCTGTTTTCACGTTTTGATATTTCTAGGAGGTGTTTTATTCTGGAAAAGATGAGCTTCTTATAATTTTATGTTTTGCAGTATTGCTCAGGTGCCTAGTTGAAATGAACATATTGGCTTATTTTGAACCTTCATTCATCATCCATGATTGTTAAAAGAGGTAACAATCATCCATGATTGTTAAAAAAAAAAAATTGTACAAGTGTTGGATAAACTCAACCAGCTTTTAGTAAGTTTATTTTAGCAAGGTAGGGGAATGAACCACCGATTTAATGGCCCCACCTACTTTTAAGTCATGCAAACTAAATTTCCTTTTTTTGCTTTAACATCTCTTTGCTTTTTGATCTTTAGTGTTTTATTTATTGGTAGCATTTGTTTGCCAGGAATAGATGTTTTTAATAGTTACAACCCCTCCAAAAAAAAAGCACATCTGTGTTCATAATGCAATATTTATTAATATAGATCATATTACTTTACTATATCAGTACCTGATGGGTACGTGAATTATTTAAAATGAGCATCTGTGCACTATTTTATGATATTTGAAATAAAATGAATTTTTAATATTCATATGTAATACAATCTGCCAAGAGTATCCTGGTAAAAGTTTTCAAATCCAAATAGTAAGTCAGCTGCAGTGTTTCTCCCTCACTTTATAGGTCAAGCAAGCCTAAAGTTGGACACAACCTTCAGTGAAATTTTTTTGCTTCAAAAATGGGATAATTATGTATATATTTATACATCATTATGCTAATAATTTTCGAGTCAGTTTAACTTCCAGCTTGCTTGCATGCCTCTTCTGTCCTTTTTTCTGGAATTAATGCTATCCAAAAATAAAGCCAGAAACATCAATTTAGCCGACCTCACTTTCTCCCTAAATTTAGAAGTTTTATATAACACAAACTTTCTTTAAAAGTTTTCTTAAAGAAAAATTTGCTCAACGGAATTATTTAAACCTGGAAATTGTGAATCTTTTTATCAATCTTTAAAAAACTCTTAATCTTTGGGAGACTGTGTGGGTCTGTTAAGCATCCTACTTGCACTCAGGTTATGACTTCATGGTTCGTGAGTTCGAGCCCCACGTCGGGCTCTGTGCCTATAGCTAGGAACCTGGAGCCTGCTTCAGATTCTGTGTCTCCCTCTGTCTCTGCCCCTCCCCTGCTTGCTTGCTTGCACGCATGTGCGCGCGCTCTCTCTCTCTCTCTCTCTCTCTCTCTCTCTCTCTCTCTCTCTCAAAAATAATAAAACATTACAAAAGAACACAAAACCTTAATCTTACCGAGAAAATTTAGTGTTGGTTTCATTCAGGTGTTAGTTTGAAACAACTCCTAAGGGTCAGATCGGATTTTCTGGTTAGCTGAAACCAAGGCCCCGGGCCTCAGGACCTCTCTGTTGGGAGTATGCTCATGGAGCCTCTCCCCCTTCCAGAGGCTGCTGGAATTTTACCTGCCTTCTCTCCCCACACATCTAGGCTGACAGAGTCTGAAAAGAAGGCAGAATTTGCTGATAGGTTAGTTTGTGATAGTATTTTTCTCTTTGGAAGTAATTATATTTATTTTGGTGGATCACATTTCAGAGAGCTCCTTTCTGTTGAGTTGATTCCGGTCAGTGTTGGTGAGCCAGACTGACCACAGAGTAGGATCTTAGCCTTATTCGTGGCTGTGAATCCTATGAAGCTATTTATCTTAGCTGTCACGCAGTTTGCTAATTAGGTCAGTCTAGGGGTTAAGGGAGGTGAAGGACTGAAATAATCATTGCATTCTCAGAACAAAGCCCACTCATTTTGTTCTGTCTCATAAACCCAGAAAAGGAAGATAAGTTTGGATCTTGCTGTTGCTTCCATCATATTCCTTGCTGTATCTGAAGATTGAGGAAGATATTTAAATAAGTACCTTAAGAGTGATACGGTACATATGTAGGTTATACTTATTTTCATAACGTTTTTTATTCTCAAACTTAAACCTGTTAATTGTAGAACATTTGGAAAATACAGAGAAATATGAAAGAAGGACATTTAAAAGTACCAACGATGTCACCATTTAGAAGTATAATTATTTAATGGGTTTCCTTCTGGCCTTTTCTATTCATATGTTTAATTTGATTTAATTATTGCTTTATACTGTCTAACAGTAGCTAGTAGTTTCTGAGTGCTTATTTGATAGAAGGCAGTGAGCTAAGAGCATTACATGTGGTATCTATTTAATGTTCTGCAATCTATGAGACAGTAATTTTCCAGTGATGAATCTAAGACTTAGGAGATTTTGCTCCATGTCAAAAAATGAGAAACTTCGGACATCTCGTCTGCACGAGAGGGCAACGGTCTATTTCTCCTTCTTTCTCCCTTCTAAGTGCAACTCTAAACCCTAGAAACAATGCAGGAGCAGAAAAGAACTCTGAAAGGTGGGAAGAAGCAGGTGACATGTTTTGGGACCTTTGCACTGGAGGAACCATACAATGGCAGGGCCTACCACACTCCCCTTGCCAGGAAGATCCAGCCAGACCTGGCCCATCTTGACCCCCGAACTAGTGATACAAGGCAGCTCCAGTGGGCGCCTTCCTTCCTTGGGTCACACAGGAGCAAGCTGTGCCGCGTGCCACAGCAGCCAGAGAGTTCAGTAGGAGCCCCTCCAGCGTTCACCAGCCAGGGCACGTGTGCGCCATCCTTGCTGGGCCTCAGATGGCTCTTCTCCTGGACAGACATCTGGGCATCTGGCACTTCCTGCTGCAGCACACTGCCATAGCTAATGGCCGAGCCAAGTAGCCTCTGTCACCATGGACCTGAGACTCCTCTCCCGTGCTGAGACACACTAGGTGGCCAGGAGCCACAGGCGAACGGGATCCTGTCACGGTAAGCACTAGGCCAGGGAAGCCTCTTCCAGCCTTTGGCCTAATCACCAACCCCCTTTCCACTGAGAGCCATGAGGCAGCCAGGGCTGGGGAAAGCCCTTCCAGCCTCTCAGGCAGCACCAGCAGGACCTGTGGGTGTCCCATTGGCCCCAGACAAAGAAAGCAGACCAAAGAACGCTATAAAGACTCTGAAAATTAGGCGGTCTTTGGAACCACAGCCCACAAAACTAGGCCAGGACCTTTGTGCTGAACCTAGACAGGGTGATGGCCCCGACAGAAAATCAACAAGGGTAGAGAAGAGCTTAACAACACTGTTGCCAACAGGACTTAATTGGCATTTCTAGGACTTGGTGGATTCACACGAAGAATCACTAACAGAAAGATAACAGGAAAGTCCCCAGGTAAAATGAGATCACACAGTTGTAAATGATACATGGGCCAAAGAGGTCTTAAAGGCAATAAAAATACATAGAACCAGGTGGAAGTGAAAACAACATATCAAAATATGTGGGATACAGGTAACACGGTTCAGAGAGGGAGATTTATAGTATTAAATTTTTACATACAATTGATGAAATGTCCCCAATCATCTCAGTTCCTACCTTAAGAAATTTGGAAAAGAAGAACAGAGAAACCCAAACAAACAATAACCCTGAAGCAAGCAGAAGGAAGGAAATAATAAAAAGCAGAAATAGATGAAATTGAAAATAGGAAAAGAATCAAGACCATCAAGAGAGCAAAAAGCTGCTGCTCTGCCAAAAAGAAAAAAAAAATCATTCAAGTTGATAAATTTCCAGCAAGACTGAGAAAGACAAATCACTTAACACAGGAAGGAGATGGGGCAACACTACAGATCCTAAAGCCATTAAAAGAAAAATGAGGGGCAACATTATTCTCATGTATTTACCAACTAAGAAGAAAGGGACAGTTTGTGTACAACTACAAACAACCCAAAGGCAAACAAGAGTTTCCTCCCATCCAGGAAATTGATGGGGGAGGTGGCTGTGGCTACAGAAGAGCATTGGCCAGGATTCTTGTGGTGACGGACACATGAACCTCTACGTGTGCAGAAGTTGTATAGAACCACACACGCACACTCATACTCACAAGTACAAGTCAAACTGCTAAATCTCAGGAAGAGCAGTGGGTTATCTCCACATCAGTTCCTGTCCCATGTCCTACTATAGTTTTGCGAAATGTTACTATTTGCGGGGAAGTGAGTGAAGGGTCCCCAGAATCTCTCTGTTATTTCTTACAACTGCGTGCGAATCTGCAGATATCTCTATAAAATTCTCAATTTTTTAAAGAAAGCTAACAACTTGTTGATTTAGGAGTCGAACCCGGAAAGTGTGGTTCCAGAACCTGTGTTCTCAGGGACACAGCTGTGCTGCGATGTTACTCTGACGCATTGCGCGGCTAGTAGTTTTTTGCGATCGTGTGGATCATACTATGTGTAAATTTGAAAGTGTGTGCCTGTATGTATACGTGTGTGCCTATGTATCTTTATCAGCAATGACCAGTATTAGATAATATATATATTTTTCCTGTCTCTGTCACATAGTTTGAAAGTTCCATTAAGTACTGGCGCTTGTACTCACTGAAGACTCTTTAGGTTCCAAGTGGCATAAACCTGACCTGACTTAGTAGGGAGGACGGGTTGAAACTGCCAGTATGGCTGCCAAATGAGACCATTTCGACTTGGAGGAATGGCAGTTTCATAGGGCTCAAAGAAACTGCTGGCACACAGGATTTCTTGGAAGGATCTTAGAGTAGGTCATAGGATCAAAGGAATTGTAGAGAGGGACAGGCAGGCGGTGTTTGGTGCAGCACAAATTGTGTGGTCAGGGAGCCTGAGATTGCTCCCGTATGAGGTCATGCCAGGGCTGACCCAGACGTGGCCGACAGGGTGGCCCCTGGGAGCCAGGAGCTGCCGCTGCGGCCTGGGTCTTTAGTGATCAGGACATCGAAGTGATAGTTGAATCATGAATGTAAAAATGATTTTTGAGTTCGGGGAAATTTTTTCCCCCATATATGACAAACCTGTCAAAATCAGAGACTACCGAGATGTTTCTAATGGTAGCATTTACACAAGGCATACGTATAAACATTTACCATACATTTTAATGGGCAAATATGTATTCCACTACAAATTCATATAGTCACTTTTTTCTGCCATACTAGAGGTGATGTTGCGAAGAGTGTTTGAAGGCAGATGTGTGAGTAATGGGTATGAGAAGCAGCGGCTGAATGTTTTAAACTTTCCTGTGACACGCAGGATGTGTGTTTTGAAAACCTAAGACTGAAAATAGAAAGAGAGCCTGTCCTCTGCAACCGAAGGTATTTTCCTCGAAGCTTTTAGTTTGTAACTCAGATGCCGAACCGAACTATGATGTGTAAGTAATTATTTTTATTATTATAAGAGTCAGATGGGCACTTGGAAGTAAAATCCCAAACACTACAAAATAACGATTCTTGCAGGGGTTTTATAATTTAGTAACTTTCTACTGTGCAGCCTGACCTCATAGCTCATAGGCATAGGAAGCCTCCGTTTGAACAGTGCAATTTTGTCCTTTGTGAAACGGTAGTGAATGTTAATGTCCGCCCTGTCCTTCAGTGTGGCTTGCACCGAGACCCCTGTGAACTTTGCTGGGGTCCATTTCTGGAAAACGGTATTTTCTCTACCAGAAAATTATCGTGTTACTTTTGCTAGATAGCGGCAACAACAAGAAAAATGCACACATGTCAAAGTCTTCTTTGGTGCTAGGATACTTAGGAGCCCCGTTCCGTGGCCAGATGTAGTAATCAGCTTCCTCGGATGGAGCTAATCACTTGTCCTCTTCTGTGGTCTTGCTGTAACTTTCACTTGATCCCTCTGAAGCCCTGTTGTGAAAACAGTGTCCACTCAAGTCACTTGAATATCTCTTTCCAGCTTCTAAACTGTTTTTGCAATAGTAAATATTTGAACTTCAAGGTAATCCTGCAAAGTGCAGACAAAGTTGACACTGTGCTTTTTCCTTTAAAAACCCACCTAAAGAGGAACAAGCAGGTGAACTTACTATCACCAGCACAGACTATAGACTTCACCAGGGCAGGGAGTCCATTTTTGTTCACCATGCTGGCCCTATCCCCCAGTACAGTGCTTGACAGTTGATAAATGTTTCAAGATGATTGATGTTGAATAAACCTCAGAACTCCTCAGAACTTGGAAGAACACAGAAAAACTTGTGTTGGCAGAAGAGAGAAGTTCACAGCCCCAGGAGACCAGAATGTAGCTCAAAGCAACCTGTCACAAGCACATTCCTTTGAAGTCTGGTGTTTTATCTTAAAAACTCATACAAACTTTGAATTCAGCTTCCTATTACAATTGTTTATTTTATCACAAACAATGTAAATGTTATTTATCCTGAAATAATAGGCATCTGGAAAATGTGCTGTACATATCCTGAATATGCCTAACATATCTTTAGGGTACTTGTTATGCTTTTGAGAAATACGAGTGTGCAATCAATTACTTCCTATCTAAGGACTATGTATATGCTGGTGACATCCAAATTATGCCTTTCACCTTTTCCTTACCCCTGAATTCATCCTCTTAGTTAATGGCAACTCTACCTTTCCAGTTGGTTGGGGGAAAAATAACACACACACACACACACACACACACACACACACACACACACAAACTGTTGCATCATCCTTGACTTGTTGCTTTCTCTCAGTTTACATCCAGTTTATTAGGAAATACTGTTTTTCTACTTTAAGGATATATCCTGAATTTGATCACTTGCAATCGCCCCTTCTACTGCTACCAGACTGGCACCATCATCTCTGTTGAGTTAATTAAACAAGGAGGCCATTAGCCTGAAGAGGCTTTAGTGCCCTAGCAAACTAAAATCTCAGCCTGTAAATGCCTTAAGGTTACAAAGTCAAAACGCTAAACAGGACCGATCACAAACAGCCAACTAGTCTTAAAGCTATAGCCAGTCAATTCTCTTTCTTTGCTTCCGCACTTTTTCTCGGTCTTTCCCCCGGCTTCTGTGGCAGAGGGCTCCTGAACACTCACCGTTTGCTGCTGCCCCACTCCAGTCCATTTTTGCTCAAGTAAATTCTTAAAATGTTTAACGTGCCTCAGTATAGCTTTTAACATCTTCTACCAGCTTTGTGCAGTAGTCTCGTAACTGATCTCTACATGTTGTCCCTTGCCCCAGTCTCGTGTCCTCGTGGCAGCGGGAGCACACATGTCAGGCCCGGGTGGGGCCCTGCACGGCCGCTGTGCGTGGTCTGTCTGATCCGAGTGAAGGCCCGAGTCCTGCCTAGCCCGTGCCATGACCTCCCCGCCTTGATCTCTGTTCCCGACACTCCGGCCTCCAGTGTGCCCTGACTCGCTGCTGCTTCAGGACTTTGCAGCTGCTGTTCCCTCTGCCAGCCTTGCTCTTTGCCCAGAGGTCCAGGTGGCTCCTCCTATCCCTCGTTTGGGTCTTTCCTCACAAGTCACACTGGCAGTGAGGTCATTCCACATTCATCCCATGTAAAATTTCACACCTACTACCAGACATGTCCTTTTTCCCCCTTTATTATCTTTTTTCTTGACACCACACCTAATGTACTATCTGCTTTATGTGTTGAAAGCATTAATTATCTCCTCCCCCGACCCCCTTTCTCTCAAAAATCGTACCTCTAGACTTTAAGATTGACCAGAGTGGCCTAGGGTGGCACCGGACACGTCCCAGTCAGGCCACGAAATCTTAGTTTAGTTCTGATCTGTGACCAGAGTTGTATTAGAATGGGGTCTTTTAACTGTCCCTCGCTCTTTCCTTGGGTTCAGAGCCCTAATGCTTACCCCGAAGTCTAAAGCCTACTTCCTTAGGTTGTTAGGTCAACTGCGTGCCGACTTTCTCACTCCCCCTCCTGACTCTGGCTCCTGCTTGCTCTCCGCATCAGGGTCAGAGCTTCTCGGGGAGACCACCGTCTCCTTTCTGGTCCCCTATTTACTCCCACATATCCCAGTGCATTTCTGCTTAGTAGAAACTGTGAGCGTGTTGTAGAGTCTGGGCAGACCACTCCTGAAGAGAGTCGCTAATCAGGGTCTGTTTTCCTTCAATGGTAGCTGCTGGCCAGGTGTACTGCCTGGTACGTAGTAAGTGTTGAATAAACTGTTTTTGAGTTGAGGCTGGTCTCCTAAATTTGAATTTGATTACTTAGTTTTTCTATATGGACTCCATGTTGTTCCCTTTACATTTTTGCCTGCTGAAGCTGCAGGAGACCCATCAGAGGCCAAACTCTGAAGAGCATATATTCCCTTGTCTAACAAGCAAGCTAAGTAAGTTTTTCTGAATATGTATTTAAGCAGAATTCACTATGGGGCTGGACTTGGATTTCGAGCATGTTTTTGTAAGAAACCCGTAAGTTTAGAATATTTCACTTTGTTTTCATAGTTTTCTTTTTAAATTCACATTGCTTTCATTTTCTTATTAAAATGCATTGAGGAAGATTAATTTAACAAAAATGCCAGTGGGAGAGAATACAGAGAAAATATGCAATCGTAATAAATAGTTGAGGTCTCTGTTTTTCAACATCCTGCGGCTATGTTTGCAAAGTTGATCTCGGACAGGATTCCGCACCGTGGGGCCACGGTATGCTGTCTCAGAGCCCGGGTTCACCCGGGGAATAGAGTTTGGGTGTTTGGGAAACCCGCACAGTGCCCCAGTGAAAAATGATTCTGAGTGCAAGGCAGATCCTGTCTCCAAGGAATTCAGACCATATTGTACAGTTTCCAAAAATAGCTTGCCATCACCAGCTTTGACCCTCTCTTTAGAACAGCATTTTTTATTTATTCAAGTAAGTCCTATTCATTGTAGAAAATAATTTGGTATATTCCTGTGTAAGTTAAAAAAATTTTTTTTAATGTTTATTTTTGAGAGAGGGAGGGAGACAGAGCACGAGCGGGGGAGGGGCAGAGAGTGAGGGAGACACAGAATCTGAAACAGGCTCCAGGCTCCGAGCCGTCAGCACAGAGCCCGACGCGGGGCTCGAACCCACGAACCTCGAGACCATCACCTGAGCTGAAGTCCGGTGCTCAACCCTCCAAGCCACCCAGGCGCTCCTCCTGTGTAGGTTTTAAAGGGAAAAAATGGTATGTAGGCTTGTAGTTTGAACTGAGATCATAAGGCAGCATAGACACTGACTTCGTAAAGTGGAGGAGGTGGAAAAGCTTGAGTGCTAAGAACTCACAACAAGAACAGGTGGCCTCTCGTGGAGACCGGAGCCGGCTGGGATTTGGGTAGCTCTGGGGAGTGGGCAGCTGCAGCCTGCGGGGGGGCCGCCAGGCTTGTCATGAGAGTCTGGAAGAAATGCCGTATAAAATAAACACGTTTTACGGACTCTTCCGTGGGCAGTTCAGCGGCCCTAAGTACGTGTACACTCAGTTCTGCTTGTGCCTTCCCCGCTACTTCGGATTTTCACACACACGTGTGAGGGCGTAATAAGCATTTTCAGCTGTACAAGCCCTTAACAGCTTTCTGTATGAACACCCACCCTGAAGTCTGTTTGGAGGAAGCGTTTAAATATGCGGGGTAATAAACACCCGGCAGGGAGGTGAGGAGGATCAGATCCCCTAGGAAAGTTGACTGATGTTGTCAAATGTCAAAAAAATAATCCAGTTTAGTAACAGGTCTGATGTCCTTTATTCAAGGGAAAAGAGTCCGTGGATTGTTGACAAAGCGGAACGCTGTTCCTGAGGGGTTTGGGGGGCAGCAGGGAAGCGGAAACAGGGCCTGATGTGCTGGGAGGCCACGGGTTTCCTGGAGAGGCCAGCAGGTCCTGTTTTCTGGGGTAAGGTGAGCTAGCTAAAGTAACGCGGAGTTGGAAGACTGTGACTGCTATGTGTTAGATTTCCTTGACAAGTGTTTGCCTTAGTGCAGGCTGGCTTGGGAGTTGATTTGTGCTGTGGACAGGGCCATGGGGGCTGCCTCCATTTTGTAGGTCCTGACACGGGAATTGGCTTTATCACTGCCTTTAAAAAAAAAGTCAAGATCTAAAGAAAAGAGAAACCATAGCCCAAGTAATCTGGGACTAAAATTCCAGACATGATCTGCATTGTTGGGTGTGGAGGGGAAATGAAAGGGAAGTGACTGCAGGGGCATGAAAACATAAGAAAGGATCTTATGTTCAGCTACTTTGCATACAAAAACAGAGGTACAGCTTTGAAACCAGCAGGAAAATCTGTCTAATCAGAAATAGGAAAGGGAGTGGGATGGGGGAAGAAAGCAAAGAGAAAGGACCACGTTAAATGGAAAATATGAGAAGAGTGGCCAGCATCTAATGTGATAGTAATTACAATGCAGGTTACTGGGTTATCCATTATACAGAGAAATTCTATGACTGGATGGACCAGTCACAGAAATGAGTTATGTATAAGAAACAGACTTCAAAAGAAAGGCAGTGAAAGGTTGAAAATAAAAGGATAGAAAAGGGATCTCCTACACAAATAGGAACCGAGAGAAAGTAGTGGTAACTTCACGGGAAGGTGAGGGAGAATGAGGGATATTACGTACTGATAAAAAGAGAGTTAGAACAAGGTGTACTCCTTGAAAATACGGGCCCTTAACAATTCAGCTTGAAAATACACAAAGCAACGTTAGAACCACAGAGAGGGAGAGAGAAAATCAGCAGTTATGTTGGGAGAGTTTTAACACTGCTCCCAGAAACCTAAGCCCTGCAGTGGAGAAAATAAGCAGACATGGAGAAGAGCTGGACAACACGGTTACTAAGTCTATTAGCAATATTTCTAAAACTGTAGCATCAACAAACAGAATGTGGTTTGGGGGCTCCTATGGGATGGTTCTAGAGAGCAAAGCATGTATGGTGCCATCCAGGAAGCCACGAGGGTTTCCCAGGAACGGGAGTGGTACACTTTAGGGTCCTTCGGTATTGTGCCATATGATAAGAAATTATCAGTAAATGACAGCCTCCCTCCCGATAAAACTGCTGTGGTTATGAAGTAAATAACATATTTCTAAAGAACCCTTGGGTTGAAAGGGAAATAAAAATGAAATGATGATCTATTTAGACCTGAAAGATAATGAAGGCATTAAATGTCACAACTGTGGGATGCAGTTCAAGTGATGCTTAAAGTGATTTTACAGTCTTAAGTTCATCGGTAAACAAGAAAGGTTAAAAAGTAAGTGAGCTAAGCAGTCCACTCAAACGTTGGTAAAAAAGAACAACAAAACAAGGAAACAGGAAGGAAGGAAATAAAGGTAAGTACTAAAAACAATAAAATACAGAATAATAACACTAAATGATAACAGAAATTTAAGAAAATCAAGACCTGGTTCTTTGAAAGATAAGTAAGATCTCCGACAGACTGAACAATAAGAAAAATAAATAAAAAATTAGGAAATAGCTGTAGATCAAAGACATTTTCAAATGATAAAAGAATATTGGAACAAATATTATTTACTAGTAAATTTGGAGAAAAAACTAAGTAAAATTAATGTTTTCAGAAAAAATATAAAATGTCAAGATTGCCATGAGAATAAGTGGATAATACGGTTAGAGGTCAATGTATGATCACATCAATACATGGGACATGTAGTCAGAGACCTTTTTTCCCAAAATCTCCAGAGAGAATTTTACAGATGATTTCTGGCAAACCTTTAAGAAAAACCACTTAGTATCTTTTATAGGCCTTTCCATAAAATAGAAGGCAGGTCACGATGCCCAGCTCCTAAAGCTGTTGAAGCCAGTGTCAGAAAATATATGAATGTAACATTAAAAGAACGAAGGAAAAAGTATGAAGACCTCAAATGGTGTAGCAGAAGCGATTGATGAAGTTCAACACCTGTTTGTGATTTTAGAGACACACGCAGCTGACGTCTTAGGAACGGAAGGGAACTTCCTTCAGGCTACCAACCAAAAACTGTATCAGACTACCCTGAATGGGGGTTTTGGACAATTCCCTCTATTACTGGGAAGGAGGCAAGCAGACCTGCTGTCTTTTGCGGTTTAGTGCAGGAAGCAAGTCCTTGCGTGTTTTCAGGCGGAAAGAGATGTAGTGGATTAGGTACTTAAGTTGTGGGAAGGGCTTGGAGGAACAGGTTGGGGGCAGAGTTCAAGGTCACCCCACAGTCGTTATGGTCCAGAGGGCAAGAGGCTGTTGTTGCTGCTGCCACTTTCCTGACGATTTGCGTTTGACCCCTGCAAGCAGATAATTAGACGCCCAGGTGGAGACCCTGGCCTGAGAAACACGTCTCCCCAGCTGGCTTTCCAGCACACACCACAGCAGGGGTGTCCTCTGCGTTGCCTCCCTCTTGCACATCTCTTGAGAGGGCCCCTCCAGTGGCAGATCCCAAGTTTACTCACAACTTAGCTTCAAAGAAGCCTGAGAAACGTAGCTGTATTCCAGACCTATTTAGACAGAGGTAGAGTGGAATGAAGTTTGTGAGATTCGGCCAAAAGTATCCTTTATCTCTCTATCTCTGTCTATTCTCTCACTGTCTCTGCTGGTGCTTGACCTAGCACTGATGTCCTGAGGAATGCTACCCAGGAAGAAAAAGAAGTAAAAACTTAGTTTTGGAAGAAATGGATAAAATTATCATTATTTATGGACAATAAGGTCATCTTCATTAACAGACTATAATAAACTGATTGTTACAACTAATGAGTATGGTGACATGGGGGTATATATGACCAATCTATAAGAATCAGTGTGATTCCTCTATTAGTAATATCCAATTACCATAAACATATCACTCATAATAACAGAAACTATATAGTGTGAATTAACGCACAATATCTCTTCAGATAAAATATTTTAATTCTAATAGAAGATTATGTGAGTAATAGACTTTTTGTTTTCTTGGATGTGGTATTAAGAAGGCCTCACTCAGTTCTTCCCCAATTAACCTTTCAATTCAATTAAACCTCTTCCAAAATTTTGTGTGTTTTTGAAGAATTTGATAAACTTCAACAAAAGCATAAAGCAACAGGGGAAAATTGATAAATTTGATTAAGTTTTGAATATCTGTGCCCTGAAGCCATCCGTAGACAGATGGACAGGTGACAGATGGGAGATGATGTGTGTGATGTCACTACCTAGAACTGCAAGAAACTTCCCCAAAACAGCGGATAGCAATCCTAATAGGAAAATGAGAAAGACATCCTAGCTTCTATTTCATAAGAGAGCAAACCCAGAAGGCTAGCCAGCATGTGAGGAAATCACCAAACTCATTAGTAATCAGAGTAATGAGAATTGAAGCAACAATGTGATAATCACTATTAAACTAGTAATCATTAGAAAGCTGAAAAATGAGGAAAGGAATTCGCATATACTAATAGTGGCAATGCAGACTCTTTCGGCTACAGTGGAGGACAGTCTGGAAGTTCTTAATCAAACTAGGAACACAGGCTCTGGTTCAGCATTAATCTCCTGGGTGTGTATCTGAGGGCGTTGTCAGTAACTGATGAATGGATGTAGAGGAGGTGTTGGTGGCAATGTTGATTTCCAGAGGCAGGAAGGAAGCTTGGGTGCCATTCTAGCAGTGCAGTTGGGTGGGGTGTCGAAGCTACATACAGCGAGTGATTGGAAACGACTCCCGGTATTGTCCACAGAGAGCCAGGTTACATGTCACAAAACAGCAGCGTGGGGAGGAGGAAACTGAGGGAGATGTGTAGGATAACACCAGGATTCATTTGAGTTAAATGCGCATGTGCACAGAACAATATGTATTTTTAAGAGCACATTCAAAAAAGAGAGACCCAACAAAGCACGTTAGATGGTCTCAGGGTTCTAAGGAGCGGTGCAATGAACATCTTTGGTGCGATGAACATCTTTGCCTGGATTTATCTGGTCTCGTTCCAGGTTATCTGCCTAGAGAGGGAGAGTGGTGTTCTGCAGTTTGCTGACTGTGTGACCTCAGGCAAGACCTCTGTCCCTCCGTGCCTGACTTTTACATGGGCTCTGAGAATTAAGGGACTTGAACCTGTAACAGGATCTTAGCGCCTGGCATATGATAAATGCTCAGTAAATGGTCGCTGTCACTATAGGGTTGTTCGTGGAAACAGAGCATGGGTTAACTGGTACAAACCTTTTTTTAAGAGGTGTATCAATTCATTTGTTCATTCAGCAAATATTCATTGAATATCCAGAGTATGTCTTGGCATTAGAAAAGGTAGGTCAGGGGCACCTGGGTGGCTCAGTCAGGTAATCATCAGGTAACTGATTTTGGCTCAGGTCATGATCTTGTGGTTTGTGAGTTCAAGCCCTGTGTCGGGGCTCTGTGCTGGTAGTGTGGGAGCCTGGTTGGGATTCTCTCTCTCCCTCTATCTCTGTACCCCCCCCCCACACACACACACAGTGCACACTCTTTCTCTCAAAATAAATAAACTTAAAAAACAAAGAAAAAGTAGGCAAAAATCCTTGCCTCGGTGGAACTAAACAAACAAACAAAAAATATGTTACACGGTAGAATGTCTTAGAGATCACCATGTAAAACCATGCTTCGTTTCCATGGTGTGCTGATTCAGATGTGCTCAGCATCTGGGTCATTTACCCACCTTTTCATTCTACGTGTTTTCAATAGAGTGGCTGTTAAGAGATTTGTTGTTTAAATCGCTGTCACTAATGATAATGTATGGATCACTTCATTTACTGTATTAATCTTTGTTAGGTACCTTAGACTCTGATTCGCTGTCCCGAACTTCCCTCCAGATGAAAATGTTTTCCTTCTCTTCGCTCCCATGACTCCATACCTCTCTGTGAGACGAGTCATCACCACTGCTTTTTGTATAGAGTATACATATGTTTTTCCTCATTCTACTTCACATTCTTTTGGTCAGGGACTATGGGTAGTTCATCTGTGAGTCCCTAAAATGATTAACATTCAAGGAGTTTTTGTCTAGTTGAATTTTGACCTTTTCCTCTGGTGTCCTTTGGGCTTCTTGTGCACATTCAGTGACCCTCAAGTTTTTTCTTTACCACAGCCAAAGGACCTCAGAAATGACTTGTACCAGCAGTCTTCGGTAAAGAGCAGACTGTTGGCAGACCGAGCCTTTGTCATTAATGGCACTACCTTTGGTGACATACCTCTGGTGACTCCACCTTTAGCAGACTCCCTGATAGGAGGTGGTTTTTTTCCGGCATTGACTCACCTTAGGTCATCTGTGATGGCTGTTGTTGACCACCTGATCCCTTCAGATGATCACTGGCTCCTCAGATGCCAGTGAGGTCTGCTCCATCTTCGGGCGCACATAACCATTTTATGTTGTTACTAAACAAAGTATTTTCCCAAAGGAATTACAGACAAATTGATTTAGCATCTTTTTTCATTATACAGATGAACATTTATTCTGAGTTTAACTGCTCTAATTTATTATTGAATACTTAGCGTGGCATGTTTTTTCTACACGTCACTATCAATGGTTCTTTAGACCTTAATTTTCTCATTTGAAAAAATTAATGAGTTGGTATTTTTTATATTTATTTACTCATTTAAAATTTATATCTTGCTTAGTTTTTTTTTTAATGTTTATTTTAGAGAGAGAACTAGCGTGGGCGGGGGAGGCTCAGAGAGCGAGCGAGCAATAGAGAGAGCAAGCGAGCGCATGGGGGAGGACAGAGGATCCGAAGCAGGCTCCATGCTGACAGCAGAGTCCCATGCGGGGCTCAGACCCACGAACTATGGAATCACGAGCTGAGCTGAAGTTGGATGGCTAATTGAGGCACTCTTGCTTACTTGAAAAATGCTGGTGACAGTGATACAGAGTACAAAAAAATACATCAGTTAGAAGTCACAAGAACAAGAAAAAACAAAAGTAGGCCCACAAGCTAGGACCTGATGTGAGGCCAATAGAGAGATGCGGAGACTAGGTCCTTTGCCATGAAAGTTCCTGATTTTCGTGATAACAGTGCATAGCAGCCACCAGGAAAAGGGAATCCCCAGCCAGTGTTCTCATCCCGAAGCCTCGTTAGATAAAGCAAATTCTTTGTTTCAGAGAAGCACAGTCACTCATGATGCTGGGACAAGAGGGTAGTTTTCGTGGGAAGTTTAATGTAGAGGACACTGCTTTCATGAGCTGTGTCCCAATTATAAGGCCTTATGAGGTTCCCCAAAGGGCTGCCTGTCCATGTGGGCAGTGAGGTGGCCCTGACGTGGGAGCCAGGACCAGAAGTGAAAGACCTTTCTCTCAGTGACAGCTCAGCGATCCCGAGAGGGGAGGCCCAGTGTCTCTGCCCCTGGGAGTCATTGGCTTCTGCTTTGCACTTATTGAAGGAAACTTCATTTTTGAACTTGGTCGTCCTGCGTTACACATGTGTTACTTTTGGAGGAAGAATTTGACCTTAAACTTGTTCATGTCTGTCCTTTGTGACATGTGGTTAAGACTTGCTGGCACCGGCTATCTTACTGGGAAGTGTGTCCCTCGGTGTGTCTTAAGTGTGAGAAACCACCATTTTCTTTTGCTGCTGCTTGGCTGAGCCTCAGAATGTCTGTAACTGTGGCCTTAGAACCATCACTGACCATCATTTCCCGCTAATTGCTGTCTTTTCCTCACAGTCCTAAACCCGGCACCACAGCTCCATCCTTTGAGAGACGCGGGGCCAGAAGCCTTTGGCGCTTTGTTCTCGGTGTAGTAGCAGCGTCCAGGTGGTTTGGAACAAGCCTCGAGCTGCCGCTTTGGTATCACCCAGCTAATGGTTCCCGTTCCCCAAGCCACTGTCTTCCTCTCACTGGATGGTGAGGATTCCCATTTAATCCATCGCCCTTGCGAGAGTCTCTCAAACTCTGCCTTATCTGGAGACACTTCTTGTTTTCTAATGATACTTTTGTTTATAACAACATGATCAGTAACTCACGTCATAGTCGACAGATGGTAGTGGTCTGGTCTCGTCCCCCTGCTTGGCTTGCAGAGGCAGGCGCGGGCGGGTGTGACTTGCACGGATGGGTCCCCAGGGGCATTTCAAGCTTCGTGCCATAAAGTGCATTCTTTTAACACAAATTAATATTCTTTATTTTGTTCAGTGATTTTTGTCAATCCACAAATGCCTGGAATGCATTTTGCTTGCTTGCTTTTCATGCATGCTTCTTTAATCTATGGTGATTTATGTGTTTATCATTTGTAGTCAGAATTTCCCTGTCAGAGTATGTACGGAGACATTTGTACTTAAAGCACATAGATTTGTTTTAAGTTTTCCCAAGTAGCTAATATTTTGTATTTTTTCTCCACTATATTTGTTTAATGAAATTAGGATCTTCCTAGTGGAATGTTTATTTTTGATACTGGAGTTAAGTGCCCTGTGTTATTTGACTTAGAGTTGGGTTACTGAAGTTGATGGTATACTTAAATGTGACAGGTGGAGTTCTTCTCTCTGTATATACAAATATATTTTATATTTCATATTACCCATGTTTGTATATGGCTGTTTTATATTATCAATCTGCAAAATCTTGTTTGTAATGTTATTGGTGTTATTCTAGGCTATCTTTGTTAATGAAATAGCTTTTTCTTTTAGAGTTTGTTATACGGGAATTCCCAAGTACAGTTTTTGAAAAGTTATTGTTAGCTCATCCAAAACTCCTTGTAAAAAAATCAACTCGGAGAAACGTGAGGCGCTCATGGAACACAGCTTTCTTGGTGATCAGATTTTTAACTCGGACAAGCAGTTTCTACCGTGAGTTACAAGGAAGTGTCAAGTGACCTGTTTTCTTAATGTCAAGTTAAATCTGCTGTATTTTTTAAGCTAATTGGTAAGCCTCTGCCTCTCCCTTAAAAAGCCCTCAGTCATTTTCTTCTTATTCTCTTATTCCTTTCTCTTACCTAAATTACTCACTTGCTATCCTATTAGGAAAATCCTCAAAATCTCCTTATCGAACGTCTAAATACCCAGGATTAATTGGCTAACTACCATTGCCTAACCATCAAAGGAAGGGCAGTGACCTGTTAAATTAAACTTTCAGATCAGCAAGAAGTGACTGATTTTTTTTTTAATTCAATTCAATGCATATCTACTGGGTATTTACTATCAGAATACTACGGATGATAGGAAGACTGATAAGTCAACAGTTCGTAATTTCAAGTAACTTACATTCTTTTTTCTGTTCCTTTGACAGACCTTTAATTTGTTTAATCGTATCTCATGAACTTTTGTAAAGTAAGCGATTTTTAATTTATGACCGTCCAAAGCAAGAACGCCTCATTGCAGAGGATGTGGGATTAGTATCTTCTAGACCTTCAGGACGAGAGTAGAGAGATCGTGTTCTTAATGGGTGTCTAAACCTGGGCTTGGCACAGGAGTCGGTGATTTGGGCTCCAAGAGGGAGAGATTCTTCCCGAGGAAGGAAGTCAGATACCACCACCTTCAGCTGGTTACACCGGCACACGTGGAGCGCTGGATTTTCCCACCGTTTTTATCGTGTTCCTGCCTGGCTGGCCAGTCCACATAGTTGGTTTCTGGCTTCTCTTCTCATGTTTAATCAAAGCGTCCAGCCTCTGTTAGTCACCTCATTTGCCGTATTTTAAGGGGATTGACAGAAGGGGCTGAAGAAAGCATAGCTTCCTGCTAGATGGACCGACATGTTGCCTGCCCCGTATCTGACTGGACTCATCCCTCCCGTGTGTTCTAGAAAGACACAGATCACTGATTGACCCAAGGGGAGACCACTGGAATGTGCCAGAAAGAGCGTGGATTAAATAAGCCAGACATACAAAAGGGCCTCGTAAATGCCTCACAGTGCACGCGTTCTATAAATGGTGGATTCTATTATTCTCTTACTAGTTTTTATCCTGACAGACTTTGTTGAGAGAAGGCGGACAGCCATTCATCGGTGGCTGTTTATCCAGTACCTGTTTTTGTGAAGGGCATGATAGTGGGTATAGAGGATTTAATTGTGAACTAGACAGATGTCCTCAGTGCCCGCATAGAACTTTTAGTTATTTGGGGCATTCAGGCAAGTGCACGGGCTAAGCCGCGTGTAAGTGTGATAGTGATGAAGTGCAAGGTGCAACGGGCATGTGTTCTCCGGAACTAGGACTACAGGAGTGATGAGGGAGTGTAAGGCAGGCTGGGGGCCCAACACGAGCTAGCACCCTCCCCCCGCCCCCCCCCCCACGACGAGTGGGATGTGTGTGACATTCCTCAGGCTCTCCCGGCTGCCCGAGGACAAAGGAAAGGAAAAAAAAAATGGCTAACTGATAGAGATCACAGTCATGCAGGACATGAACCTCCACCAGTTTTACAAATATCTTAGTAAATTACAAGAAAAAGGCAACCTTATCAATAGCCTAATCTCCAGAGACCTATAGACTCTCTTTCCTGGAGCCTCAACATCACCTTCCCCTCCATAGATGGGGGGAACAAAGGCAAGAAGGAAATGGCAGGTGAAATTAAATTTCCTTATAACCTGCAGCCTGTTGACAAATAACTTGCAGCAAATACAGAGTAGAACATTTCTCCAGGAACCCCCTACTGTCTTAAAGTTAATGCCTTACTAGAGGGAAAACCACCTTAGCTTGACATTAGTGAAGCCTCAGGTATCTCAGGAGTCCTCTGTAGCACATCACAGTCCCTCAGGAGGCCTCTCTTTTGTCTTTACCCACCCCCCACCCCAACTGCATGGTATAGAAGAAGCCACTCTTCACAACCTCAGTGCAGCTCTTCCTGCCCACAAGTCCTGCCCACCGGCCCACAGGAGGACTGGCCTGTGTTCCCAACTAGGGCTACAGGAGGGTGCCCCATTGACAGGTGGAAGCTGGTGACAGCAGGTGAGGCAAACAGTGTTCCCGCAGAAGCAGCCTGCTGCCTGAGCACCCGGAAGTGAGGGAGAGAACAAAGCACCCAGAACTTGTATGTGCAGCCCGGGTGTGGGACCAGGTAGGCCCTGCTCGAGCAGTGCCTTGAACCTGCTCTGAAGGAGTCTGGGCTCTATCCCAGAGCAGTGGGGGAGCTATAGATGAAATATTGCCAGGCTCTGACAAAATCCTTCACGTAGAAAGTTTCTGAGGTCTCAGAGTGGAGGCTGGGCCAGGTTGGTGGAGTAGCCACTATGCTGGCAGAGGCAGGGGCAGAACAGACCAGGATCCTGGAAGGGGCTAGTGCTGAGCTGCGGCTGCGAGGGCCAGAAGAGTGCAGCGACCCCAGCGACGTGGACAGTGGGCCCGGTCGATAGCTGGAGAGGCGACACGAGGGGCCCTTCTCTGCTGGGCCAGCCCTGGGGTTCCATATAGCCTTCGGTGACAGGCAGTGGGGTGCATCTGTTTGTTCTTGGGCCCGGGGAGGAACAGGTGTCAGGGAGCTGTGCCCCAGGACAGTGGATGCAGCTGCCCACTGAGGAGCAGCGGTGCTTGATGAGGTTTTTGGGTGATGGTGGGGTTTGGAACCAACAGCCAAGAAAGAATTCTTGAAGACATCTTTGGTGCAAAAAGGTGATTTTGTTAAAGCACGGGACAGAAAGAGCTGCCCTGGGGTTGTGAAGAGTGGCTGGTTCTATACTATGGGGGTGGGGGAGATAAAGTCAAGAGGAAGTTTCCTAAAGGGGTTTCCACATACTAAAAAAGACTCCCAGATTCCTGGAGGCCCAGCTCTTGTCAGGCTAAGGAGGATTTTCCCTCTAGCAAAGCATGATCATCAAGACAGTAGGGAATTCCTGAACTTTAGGCTTTGATGAGATCGCCCTTTTTTTATAATTGTGCTAAGATCTTTGTAAAATGACGGAGACTCTTATCAAATGAACCATTTGTTTTCTGTCCTTTCCTTTGTCCTTGGGCAGTCAGAAGTGTCCGAGGAACATCACACATGTCCCAGTGGGGGGTGGGGGGTGCTAGCTTGTGCTTCGTCCTCAGCTTGCCTTGTGCTGCCTCCTTAGTGCTCCCAGGAGGACACAGTGGCATTGTCTTCCTTCGCACCCAGAGCCTGGTTAGGGAGCGCTTCGTCCAAAGCCAGCTTTTGAAGAGAAGGAACAATGACCGAATGATCCTCCCCAGGGGTTGGGTGGGTTATCAAGATTAGCTCTGGGCCAAAGCTAACTAAACAATGAAGGTTTTCTGGGAACTGGGCTGTGTTCCTGTGCTGGGGCCAGGTGCCCATTGTGATTTCTGTTCTGTTCTAGGGCTCAACTGGGGTCCTTGAAGCCTCTGTTGTTCTTTCCATTTTCCGCTCTCTCATTCCAGTGCTCATCAAGCCAGGAGAAGGAGAAGAGGAGGGGAGGAGAGCAGGGAGGGAGGAAGAAAGGAAGGAAACCTGAGTGTGTGATTATGCCAGACCTGAACACTATGTTTTGTTTGGTTTTCTGACAGGTTCTTCAATCCTGCGTGCATTTGTTGATTACTTATTAAAGGCAGGGCTGTATTTGAGGCATCATTTTTGGCAGAGTTGGTGTTTTCGCTGGTTCTGAAGATAGGGCAGGCGTCCCAATGGTTTACTGTGACGATGTGGATAGGGTGGCTTCGCAGCTGAGGCCCAGCAGTCTTTCCAAAGCCGACTGGTAGTCCCTGATTTCATTTGACCTGCTACGTGCATTGACATTTCTGTTGTTGTTAACTGATGCCAGACCTGCGTTTCAGTAACCAGTGGGGCCCGTGTTCTTGTTGCCAGAGTGTATAAACTTGGGAGGTATCCCCAGCCTCCTTCCCACACCCCTGACTTTGGTGAGTGCTGCGTGCAGGGTGGCTGCCATTTGCACGGTGACTTCCTCACACCCCTCCCCGCCACACAAGCATTCCGTGCGGCTGAAGTCAGGTATAGAGAAATGGTGGCAACACGGCCCTGCCTGGCTTCCTGAAGCTCAGAAGGAAAACAGTGCATTTAAAGGTAAGAAGCATACTCGGTGCTATACCAAATAAAGGAATAAAGGAACAAGTGATAACAAGGGGAAAGTTGGGAAGAAAACCTCCTGGAACAAGGACGTTAGAGTTTCTGGATTAAGAAAAGAAGTAACTGACAGGCTCACAAATTAACCATGTAAAAGGCACTTCCTCTGAACTGTAGATGTATGGGTGTGAGCTGTCATGTTAGAGCCGCTTGGTGTATCCAAATGCAAGGGAGTAATTCTCTTAAGTGTCTCCTTCCAGCCCCTTCCAGTTGTCGAGTTACTACTGCTTTGCTCTCATGAGGAGCCAGAGAAACCTCCTTTGCTTCTCAGAAGACCAGCCCTAATAGGGTTTGAACTGACATCTGTGTTTGTCTGCTTGGGCCATCCTTAACAAAATACCGTAGACTGAGGCAGGCATGGCTTAAACAACAGAAATGTATTTCTCACAGTTTTGGAGGCTGTAAGGCCAAGATCAGAGTGCTGGCCAGTTTGGTTTCTGGTGAGAGCTCTCTTCGTGGGTTACCCAGCATCCATCTCCTTGCTCTGTTACACGTGGTGGGGAAAGAGAGGAGAGAGAACACTCTGGAGTCTCTTCCTATAAGGGCATTAATCCCAGCAGGAGGGCCCCAGTCTCATGACTCAGTCTAATCCCAATTATCCCCCAAAGCCTCATTTCCAAATACCATCTCCTTGGGGGTTAGGGCTTCCGCATGTCAATTTTCAGAGGACAGAAACATTCAGTCCAGACCAACATCTCATTTGATATTTAAGCTAAAAGAATACATTTGTGCATTTTCTGGAGGAAGAAAAAGCACATTGGCTATAAATAGTGGTTTCAACTGGCTTTTGATTTTTAAAGATCAAGCAAAATAAATCTAGAGACAAGCAATAAAATTCCATTAAGTGGGAGCTTCAAAGGGACCATCTTGGTAAAGGCAGCAAATCTATTTGGAGAAAGTTTTGGGGATCAACTTATTAATAGCATTCCAGCCCGTCAAGTTTTCTTTGTTCTTTTAAAGTTACGGGAATGAATTAAAAACAAGCTTCCCAGTCGATCATGTATCATTGAAACCCAAAACACAATAGCGTTTGTCTTGTTACAAACCAGGAGGCTGTAAATCTATTATTTATTTTTTATTAAAAGTGTAAGCTCCAGAGCGAGGCCCGTGAATGGCCAACAGAGGAATAGGAGATGAATAGAGGAATAGGCCTTTCATCTCGGCCCAGTTCTTGCCCCGTGACCCAGGTCAGCAGTGATTCGGTGTCCCTGCTGCTCTTAGGAATGTGTTTGTTTACCTGCATTATGTTCAGTGGTAGGAGGAAAGAAAGGGAGAAAATGAGGAAAATGATGAATCTGACTTCACGTTTTAGAACAGAGTGAAAATTGTAATTAGAGAGAGCTAGGTTACCATGTCTAACTCGCAGCAAAGTTTTCCAGCAAACCACTGGTTCCGTCGAACTCTTGCGAATGGCTCACCACACACAGTGTAGAATGGTAATGCTATGCTACTCACACATCTCTTTTATGGCCACCACCCCTGAGTAGGTCCCCTGGGGTCACCATTGGTTGCAAGGTTGATAGCGGCCTGCCCCAGATGAGGGCTTTGGAAACTACACCAGACACTGCAGTGTGACTGTGAACCACCCGGAAGCACGTGCAGGCAGGCAGCACAGGCCTCCCTTTGAGAAAGCCTGGGCCTTCCTCGGGCCGGGGAGCCAGCCGGAAAGCAGTCCCTGAGTACAGCCACATGGCTGTGGTCACGGCTGGAGATCCCCACACCTTCCTGTGTGGTCGGTAGGAACTGCTGTAGTTCATGGGCGCCATGCCCCCCACGATCCAGCAAATAACTTCTCGACTTGAATATTTTAGTCATGCTGTACTGAAGCTGCAGTATCTTTAACTTGCCGGAAGAAAACAGAACCAAAAACCAGTGGTAGTTAAGTCTTCTGTTTTCTCCAGTGTAGCAGACGTTACTTACTTGCCCCTGTGGCATCTACACAGGGTCATGTATGTGGCTGTGTGCTGCCTGTTAAGCCTGTGTGCATGAACTAAAAAGAGCGTTTATTGTCCCGGAAACTGGAGTTTCTACCTTTTGTTCCTGATGCTTCCTTGATTCAGGTGGAAGGTGTGTACCTGGGAATTACAGAAGTCAGCCGCCCCTGTGCTCAGACAGCTAAAGCCGCCTGTGGCGAGTGGTGGTTTCATTGCCCTGCTGGCTGGTGGGCGCCTGGCTGCCCTTCTGCCACTGTGGGCCAGCTTTCCTCATCTTGCCCCCGCGCCTTGGCGGCAGCCTGCTGATTGACCCCTGTGTCCGGTCGGTCCGCCTCGCAGAGACAGGGCCGCACACGAATGCCCCTGGAGGCTGACCGTGCCGGAGCGTTCTCTCTGCCTCTGAGCCCGCTCGGAATTCCATCGGTGCCTTCGATCTGGATCCCAGACGCGCTGCAGTAGCACCACCTCCCCCGCTTTGCGCTTCCTTAGGCTTCTCTACACCTCCTCTGGGGCCAGTAACTGTAATAGTATAAACAGTGCTCCAGGGTGGGGCCTGTTATTTACACCGTTTTACAGACAAGGAAAAGGAGACCAGGGGAAGGACGCACCCAGCCCAGCGTCCCAGGGCCAGCAGGTGGGTCACAGCAGCACACTGATCCCGACCTTCTGGCTGTGGAGCTCTCAGCTAGGCTGGCCGCCTGGGACTGGGTGTGCTTCTGGGGTTCTGTGCGCCCCAGGATGGGCTCTTTGAGCTGCCCCCCTGCCCCAGCTCTAGGGCAGCCCCCTCTGCAGTAGGTTCGTAGTAGGGCTTTCCCTCCTTCCGTGGAATCCCATGGAACTTCTCACGTTTCTGCTATTTATCGAGCCCCGTCTGTGTCAGACACTGCTAAGCATTCTCTACGTGTGTTAAGTGAAAGTGAAATAAACCGAGAACTTTGTTCTTCAGCACTCTTGTGAGGAAAGCTTTCTGTCTTGCACAAGTGAGGGAACTGGCTCGCATTAAGTTTTTGTTTGGATATGTTATCCCCCGACCACGTTATAAGCTTCTTCAGGGCAGAGATGGAATTTCCTTACCTCCTGGGTTTTCAGGCCATCCCCAGTATGTCCACACACCAGAGAGGCAGGCAGTGAGTGCCTCGGTTGATGCAGATTAAAGGAGATTTGCAGCTGTTGAGACCAATTGGATGAAGAGACCGTGGTGAGAGGTGGCCATCCAGCTCGTAATGCCCAAGAGGCTAGGCGGCATCTCTCCCTGGCTTCCCTCCCCTTTTCTGACCCCCCCCCCCCAACCC